>NC_139345.1:164489364-165119364 GCF_055883805.1 Amblyomma maculatum | reverse complement strand
GTACGTTTATACTTATTACTTGTTACACTGCTTCCCATTTTTTTACATTTCTACCTCACTTGCCTTGTCCTGGGAGGTCCCCCCGACAGTCTTGTACTACGGGACCTCCTTCTGTAAAACTCTTGCTGTATCCATTTTTTGTATGTATGTATGAAATAAACTTGAAACTTGAAACTTGAAATGAAACATTGTTTATCTTGCCTTGGGTCCGCCGCAGCCCAAAATGTGGCCCCAGGAATAAAATAGATTGAACGGTAGTTACTTTTTTTTTTTTTTGGACCTTGTAAAAGTACTCCTTATATGGTGAACGCCTAACAATTTTCTAAGTCTCGTTTCCGAAACTACGAGAGATACATCAGTGCTGTTTGTGTAGGTGGATTTTACAGGAAGCAGACATCACGCACCTGACAAAGCTGAATGAATGGACTATTAATTAACGGGAATTATCTAATCAACGTTCTTCCAAGCTGCAATTTAAGGCTGCCAGCTTGGAAGGTGAGCTCCGTTTTCGTTTTTTTTTTCTTTTTCATTGGCAGTGTGGTTCTGTATACCTAACCCAATAATGGCGTTTTCAAAACACTTTGAATTGGCTTTCCCGCAATGCATAATTATATAATGACGTCATTTAGCGTGGTAACATTGCCAAAACAATGCCAATTTCTCCAACGTTACAAAATACACAAAAATGTCTGTATTCGACAGGTAACAATTACTAGAGACACAATTTTAGAAATGTGCAATGTCGGAACGCCAGCTCAACGAGCATTAAATTGGGCAATTTTGATAACTGATAATTTGATTCACGCTTTAGGTAGATAAAAATTTATAAACCTGGCTAACTTCCGGTGGTATCTTCAGTTCCTTAATGTTATGTTGGCCCTTACAGTCAGGAATAAAAGGTTTATTCAATGCAGTTTATTAATCATTTATCATTAGGGTTTATCGCATGCTTGGTAACCCCTGCTTGTTGGGATTGGCAAGCACACAAAATCTTTATTTTTCCCTTAATTCAATTAAGTTTATTGACCCACTCACAAAATCGAATGCGGCTCTGGTATCACGTGACCAAACAAGATAAAAAAGCCAGAAAAGAAACAGGAAACGCCTGTGTGCTCTGGCACACATGACCCGGCAAAAGAACAGCAAGAAAAGCTAAACTAAATCGCTTACGCGCACAGGCCTCACGCGATCCAACAAAGCACAACTATTACAAAACACAAACGGACTCGGATGTCAGCGTCTACCCTCTGCACCTCATCGCTGCGTGGGCCAAGTAGGGCGAAGCACACGTAAAAACAGTACGCTCCCCTTGCCTCTGTTTCCCATGAACTGCGTTGCCCGTCCGAAACAGAAGTGGTTTAACGAGAGCGAAACGATCTCAGTGCCGTGATTTAGATCCTGTCATCTAAGGCCGATAGCGAGCGGAGGTTTATATCTTCCCTGCTCAACATATTACATATGGAACGACACCGACGCAACCGTAAGCCGGCGAAACTTAAAAGACGAGAAGGGACGGTTGCCCGTAAAGCGCGGTGTTTACACTAACAAAACTCAGGCCGTGTTTCTGGGTTCGCTCGCGCGAATCCGAGGTGGTGTTTCACAGGCGATGCCTCCGCGGAGTCCGCACCCCCGACTGGTAAGTTATGATCGTTTTTGGCGATGAGGGCGGAAAGCATACGCACGAAATTCTTCTCGCGCTGTCAGTGTTTATCCCAGCAGTACGCACTCTCGGAAGGAACCGAGTTCACGTTTCTAGCGCGATATAGTTCTCACGTCATAAACATGCCCAGCCCCTCGGCACGGGCCTGGAACGACGCTACTGCACTGACACACAGCTCGCAGGCCTGCGGGAACACGAATCTCGTCGATACGTAATTATCTGGAGCTCGGTTGCAGAGAAACCATACACCATGCACAGCGTGATCATGCACAGTGACAGGGACAGGTGACCACCATGCACAGACGGAGTGGCAATGACTTGTCAACCAATACGTTCAATATAAGTCATCTCAGTCTTCGAAAGGGCAACCGAGGTATCACTGACACAATCATTTGTTCTTTTTTTTATATCTATAAAAAGCTTCCAAAATCTGCAGCGCCTTATACTTCATTTCTTTTCCAGAACCCTTATCTCTCGATGTCTCGGTTCCCATTCTTACTCAGCAGGCAGCTCCACCTGGCAAGTGTTCCGCCGCTTTGTCACACACAAAGCATTCTGCACAGTGTTGTGCTAGATGCCCTCCTGCTTGTTTATTATGAAGCAGCTTATGAAGTGCTACACTGGTGTGGTGTTGACCTGCATACGTGGCCAAACAAGGCGATATGTAAATGATCGAGCAGCTGAGCATGCGCGGTAGCTCAAAGAAAAAGGAGGAGCGCATCTAGTGCAACACTGTGCAGAATACTTTGTGTGTGACAAAGCGGCGGAACACTTTCCAGGTAAAACCGTTGCCTGTGGTTTGTTTTGGATGGTGGTTTTTTGCTTTGGACGGCGTGCGTTTATTGAGAACGGAGTGAAGCACACTTAGCAGAAACTCTCGTACCATATCATATGTGCTTTTGCCAGCATCCTTCAAAATAAAGGAATAGAGGAGCTGCATCTCACCAATCTTCACCTGTGAGACAGAAACCTGGAGGTTAACGAAGGGTGTTCAACATAAATTGAGGTCAGCGCAGCAACGTACTCTGGAAATAATATTGTTTACACAGTTAAGAGACAGGAAGCGTGGAGATAGGGTAGGAAACAAGCGGAAGTTAACATTTGAAAATCAAGAGAACTTGGTTAAGCGTACCGCTAAGGGTACCAAAGAATTCCGAGAGAACGCATGCGTAGTTGTGGATGGCATAACGTCCAGTGGTACCACTGGCGATTTTAGCGATACGGTAGCGGCGCATGTGTGTGTGTGTGTGGGGGGGGGGGGGGGGGGTGGATATCGAAGGTATAAGAAACCGTGCTTCTCTAAAGTGAAATTAGGTCTGAGTTCAGTCTGCGTTTGTCTCTTTGTCATCCCGTTATTTACAAAACAGGTTAGGAAGTTTTAGGCAGATAGCAGAGGACCGGTTTAATTCATTTGTGCAGGGTAGCCTGTGCCCAGCAGTGGGAGTAGTCAGGCTGATGATTACGATAAGAAAAACATGTTCTTTAAGAACACAAGCAAAAAGCTGTAAATGGGCTTCACCTGCCACATATAAATGGACTAAATTTGGCTCATGTTCGGAATAGCTTAGTCAAACCATTTTGTGTCAGTCACCTCACTTTGGACGGCCTGCAAGTCCGATTCAGCGAAACAAAAGCATGAGCGTAGAAATTTGCCTACGAGAATTTGCTACTAAACTTCGCAAACAGAGCCTATTTTAAGTATTTATCTTTTTCGTAGAAACGGTGCAAAAACACAGCAGACAAGCAAGAAGACAGGGCGAGCGCTCGGTAAGCAACCTCGCCAAACAGCGCTAAACAACACTGAATGGGTCTTAAAACGCGTGACAAAATTATTCAATTCCTCCAATTCGTACGGGGGTGCGACGCATCCTGAAGAACTAAATATTGAATAACGAAGCCCCATTTCGCCGCCGCATTGACACATCGCTTACTGGTGCGTCTTGCGTCTTGTGCACATTTTTCATATTTCCCCGTGCTGGCCCTCATTATAATACTTCCACGCATTTCCCTCGACCCGTTAACCTTTTAGCAACCTTATTTAATTGAACTTCAGAATTATTCAGGCATAAAACTAGTATCTGGTGGTCGTGGACGACCAGCATATGAGCTAGTTGGTTCTTGTCAAAGGTGAAACTACAGTCGAACGGAAAAACACCACAAAGAAGGGATCAGGACCGCCTCGTGTTTTGTTCTCTTTCGTGTGGTGTTTTTCTGATGGCCCGTAGTTTAACCTTTTTTCTTTGGTGATTGGCCAAAGGTCAGATATGCTCCGCCTGGCTAGAATTTTAAATCCGTACATTGTTTAATCAGCTGCACAATAACTTCCGCATAAATGTACTAAAGTAGAGCATGCGCATGAAAAGGAATCAAAAGCCGGTCCATATGCATAAAACGTCGCAAGACAAAACCCGTACTGTGCTTAATGTACAACACGAAATCCGAATGAAAAGGTTTGGAGAGGAAACAGCAGGTGCGCACTATACACAATACGCTGAATGAACTGTGAATATTGTAAAGTTACGAGAGGAAATCCAATAAAATTTGTTTGAATGGCGCTGGAAATGGTGCAACTGTACGAAGTAGCAATAATAAATGAAAAGGTTGCAAAAATAGTAGACATGGTAGCATATAAAACATTTAATGATAGTCATACCGTCAGCCCCAGACGAGCGCATATATTTTAACGGTATTACTAAAACTTTCTCAAAAAGAATGTTGCACCAAATCTACAAAATATGAGTGAGTTTAAAAAGAAATACGTATTACGTACGATTCGTTTTGGGTTGCATAATTTTTCTCACACGAGGTGTTTTTGTAAATAAGCCCCAAGATTGCAATGGGTAGTTTTATAAGATAATTGCTGCTAAACCGTGCAACTGCCTTCATTGGAGAAAAATACAAACAAACACATTCCCTAATCTTCACATTTTAAATAAGATAAGCCCAACAAAATACACAAGTTACTGTCCTTGGTGCGGTGCAAGCCCCACACTCTTTCACATCTCTTGGGAATGCCAGAACAAACCTGACCCAACGTTACTAGTGCCATGCCCGACACACGAGCAGTGGGAGGCGGCCCTGACCAGCTACAACCTGGACCAGCAAGCCTGGATTATCCAGCTAGTCCGCAAGTCAGCTGCTTCCAGCGGAGCCCTGGGCTAGGGGCAGCGACCACCCAGCTCCTGTGAATTCTTACTGATTATTATGCTCATTAAAAGTTTTCTCTCTCTCTCTCTGCCTTCACGAGGTATTGCAAATTGCAATAAAGATATGAGTGCGACGTTTAACATGTAACAATTTCTAAATCTTCTGTAATTATTATCTTAGAGAATTTATACTAGTTTAGTCAATTCCCCGATGTCATCAGCAGAGCAATTAGAATTCTTTCTGTCGCAAAAAAAAAAAAAAACTAACCTCGTTTTTTTCGTCTCAGTTTCCAAAGCTCAAATCTGCAGATGATAGCGGAAACGCGACTAAATTACTTCAAAACCGCGTTGGCTCTTTAACGAGGTAGTGATCGCATTCAATGTCCTTGAAATTACTGAAAGTAATCTATAGATCTGAAGAGGCCTGTTCAATTTCTCGGAAATTTACTCCAAGGAATTTGAACTTAAAACGCGCTGTACGTGGCACGTGTTTCCAAGCTTCGATGCGAGTTTCCGAATTGAATTGAATAACTTTATTGCTCAGAGAGTATTCTTCGCGGTAGCTCCTTCTTTTCGTGGAGCCTTCAGTGCTGGCTGGTGTCCTTATTCCAGGGCAAGGACGTCGTTGAAATCATCTCCCATCACCGCGTGATTCCGTTCTCTAACGGTAGGGTCCTCTGAGCAGCGTCACCTGGCGACAGATAGCGGAAATATTGTAAAAATGAATAATAGCCGGTGTAAAAGCTTTCCGAACTCGTTGTCTCAGTGGCGCACCAGCACACTTTCGCGTGACACGGCGGGTTAAAACTTTTTCAGTTTTACCAAACTGTCAAGCACATGAATCCATTGTGGATTGTTCATCGTCTTTTTTTGAATGTCCAAGTCGGCAATAAAGAAAAAAAAAAGTCTCAGTGGCGCAACGGAGTTACACTCAGCACTAACCGCTTAAAACATATGTTCGAATCCTGTAAAGGTAACTTTTTTAGTTTTGTTTTTACTGCAACATTAAAAAAATCTACCAAGCTCATTCCTGGGGAGTGTTCCCCTTTAGGTTACAATAAGTATTGTTTTTATTTCTTAATAGCAGCAAAATGAGCTATGAACAGAGCCACGAGGTGATGACATGACAATGGTGACACTAATCAATTAACCTTCACCGTAATCATTTCCTGCCTCCAGTGAGTGTATGTTATCTTTAGGTTGCGTTCACAAACACCTTTTGGTAACTATCACCATTTAACCCGCTGAGCGGCATTCAGTGAGGAGAAAGAAGTTGCGGGACCCAACCGTTGAGGAGACGGAATTACACCCCATCACCACTCACGAATAATTCAGTTTGTTCACTACGTTTCTGGAACTAATATGGCAATGTTTTTTTTTCTTATTTGTATTTCAAGTTCTCCACCTTAAATAATGCCCTTCAAATAGGTTCTCTTCAGAAATCAAATGCCGTCGTTCCGGCTGTGCGGTGTAGAAAGAAAAAAAAGAAGAGATGCCATAGAATAGCTATCTAGGCAAGTAGTGAAGGATTCGATGATTACTGAGAAACAATCCACAACTTCGGCATACCAGAAACAAAAGGCGCTCAACTATCACGTATTATTCTCGTTGTGAAAGCAACCTTCTTTTAACGACGGTTTTTAGCATACACCCATGTCAAAACCTCCTCGATAGAAGCGCGGCCTTCACTCTGCATGAAATGAAATTCGCAGTCGACAATAGTTTTCGCTGACTAAGTAGGATTGCGAGTAGCGCTTCGCCTACACGCATCGCGACGATTGCTCTTCGCTACCGCTCCTTCTTTCGCCGCTGCTACGCTGCCAACAGAGAGACGCAACCGCGTTGCGCGTCTGTACGCCAAGTTGCGTAGATTTAAATCGAGGCCTGAGCCCTTTCTGAAAAGCGTTACGCCATGAAGGTCCGGCGTATAGGTTCTCGTTAAATGACTGAGCGGTTAGCACAGTTGTTACAGGGGTGTTGCGAGCGCTTACGGCAATTTCGGTAACACACGAAATAGTATTACGTGATCTGAAACTTCGGCAAGCGTGACAAAGACCTGTTCGCTAGCAACGAGCGTCGCTAGAGAACAAATGCGCGTGCAGTCGATCGGTGCATATCTTGCTACTCTTCTAAGCACGCATTTGCGCAAGGCACATGCGCAAAAAGGCATTACGGGTGAGGAGCCCCTAGAAAGACATACCGTAGCACATCAAGTTTTCCTACGATTTATTAAACGCTACCAACATACAAAGCTTTTTTTTTTTCTAATACTTGTAAGATTCAGTCAAAAAGTTTGTATCCATAACCATGGTTGCTAGCAATGCGTCCAAGATTTTAAAAATCGCAATGGTATTGGCAGGTCTCATTTGTCGCGATACAAACTGAAGACATTTGGTATATATTCATATAATTAGCATGCTGATCTGCAAAACTGCGTGGTTCTATGCAGTTAGTCACGAACTAACATTCTAAATCCAAGCACGCATACCGCATCGTTCCTCCATTTAAATAAATACTGTAGAAAATGGGAGATACACGTCTCTTAGAAAACGCTGCACATAAGGGGCACCAGACGAGCGCAGGAAGAAGAAAACGAGAACACAAAATGGCTTCCAGGAATTATGATCCGCACTTCGAACGCGCAAACGAAATCCGAGCCGAAGCTGCAGATCGCCCGCTCCTGCCCCGCGAAGGCTAGTGATTTGTGACGTCTTATGTGACCTGAGCATGCTGTAGCCACAGCAGACAGCCCTCTCCCTCTCCCCCTTTTCCTCCTTTCATGTTACTTCCCTTTCCAGGGCCATCCGGCTCTCGTGAAATAAACCTAGTCTCATAACCGTTACCCAACGTGTGCGCGCCGCCCGAACGAGTAACGCGCAGTAAAATAGAATCGTGGTGCGACCTTGCTAGCATCGCTCCGTGGTGCTCGCTGTACAGTGAAACTTTTGACTAACCTGACAAAGAAAACTAGGAACTTTACACATACAAGATGAACGTGAAGTAGTGATGCTGAAAAATGTTTTCATTTTATATCATTTAATATCTCGTCTCTTACATGGCCAATGATGTACTGCACTTGCATGTCTCTGACCGTAGCAGCTGTTGCGAGTACCAACTCAAACGTAAGCAGTTAGAGGTGTCGGGGATTATTGGTTCCTATTATAAAATTTACGACTTCAGCTACACTTGTTTATATGCAGTTGTGGCGGGTAACATGCGTAGTTGTTGAAAAAGTGGCCTACTAGGGTGAGTAGCAGTATTTATGCAGATATCACGCCTTTGAAGGCGTACAAACAGATGTATATTTGACCGATATATTCTTTCTTATTTTTCTATTTTGCAGAACTTTTTCCGCAAGTACCAAGTACATCTCGCCGAAAATACGAAAAAAAAAAATGCGCACGAATATATTTTATCATTTTGTTCATCAAACAACATTTGTGTTTACAGGGATCTAAAAAATAAAAGACATTAGTGAGGTATTCCAACTTTGCCTTAAAAGCAGTCGCGATGACGCCTTTAGCACCGCCCTTTCATTGCGCGGATGCTTTGTCTTTTCTTTAAATTCCCTTTTAGGTAATGAAAGATGCAGCGCCTGTCTCAATTCTCGGTGGACACCTACACTACCAAATGACGGCATACGATCACAGATATATAAGTTCTTGGTTCGAATTCCTGTCCCAAATTAGCCTTCAACTATTCAAGCCACTGGATGATGAATAGGAAATAAAATGGTATAAAAACGCTGGGATAATGGTATGGTCAAGAGCCGTTGTGTTGCGATCTTGATACGGAATCACGCGCATGTAGGTTAGTTCGGTTCTGTAGATCGCCAAATCGTTTTGTTTTTTTTTTTTTTTCTTTTTCCCTACCCCACCTGGGGACAAGGTCAGCGGCGGCTGACGTTTGACCTTCAATGAGTCAGAGGACAAAGTGTGGCTTTAAGCAGAGATTATGCCCCACCCACCTGGTGTGGCACGTCCTTTGACATTTGGTTGGAAATGTGACTATAAGCAAATATGACACTGATACTTAAATAAAAACTGCCTCCATTGGGGATCGAGCTAATATCCCTCTCATCACAGCCGACCGCGTAAACAACTACATCACGCTGGGCTTTTTTTTTTCTACATGGTATTTTGTCTACGTGTTTACATAGAGAAAAGAGCTATATACATTATTTTATTTCCAAAGTAATCAGCCTGTAGCGGAACAAGTTGAATTGAAATATACAATACCACAAAACTAAATTTGTGAGAAAGAGGTCGTAATTCTCCTTGTCTAACGTCAAGGTGACAGCAGCGATGAAAATGGCGAAGCAGTAAGTGATAATGATGATTATCATAGTAGCGACGATAATGACGTTGCAATTAGAGATAATGATACTATTGGTAGTAGCGATGACAATGACGGTGCATTTAGTTGACCATTATGACAGTAGCGATAGCCACGATGATGATGAGCAGCAATAACTTTACTCAGCCTAACGAAGCATTCGCTTCGTCTGAGTTTAGCAAGAATAAACCACACTAACATTTTTATTACTTTGCTTCCTGCCGATATTCGCATTAAAACTGCGACAACGCCGACGCCGCCTCTTATGCGACATGGCGCTTTGACGCTATCGCGCGAACCCGCGATCCCAGAAACATGTCAATTCAACCAATTCAATCTTGAGGCCACGCTAACCTCGCTGGTAATGAAGCGGATAGGTTTCATGCACAGATTTATTTGCTTAACAATAGTTGCCCATTTTGCAGCACTGCTATTGGACTTGGAATAATCTTCGGAAGCAACACAGAGACAGCAAAGTATAGCTAAATATGCTGGTGAACTAGTTTCTGCTAGTGCATAAACTTTTTCATCCTTTGCCTGCTTTAAATCTCGGTTTTGGTTTCTTGACGTCAATTTTTTGGATCACGTGTTCCTGAACAAGGTGGCGTAGCTATCAACTGAGAGTTTGGAGTGACCTTGGTGCCATGCGTTCTTGTTCGTTGCCTCGTTGGCTTTGATTCCCCCTGTAACATATTCGCCCGTAGCCTCTGTAATTTCTTCGGAAATGCCGACATCGCTGTATTGCAGGCATTCGGCAGAGGGGAGTGCCAAAAAGCAGGCGGGAGAGGCGGTCGGTAATGCCCTTGGCGACCGCGGACCACGAACGAAACTGAATGATGACGTCCGTAAAATGAGATGAAAGGAAGGGGTGGAAGATGAGAAAGTGTGGAGGGGGCCATACGCAATGGACACGTGCTGGATGTCCTTCTTAGTGCGAGTGAAATCTAAGCAAAAAGGCGTGATAAAAGCGTGAGACGAATGCAAACAAAACCACGAAACCAGAAAGAAGGTGGTTGGTCAAACACACTCGTAATGCGTGCGATTGCTGCTACAGAGCTTGCTGTTGCAGACGCCCCAGCTTCTGTCAGCAGAAATATATCCTATCTCTGTAGATTTTTGTTATAAGTGGTTATTATATTGGCGTTCGCATTGGGAGGAGGGGAAACTGGGCAAGCACTGCCAGCAAATATTGCAAACTTTTGCGACACTTAAGTCAGCGGGTTGGCTAGACAATTCTGGTTCTCGCCAAGGACATCAGGAGAGAGAATGAGTGCATATATATCGGGTATTGGAGCAGAGTTCTTCATTCGAGCTCGTTCTAGGAGTCCTTGTCTTTCTATCTCGTTGCTTCCCCGTGGAGTTAAAACCCTTTCAAAATGAAGGTGCTGTTCGTCTTCGCACTCGTCCTGGCCGGAGCCTTCCTGGTCAAGGGTGCCCATGAACTGTGCGGTAAGAGAATTTAAATAATTCCACAGTTTTTCGTGAAGGTATTGGGGCTGTTCTTAGATTTGAGCCGAAATATTCGTTTACCAAAACAATTCCCAATCCGATTCGGTCCTTAATACTTGCGCATGAATTTTGGCGTATATTCGGGTGCGCTGACAAGTGACGCGAGTCATACTTTTCATGCACTCATTAGCTTGTCATCCTAACTGTTCTCTTTATGTGTATATCTCTCTAAATGGCATTTATCTTCGTCTTGTAACACGTGCACTGGGAAACATCCGCTGAGCCCAGAAATAAGTCTCTTCGCGAGACACGCCTCCCACTGATGAGCGCTGCGTGCCCACAAAGTAGGTGTGAGGAAAAGCTAAGAGTAACATTTTGGTTAAGAATCACAGAATTTATCATTTTTATTCAATCCAGAATATTTCCGCATGAACTATGCACTCTCTTCTAAGTAAAATAATTAGTTTATTTTGCAGCCGAGAACAATAAACGGCTGATCTCTTCAAAAGCATGCAGAAATTCTTTAGCGATACCTGAAGAGCGAAAACTGAAATATTATCGACAGGGAATAAAGCAATTATTGTGTTTGACGTCCAAGATATTTTTCAAGTTCGAAGAGGCACTTAACGCGAAATCTGTGACCCAGAAAAGGGCACAGAACGGGGTATCTAGCTCACTGAGGCAATCATTGGTGATTACACTGAAAAAAAAAGTGCACTTTGTGCATAGCTAACGATAAAAAACACTGAAACAAAGACACAGCCTTCAGTAGCGCATACTCTGGAAAAAGACGCTGCGAGTTCATCATACCGTGAACGTAAGCATAAAACAGGTATAAATTAAGTGTAACACACATCTATATAAGGAGATTACAGCCCCTAAGTCAGCTACTCTGAGAGTAGCGCTGGCTAAGCAAATGAGCAAAGTAGAAGGGTTAAAAGAAGATTTTTACTGAAAAAGCCGATTTCCATTGTCTGGCTGAGAAGTATTTTATCACCGCGAAGGGGCTTTGCCTGCGAATACAGGTGTCACAGAATAGGCGGCATCAAATAATTTTCCCATGTTGCATTTACACACACGCTGAATTGT
Source organism: Amblyomma maculatum (assembly GCF_055883805.1). Taxonomy (NCBI): domain Eukaryota; kingdom Metazoa; phylum Arthropoda; class Arachnida; order Ixodida; family Ixodidae; genus Amblyomma; species Amblyomma maculatum. Next base: position 165,107,685 of record NC_139345.1, on the reverse strand, counting down.
TCTGTACACCCCATATGTTCACGTGACCTGTATATGTGACCATCGGTCGGGCGCGCAAGAACGCGTACGTGCACGTTGCCTCGGAACAGTCTAGCTTTGCCTGTGTTAGCTACAACTCTCTCCATGCTCGAGCAGAAGAGTACGTGCTGCCTGTGTCGTACGTTCCCCACTCAAAGTCACCCCTACTACGTCCAAAGTATAGAGCTTCCTTTGTATATCCGTATATTCTTTTTTCCCTGGCAATGTGACTCCCAGAAGAACCGAGGTTGGGGCGTACGTGACTGTTGTTTTTGTTTTGCGTTATTTCTTTCAAACCTAAGATTGCGGCCATGCAGTGCTAAATTGTGGTGTGTCTACGTGAGTCTTCCTCATTGAGTGAACTACTATGTGCGCTCTAAGTGCATGTTTTGTTTCCAACTCCGACCCTGCGCATAAGGCATCGTCGACAAGGGTTTAAAAAGGAGCCGCCGAGGCCCCAAAGTCAGTCCTCCCAGTTCGCTCCCGAAGAAGGAAACGCGAGCTCCCGCGTACTCCCGGGGGTACCCGAGCGCCACCGCCGGCACCGTATCCACAGACCGTTATTTGTCACGAGCTCGGTAATCACCGGAGGTCATCAGCGAGACATGACAACAGGCAACAAAAAATAACTTCGCTATAATAATGCCAGTCGACGTACACTTGCCGGCCCTAGGTCGTTTTGCTACTCCACTAGTTGAATATCGCTCAAAACGTATGCAAACTGTAAAAGGGTTCTAAAATCGGTTTCGATTAAAACTAATCACCATCTGCACCTTTTAGCATTCAAATTGTGTTTTATGTGTAAGTGCATTAATGTGAATAATAATATTGTAAAACAAAAAAACGCAAGCAATGCATTTCTAACACTTGAAAGCGTTCTCAAGACCGTATACGGGCATGAAAAATGTGTTCATGATCTAGTAGTCACGCCTACATGTTGTTTCGTCGGTTATCGCTTCATGATCTGCGCATGCCAAAAGCGACATTTCACATAATTTTCTATCATACTGATGGCGAAAAGACTTTATTCGGAGCTAAACAGACGACAAAACGTTCAAGGAATTCCCCTCTCTTTCATTCTAGCGAGGCGAATTGGCGTGATAGCGAAGACTGCTGAGGCTTTACCGAAGTAGGGAAAGCTAGCCTTGGTTAGGCTCTTAATTCGGAAACTTTAATAAGTATATATGCAGGTGCTATATTTTAGAGGAAAGTCCTTAGAAGAGAAGAACGTTGGGCAAGTTGGTTGACATTCATGGCTGAAAAAAGCGCGAACTGGAAACAAAGACGGAAAAAGAACGACAATGACGACCAAGAAGTTCCTGCCACCATATAAAAGCAGCAAATGCCAATAAATATAGCCTTTGGACAAAAAGCCTCCAATGGGTCTTTATAAGCCCTGAAGCTTCAGACATGAAGGCAATACAACGTTCCTGTCCAGTGTTTCAAATCTTGCATCAAGTATAGTACGATATTAATTTGAGTAACATCATTAGAGCAGCAGAATGTGTGTTATGCGGTACAATTTGTAAAATAACTTTTCGAATGATTAAAAAATGTTTTAGAATTCTAGATGTATTTGACCAGACGAGGACGTCAAAAGGGTGAACACGCGTGCCAATTTAGGTCACTTTCTCGCCTTACAAGTGAGAAATACGTGAGCAGTGGGTACCAAAATTTGGATACCAGAAGGTGGAAGTACGGGACTATAAATTCTACGGTTCGGATTTTGGTCTTTGGGGTGGTCAGAATGTCGCTCGCGGCAAAACACGACATTTGTTTTCACACAGCATCATCTCTGTTCAACAGATGAGCCGTGTTTATATATTATGACCCGCCACATGTTCAGTACAATGTGAGTACAGTACAATGTGACTACAATGTGCGGAGTAATTTGGGTGGTTGGCAAAATGAACTATAAAACACCGCGTGAAAAAAAAAAAAAAAACTTTATATTTGCATTTCTATGACACAACTGAATCCTTAGAGAACCTGTCTTGCTTGTTTTATTACCCTAGTGCTCGTGATGCGTGCGCTCTCTTTGGGCGACTGCGCAGAGGTTGATGTAGTATTTCTATCGGTATAAAGATTAAGCATCGGCAGAGCTTGACACAAACTTTTCTGGGGAATTTCAAAGAAAAGAAAAGACGATTCAACATCATCACTAGCTTTTCTGTAACTCCATTGGCACTAAGGGCTTTTCTCTCGGTCTTTATACAGATGTACTCGCTGCCTTTGTAATCAAAGAGCACTTAGCGCGGGGCCACATTGTGTCAATTGCTTCCTTCAATAAACACAGACCCGCAAGATATATGTTGCAACAACTTATAAAACGCACCTTGTAGGCACCTCGATCCGAGCGCAATAAGCTTCTCATATAACGCGATGCAGTGATGTGACCACCAATGTCTCTTTTTTTTTCTGTTTTCAGCCCTGAACAACGACCAGCTCAAGGCAGTGGCGAAGTGCATGGGAGAAAAGGTTGACGCAAAGGTACGTGGTGGTTGATTAGAGTGCTTTTTCTGCATTCAAACAACTGGAAGCCCACTACGGGCGCCGAAACCTTCTACTTGGTATTCTAAAACCGCTTCCCAATATTTAGAATATAATCTTGTTTTTATAATTAGTAGAGCCCGAAGCGAAATAGTACCAGTTTGCGAATACAGGTCATCATAAAGCCATGAATCAGTTTACACTCGAAAAAACCAAGAAAACTGGCACAAAACAAAATCAACGATTAACGGGCGGTACGCGAAAATGAGGAAGGCGTCGAAGCTTCGCTGCGCAGTAGACATTTTAGTGGTCAGATAGTTAATAATCTTACATATGTTATTGTGAAGCGCGAGACAGGAGTAGAAAGTAATGCAGCTATAGAGTATATTGGCAGGCTCCTTCAGTAAGTTCCAGACCTCATAAGAAGGTGTCAGTGCATAAAAGATTCCAACAGCGCAACCAAAATATCACTTTATGAGCTGTTAGACCTAATACCTAGCATGCCGTGTTGACTTAATAATGCTGATCGCGAGGACATAGGTTCGATTTCATCTCCACTCCCCCACCCCCATATGTCGGCCGGTTTTCGATGGAGGCGAAACCCAAGGCCTGACGGACGGCTTTAACGTCTTTTTACGTCGAGACGGTCAGAACTTACTATTCACTACGGGAGAAGTCTGGGATGCAGTGTACCCAGTTAAGTTTATGTTGATGGTTTTCCTCGCAGCTCGCAGGAAGGGCCAGGGATGTCATCGGCAAACTTGGTGGCGACGTGGCCCAGATTGTGAAGAAGCAGTGCGATGCCGACGTCGACTTTGTGAGGGCACTTTTTTGACACTCTTGGGGGGTGAATACGCCTGAGTGATTTTGTTGCTATATTCTTGGTGGCAAAGTTACTTCTTTTTCTTGAAGCAACCCAAATGTTAGCGTTTATCGTGATTTAAAAGGCTGCTGTCTCTGATAGACTCTTGCAGGATGGTGGCATATGCTCCTTAGTTTATGTTACCTGTAATACAAAAACGAAAACAAATTCTAAGCATGCTGCCGGCGCAATCGTTCTAGCATTCAAATTTTGACCACCACAATAATTGATCACAAATGCTTAGTGTGCAACGGCACTTTTAAATCTCGCTTAGAATTCCCTGACCTGAAGCCTTCTACACATAAAAAAGGAATGTGCAAACAGCTTTCAGGATAATAAACGTCGTGGTTAGTTAAATTCAATCATAAAAAGTATGCGAATTTTCAAAAATATTGTAACCTCACGTGAAAAACAAAGCGTACCGAATTCGTCTGCCAGTAACCAAACGATGTAACCAGATAATGCTCGCGAAATAGTGCGAATTACGATGTGACCTTCGATAATAATCATAATGTTTTCTTCTTGACCTTGAAATTGTATGAAAGACAGTGTGCAACAAAGTCGCCCGATAAGTACCGCAAGAATAAAAATTTTCTTTTCTTTTAGGGTGCGGCGCTGAGTGCAGTTCTCTCCGTAAGTAAAATTTTGCTTCCTTCTTCCTTACATAATACTTTCTCTGGGTAGAAGTACTGAGCTTTATCGCTATCTGCATGATTATCCTTTTTCTTGGGTAGAAATAAGAGATAAATTAAAAAAGCACGATAAATTTGTGCAGGACGAATACCAGATAGGTTAACAAGCAAGAGCATAATGTGTGCACAGAAATATTGTGACATTTAGCAGAGTGGGTTCACGTTCGTCTCCACAGGGAGCCCCGCAGCGGGGCTTAGCGCAAGTAAAAAGCTTCAGCGCAGCGTATACAACGCCCAGTTGAACATAGTAGAGTGGGGTGCTGTGCTTGCCCGCCTATTGGCGAACAGGGCAGTAACGCAGAAATGAGTATTAATCATGCTTGCTTTTATGCCGGCCGCGGCGGCCGCTTTTCGATGGAGGCGAAAAGCAAGGCGCCCGTGTGCTGTACGATGTCAGTGCACGTTAAAAAACCCCAGGTGGTCGGAATTTCCGGCGTCCTCCACTACGACGTCTCTCATAGTCTGAGTTGTTTGGGACGTTAAACCCCAAAACTAAACTGAAATAACTTGCTTTTATCGTACAAAATTGGTAAATAAAGAGATTATTTGCATTTCATGTGTTTAATCTAAAATTACTGGTTTTCGTAATCTAATAATAAGTATGTCGCGGAAAAAAAAAAAGAAACGCTTGGAATTTGCTTTACACACTGGCGGCCACTCCCTCGCTGGGCACGCTGTGCTGCGATGACTAAACGAGCAGGCGATAAAGCGTCTCCACCGAAACCTTGGCAAGGCCAGCACGCTCCAGCAGCTTACGTCACGACTGCGAATTCATTCAGCAAATGAAAGTGAAAAATGCAGCCAGCAAATGAAACTGTGAGCGCAGACCTGATTCGAGTAGAGTGGTGTTCTCTCGCCACTTAACCAACTCCATGTACGCAGATTCATCTGCTGAGCCTTTATCGTTCACCCACTATCGTGACGTTCACTGCTGGGAGAGGAGGTCATGCACGGGCTTTATTAGATTCCTGGTGTTGACGCGTAAACCCGCTGGCCACCTGAGTGTTTCGCGCGAGCGCAGCGGCCTCCCCGCTCGTCCACTCCGCTCCGTCGGCCGTACAACCGCTCTGCTAAAAGTCTCTAATGATGAAATTTGAGCATTTCTTCACCTAAAACGTTTCTGATTTCTGAGCATTACATTTTAGTATTCATATGCTTCGATACTTTGAAACTTTCTTCCTCGCTATTACGAGTGCGACTGGGATGAGACCACTCGCAGGTAGCATGTGGTTTGTGTTAAACTTCATAATGGCGCCGTTTGCCTGAAATTAAGACACTTTGCTACGCTAGAGCTACTGTAGCAGTGTGAGACTGAATAATATTCTCCTCCTCTTTACCCAGAAGTGCAACACACACCACGATATAAATTCTCGAATAACGCTTGTAAAAATGGGTTCGCCCTCGACAGCTTTATGCATTTGTACATAGATGATAAAAACTATTGTATGACAAAGGGAAAGCACAGGCGCCTCAATATTTTGCGGTGCCGCCGGCAAAATAGGGTCACGGTTAGCTTCAGCGGAGGTTCAACATTGAACAGCCCCCGCCACAGAGTAGTTGTATAGGGTATATTCAACGGACTTCACGGGCGCTATTTTGTGGTGCAGAGCACAGCTTCAACAGTGAGAGCCTAAACAGATAATAACTCGATTAGATATGATTACAGCCTTTCGCAGTGCATCTTGCACCACAAAATGGCGGCCACTGTCACAAGTGAATATTCCTTGTAGAACAGCATGCGACGTAAGTAGATCGTGAAATCGATCCCATCTCCGGTATTGGTGTTTTCTTCTTTCTAATCGATTATCTACGAACAGCAAATGATATACCCTACATACTTCCCATTCATCAACAGCATCAATGATTTCGCGCTGTTTTCAATGCTTTTGTTTACTTTACGTTTCATAAACATAGTGCCATAACCAGCCCTAATCTAGGAGTACTGCTCGTACATTTCGCACTCTTACCTGTTAGTTAAACTGGCATTTCGATTTTTACTCATTGCTTAGCCAAAATATATAAATCACTACTATTCGCTGTCTGCAGCTGACAACGTTCTTAGCCAACTCTTCCAGACAGAACTCTGAAAAAACTGTAGTGAGTACTGCACCTTCGATATTCGCCCTATTTTTTTTTTTCGGCATAACCTAACTGCTCGCGAAAGTGTAACCAATCTGCAGCGCCTCACATGTTTGTCTTCTGAGAATCTGAGATCATTTACGACAAAAATAAAAGCACAGACGTTAAGGCTGTAGAGTAAGCGGCCGTATGAGCGGTTGGTTGTTGCTAACTATACAATCTGGGAAGCGTCACGCTTAATACGTATACTTCGGAATCAAGAGATGGTCAAATAATGTGCATGGTTTTTGATGTCCTGGCTTTTCCTTCCTTTCAGGCTGACCAGGCAGAAGCAGTCAAGGCAGCCTACAGGGAGTGCAGGGCTCTCCAGAGTTAAACCAATTTGCAGAAGGTGGCGGACGTGTGCAATATATGAGTAGGGAAACAACAACGTGATAAAATAAAAGTGGTTAATGCAGCGACCTATGTGCCCTTGCCAACTGCAACTTAGGGCTTGTGCCTGAAGGCCGAAACAAGTGCCTTAGCGCTTGCGCCCATAACAGACACACACACACATTGGCAGCTCCTGCAAATTCGGTCGTGGCATGTATGCTCGTGAAGGCACACAAACCACCTATAGCCATCCATAAAACGGTGCAACGTCATCAGCAAATCGCAGATTTGCTGATTAGATTGCCGTGCTAAGCAACTCGGGGGATGAACTGCAAATAATGATTGATGACTTAGACAGGAAAAGCAGAAAGGTACGTAGGCTTGAAAATCAATATGCAGAAGACTAAGGTAATGTTCAACAGCCTCGGGACGGAACAGCAGTTTACATTAGGTAGCGAAGTACTGGAAGTAGTAGGCGAATATGTCTACTTAGGACAGGTAGTAACCGCAGATCCGGACCATAAAAAGGAAATGGCAAGAAGAATAAGATTTGGATGGAGCGCATTTGGCAAGCACTCGCAGATTATCACTGGCAGCTTACCGCTATCGCTCAAGAGGAAAGTATACAACAGTTGCATCTTACCTGTACTCACCTATGGGGCTTAGACGTGGAGGCTAACCAAGAGAGTTCTACTTAAGTTGAGGACAACCCAGAGGGCTATGGAACGAAAAATGGTAGGGGTAACATTAAGAGATAGGAAGCGTGCACAGTGGGTCAGAGAAATAACTCAGGTTACCGACATTCTAGTGGAAATTAAGAAGAAGAAATGGACATGGGCAGGACATGTAGTGCGAAGATAGGATAACCTATGGTCGCTGAGGGTAACAAACTGGCTTCCAAGGGAAGGAAAGCGTAGCAAGGGGCGGCAGAAAGTTAGGTGGGCGGATGAGATTAAGACGTTCGCAGGGGTCAAGTGGATGCAACTAGCACAGAACCGGGTTAAGTGGAGAAATATGGGAGAGACCTTCGCCCTGCAGGGGGTATAGTCAGGCTGATGATGATGATGATGGTGGCGGTGGTGGTGGTGGTGGTGGTGGTGATGATGATGATGAAACGGTGCCCTCCATGCCACCTGCACATTGTAACCTGCAAACGGTATTGGGAGTTTTATGCAATGGACGCTAATCTATGAGTAGCGTTTTTGACACGGGATCGACGGTACCGTTGCGTTCGTTTCCCATCTTAAAGGACCGCTGACATGACATTTGGGGTAAAGTTCTAATGAAAGCAATTCACAGAGGTTGTCTGTGTGAGTGCATAAGACAGATTTAAAAGGTTTACGTGGAACCGATAATTAAGAAATAATTTTTATAAAGTGGTCCTGGCGACCGCTCGCAGCCGATTTGCGCGAGTCACGGTGAGCAAGCGTCCCCACTGACGTCAATGGGGCTGCTGGGCGCGCCCGCCCATTGGACGCTCTCAAGTTAAGCGAGCGGGAGGGGCGGGATGGGGAGTGATGGAGCGCCGTCGCGGCTTTTTCTCTGATTTTTTTCTCGCGCGATGGCGTGGGTTGAGTTGAGGGGAAGAGGACCATCATTTACGCTCGCCCATATGTTCGGTGCTGGTGAAGCTAGCTTAAACATATTTTGCTTTGTAGAGAGGATTGACGGGATACCAATTGCTAGTGGGCTTTTCATGATTCTACTAAATAGCTTTTCATGGGCCTTTTTAATGTGCTGCCCAAGTGGGCAACTCCACTCGCGTCAATTTCGAGGCATGAACGCCGCCGCCGGATATTGAGTTTGACTAAGATGTAATACCTTTATGACAGAAGGCAACGAGTGGGCCAAAAGTGAGGCGCGAACGGCAGCACGTAAAATATCAGTTGCGTTGAACGCACTGTAGCGGGTACAGGCGGGAAAGAAATCGCGAGGAAGCGACGCTGCTAGGCCCTTGAGCACCTCTGCACTGAAGACAAGGTACAGGGCGAGAAACAAATGTGCCGCAATGCCCCAATTTCGGAAGAGCTATTGACGGCCCCGTAGACGTTAGTCCGCCGCATCGCACATAGTACTGCACTGACCCTGTAATCAGAACAAAAAGTATTCAGCAATGAACCCACGATACGATGTGTGATTTCTGTTGAAGCCCAATAACCGCCGCCCATATCGTGTGGAAGTGCATTCAATTATGTGATATTCGAGGAAGGGCGATCGCAGGACTTCCCACTGCCATCCCTTCGGCCAACTACATCGACGGAGTCCTCCCACAGCCTTGCGACAGCGCGGCCGTCGCTATGCTCCGGGAAAAGCTCGCAGAGTTTTTCGTTGCAGGCCCAGGAGCCAAACTTTACGGCAGTCAACGGCAAATGAACCAACATCCATTTTGACCACCGTGAGTGTGCACGTGGGGCCGAATGCCCGCACAGCTGAGTATAGCGAAAGTGCGCAATCAGTGCTTTAAATAAAAGGCGTGTTTCACTCAATGCCTTTGACTCGACGACTATACCGGCACTAGGGGCACTTTATTGCACAGGTCAAACTGGTAGGTACCATTAGGCCAGAATGGTACTGCCGCCGCTCTCATCTAACTACATCCCGGCCTCGCTCAACACTTCACTTCACCGAAACTCACCCCGGTCAGGTCACCAGCCCGCCAGTCAGGCATGCCGAGTCCTCCACGAAACCCGTCATCCGTCTCCGAACACGCGTTTAAGTAGCTTTCTAAAAATTCAGAGTGGTCTATTTTAGCCAATCAGAAAACGAACTCCACGAAGGCAATCAGAACAAAAATTAAAATTGGAAACTGTCAATAGCCCGCAACACTCAGGAGATGGTTTCTTTTGCCAGCATCGTGTGCCTTTCACAGTGTCTCACGCTCTTTTCCCTCGTAGAGATGGCACACTCTCTTGAAATCAGAAGCAAAGAAAAACAACAAAATTACTAACAGCCGCTGCCTTCATCATCGATACATAGGGATGTCACCTGGGCCATTGCTGGCGGTAAGCAAAGCGGGGAACAAAAGTTGTAGCCGCCTTCGAGCGCGCGCCGGCTCTAGTGCCTCCCCAAGATTATTCCGGCGAACCCATGATGCCGTCGCTCACAAGGGTCATCGACTCGGTCAAAGGCGTAAGGCGGCTCATGGAGTCCAAGCGCTGTCCACCATACATGGCAGTAACTGAATTACAGTAATGAAATTACTGTAATTTAATTACTTTTTCCAGTAATTTGTAATGTAATTAATTACTTTTTCGGTTTGGTAATTTAGTAATGTAATGAATTACTTTGTGGCAGTAATTTCGAGCAAACGTAATTAATTCCTTTCGAAATTCCTTTTACTTAAATGCACCATTACCCCTTCAATAGTCAACAAAGAAGAGGGCTGCGATAGCAGAAACGACGTGCCATAAGCCGAAGCCAGCGTAACGGATCGGCAAAACGAGACAAAATTGAGCAAAACGGGGCGCCTGAGACCTCCTGTGTAGCAGTTCACAGTGCAGCTATTCCATGGCAACCTTTCTTTAAGTAACAGGAAACAAGGCGTCAAGAGAATGCCGAAGGGACAGATGGTGCACGAAGGCCGGAGTTGAAACACTAGTTGGAAGCGCAGCGTGTTGCGTCGACTAGGGCACAGTGGTGCCTGGTTACACTCGTCCCCACGGAACGAGGGAGGGTGGGGGCGGGATAGACAGGCAGAAGGGTGCATGCCGTGAGCCGCCGGAGCGAGAGCATTACTAAGCGCAAGGTACCGAGGACGATTCTTGGGACTACGGAGGCAATAAATAGCCTAGCTTCTTCAGGACCTTCAAATGGCGGAGACAGCTCCGGGCCAGCAAGACGCTGGGTTCGCAGCTCATTTCACGACCGTTCAACCATGCTTCTGCTTTTGTTGTTGTTTTTGGTATATATATATATATATATATATATATATATATATATATATATATATATATATATATATTATATATATTGCGGTTGTCTTATTTTTTTCAACCTCAAGTGCTGTAGGAAAGAGGGAAGGAATAGTTCTCTGGGACGGAATTTGGCGGGAAGACGAAAGAATGTGCGTGCTTCGTGTCGGAGAACAGGTTGTTGTTTTGTTTACTAGCTTTACTTAGTTTTTGCATGGATGAAACCTAGAAAGCAATTTAAAAGTAATTGAATTACTCAGTCGAAGTAATTGTAATGTAATTTCATTACTTTTTAGGAGCAGTAATGAGTAATGTAATTTAATTCCTTTTCAAAAGTAATTTTGCCATGTATGCTGTCCACGGGGCACAAGCCTTTTAGTCCGAAGTCGGCACCAATCTCGGTTCCCTTTTCTCTCCAACAATCCCGTTCGTACGTACTCCCAGTGAACGATTCGTCAGCCGCCCTTCAAAGGAAATGTATTCAAGAAAATGGCCCACAGAGATTTAGGTGACAAAACGCTAACGTTCGCTGAAGGCGCTCCATTACGGCGTCCGCGGTATCTTGAGCGTTTCTTCAAAACATAATGGGTCCGTTCCGGTTGCTCTCTCCGGCTCGACAATGCACCTCGCCCAAGTTCCTTCCCTTCGCTCATCTTTAAAGGCCTGGACGCGTCCGGTCGACACACAAAAAAGAAAGGCTCAAATTAACATAGAAAAGGGGGAGCGGGCCCATCTTCGGTGCGCTCTCCTCTCGCGCAGCAGCCTAGCATCTTAGCTCACGCCCTTTAGAATATAGTCATTATGTGCAACATCACCTGACATCATTACAGAGCCCCGGTTAAGCGAGCCATGCGAACGTGTCTGCTTGGCCCCAGTGGTAGACTCGCTAGGAATGCAGGGGTCGCGGAGTGTTCACTCCCCCTTACCTTGCCATCTCAAAGGGGAGCCCGCGTTGGCAGCTCAGGTCAACACGAACCCCTCACGTGATATCATGACATTACACACCACAAAGAACAATCGGCGACCTGGTGTGTCTGCTTCCATCTATTACCTGCCAAAAGTATGCCCGTTATTTCGAAACAACAAAGACGCCAACGCCATGTTTTATGGAGAACGCTACCTGGTTCTTATTAGTTATCCGGAACGAGTGCTTTTAATCGTAGGAAATTTCAAACGTGCAATAACAATTCCATTCACACTATCCCATTCTTAAAGTAATAGTCTACCAGGTAAGAGTAGTAGAACTCACAGTCACCGTAAACGCCACACAGTAAGCAGCTCGGCGCTGTTGTGCCGTAGGAGTATAGCCCGTAGCTCACGTCAACCGTTTCGTGTTTGAGAGCTGCGGTAGCGATGAAACAGAGTCAGCATCGATGAGATGAACAAAAGCGTCATTATACAATATGTACAGGGCATAATTACAGCAAATCGGCACGGGGGCCGAGGTTTACAAGCTGCACACAACTGTAGTCGCACAGCGACAGCCGGGGAGAATACGACGCGTCCCCTTCTTGCGAGCGCTACGCACTCGACGAACGTTCGTGAAGGTCTCGTTCTCCAGAGACAGTGCGCTCGCTTATATAGCCTGGAAAAGCCGTTGGCACTCAAACTATCCAATCCGGAGGCAGCACGTGACGCCGGTCCGAGAGGTCCAATCAGCGAACGCGCTGATCACTCGCTTCAAATCTGCCGCGGCGCGAAGGCAACCCGCCACTAGGGGACGGGAACCGTGTCGTCTGCAGTTTCAGGCATGTGTTTAAACTAGAATCTCGCGATGCTTTCTGGCACTGCGCCAATGCATTGCTGAGCAGCGCCAGGTCTTGCGAAGGAGTGTTAGCAGAAGCTTGACATTCGGTTGAGTGGAATCAAGGCAGCTTGCCCGGGCACAACGGGTACAACAGCACCCCCACCATCAAAAAATGAGCCGGGAAGATGGGCTGCTTCCACATGGCTCGGATGCAGGGTGCACTCTTTCGCCATTTCCTCCCAAATCCACGTCCAGTATCCAGGCGCCAGGTAGCTCCACGTGCCTCGGGTTCCACTCGGCAGGCCAGGATCGCTGCTCACAGCAGTGTCACCAAGCTACCTCAACCAGATTTGCTCGAGTCGTTCCAATTCCCTTTCATCTCGCCACTGGTCACGGTTGGTCGTTCTGCAGCGTTCAAAACCGACCGACAGCAGACAACACTCGACACGAGCAAGTCTGTCTCCCGTCAAACACCACACAAAGTCATTGTTCAAAAGAAATCAACTACATTACTGTCCCCTTTTTGATCCCCGCTCCAACAAGAAACAAGTCTACGATGCAGTAGACAAGGCTCAAACAACACTTTGTTCTACTAACAACAACAGGAATTCATAATCTGGCAATGATTGCGAAAATAGAGCACTTGAAATCATTTGAGCCATGAACACAAAACTAAGGAATCAAGGAGCGCATTCAATGTTTCCCCATCTGCCTACAGCATTACCGTTGGCGATGTAACGCTCGTCGAAGGTGGCTATGTCTCGAATGCACGACTCAAAGCGTCCAAATTCGTACTGAGCTCTTTTCCAACAAGATGAAGAACACCAAGCAGTACTCAGGCGGTTAGCCCCGAGGAGGAAAAAAAAAAAACTAAGGAGATGCTCGCCACCGTGCGCCCACGCCAGGGTAGCACTTGGCTTGCAAAGGTTGGCCGCGTAGTCACGCTCTCTCCTCAGTTTTTTTACATCCATGGTTAGCCCTTCCTTCTTCCATTGCAGCTACGGTCATGCGTTTCTCTGAACATTTCCTTTCAGTTTGCGAGGAAAGAAACAGACGAGCACGAGTTACGCGCCTTACTCAACGACCTGTCCCTTACGCTTTGCACACCAGTCGTGCTTTTTCTCAGAACACGCGCATTCCTGTCCTAGGGATCTTCGTCCCCTTTCCTCTCGCGATAGTTTGTTTCCTCTCTTTTCGATGGCAACATTCTTTCTTGCGCGTGCCTTTCCGGTTTTTTTCTGCAGCACTTTGGTGCTCACTTGCTTTTACGCTGCTTGGCAGGAGACCTAGATCTCTATTATCTCACAACATCGTCAGCATTATCTCTAGAAGGTGTAGGCACGTCAGTGATGCGCTATCTAGCTGGCTCAAGATTACCTTCTTCCTGAACGTCTGTAAGCTCACTTTCGGGCGGACCTTTGTTGGCTGCAACTACATCGACAATGTACGTGAGTACTTTCTCTACACTGTCAAGTTGTCAACTAGCGGCCTGGTTTCTACAGACACTGAATAAACACTGTTCTCAACTGACAAGAACGCTGTCGTGCAGCTCACTTTGTTTTCTTTTCCACTGCAGCCCGCTCTCGTTAGCTGGTGGCAGGGTGTGCTGGCGGTAACCGGAGCGAGTGGGGCGCCGCACAGGCGCCGCGTCTGCATTGCAGCTAGCAACGCACGCCTCACGTCAGGCACGTTCATACAAGGCTCGCTCACGTCAGCCCCCGAGCTAGGCATTTCCTGTACCGGCTCGCCACTCAAGTTAAGCAAGAGACACATGTGCGAAAGGACGACCGGCGTGCCGCAGCGAACGCCGCATGCGAACTGCCGCCGCAGTGCCAGCCGGGACACATGGAGCACCGTGCGTCCGGCGAGCGAGTTCCCTCAAGCTCCGCCCACAGCCGGTGTCACCGCGCAGGAGACGGAAGACTGCTTGGCTTGATAAACTTCTCATGAATTCACGCTCGTACAAGAAATGAGAAAACAGCGATGTTATCAGAAGGATTGTCTACTGCACTCATGCAACAACAGCATGCCTGCACACGTACGAAGCTTTCGGCAACGATGCCACCCGCGGACGCGCTGGGCGACGATAGGCCTAGCAGGTGTCGTACAGAAGAGGCAGCGGACCGCGCTTCGGGACTGGCCAACGCTGTAATAAAGGTTCGAATTTCATCACTAGCGTACTGAGAAGGCCATCTTATAATAGAATGAACATAAGCTCGATTTGAGCGGCGCATTCGGCAGCGGAGCGAGCAGGCGGTTGGCGATCGACCGGGCAGCAGCAGTGGTTGGGCGAATAAACTCGCTTGTGTCGCAGTTATCACTCGTAGCAGCACTTCAATATTTGCCGGCGATCTTCACAATTTACTTGTAGTTGACAATCCTGTATTTAGTGACTTTTTATGTACAGGAAGAAACAATACTGAAGGGTTTTTTAGATGCCAGCGGCCGGCGCATCCGCGTCGTCCGCACGGCAATACCAGCAATACCTCGACGGTGGAGCTGAGAGGCGCTCCACCGCACAGCCCCCCTGTGCTTTTCGGACGTGTCCCAGCCTTTACCCCAATCCGCCGGCATGCCGATCAAGTTCCTTCGACAGTTGGGGCGCTTTGGATCGCGTGAGAGCCATGTATGCCTCGTCATCGTTCGTACTATGGCTGCTGTTTTCACGAATGCAACTCGGCCTGCCAGGCCATGGAAGATCCAGACACTGACCCATATCTAGCTGTTCGCCGTCGACTTAGCAAGTATGGCCATGTGTGGCTCTCTACAGCTGACGCGCACTCATCGTGAGTCTGTCCTAGCTGGTCAAAATTCGTGGACTGCGCATTTTCCATGATCGGCATTTCATATTCTTGCGTGTCTTGACTCTAAAGGCGGTTTCGTGACTACCAGTTAAGCTGTATGCGCTCCCGTTAGATGGAACCGGGTCACTCACAGCTACGTGGGTCGGCGCTTGATGGCGTCACTGCAGATTTCTTGCCGATAGAGCCGACGCCAACCGTTTCAGCTGCTGGTAGCTCGACCAAGGTAACCGAGACTTTTCTATGCGAGGCTCGGTTTTCTCGCTGCTGTGATCGCCTTGCTCGGCCGATTCCCCAAGCTGCGTTTCCCTCTCTGGTGCAAGTTCAATTTGCTCCGAAACTTCCACTGTCTAGCCATTCGGTTACAGCGGCTTTTAACTGATATTCCAAATCCAAAAACGTTTTGGTACTGTTTTCGTCGCGTCGATATCTGTCTCGGTGACAGCCGATATCTTCTTAGTAATGATTATTTCAGTTCATCGTAGTTTTTCAAGTCGCCATCTAACACGCGCTTGATTTCTTCTGACGCTTCAGCGGAGAGAAACGATACCCATCTATGTATCCATCTATATCGCTCGAAGCGCTTATTTCTGCAGACACGCTCGAAATCTGCTAGATACTCTGTCATGTCCTCGGCAATGACGAACTACTGCAAACAGTCTCGCGATTTCTAACTGTTACCTTTAATGGCAATTAAAGCTTTATGCCTTTCCACGCTCATTTGAAGTGCTGAAAGCTCGAGCTGCATTAGCTTCTTTAGGCGGCAAACCGCTTTTCTCGTTCTAGCCTTTCACGAATATCGCTATCTAGCCTTTCAGACTTATCGTGCTCTTGGCGTTCTAGCTTTTCACG
The DNA here is from genome assembly GCF_055883805.1 of Amblyomma maculatum. Lineage (NCBI taxonomy): Eukaryota > Metazoa > Arthropoda > Arachnida > Ixodida > Ixodidae > Amblyomma > Amblyomma maculatum. The sequence continues at coordinate 165,091,861 of NC_139345.1, read as the reverse complement.
CTCCTTCATTTTTCTCTTTTGAATATCATCCCAGGCCTCAACAGCTTCATCAGCCGTTACTTTCTCTGCCCGCATGAACTCAAGAACCTCCCTTTTTCATTTCGCTGAGCCCAAATCTCTGCCCAACTCATCACGAATTTGGAGTTCTCTGACCTTGTCACTCTTCATCTTTCACACTGGCCTCTTGATGTTTGCCCTTTTAGAATATACTAGACGTTCGCTAACTCACGTTAGCACAACGTGCGCAAATATTTCACAGAGTGCCTATTTGCCCTCATAGCATCCCTTGGTTTTCAAACACTTTTCACTTGGCTTGAAACACGCAAGGTTAGCACAGTGCTACACCCAAACCTTTTTTTAAGTTATAACCTGAGTCAGAGATAGTCTGGCGTTTAAGGGAAACATCAGGCACACACCACGCCGAGCTGCCTGACGCCGTTCGATCCGCAACTTCATTTATTGTTGCCAGGTCATCGGTGCTAGCAATTTGCACGTTCACGCCTGGGTCATCCGACCGCTGAAGACCCAGGGTGTTAGCAGGAGGTGCTTGACGTTCGGTTGAGCGGAATCCAGGCGGCTTACCCGCGAACAGAAGCGACGAGGACTTGTAGCATAACATCCTGGGCCTTACTTAGCTATAAGCCAATGGACGTGCACCTTGACAATAAAATTAAGGCAAAATCTGACAATAGTGTGACACAAGAGGTCTCCAACTGCGCGGGAAGCTCAAGGAAACCATATTTAACGTACTATCCAGGTCCTAATGGTCAGAGGAAAATGATTCTATGACTGGCATAATCACATTCTGAGTTTTAATGGGTGACTGAGAGTATTTTTTTTTTCTTTTTTGCGTCGAGCAGCGAAGTGTCACTTGGTCTCCCTTTGCGCAATTTCGTTCGAAGACTCCTCCAGCGGTGTAAATTTAATTATATAGAGTACCTGATGGAAGCATGAAAAGCTGGACGTTTGGCTCGCCGCGCATACACTAGAGCAGCACTGGCGCTTTCGAACAGAGTAAGCAACACCGTACCAAACATCTCCATACTTCAATAAACAGTAGCACTTAATTGCACCTGCCCGAATGCAAGTAGCTCCATTATCCAAAAACATGCACGTGCAGCATGAAAGGGCCGGACATCTCGAGGGAATCTAAGTTTTCGCTTGGCATAACTTTGTAAACTCATCCACCTTGTTCACGGACATGGCCTTATGCTGCATTAAAGTTCAAATACAAAACATAAGTCTAATGCAAAAGGATAGCATGAGTGGTCATGGATGAATCTGGTAGAATGCAAATCACACGCTCCATCAAAGGAACGAACTTGATCAATGCGGGGAAGAAGCCCCCATGACACTCGCAATACTGACTTCACACCACAAGTACGGTACTGCAGTATAACTTGCTGCTGGGCTAGTTTGTTCATGATCGTACGGGGAAAGTAAGCGCAAAAAAAAAGGAGACAAGCACAAGAGATGAGACAGGACAACACGCTACTGGCAACTGATTCTTTTTTTGAAATCCACACACAATATATAGGGACATCGTCACACCACCTATCGGCTCCCTACGCGTCATAAGGCAATATTATCTAACATTAAATTAAAAGTTACAGTTTTTAGACCTGCAGCTATCTATAGCAGGTGATATGTTATGCTGGATGTACCACCCACGTGCGCAGAAAGGATTTTATCCTATGAATCAGCGCACTCAAAGACAGTGAAGCGAGCCATTGCAACATCAGCCCTAGAGGCAGCCATTGTAAAGTCATGTCCCCATACTATGCAAGCAAGTTTCCAGCAACAGGTAGCCAGGCTTTGGAATGCAGGCTTCCCCCAGTCAGTCATGACGAGGGTAGTGGAGTCGCTTCTTCAAAAAGTAAAAGGAAAGAAAAACAAACAGTCGAATCCTGAAACCGAAATAAATAGGCCAGTGGTTATTCCCTATAGCCATCGGGTAGCCCATAACTTGAAAAAAGTAGCCTCCAAGTTTAAGGTACCAGTAGTTTTCTCTGCCCCCTGTAAGCTGGCCGCGTTGTGTCCTCGTATAAACTCAGAGAAACAGAAAGACAGAACATGTGGAACAAAGCATGGGCATAGGTACGTAGAGTGTAATGAAGGGGTTATATATCAGGTTCCTCTCACTTGTGGTAAGACGTACGTTGGGCAAACGGGGCGCTGTTTGAATGAAAGGTCAAGGGAGCATGAACGGTCAATGAACACTGGAACGGGGTCCAATCTGCCGCTGCATTGTAAGGACTGTGATCGCCAGTGAAAACCCATTTTAGAAAGGACGGTGGTTTTGGACCAAAGCCGCGAACGTGTTCCCCGCGAACTAAAGGAAGCTTTTTGGATTAGAAAGAAAGGCCAAATTGTGTTAGCGATGCCTCGGTTTCCCTGTATAAGAGTGAAGAAAGTTTTTTGGAAAAATTTGGCTGAACAAGAGTACGAGGTGTGCTACTATATACTGTGTGTATTCAGAAGACGAAACCTTTGGGGAATGCTTACGCTGGTACATGTGTCTGTTCTGGTTTTTATGCTTTCGCGTGCTTTTTATGTCGTCTTCACTTTTCAACATTTCACTGGGTCCCATCATCATAGACGTTTGGTTTGCCTATTTTTGGTGGCACGAGGTGCCTATAGTGCTTAAAACATTGAAGAAGGTTTAGGATGTTACATGATTTCTCGGGGTTGGTTTTTTTAAGTTCCGCTCACTTCTTATTCATTCCATCATGTTACTTTGGCCCTTTACACCACGTGTCATTTTGTTTTTAAAGTCATCGGTGTTTTTATCGGTTTTAGTCCACCCTATGTTAAACATGTAATTTATTGTTTATTGTTTTATTTTTATGTTACTTTGGTCCTTTACGTACCACGTGTCAATTTGTTTTTTTTTTAAAGAGAAAGGTGTTTTTATCGGGTTTAGATCAACCTAGGTTGAACATGGAATTTAATGTTAGATAATATTGCCTTCTGACGCGTAGGGAGCCGATAGGTGGCGTGACGATGTCCCTATATATTGTGTGTGGATTTCAATAAAAGAATCAGTTGCCAGTAGCGCGTTGTCCTGTCTCCTCTCTTGTGTTTGTCTCCTTTTTTTGCTCTTACTTTCCCCGTACGGTACTGCAGCGTGGGAAGAAATAATACGCAACAGATCCGGATCAAGAGAAACCGTTATTCTCGGCTCGCTGGTAGCATGGTGACCATACACACTTTGTATCTTATCCTCACGCGCAAAGCACATGAGCACGTCAGCATGCTCCTCGGCATTCGCATTATCTTGACACAGGTTATTATTCATTTCGTGGCAATGAGCGGGCTTGCTCTTTTTCTAAATCTGACCCGCCGGACACAGGGAGAGGTTATGAGACCTAGCCAGAGCACTGGCTGCATGCAAAAAAAAAAACGATAACGAGCCAGAAAACCATCCTGAGAGGTACCTCAGGTCAGAATTACTGACCTAAATGAACATAACCGTCTATTACAAAACAGAATGTACAACATTTACACAATAAAATTCTCAAGGGCCGACGCCATCACCTTCAGTCTGTCACGAAACCTTAGCTTTTGCACAAGCACTTTTTTCATTCGCACACAACGCCCCCGTATACTGTCTGAAGTGCAACAATATTAACCTAGACCCGACACTATCATTTCTTCATACGGTGCCCGAATGCACCAGAAAAGCAAACACCCCTCAGCCACGCTTTTTCTCCCCCGTGATAGCTACCCTGTCCAGCTCGGACCCGATTAACCAGCAATCTATGATCTAGAGGACGTGTCAGATTGTGTTAGCCATTGGTTCCTGTACTGAGGACTCCACCCTACATGACCTAACCTTCCTTTTGGAGCTAAACAAATCTGGTATCACCAGCCCCGCATAATATTAAAAGAAACATAAAGGAATTTAAACGACTTATGGCAAACAACTTTAGTGGCCTAACTTACACGAATATGATTTTTATTTTGGAAAAGAGTTCAGAACAAGTCCTGCGTAATGCTAAGAAAAAGTTTTGATGGCAAAAACTTAATGGATCATGCCCAAAATATAGGGCTAAATATTGACAATATCCAGTACGAACTAAGTTTTATGTCAATTTTTATTTCAAACAATGTAATGCAGCACATTTTTAGTCTCACAATTCTGAGGTGTTGATGCTTCTTCAGGTAGATTTTAATAAAAATCGAAGATGGTGTTGTTGTTTATTTTACTGGAATAAAAGTTGTCCTTTTTTTGTTGTTTACGAAATTTGGACGAATTTGTTGCGTTGTGGAGAAAACCCCTGGTGGTCTAAAGCCTCAAAGGTTGCCTGAAATTAAAAACACAGCCTTCATAATCAGGACAAAAAGCTTCGGTGACAACTTTATTCTTCGCGCTAAAATGCAGGATTGAAAATTTACTTCTTTTTTTTCAGCGCGTTGCTCCTGGAACAAAGTGGCTTGGTGGTCGATGTGGTTGAACGTTATTTTAAATCCGTGTTCTAGCGGTGTTCTAAAATAATCCTGACGCAAATTTTGCGACCTTTTATTGAAGCAAGTACGGAAAGGAAAAACATTTTTGATAAATCTCACTAAATTAAAGGTTTCATAGATTTATCGAGTAAGAAATAATGCACAAATAGTTTAAGTGTACAAGCAGCAGCGCTCCAAACTTGTAAATTTTTAAAATGGAAAAAATGGCGTTTTCCGCCTTTAGCGATATAAGATTATTTTTCTGAGAAAACTACTATATAACTTTGTGTCGAACCAATTGCTCACCACATGTAGAAATTGCATTGAAAACAAAAGATGGTCATGTGACCTCAATTAGTGTTCTTATCTGAAACCACCTGCATATATATATATATATATATATATATATATATATATATATATATATATATATATATATATATATATATATATATATATATATATATATATATATATATATATAGGCAGATCGATCAAGGGGAAATGAGGGTGCTCATTATAATACATGAAGGAAAGAAGCCAACAGTCGGCGAGGCCAAGGAAAGCGTTGGGGATGGTACTTTATGTCTTCTTTTTAATGTTTACTTGGATAATCAGAGAAATTAGTAATGTAATCTGTTAATGGGAAAGATAATTAGACACAAAGTAGAAGAAAAAACAACGTGCCGATGGTGGGATCCGAACCCACGACCTCCGAATAACGCGTCCGGTGCTCTTCCAACTGAGCTACATCGGCCGCTGTCCCCCCTGCTACTTTCTTGGGTATTTATGTTGTCTGTATACGAACCTTGAGAGTGTTCACCAGCGCCACCCTCAGCCATAGCGGCGGACGTGGGACGTCCTTTGTTACCGCCTGCGTCACGTAGAACGTGATCAAGAGCGAGGGCGAAAGCTGTGCTAGAACCCTCTTACGCTACCTATGGCTTCAAGACTGCCAGAACCGAGACCCCCGTAAGCTACAAACAGATCAATCAAGGGGAAATGAGGGTGCTCATTATAATACGTGAAGGAAAGAAGCCAACAGTCGGCGAGGCCAAGGAAAGCGTTGGGGATGGTACTTTATGTCTTCTTTTTAATGTTTACTTGGATAATCAGAGAAATTAGTAATGTAATCTGTTAATGGGAAAGATAATTAGAAACAAAGTAGAAGAAAAAACAACGTGCCGATGGTGGGATCCGAACCCTCGACCTCCGAATAACGCGTCCGGTGCTCTTCCAACTGAGCTACATCGGCCGCTGTCCCCCCTGCTACTTTCTTGGGTATTTATGTTGTCTGTATACGAACCTTGAGAGTGTTCACCAGCGCCACCCTCAGCCATAGCGGCGGACGTGGGACGTCCTTTGTTACCGCCTGCGTCACGTAGAACGTGATCAAGAGCGAGGGCGAAAGCTGTGCTAGAACCCTCTTACGCTACCTATGGCTTCAAGACTGCCAGAACCGAGACCCCCGTAAGCTACAAGCAGATCAATCAAGGGGAAATGAGGGTGCTCATTATAATGCATGAAGGAAAGAAGCCAACAGTCGGCGAGGCCAAGGAAAGCGTTGGGGATGGTACTTTATGTCTTTTTTTTAGTGTTTACTTGGATAATCACAGAAATTAGTAATGTAATCTGTTAATGGGAAAGATAATTAGACACAAAGTAGAAGAAAAAACAACGTGCCGATGGTGGGATCCGTTAATAAAGTACCATCCCCAACGCTTTCCTTGGCCTCGCCGACTGTTGGCTTCTTTCCTTCATATATATATATATATATATATATATATATATATATATATATATATATATATATATATATATATATATATATATATATAGGGTGTTTTCAGATAACACCTAGCGATAACGACATGTCTTGCAGAAATAAGCTTCGTTCCTTTGTGTGCATATATCTTTCCCATTAACAGATTACATTACTAATTTCTGTGATTATCCAAGTAAACATTAAAAAAAAAAGAAAGACATAAAGTACCATCCCCAACGCTTTCCTTGGCCTCGCCGACTGTTGGCTTCTTTCCTTCATATATATATATATATATATATATATATATATATATATATATATATATAGGGTGTTGGGTGTTTTCAGATAACACCTAGCGATAACGACATGTCTTGCAGAAATAAGCCTTGTTCCTTTGTGTGCATATATCTTTCCCAATAACAGATTACATCACTAATTTCTGTGATTATCCAAGTAAACATTAAAAAAAAAGAAAGACATAAAGTACTATACCCAACGCTTTCCCTGGCCTCGCAGACTGATGGCTTCTTTCCTTCATATATATATATATATATATATATATATATAGGGTGTTTTCAGATAACACCTAGCCATAACGACATGTCTTGCAGAAATAAGCTTCGTTCCTTTGTGTGCATATATATTGTGCACGGTTCGCGTTCAGATTAACGGACGTACGTTCATCGTTAGTTGCGTTGTTTGTTTTAAGTGACTGCTCCCGTGACCTTAACCTCGGCATTGACTTTCTGCGGGAGTACGGAGGAGTTATCGGCCTACGAAATAGACCCGTCACATTTTCGATGGGACAATCTGCCGAAGAAGATAGTAGCGGTCCTCGCAATGCCGCACTTCGCGTTTCCGCTGAGAGCGTCTCGCTGCCGCCGCGAAGCAGTGCTCTTGTGGAAGTTACCTGTGACGATTTCCATGCCGGCGATGCTGTAGCGGAGACGAACCATTCACTCCTGCTTGCTCAAGGCATCTGCGCTGCTCGAAGTTTATTATCGCTTCCCAATGGCCGGGCTGCACTCCTTGTCACAGATGTTTCTAATGAGCACCGACACTTGTTTCCGGGGACTGCTATCGCTTTCGTTACCCTGTTGCGCATGATCCGGTTTGTTTTGCATTCACGGCAGTAGGAACTAACGAGCCATGTCTTGACAACATCAACATTAACTGCCATTTGTCAAAGGAGAAACGGCGGACCTTAGAGCAACTGCTTCTGGACTTCAAGCACTGTCTTTCTTCTTCCTCGAAGGTTTGTCAAACGCCCATCACAAAACATTGCATCATTACTTATGACGATGGTCGCCCTATACGACAGCAGCCTTATCGTGTGTCTGCCAAAGAACGGGAAATAATCCAGACGCAAGTTCAGGAGATGCTGAATGATGGTGTTGTGCAGCCTTCGCAATGTCCATGGTCTTCACCAGTAGTCTTGGTCAAGAAGAAGGACGGCACTCTCCGATTTTGCGTCGACTATCGGAAATGGAATAATGTGACAAAGAAAGATCTATACCCGTTGCCGCGCATGGATACTCACTGGACAGATTGCAACGCGCTGAGTATTTTTCATCTATTGATTTGAAAAGCGGCTATTGGCAAATCGAAATAGACGAAAGAGACCGAGAAAAAACCGCATTTGTCACTCCAGATGGCCTATATGAATTCAAAATACTCCCATTTGGATTGTGCTCTGCCCCAGCTACATTCCAAAGGTTGATGGACACCGTCTTTACCGGCCTCAAGTGGCAGATCTGTCTTGTGTACTTGGACGACGCAGTTGTTTTTTCTGAAACATTTGACCAACACCTCGAACGCCTTCGAGCTGTCCTGGAAGCCCACCGTTCTGCTAATCTCACGCTGAAGCCCCAGAAATGCCACTTCGGGTGCACAGAACTCAAGTTCCTTGGCCACGTTGTAAGCGCTGATGGGGTGCACCCGGATCCCGATAAGACTGCTGCCGTCGTACGGTTGTTTTCCAGCTAATAAAGAGGGCTGTTCAGCGCTTCCTCGGCCTGTGTGCATATTATCGGCGGTTCATTGCGGACTTTTCTCAGATCGCGAAACCTCTGACGCGCCTTACAAGGAAGGACATCTCCTTTGTGTGGAACTCTGAGCAGCAGATGGCCTTCTCTTTGCTTCGTGAGCGCCTTCAAACATCCCTTTTCTGGCGCACTTCGATGAAGCGGCTGACACAGAGGTGCACACTGACGCCAGTAGTATCGGTCTTGGCGCGGTCCTTGTTCAGCATCAATACGGGATTGAGCGAGTAATAGCCTATGCTAGCCACACTCTCTTTCGTGCCGAAACGAACTACTCCACCTCAGAAAAGGAATGCCTGGCGGTCGTGTGGGCCGCTATGAAGTTTCGCCCCTATCTTTACGGCCGACCTTTTAGAGTCGTCACGGACCGTCATTGTTTGTGCTGGCTGGCAAATCTGCGAGAGCCATCTGGACGTCTTGCACGCTAGAGTTTACGGCTTTAGGAGTTTGACATAACTGTTGTTTATAAGTCCGGCCGCAAACACGAAGACGCCGACACGCTGTCACGAGCACCCGTTGACACTGGCGATGCTGCAGCCGATGACGATAGTGATTTTCTAGGAGCCCTCTGCGCATCTGAGCTCAGGGATCGACAAAGAGCTGATCCAGACATCCTTCCACTCATCGATTATCTGCAAGGGCGTGATACGACCCTGCCTCGACATCTATCGCGGCACCTTGGCTCCTTCTGAATGCGGCAAGGCGTCTTGTATAAAAGAAACTCCCAGGGCCAAGACAGAGCTTACCTTCTGGTAGTACCATGCGAGCTCCGTGAGGATATTCTCCTTGCTTGCCACGATGAACCTACGTCTGGTCATTTGGGTTGCTCAATGACGCTTGCTGGAGTGCGCAACATGTGTTACTGGCCAAGGCTCTCCGCAACTGTGAAACGCTATGTACGAAGCTGTCGCGAATGCCAGCGCCGTAAAACACCGCCCCAGAAGCCTGCTGGATTTCTCAAGCCCGTTAAAGCACCCCGTATTCCGTTCGACTAAATCGGCATGGATCTCCTTGGCCCTTTCCCTTTGTCGCAGGCAGGAAACAAATGGATAGTAGTCGCTACTGACTACCTGACTCTATACGCTGAGACAAAGGCAATCCCTCATGCCACAGCTTCCGAAGTAGCCGAGTTTTTCATGCACAGCATAGTCTTGCGGTATGGCGCCCCTTCATACGTCATTACCGACAGAGGGACAGCTTTCACTGCGCAGCTCATCGACCGCATATTTGAGCTGAGTTGCATGACCCATCGCAAGACCATCGCGTACCATCCACAAAGCGATGGTCTTACAGAAAGATTGAATAAGAGGATTGCGGACATGTTACCAATGTACGTCGATGTGCAGCACAAGACCTGGGACGAGGTGCTGCCGTACGTCACATTTGCGTATAATACAGCCTTTCAAGAAACAACGCTCTTCCCACCACTTCGACTTGTTTACGGACGCGAAGTTCAGAGCATGCTCGACTTCATGCTCCCGTGCCCAGATGACGACCAGCTTTCCCCAGATACCCAGCAATATGCCATCCGCGCTAAGGAAGCCCGCCAGCTCGCCCGTGTGCACATCGGGCCGCAGCAGACCACTGACGCGCACCGTTACAACCTCCAGCACCGCCAAGTTGACTACAAACCTAGGGACCAAGTCTGGGTATGGACACCAGTTCGCCGTCCAGGCTTGTCAGAAAAACTCCTTTCCCACTACTTCGGGCCATACAAAGTGTTGCGTCGTGTGAGTGACCTCAGTTATGAAGTTATTCCAGACGGTGCCGCACAACCAAAACGTCGAAAGCCCAGCTCGGACATTGAGGCCGTACTACCACCGATAGCGTATGACCACTCGCTGTGACCACTCTCTTGCTTTTCACACCGTTTTTAACGGCCGTCCTCAATTTGTTTTTACATTTTTTTTTTTTCGGAACCGTGGGTAATGCCACCTAGCGTTGCCAGGTGGCGCATGACTGAGGTCTGAAGGTGGACGAAGTTAAAAGGACGATGAAGTGTCGCTTGTGCGTTTGCGTCTGTGCTGCTTGTTGCCGTTGTGTCTGGGCTACCCCCTGCTATCCTTGGTATCCTTAGTCACCGTGTACGTGACAATATATACGACACCAAAGAGCACACACTCTGATTTTAAAGCACTGTATTCGCAGCAACTTGAATTCTGACTCCAGGAAAGTGGTATACATGCTCAGGTGTGGCGAGTGTCAAATGCAGTACGTACGGCAAACCGAGAACTCCTTCCGAATTCGATTCAACAACCATCGTTGAACAATAACAACACTAAATATCTCCCCCGCCTTCCCCTGTTCAAACACCGTCAACAAAAAAGTCACGAATTCGAAAAACTCAATGGTATCCGGCTCCAGAGTGGCTTCCATAGCGCGAACGGGAACAACAAGAATCGTACTCTATTTTTAAATTTAATTTCTACAGGCCGGTAATGAAAGCCCTGGTATTCTTTATCCACTCCAAACTTCAGACTCTCCCTAAATTCCTCGCTCAAAAGACTGCATTCCAACTCTAACTCTGACAATTACAACTCACCCAAACTGCCAAGTCAAGCTTACTTGCAAGAATACTTGCGGGCGTCTACCAGTGTTAACCAGTAGCCTGAAGGAATGTCAGCCTCCGCTACCATACACACAAAGGTCTGGACCCGGCAGTGGAGGGTCGAGTTGGGGAGTGAGTTGAATGGACTCGACCCTACCAGGTTTACGTGAACCTAACCCAACGAGCGCAGAACTGAGTTGTCGCAGAACCGGCTCTGAACGAGCGACGGTGACGGCGGCACCTCGCTTCGAGGGGAAGAACTAGCAGACGGCGCCAGATTCCGGTTTTTTTTTCCGCGTATTTGTTTTCCTCTCCCACTGCGCCCTGACTCAGCCCGACAGCGTTTACATGCTTGCTGCAGCGGGGTCGAGTCCAGTCAACCCACCTCCTGCGCGGGAGTTGACTGGACACGACCCCTCGTTTTCTCGACCCGATCCGACGGGGTTTACATGAACCCGCTAACCGATTTTCGACCCAATAACTCAAATCAACCCGCTCCTGTCGGGTCCATGTAAACGCCGCTACAGCTCCGGCTTTCTCGGCTAAGGTCATACCTATTATCCTGCTTCCTTCTATGTTCCGTCTTTCTTTCATTCTCTTTTTTTTCCTCCCCATCCCACATACCATCTCCACCTGTTTTTTTATGTTTTGCTTTTTACCCCCACCACCACTACAATACCGTTGTACTTCCCTGCTGCTAACCCTCTTTCCCCTTTCCTCTCCGCCGCCTGTTTCTTTTCCGCTCTTCGCCTTAAGAACCTACCCGAATCGTTTACATACTCACTCCTGATGAAGGCCAGCTTCTGGTCGAAACATCGAGTCGAAATAAAACAAAGGAACCAGTACGAAACATTTCTTCACTTAAATATATATGCGTCTGGGGGGGGAGAAGGGGGGGGGGGTGTTGGGTGTGTTCAGAAAAAAACGACAATTGAGATCCATCCCATGCCCATTTTTTGTTTTCAATTGCATTTGTATATGTGGTGGGCAAATGTGGCAATACAAAGGAATGAACCTTTTTTTGCAAGATACGGCATAGTTTCCTCAGAATAAGATCGTATATCACTAGAGTTCGAAAACGCCGTTCATGCCATTCCAAAAGGTTGCAGGTTTGGAGACTTGCAGCTTGCCCACTCAAATATTGTGATCCGTAGTGTTTTACTCACTACGTCTACGTAACATTTAGTGTTTACAAGAACTATTATAAACATGTTTGGTTGCTGCAGTTGAATTAGTAAAAAATCACAAGGTTTGTTTCAGGAGCGACGCGCTCCTAAAATTTCACTTTCAGTCATACATGCTGGCATGACGCATAAGTTGATTGCACTAAAACCTAATTATTTATTGTCGATGTTACGTACTTAATTTCAGACAAAATTTGGAGCTATAGACCGCTAGGTGTCTTCTTCACAACGCATCAAAATCGTCCGAAATTCGAAAACCATAAAAATGTGTAAATTTGATTCCATTTCAAAAAACCATGCTGTGGTTTAGCTCTGGTTAAACCTGGAAGGAAGAGGAAGCTTCATTTGCACGGTTACGCCTGTGGACGAGCTTGCGATTAAACACACGGTCAAGCACTGTTTCAGATGGTAGTTTCGTCTTTATTTAAACCAATGAATACGCTGTAATGGTCCGTGGAGGAGTGAGACCTGGTTTGTTTATATGCATTGTCGATTTGATAGCGTTGCGTTGGAGAACCAAGTATAAAAGGGCGCTCCATTGGGTTGTTCACATTGGTGCAACTCCAAGACAAACTCTCTTCAGCCATTGGCATGAAACGTTTTGGATCTTCGTTGTAGTCACCCACGGCGACCACGAGGTCCTGCTCTTGGCGAAGGTGAAGGTTTCGCGACATTACTTCCATCGGCCGCTCCTGCTAATTTTCCGATGGTAGCGTAGGCGGGCGTCGACGTGAGGACGGGGACCGTACTCGGCGCGGGGGCGGTGGTGTGAAACTGCGGTCAGAAGCGGGAGAGTCGCTGCGAAAGACGCCTGGGCGAGGCTGTAGTGGACGAGGTTGACGCCACTCAGTGTTGTCGTGGTCACGGAAACCTGCCCAAGGGCGGGACCAAGAACGTGAGGCCTGCTGTCGCCGGCGTTGACAAAACCGCGCTATGTGCCCGCGGCGGCCGCAGTTGTAACAAACGGGTGACTCACGAAAAGCGCAGGCGCTGGATCCGGAGGAATTCGACGGTGGTTGAGAGACGATGGGAGCTGCATGACGCACGTTTGAATGTGAAGGAAGAGGAAAGTGGCTTGTCAGAGGCGAATAGGCGCGCTCATTGTCGTAGGAGTAGCGCGGAAGATCTGGTTGACAAGCCCACGAGGCTGTATGTTCAGCCTGCTGTGGCTGAACTGCGCATTCCGACTGCACAGGTGGCGCGTCGGCGCCTTGCAGGTGCTTGGCCAGCTCTTCACTCACAACTCTGCGCACCACAGAGGCGAGATCGTCGTGGACAGTACATGTAGTCAACGCTGGCAACAGTTGGGATGTTGGAGAGGCGTCCAAATTTGGGTACACTACGCCGCATTTTTAAAGCTTCAAATGTACGGCAGTACTGGATAACGCCCAAAGTACTGGCTAGGGTTTCTTTTGTGATAAGGAAATTATAAACATCTACGGCGATTCCTTCAAAAAGAGATGGCCAACCTTGTCTTCTTCGGGCATGCGTCTATTAACAATGCGGCAGAGCTTCAGGACTTCCTCTATGTATGTCGTACAAGTCTCTCCAGGTAACTGTGCTCGTTGGGAAAGGGTTTGCTCAGTCTTGCGTCTTCTTGATGCGGAGTCTCCAAAACAGTTTGTTATCTCTTCGACAAACTTGTCCCAGGTAGAAAAGTTGTCTTCATGGTTTCCAAACCACAGCAGTGTCGTGCCGGCCAGAAAGAATATCACGTTCGCGGGTTGCATGGCCGCGTCCCAGCGATTGTATTTGCTGACACATTTGTAGCGCGTCAGCCAGTCCTCGACGCCCTCATCGGCCAGACCAGAAAATGTTCTGGGCTCCCGCTGTTGCGACTACGAGCTGGACAGTACTTGGTGCTCCTGGCCTGAATTAGAAGCAGCTCCAGTTGAGCGGGAAGAGTAACCTTCTCTTTCGTGGTCGTGGCTTGCCATGGCTGTGAAGTCAGGAGGGAGCCCAGCCAAGTGTCTACTTCGTCAATGAGGTTCAAAAGGTTCCAGGACTATCTCGCACACTCCACCATCTACTGACGAGAAATAGGAAGCGGATTGCCAGACAATCTAAGGCATCGTCGATACATCGAATAGGATAAACGTCCTTTTTTGTAACTGCTGTTGTGTCCGAGCTAATTTATTGCTCAAGAGGCGTCGGTGTGTCTGCGTTCGCTCCACGGGCATCTCAGCAAGCTTCGTCTGCAGATGTCCACCCGGTTTGCACGCACGCCTCAACGGCCGCTGTCCTCACCCATGGCCATTTCGAAGCACCGATTTGGTCGCTTTGTGAAGAAACGGCCTGACTTCCCAAGAAGAGCCTGGCCTGTTAATGACCTACAGAGGGGCGGCGGCGGAGCAAGCGACCGTCGTCGGAGCCGCGCGGTGTCGGGTTACGGTACTCGACATCGGACAAAAGCGGAGGGAGAAGCCATCGTCGGCTTCGCGCGAGCTCTGGCCTGCTGGCTGAAGTGTTTGCCGCTGAGGGGGAGACCCACAAGGCGCCGGACCAAACGGACAAAAACAGAGGCAAGCCGTGAGAATAGAACGATGGGGGGTCGCTTGTGAACTGGCGACGTGTTTGTTAAAGTGTAGTGGCACACGTGCAAGAATGTGCGGGGCGGGGCTCAGTGATGCAGTGCGCAAACTGTCACCTCGCGCTTGGCGATTGGCCAGTGCCGAAGATGAACTAATCCCCTGCCTAGGGACCTAGGGAAACCCAAGTGAAGAAAACCTGGTGTCCGACATCTGGGAAGGGCTTCCTTCTGAAATCTCCAAAGTGTACACATGTAAATAAACTACTTGTACTCAACTCTAATGAAGGCTCCACGTCTCCGCGGTTCCTCGACGCCTCGCCGGTCAACGCTACCCTCGGCTCCGGTCCTGTGCGTCCGGCGTCGCGACAACTGATTGGCAGCGTGGTGGGATCGAACCTGGCTGACTGATGAAGAAGAGCACACCGAGATCACGGAGACTGGCAGTTGCGGACTGGTGAGTGTTGGCATTGCTTTTGAGTTGCCAGGCTAATGAGATAGAGGTGTAATCTTATTATGGGGAGGCCAGCCGCAGAAGCGTAAATTAAAGTACTTCTGGGTGGAGGCCAGGGCATTGTCACACTGCTGTCATGGAATTGAAAAAACTGCTCAGGTCTCAACTCGTGAGTCTGGGGGAGGAGCTAGGCATCAAGGTTGGCCCTGAAATGACAATGCATGAGGTCATGGTGGCAATAGAAAGTTCGGATGCCGAGAGTGAGCAAGTAGAAGAGACATGGTTGGAGATTCAGAGAGCCCAGGCGGAAAAGAAAAAGCAATTAGAGCTTGCAGTAGAGAAACTCCGCCTGCAAGTTGAACTCAGAAAGACGAGCGTTGTTCAAGGAGTAAAGGTAGCGGTCCGACAAGATCTTTAAGATCTATCAAAGTTATTGCAACCATTCAAGGTTGGGCAGGACAGGCCTCTATCTTGTGAACTTCGAGAGAACGTGCGAAAAGGCACAGTTTGGTCGCAGCTCTCGGCCGCGGCGTTTGTTAAGTTTGCTGCCTTGCGAGGCAGCGGATGTAATTGCTCGACTCTCTGCAGAGGACTCTGACGATTACGATAAAGTTAAGGAGAGCCTTCTCGAAAGATTTCGTCTGTCGTCAGAGGCTTTCAGACAGAGATTTCGGAGCATTACAAAGAGGCAAGGTGCTAGCTATGGGGAGTTTGCCTATGAATTAAAGGCAAACCTGACGGAATGGATGGTAGGCGCCAAAGCCAATAATAAGTACAGCAAGGTCCTAGAAATCATTTCTATTGAGCAATTTCTTTCTAGAGTTCCAGAGCCAATGAAAATTTTGATTCAGGACAAGGCGACTGTCAGCTCGGTGCAGGCAGCGGCAGAACTTGCGGACGAATACGTCTCCCGCCGAGGGGTGCGAGAGGAGCTTTCTTCCGCTATGCCGACTGATAAGGGAAATAGCGTGACAGGGTCAGGACTGAAAAAGCTCCAGTGGAGTTCAGGATCTAAGCTGGGAAATGTGACAACGGACACTACGAAAACGCTTAGTGTTGAAAAGTCAGAAAGTGAGCCTGAAAAAAAGGGGGCGCACGATCGGTTACAGAGGAAGATTTTTGAAGCGCGCAAACCGCCTGTCTGCTATAACTTCCAAGAATCTGGGCATATTGCAGCGGGATGTCGAAAACCAAAAGTTACGTTCGCATACACTTGCGATTTGGTGAAGAATGAGGAACTACTCAATCCATATTTGTTTGATTTGAATGTCAACGGAAAAAAATGCCGAGTGCTCAGGGACAGTGGGGCAACAATTGACCTTGTACATCCTGATTACGTGGAAGAAAAGCAGTTCAGCGGGAAATGTGCGTGGATAAAACCGATTCTGGAGGAATCTAGTGTTTGCCTTCCAGTAGCGGAAGTCGTAATCACTGGACCTTTCGGTGAAGTTCGTACTGAGGCTGCAGTTTCACGCAAGCTACCACCGCAGTACCCCTACTTGTTTTCTAACCGAACGGACCAGCTTCTGAGAGCTGAAGGGAAAAGCTTGACAGAGGGAGTCGTTCAGGCGCTCACAAGAGCTGAGGCGCGCTCCCTTGCTGCCAAGCTAGAGAGGAATGAGGCTGACTCAGGGCAGGAGGAGAGAGATGTCGCGGGTGCACAGTCTCCGACATCGCAGAGGAGCGATGAACAAGGGAGAAGTGAGGGGGTGTCAAAGAGGCAGTTCAATGAAATTAAAAACAAGCAAGCCCCATCACACTTCGATGAGAGAGAAACGAGAGACAATTCAGACAATACAGGACAATCGGAAAGTGTTGGAAGCGATTGTAAGGGGTTGTCTGTGCTTTTTTTGATAGTGTCGCTCGATCAAGGACTCGGGAAGGTGAACAGAGAAACGCTCATTAAGGAGCAGCAATATGCCGAAAGTCTAAAAGATGTGTGGGACGCAGCCAACATGGAGGAGGCACAGACTGGGGCGGAAAGTTACTACGAACGAAATGCAAAGTTGCAGTCGTATCAAGAAGGCGATCAAGTCCTTGTCCTGCGCCCATCGCGAGCGAATAAGCTCAAAGATCAATGGGAAGGGCCGTTCCGAGTGGTGAAAAACCTTTCAGAGACGAACTACGAAATCGAGCGGAAGCGAACGCGCCCAAATGTCACGATCTATCACCACCACCTCTTGAAACGATATGAGGGCGAGATTCAGGCAATCAGCATGGCTTTGAACGTCCGTGAGAAATTAACCACCGAGATTCCTCAGCTGGGCAGCTCTAAAGAAGAGAGGAAGCCTATAGCGCATGCGAAAAAGAATGTGGTTGCCTGGTTTGGGCATCCCAAAAATTGGCATGCTACCTCTACGGAACACCGTTCGTCTTTGTGACGGACCACTGCCCACAAACATGGTTCTCGCAGATGTCTGGGAAGAATCCTCGACTATTGAGAGGGAGCATTGCGCTCCAAGATTTGAGCTTCAGTGCGCGGTACAAAAAGGGAAAGACAAATGCTAAAGTCGATGGCTTGAGCCGTGCATAATACTCTTTTCACCGCTTCAGTGAACGAGGAAGATACAAATGTACCCTTTTCTGTTCTAAGTGTTTAATTTAGGTATTGTTGCACTGAATGTTTCTTAGCAGTTTCCATAAGTGAGTGAATTTGTAGCTCTTTTTGTGAACAGAAGAGAGGGAGTGAGGCAGAAAACGGATGGCAGTAGGGTGACAGGGTCCGCAAATATGATACTGGGCAGAGATTTTTGTTTATCATGCAATAGCCTGGGAGCTTGAGAGCTTTTGCTAGCGCTTGCTTGGTTTGTGGCGCCAGTCTTTGCGATTTAGGAGTGGCCCAACCACCGTACGAAGAGGCTGATCTCTAACGTCGAGCAGCGGAAACTCCTCGCCGTCCGAGGTCTTCCCGTCGGCGGAGGAGCTGTTGTGTCCGAGCTAATTTATTGCTCAGAATGCGTCGGTGTGTCTGCGTTCGCTCCACGGGCATCTCAGCAAGCTTCGTCTGCAGATGTCCACCCGGTTTGCACGCACGCCTCAAGGGCCGCTGTCCTCACCCATGGCCATTTCGAAGCACCGATTTGGTCGCTTTGTGAAGAAACGGCCTGACTTCCCAAGAAGAGCCTGGCCTGTTAATGACCTACAGAGGGGCGGCGGCGGAGCAAGCGACCGTCGTCGGAGCCGCGCGGTGTCGGGTTACGGTACTCGACATCGGACAAAAGCGGAGGGAGAAGCCATCGTCGGCTTCGCGCGAGCTCTGGCCTGCTGGCTGAAGTGTTTGCCGCTGAGGGGGAGACCCACAAGGCGCCGGACCAAACGGACAAAAACAGAGGCAAGCCGTGAGAATAGAACGATGGGGGGCCGCTTGTGAACTGGCGACGTGTTTGTTAAAGTGTAGTGGCACACGTGCAAGAATGTAAAGGGCGGGGCTCAGTGATGCAGTGCGCAAATTGTCACCTCGCGCTTTGCGATTGGCCCGTGCCGAAGTTGAACTAATTCCCTGCCTAGGGACCTAGGGAGACCCAAGAGAAGAAAACCTGGTGTCCGACATCTGGAAAGGGCTTCTTTCTGAAATCTCCAAAGTGTACACATGTCAATAAACTACTTGTACTCAGCTCTAATGAAGGCCCCACGTCTCCGCGGTTCCTCGACGCCTCGCCGGTCAACGCTACCCTCGGCTCCGGTCCTGTGCGTCCGGCGTCGCGACACTGCGTTTAACCGACGATAGTCCACACAAAATCTCCACAAGCTGTACTTCTCTTTCACATGCGAAACACAGCGCGGCGCAGCGTAATTGACGTAGCAATATATATATATATATATATATATATATATATATATATATATATATATATATATATATATATATATTGGAGTTGGAGTTTATTTTCTTTCTTTCTTTTACAAGAAAGGGGAAGCCAAGGCAAAAGGCGGCAAGCCTGACTGGGCCTTGGCTCCCAAAACAGATAACAGACAACAGCACACACTTCTAATGTATACAAAATTAAAAAAAAAACATCATGCAACACTTATATACGATATGTAAAATATATGCATACATGCAGTATTCATTGCATATATACAAATCAACAGATCACGCTGTCAATAACATAAATATTTACACTAAAAGCAAAAAATATTTACACAAAAAAGATTACATATGAGAAAAATACAGTTACTACCACCATTTCAATTATAGGGGATATTCATTTAAATATTGTTTTAAGCTCTTTTTAAATACCCTAGGTGCCAATGAAAATTCCACATTTGGTGTGTTGTTGATTAGGGATGGCACCTGAAAAGTTAATTTCTGTTTTCCATAGTTGGTTCGGGTAATAGGTACAAGTTTTTTTCGTGTTCGCAGGTCATAAGTTACTGTAGATCTATCAGGTAGAGTAGTATACAGCCTATTATGGTGAATGTACTGCAGAAGACGAAAGTAGTAAATCTGACTGGCGGCTAATATGGCATATTTTTTAAATAAGGGTTCTGTAGGCAAGTCGCGCGGTATACCGTAAAAACCTTCAATAGCTCGAAGAGCTTTTTTTTTGAAGAACAAGCAACTTATTAATATTTGTAGAAGTTGTGGTTCCCCATATGAGAATACAGTATGTTAGTTTGGAATAAAAAAGAGCATAATAAATTGAAATTTTTAACCAAACGGGTACCAAATTAGAAATTCTGTAAAGACATCCTACAATTCTACTCAAGTATTTTACTAAATTTAAAATGTGCGTATTCCATGAAAGGTTTTCATTGAACCAAACGCCTAGAAACTTGTGATTCGTAACTTGCTTTATAACGTTGCTGTTATATTTAATTACTATACTACATTGAAGAGTGGTGTTGATTGGCCTAAATATAATGTAGGTAGTCTTATAAAGATTCAAACTGAGTTTATTTGCCGTCAACCAAATCTCTAAATTGTTTAAATATTCATTGACCGTAGTTTCTAATCTAGACAAGGCACAGTCGGTAAAAAAAATATTGGTATCATCCGCGTACATGATCAAATCAGGTGAGTTAGGAATATTTGTGATATCATTAATATACACTATAAATAACAATGGTCCCAAAATTGATCCTTGGGGAACACCTTGCCGTATAACCATGTTAGTAGAGCAGCAGTTATTAACTCGTACAAACTGTAGCCTGTTCCACAGATAACTTCTTAATAAATCTAGTGGCACACCACGGACTCCATAATCAGCCAATTTACTTAATAAAATATCATGTTGTACACAATCAAATGCTTTTCGAAAATCCAGGAATAAGCCAAGGGTATATTTCCGACATTCAATGTTATCAATTATTTTTTCTTTTATGGTTAACAATGCTTGTTCAGCGCACCTTTGCTTCACAAACCCATACTGAGAGCTGGTTATAATGCTGTATTTGTGAAAGAACTTTTCGAGCCTAGTATTGATTACTCCCTCGAACACTTTGGATAATACGGGCAATATGGAAATTGGACGATAATTAGAAATTTCATTCTTATTTCCACCTTTATGTACCGGGCATACTCTAGCTATGTTTAACTGATTAGGGAACGTTCCAGTTTGAAGCATTAGGTTAATGATATACGTCAGGACATCACATATAAGCATTGATACGTGTTTTAGTGGCGATGCTTTGATATCATCATGCCCTGCCGATGCGTTATCTTTCAAGTTTTTAATTAAATCATTGACTTCTTTTGTAGTTGCAGAATAAAAGTTAACAGAATTTGGTAATGGATTAATTAAATTTGAGTACGTTGTACATGAGACTGGATTATTGAAAGCTGCGCTGCCAACGTTAACAAAGAACTCATTCATAGCTGTGGCTAAGTCGGTGCCAGCCATTATCCCATTACTGGTAGTTACTTCTAAGTAATCGGAGCGCGTTTTTCTATTGAGTAAATTATTTACTTGATGCCACAATTTTCTTGCATCATTACGCAGGCATTCATATGCCTGCATATATATATATATATATATATATATATATATATATATATATATATATATATATATATATATATATATATATATATATATATATATATATATATATATATATATATATATATATATATATATATATATATAAATATATATATATATATATATATATATATATATATATATATATATATATATATATATATATATATATATATATATATATATATGCAGGCATATGAAAGGGAAATGAGGGGTTCGTTATGATACAATTTAAAGGAGCGAACAGGGTGAAAATTTATTATTACTATTATTTTCCTTTTAATGTTTTTTGTTGCTGATGACAAGAATAGTGTTAAGGTGATTTTAGCGAGAAAGAGTATTAAATGAAAAACAGAAGGAAAAAGAACGCGCCGTTAGTGGAAGTCGAACACACGACCTCCGAATGTCGCGTCCAGTGCTCTTCCAACTGAGCTACAACGATGGCTTTTTTTTTTCTTTATTGTATGGAAAAACTTCCGTAAAAAGAAACAACTCCACTTACTTAAACATGTCCATGTCTAAAGTTACCGGGCTGCTTAATACGAGCCCGTCATATCCCCAGCCCGACAATGCACAATCATCAGAACATCAAAAGTCTGGGAGGCATACACATGCGTCTAGATACGGCATCCAGTTTGGAGGTTCTTCACGTGCAGCATATACACTTCTCACCAAAGCACACTGCTCCCGAAACACGGATTTGGACGATCTTGGTGGCTCTGCATGCCTGTCAATCATGCGGCTTTTCCAAAGGCTGAACAGTCCCATCAACACAAATATATCGTAAGGCACGACAGAGTTTTGTCAGGAGGCAAAAATCTAATTGTATAAGGCGTAATTTCAATGTCCTTTTTAAGAGTTCTTTGTAGTATGTCCCAAAAGAACATAGCATCACGGCACAGAATAAAGCAATGATCAATTGTCTCAGGCACGTTGCAGAGACGACAATTTACCGACCAGGGCACGAACATCTCCTTATTGTGAAGAAATTTCTTGACAGGCAACGTCGCTGTATGTAATTTGAAAAAGAACGTTTTTGCAGCTGCCTGAATGCACATTTGCCTAACACGCTTTAGAATAGTGGTGTCCAAAAACCCCAGATAAGGCTGCCGGTACAACGGTGTAGGGAACAAAGACTCGGTGAGAGCCTGGGTCATCTGCTTTCTCGAGAGGCTATGCAGGTAATCTACAGAGAAACGCACAGTGAGAAAATTGAAAGTGTCAGCAACCTCCTTAAGGAATCCCCATAAACGCCCCTCACGAGCCTGCCCAGTTGGTGCGAATAAGTAAGGCAAATGTGGACTAAGACGCCTAATGAGCACAGTTACAAGAAACGGATGGTTTGCTGATTTGAAAAAGAAAAAACGGGAAACAAGTTGATGCACAAACAAGTGAACAAGGCCCACTCCACCAGACTCTAAGGGAAGAAACAAGTTGTCACGCCGCATGGGCTCCCATTGAGAGCGCCACACAAATGTTACAACTATTCTGTGTATAACTTGTACTTTGCTCCTCGGACAATGCAGGACTTGAAGGACATACGTAAGCTTTGCAAACAAAAATATGTTACAGACCTGTGCCCTAGCAAACACTGATAGTTCCCTACCCATCCAAGCCTGCGTTTGTCGCCGCATAGGTACGATTTGTGAATCCCAGTAGGCTGCGCTGTTACGAACTTGGTGCAGCGGAACCCCTAGGTACTGAAGAGGACTACAGTCCCAGCATATGCCTCCAAACTGGCTTGGTCTAGTGCCCCAGTGTCCCAAGCAAAAGCCTTTGGATTTATCTAAATTAAGGGCCGCGCCTGATACATCGCAGAACTGTTAAGTCAAGTGTAAAGCCTCAAGTACACTCTTTTTGTCAGAACAAAAGAGGGCGATATCATCCGCGTAAGCCAAAATCTTAACTTCACATTGAGCCAGAGAAAAACCACGGATGGCTGCACTGTTAATTATACTGAGACAGAGGGGTTCCAGATATAAGCCAAACAACAGTGGAGACAGTGGACATCCTTGACGAACAGATGATTCCAATGGTATTGGTTTCGTTAGCTCCTGATTAACAATTAGTCTTGTATACGAGTTCGTATAGCACAGCCTTATGCCTTTGAGCAAAACGTAACCAATGTTTGCATTCTCCAAGATCGCGAACAAAAAATTGTGCCGAACTTTATCAAACGCCTTCGCCAGGTCAATTTGAATCAGAGCTGCTTGGCCTGTCTCATCTGATACTGTCTCGATTACTGAACGTGAATATGGATGTGTGTTTGAATACTGCGCCCTCTGATACCACACACCTGATGCGAACCTATCAAGTCCATGATAACCAGCTGCAAACGAGAAAAAAGGAACTTGGCAAAAATTTTGTAATCAACATTACAGAGGGAAATTGGACGATATCCTTCAACAGTTTTCAACCGATTGGTATCTTTGCTTTTGGGAAATAATATTGTGTGGCCTGAATAGAAAGTGGGAGGCAGGAAACCCACATCATAAGATGCTTGGAATACTTCCATCAAAACAGGCGTTAGGCAAGGCGAAAATGTTTTATAAAATTCGCTAGTAATACCATCTGGGCCAGGAGATTTCTGGTTCTGAAGGTCTGAAATGGCTGATTTAATTTCTTCCAAAGTGATGGGTCCCTCTACTACAGCACACTTCTCATCGTCTAGTCGAGGAAAGTTCTCAAGTAAGGAATTATAATCGAAACCCTGATTTGGATCTTTACAACTGCCGAACAGCTTTGGATAATAATCATAGAAAGCAGCAAGAATACTATGAGCATCACTATATGTGCAATCACCATACTGAATTTCCAATATTTCCTTCGTAAAAGCATTCTCTCTTTCATCACTAAGGGCCCGACGTGAAGGTTGCTCGTCAAGAAACCTTCGAGTCCTAGATCTTGTTAGGGCCCCCTTGTATCTTTCCGTCGCAAATTGTTGAAGCTCTGCCTTTACGTTATTAATTTCTTCAACATAGGCACCCGGGCTAACCCTCTCTAGCTCATGTAGCTCAGTTAGAGTGCGCCCAAGCTCACGAAGGTGATGTCTCTTTAGGAACGCGATTCTTGCAGAGGTTTCAATTGCTAAGTTTTTGGTTTCCTGTTTAAACAAGTCCCATTTTTTAAAAACCGACAGATCATGGCGTGACCATATGTCTTTCAAACAAGTAGGTACAGCAAGCTTAAAGAGTTCATCTGAGAGCAGACAGTTACTCATTTTCCACAGTTCCCACCGAGGGTGAAGTATCTGCCGACTGTACCTCCCTACCTGAAGAGAAACCATACAATGGTCACTGAAGAAGATGGGCCGCACCCAGTAACCAAACACATTGGCTAACGTGTCTGCAGAAACATAAATTCTGTCAAGGCGGGCATTAGAGAAGAACTGAAAATGAGTGAAATGAATACTGTCGCCTTTTTCCTGCCCCATATCCACAAGGTTATATTCACAAGCCAAATCGTTAAGTAATGCAGCACTAGGGTCATATCTCTTACATAATGCTGATCGGTCCTCATCTCTACAAACACAATTAAAATCTCCCAACAACATCATTTTGCGATCTGTGCACAAATGATCAACTAATGAAAGAAAAAAAATGTATTCTGTCTCGCTGTTTTACAGGGGCGTAAACACAAATAATTCGCCACTGCACACCTGAGATTGTGAGGTCACAGCATATAAGTCGTCCATCGCCATCTATGCAATAAGACATGGCTGTCATCTCTAGTGTTTTGGCCAGGAATAGCATACACCCTCCGGACAAGCCTCTAGCGTGGCTAACAATAATGTTATATTCCGGCAAAAACGGCTCAAGAGCAGCTTCCGTCTCTTCATCGGAGGACAACTTTGTTTCCTGAATTGCTGCTACAGACACACTCCATTTCTTTAACAGATGTCTTAACTGCTGCTGTCTCCGACGATTACGCATACCCCTGACGTTAAGGGTAGCGACTTGATATGCTGCGACGCTAGCCATTTTTGGTACTAGTCCTTTTAAACATCATCCCCTGGAATGGGGTGGCCCGCCTGCAAATTGGCGGCCTTTCGGACAGACATCGCCCTCCTCTTTAAAGTCACCCTTCCTGTGGCCTCTACACAGTGTGCCTTCTGGCCAGCACCATCGATACACACCTCATCATCTGCGGGACGCTTCAAAGGCACTGTGTTGTCCATGTCCTCCTCTGAGACACTCAAGGCTTCGGCCCACGAACCTGATTGGAGCACATCACTCGTTGCCACACTGACAGCCGACAGAGAACCGGACGCACCAGAGATCGGCGCCACAGACGGCTCACTGTTACCCTCCAACGACGAAGGAGAATCAATGACGAAGGAGGATAGGCGAGCATCCACTGGCAGTATCTTCTCCATTGACTCCACAGGAGGCATATCCAGACGTCCTTCAATGACAGGTGGTTCATGGGCAGCAAGCGCAGCACTCTGAGTGGCACTCACAGGCGGGCCCGGGTCCGGCGGTTTTTAGCACTGGAGACGCTGGTTCTTGATGGCCAGTCACTGCAGATTCTTCTGAGTTGATGTGAGGTGCAGAAGGCTTCTGGTCCCCATCAATTTGAGGTTCACGACCTAACTCACCAGTTACATCAACAACCTCTGACACATCCATGATATGTTCGGACGCCACGCCATCTTCTCGTGACCACTGGCCTTGACGCAGTCTATCGGCATAACTTAATACACAGTTCTCCACAGTATGGCCAAAGCGCCGGCACTGGGTGCATCGAGGCGTTCGGCACTGACGCCGTACATGACCTACCCGGCTGCAACGAAGACACAGTGGAGGTCTCCCTGAGATAAGCACTAATGCCTGCACCCCATAAACATTAAGAGTGTGAGGAATTGTACTTGCTGACACTCCGTCCTTAAGCGTGAGGGAGATTTCACGGTTCGCCGTTTCCATGTGCTCCATCCCTGGGCACCGCCACTTTTCACGCTCCACAGACTGAATCGTTCCATACGGCTCGAAAGCTTCCACAATCCTCCGGTACTCCATATAGCGGGGAAGCCAAAGGAGCTTAACCTTGACATTCTTTGTATCCGGGTCGAACACCATGCGCCGAAGTCCTTTCACAGGGAACTCTGCTTTGTTAATTAGCTTCTGCTTTGAAGAACTACTCTCGCAGGTAACCATCCACACGTGGCTCATTTGGTATTGACCAATGCACAAAATTTCCCAGAGGTCCAAAATCTGTGCAAGTGCGTCTCGAAAGTCAGGTGCTCGGTACGGGCGACCCTTAAGGTCGGCATGCAGGAAAACGGTATTAAGGACAACATTACAGGTGGGCAGGCGTGGAAGGACAACTTTGTGCGTTTCGGTAGTGTCCTTAGGAGTCGAAAGACATCGGCCAACGGCCGATGCGCTGTTTCCAGCAAACAACAAGCTACAACGATGGCTGCCCAACCTTTCGCTTTTCTTGGGTATTTTAGGTTGACTGTAATCGGTTAGATGGATGGATGTAATATAGGAGCGTCCCCTTGAAACAGGGTGGTAGCAGCAGCTGTCACGCTCATGTTTCTTCCTATATCTTAATTATTGTTTTAGATTGGCTAACTATGCCATCGTTCTATTTATTAATTTTTTGTTTCTACATTACTAACATTATGTCAATTTTCTGCTTTTAAGCCACCGATCTTCCAGTCGTTTTTTGCTAGCTTCCACCGCCGGTTTATTCACCCGGCCACTGGTATCTCTAAACCCCAGAGTTTCAGAAACAGTGACGGCGCCTGCATCGACTTCCGGATGGATACTATATTACATTCGAGAATAATATGGTCAATTGTTTCACTGGAGTTACCACATACAACACATGCGTCATCTTCATTGTTAAATTTTTTTTTGTACCTGCTTGTTCTAAGGCACCCTGATCTAGCTTCAAAACGTAGACCACTGCCTCTTGAGTTATCAAAGAAAGCTTCCTTCCTTATCTGTCTTTTCCACTTTCGGTATAATTCCACACTCTCTCTTTTCCATCAAATTTATCCAATTTTTACCTTCTGTGTTCTTCACCTGTTGCTCAACGCTCTTTATTTCTTCGTCCTTTTGACCAGCATACTTACTGGTTAGTTTCCTTGTTCTTTTCCTCCATTGTGAGCCAACGCTTTTTTAAGTATAGGTATTTAAATACTTTAGCTGCCCATCAGTTGCTGTCAAATTTCCTCAGGCGTTCCTCATATAATATTTTACTCTGGGCTTCCCGTACTTCGAAATATGCCCAGCCCATATCTCCCTGTACCGCCTCTTTTGTAGTTTTGCCGTGGGCACCTAGTACTAATCGCCCAACGGCTTTCTTATTTATTTCTAATGTCGACTGTACCTCTGATTTTAGGCCCAAAACCGCATTTCCGAAAGTAAGTCTGGGCACCACAATTCCTTTCCAAATACCCCTCAAAACCTCATACCTATTGTATCCCCACAATGCCTTATATGCTTCATTATCCCGGCATTCCTTCGCCCTTTCGCCTTAAGTGATTGCTCATGCTTTCCAATGTATGCCAATCCTTCGTTTACTCATACCCCAAGATATTTATATTCTGCTACTCTGGGTATTTCATTGCCTTGTATTATAAGATCCTGCTCAGTTGAGCCGTTGACAATCATCAGGCCAGACTTAACTGCGCTAAACCTGAAGCCTAAAGCGTCCACTTCGTCTCCGCAATACTTAACTAGAGCTTGCAATTCTTCCAGGCTCTCAGCTAGCAACACAATATCGTCTGCATACATCAAACCGGGGAGGCGCTATTCTACCGCCTTTCCACCTAATCTATATGACAGGTTAAGACCTAGGTTACTGTCTTGTATCCTCCGTTCCAGGTTGATCATATAAAGCATGAACAGCACCGGTGATAGAGGACAGCCTTGTCTTAATCCTTTGCATACTTTGACATCCTCCGTACTTCTTATCCCTTCCCACGTAATTTCTACTTTGTTATCCTGGTATATTTCCTGTAGGAACTATGTTATCTCATACCCGAAACCTTCTTATTTTAATATCTTCCACAAAAGTTTCCTGTTTACGTTGTCGTACGCCCCGTTTATGTCCAGGAAGGCCAAATACAAAGGTCTATTTTTCACTCTAGATATTCCGATGCATTGGGTAAGCACGAACAGGCTATCATCTAAGCGCCTACCATTTCTAAAGCCGTTCTGAAGTTCTCCGAGTATCTTGTTACTTTCTACCCATGCGTGCTCCTTTAATTTCACCGCCTGCATGGCCAACCTGTACATAACAGATGTTGTGGTAATCGCCTGTAGGCTTTTATGTGCATCCTGTCTCCTTTCCCTTTATAAATCAACTTCATTTTACTCTGCCGCCAGCTGTCCGGAATTTGCTTATTCGTTATGACTGTTTCCAAAGCTTTTAACAACGTTTCCTTACTTCTTGGACCAAGTTCAGCGCCACCCATATCCCTATCGGCGGATGTGAAACATCCTGTTATGCCGCGACTGTCACGTAGCACGTGATCATTAGGGAGGGCGGCAGCTGTGCGAGAACACCCTTACGTTACCTTTTCGACCTCACGACTGCCGGAACCGAGACCCTCGCAAGCTATTAAGCAGACAATTGAAAGGGAAATTAGGGGCTCGTTATGATACAATTTAAAGGAGCGAGCAGTCTACGCGTCGAAGGTAAAGTTCGAAGTTTGTTATTACTATTATTTTTCTTTAACGTTTTTTTTTTTTTTTTTTTTTTGCTGATAATGACAAGAATAGTTTTAAAGTGATTTTAGCGAGAAAGAATATTAAATGAAAAGCGGGAGGAAAAAGAACGCGCCGATAGCGGGAGTCGAACACACAAGCTCTGAATGTCGCATCCAGTGCTCATCCAACTGAGCTACAGGGACGGCTGCCCAACCTTCCGCTTTTCTTACGTATTTTATGTTGAGTGTAACCTACCTAAGAAAAGCGGAAGGTTGCCCAGCCGTCGTTGTAGATCAGTTGGAAGAGCACTGGACTCGACATTCGGGGGTCGTGGGTTCGGCTGCCACCAACGGCGCGTTGTTTTTGCTTCTGCTTTTCATTTATTATTCTTTCTCGCTAAAATCACCTTAACACTATCCTTGTTATTATTAACAACAAACATTAAAAGAAAAATAATAGTAATAATAAATTTCCAATGTTTACCTTCGACGCGTAGACTTGGCTCCTTTATATTATATATATATATATATATATATATATATATATATATATATATATATATATATATATATATATATATATATATATATATATATATATATATATATATACATACATATATACCGGACGCGATATTCGGAGGTCGTGGGTTCGGTCCCCACCATCGGCACGTTGTTTTTCCTTCTACTTTGTGTTTATCTTTCCCCTCAACAGATTACATTACTAATTTCTGTGATTACCGAAGTAAAAATTAAAAAACAAAGACATAAAGTACAATCCCCAATGCTTTCCTTGGCCTCGCCGACTGGTGGCTTCTTGTCTTGACGTATATATATATATATATATATAGAGAGAGAGAGAGGGAAGGAATAAACGCCAAAACTAATGTGTAGTTTCAAACATAATTCAAAGATGAAATGTGTAAGGAAAAGAAACAAGCAAAGAAGGAAACACGTCGCCTACTGTCCTCAGAGACCGCAGCAAAAGGACGACTCGACCATTTGAGGGCATTTTTTGTTTGTTTGTTTGTTTGTTTGTTTGTTTGTTTTTTTGTTTGTTTGTTTGTTTTTTAATCTTTGCTTTTCTTGATTGCAGTGCACTCTGTCGCCGTTTGTGAAAAATCTCAAACGGCGTCCAGATGCGGCTTGGCTGTTTCGTGCACACACTCTGTGCTCTGGTCGCGCGCACCGTAAAACATCTCGCAGCTCGAAGTACGAGCGTGGCTTGCACACCTTCTAGGGGCGTGCAGATCACTTCTGTCGGATAAAAATTGACTGCTGGTTTTGAATCCAAATCGGATTGAGCAAAACTGAAACCGGCGTATTCTTAAATTGCTTGCGATGTGCAATTGCTGTGGTAGAATGTGGTTGAATATGTGTTTCGCATTTAGGGAATTTCACCGATATGCGTATGTGTGTTTCTTTTCCGCCTTCCATATATCATTCTATATTCTTGCTGGCTGTTCATTCTATTTCTGTTAAATTTTCGTTACATGACGGCATCGCATTTCGTTTTAACCTATTCTACTGCTACCATTTGCTGCTTCTTCTTATTCTTCTTCTTCTTCTGGTTTAGTGTGGACTGCCAAATGTCCTACACAAACTGAATTAATGCATTAAACTAATTGCCAACTAAACAAAAACATAAGATTTAAGATCCCAAAATGGATTGAAAGGAAAAAAATACGACGTAAAAATTTGGAAGTTTGTAAATTTGGAATACAATTAGCAATGGAATCTGTCCGTAGCTGTGATGTAGTTAGGTAAGTACTGACAAATTTGAGGCAACGCAAATCATTTTGCACTCGCACCGAAGGAGAGTAGAAGCGGGACCGACAGCGTAAATCCCAAGTGTGCGATTGGAGTTTCTAAATGCACCCTCCTCTGATGTGAAAACCTTCGGCAAGCGAGAAGGAAGTCATCAATATTTTCAATCGCACCGCAAGCCTCACAAAGGTTTGTGGGGCTGATTCCGCATCTACATAAATAAACATTTAGGCGAGGAATCCTATATCTCATGAGAGTCATCGTTACCTCACACTGCCGTGATTTACATGAACAACTTTCCATGAGTATACGTGATGCTGGTATTCGGCTGTAGATATCAAGAGATCTTTGCATGAAGCGGCTAGATATTGATAACGCTGAACACGGGACATTCCGAAAATGGTGATATTAGGGATGGTACATGAAACAGATGCATCAAGAGCTGATTTAGCCAGGAAATCTGCCGCTTCGTTCTGAAAAATACCACAGTGACCGGGAACCCAGATAAAGCGTATTTCTTTCACCCACCCCGGTATGAAATACTTTAGTGAGCGGCTCAAAAGAGCATCCCGTGCTGACTCCAGTGACAACAAAACAGAAAGAGAGTCTGATAGAAAATTTATTTTTGATTGACTGCAGAGAACGTTTAGTAGTGCTAGGCAAATTGCCATAAACTCTGCTAAAAATATCGGTGTGTAATCCGGGACATGCACCGAAAAACTCCAGGAAAGAGACTCTGAAAAAAATTCCAATCGCTGTTTTCTGCGCAGTCACAGACGCATCAGTGGCAATTACAGTGTGATCAGGAAACTTTTCAAGGTGATCACATAGGAGACTGGATATTAGACTTGAAGGTAAGTGCTTCACATTAGATGGAAATATAGAATCATAATTTATATCCACAAATGACGTATTGCAACCATTACGACATATAGAACCGAGGTCCACATCAATGCTTACTAAAATGCTCTGCGTGAAAACAACCTGGGGCATGCAGACCCTTGGCCATTGGTGAGTGAGAAAGAGGGCTGGCTTTGACACAAAAATAGGTATAACTGCGCCTGGAATAGCCTCAAATGATCGAAAGAACGATCTAACAGTTAGAAGGCGGAAACGGGAGTTAAGGTTCGGAATGCAGGCCTCCAAGTACAGAACAGAGGTAGAGACTGACTGTGAAAGCCATAGGCAGAGGCGCAGCGCCCGTGTCTCTAAAAGCAGCAAAGGATGCAGCTTACATTTTGGACACCCAAAAAAAAGAATGCAGCCAAATTCTAGAATCGGTCTCACATAGGCTTTGCACAAAAGTAGAAGAGTATCTCGACGCATACCAAATTTCCTATTACTTATCCGTATCAGCCTACCAAGGGCACGCTCACTTTTCCGAACATTAGACGATGTGAGGCCTCCAATCCATACTAGCGTCATACGTAATGCCTAAATACCGCACAGATTCCACTTGAGGTATGACATCTGAGCGGTAGTTTAACGAAACATATAAAGGGGTTTTGGTTTTCAAAACTAGCACACTACTTTTGCACATATTTAAAACCAATTTAATTTTGTCCAACCACGCCTCAAGTGCATTTTGGTAAGCCTGTAGTGAACGATAGAGGTCATGAATATCTTTTGCAGAGGCGAAGAATGCTATGTCATCTGCATATACATATACAGTGACATCAGGATGAACCGGAATATCGCGCATTATTATATTAAAAAGGAGTGGTGAGAGCACAGAGTCCTGGCGCATCCCTTTTGTCTGTGCATAGGTATCTGAGATTAATGAGCCATCAGTGCAAAAGAATTCTCGTCCTTTCAAAAATTCCCTGATCCACGCATAAATGTAGAACGGAGGACGTAATAATGACAACTTGTTCAGTAGAATGGAATGTTCAATACTGTCATAGGCCTTGGCAATATAGAGCGTCACTATCGCTGATACCTCCTTGTTGCACATTGCAAGGCCAATCCTGCTTTCTAAATTTATATGTGCAGGTCATATTGAGCATCCATTGCGGAAACCAATCTGGGCAGAACTCAAAGCATTAACCTCTGAAATATGCTTTGAGAGGCGGCCATGCACAATTCTTTCTATTAATTTTACTAGATTCGAAGTTAAAGCTATAGGCCGAATGTTTTCAACATGAAATCATTTACCAGGGTCTTTCAAGGGTAATATAATCTTCGCCACTTTCCAGACGTGCGGCAGCCATGCAGGTTCTAATTGTTCGTTGACCAGATCCAGGAGATTCTGAGTTAACTCATTTGCTAAAATTTTGAGCGTACCTACCATAACCCCGTCCCAACCTGGAGCCGAGGTTTGCATGGAAGAAATCACAGATAGGAGTTCTGACCTTTCAACCTCTACATAGTCTGAGCAGGAAATTGGAGCGTGCAAGGGAACTCTGCACTGCTCCTGGAAACGTAATGCTAGCCCTTGTGCAATTTGTTCCAACTGATCACTTGCCTCCTGTGGAGACAACACTACTGAACTTAATGACTGAGAAATCTGTGAGTTTCTACTTTGTTCCATGAAACGATACAAAGCCTTCCTGTGCTTAGGGTTTGACAAATAAGTATTTATATTTTCGCTGTACTCGTCCTTTGCTTGCGCTATGGCTCTTTTAAATGACGCCGAACAAAATTTGTAGTTTATCCAGTTGACTGGGCTCAAGTTATAAGAAAGGCTTCTGCAAAATAACTTCTTATCACAGTTGGCTAACATAAGCAAAAACTGTCAACCATACCATACGCGGCACAAAGAAGAATGGGAAGTGCCTTCATCAAGGACAAACTACGGAATGCAAATGCTGTCAAACATTATTCCCAGATTGTTAAACAGCCTTGCTTCAAATGTAACAATCCATGATTATATTAGAAATATTAACGTGTTATATAGTTGATTTGAATTGTCGTGTTTTCATCCTGCTATATGTAATTTTTTTTTCTATATGCTCTGTATATAAATGCTCTGTATCTTTTTTTTTCTTTGCAACACTTCAGTACAGGATGTAGCCGCTTCTTCGCAGTGCAAAATTTGCATGTAATTGCTATTAATCTGTATTATTTCTATTTGTAGCTGTGTTTTCCACATCTGTGTTTTTATTTTTTATTTTGTTTCACGGAACGCTTTTACTGTCTGCCCTTGCCCTTATGTATTAGGGGGCGCGAGCTTTTCAAGCTGTCGACAAGGCAGCTTTTTTCTCTCGCCCCCTCATGTGCTTTCAGGACGTGAAATAAACGAAATGAAATGAAATGCTGCTTTCCTATGGCGGGAGGCTTTCTCACACGCATCATTCCACCATGGGAATGACGACTCAATGTTTACTGCAGACCGCACAGTGAACTGGGAATCTACAGTAGCATTCGCAGTTGAGGAAAATACCTTTTGTGCTTTGTTGGTCCTGCATGAACAAAGGTTAGATGGGAGGGAGGAGCGTAGCGAAGCTGCATATTTGGCGTTGTTTACTAGTTTACGGTCCAAAGTGCTATCTCATGTTGGGCTCATCATGATGGTAAATGTTATTGGAAAGTGGTCACTAGATGTACCACTGTGTACTGTTGACCATCCTCCTATACCTATCCCACCTGCTTCCAGGGACCAATCGATGACAGATCGCGAATTTCCGCGCATGAAGGTTATAGCCCGAGAATTGCAGCAGCGCACAGCAATTGCCGACATCCACGTCCATAACAGCTGTCCACGTGAGTCAGAGTAGTTACCCCAAAGAGTATGGTGTGAGTTAAAATCGCCTGCAATAACGACCCTATTAGAATTTGAAAGTAATCTGTCAAAATAGTCTGGGCTACGTACACCTATAGGGCAGTAGATGTTAGCGACTGTGACAGGGCCACACTGCGGCAATGTGGTATCTACAGTCAAAATCTCACACTCAGCATTCATTATTGTTTTGCTTATTTTCGCCCGGTGACACAATTTTGACGATATCAAAGTCTATAAGCCACCGCCCCTACCGTTTACACGATCGGCGCGGAAAACACGAAATTTCTTTAAGGTAAATAACTTTGCGGGGGAGAGCCAAGTTTCTTGCAAAAGCACTCTGTCTGGCTTATGTGTTGAAAGGAGAAGATATAAATCTGGAAGTGAAGATACAATAGAGCGACAATTCCACTGAAGAACTTGTACACCTTCCATGATTACTTTCCTAAACGTGAGGCCGCAACATCCTCTTTTAACACATCGGTTGCGGTAAAACTTTGGAAGGCCCTTTTTTAGTTTTGGTCTGGGAAACGGAGGACTTAGATGATGAGGTAGAAGCACGGCGCTTCTGAGTAGGGCATGCCATTTCAACATCATTAGAGCAAACACTTTTGCGAGAAATGCTTACAGGGGCACTGTCGATAGGCTGCACTTGAGCCAGCACTAGAGGAGAAACTGCATTTAAACTTTCAGCACAGGTTTGAGATGAAATAGATGCTGGCGTCAGCACAAGTTGAGGTGAGCAAGATGACTGGCTACCAACAATACCAGACAAGGCTTCAGTAAAGCTGGTAAGCATACGGTCAACCACGACAGAAAGGCCTTTTTCAACCGTTGACACTACTGCGGTAGACAACCTGGCCTCAAAGTCTGGAGTAGAAGGGTGCACACAGTTGGCATAAGTGTGCCTTTTCCGATCAAGAAGAGCATAAGCATCTGCTCAACAGCAACGATTCTTTTGAATTAATTCTAGTAACGCCTGCTCCTGAGAACGTTTCTCAAAACTGGCATCATCAGCCGAGTACTCGTTACTACATAGGCAACAGCTAGGTTTTGCAGCGGTACAGCTATCAGAAGAGTGTCCTTCCCCACACACCCTGCATCTAGTCGCAGACTTACACGCTCTTCCACTGTGTCCAAATCGCCAGCAGTTGGTACAATGAAGGAGGCGAGGACGTAGCGGGTCAATGCAATAGACAATTGGCCAAATTTTTAACTCGGACACATGAGACCGGCAAAAGTTGTTATAACTGACTCTGTAGCAACACGCACCCCGGCCACCATGCGAGAACAGTGATACACTGAAAGAACACCGGCTCCTACGTCCTGAAATTTCTCCAAATTTTCTTGAGCAGTAGATGCAGGATCCACTCCACGCACAATGCCCTTATTGCAAGCCAGCTGTTCAGGAATGAAGGCTTTGACAGCAGTCGAGGTAAAAGAACTGCAGCGTAGCAGATCTGACACACAATTAATGTTTGCAGATTTGCAAACTGTACCTCGTTTCCCGAAAGGTCGCACCTCAGAAATATGAAGATAGTGATCCGTCAGACTCTTGAGTTGCTGCTGAATAGTTTTTTGGATTTTTCATTTTCAGCATTCCATCGCCTATCGGTATGAGTGCGACAGGAATCACATCGACACCACTTTTAGTAACTGAATCCAGAGGCAAGCTTTCAATCTGCAGGCTGGCGAACCAATCTGCCGAGCCCCCTCCCGGGCAGGTGAAAGACATGCCTTTTCGCAAGGTAATGAAACCTTCACATTACCAAATCCTATAAAGCTAACCTGAAACCTGGCCAAACCCCCCCCCCCCCCCCCGAACGTGGAAAGGCCTCACCACGAAGAAGCACCAGGCACCGAACACCTTGAGTGAATCACAGGATAGGATATCTTTTCCACGTCAGCACTCAGCTCTCTCGTGAGCTACCTGTTGTAGCGGCGTGTGCCGCAGATGTACACGGACTGCCAAGCAACCAAGAAAATCCCCCTTTATTTCAACATGCAGTCACTTATATACACAGAGCGACACTGGTGCCTCTGGCGGCCGATGATCACAAACTCGAACCGAAACCAAATATACAACATATTCCCTTCCTTATAAAAAACGGCTACATTGGTTAGTAATTTAGTAGTGGTAGTACGTTAGTGCTCGTTTACCAAATTATATTTACAATAACGACAACGTGCTTGTCCTAGCACTTAATACAAAAGTATATAGAAAACAAAACAAACAAACAAAACAAGATACACTTCAATAATGTCCACATCTTCCAAACTCAACAACATTCGTGCGGAGAGTGATAAATTCATGTTCACTGCAGCACAACGAGTCCTTCTGCACTTAGTGTCCATAGCGGTCTGGGGGTCGCCTGTTCCTTGGTGGCTGTACCCTACGCTGTGGTCCCGATGCTTCAGAGAACCCACTGGCTGCAGGCGAAGTCTCTTCCGGTTCACAGCAGGTCACTGGTGGCATAGGTTGCTGCTTAGCAGCAGCCACAGCTGAAGACCCGGTTGGCGCTTCTGAAACGGGTCCGTCCGTGGTAGGCGGTGAGCTGCTTTCCGTAGCGGTATCATTTGTGCCATTCCTTTCACCCCACCCACAAAGGGATGCAGAAGCTTGTGGCATCCTGGACAATTTTGAAGCGTTCCACGTTTTTCCATCATCAAGGTGAAAGGACGATTGCCCCTGCTTTCTTATCACTTTCCTTGGGCTGCTAAAAGCGAAGTCACCTTTAAATGCAGTTGTAGGTCTCCGTACCCGTACAAGGTCACCAACATCCACTTTGGTTTCCCTTGCGGCCCTGCGAGCGTCTGTGTAGAGTTTACTGGATTGTTGCTTTTGCTTCACCCGCTCGCGTAGGCGGTGGAGCTCTGCACTAGGGTCAGTCGAAAATATGGCTGACGGGTACCCAACCACATCAAGTCGAGTTCTTGGCAAACGTCCATGCAGGAGAAGTGCTGGGGCAACTGCAGTTGTGGCATGTGGCGTGCAACGGTAAACGCCCAAGTATTCTGTTACCGTCTGGCGTAAGGGACGCTGCTCGAGTGTAGCTACTTGAACAAAACTTTTAAAAACTCTGTTAAACCGTTCTACCTGACCGTTTGCTTGGGGGTAGTATACGGATGAATGCCGCAAGCGGATGCCGCGATCCTGCAGAAAAGCTTGGAACTCTCGAGATGAAAACTGTGGCCCGTTATCGCAAACGATTTCTTCTGGGTAACCTTCACGTGCGAACACTGACACCAAGAATCTTGTGACGGTGCGTGTTGTGGCTTGGTTGCAAAAATATACCTCGGGCCACTTAGAAAAGTAGTCGACCAGCGTGATTGCATATCGGCAATCGTGTGGCGCTCTCTCAAATGGGCCAACAATGTCCATTCCCAGCTTTAGCCACGGTTCCTTTGGTAAGGGGACCGGGTTCAATGGTGCAGCCCTAACCTTCGAGCTTTTGTCCGCTGCCTGACATATACTACATGTTTGGATAGCTAGCTCGACTTGCCTGTCCATGGCTGGCCACCAAAATTTTTCTCGCAGACGTGCTTTCGTTCGTACAATTCCAGGGTGGGCCTCATGAGCAGCGGTAATTATCCGCGGTGTAAGTGATGCGGGGACCACAAGGCGTTCGCCACGCAAAATCAAATTGTCCACCACTGAAAGCTCATCGCGAAGTTTGAAGAAAGGTTGAAGCTCACCCGGCAAGGATTTGTGCGTAGGCCACGACGATTCAATGTAAGCCTTGATTTGTTGCAGTGTGCCGTCTTCCGACTGGGCCTGTTCAAACTCTTCCCTGGTAATGCAAGAAGATACAAAGGCAACTGATACAGTTTCATCTGGTAAAGTCTCTTCTTCCTGAGGAGATGACGCAGGGAGACGAGAAAGCGCATCTGCTACTCGATTTTGCGAACCCTTCCGGTACTTTACTGTATAGTTGTACTGCAGTAGGCGCTCCGCCCACCGTGCTATTCGCAAAGGACGCCTTCCTGGCCCTTGGGTAGAAAGCAATGCGACCAAGGCTTGGTGGTCAGTAAGCAATGTGAAATGGCGTCCCCACAAGTAGACATGCCACTTCTCGCACGCCCAAACACATGCAAGTGCTTCACGTTCTCCTACTGAATATCTCCTCTCTGCGGATGAAAGTGCTCGAGAAGCAAAGGCGACTGTGTGCAGTTCCTCTCCATCCACCTGTTGGAGAACCGCTCCAAGCCCACAGTCAGAAGCGTCAGTGGAAACTACAACGGGAAGGGATGCATCGAACATCTGCAGGACTGCGCTGGACGCAAGTGCCTCTTTGATCTTTCGAAAACTGGAGTCTACCTTGCCAGACCAAACAAATGGTTGCCCTTTTCGAAGAAGAACACGCATCGGTTCAACCATCTCGGCAAAGTTGGGAACGAACCTAGAGTAGTATTCGACCAGTCCAAGGAACGATCGAAGGCTGGCTGCATCGGTGGGTGCCGGGGTATCCGTGATGGAAGCAACCTTTTCCTCCAGTGGAACAATACCACTTGCTGTGATCCTGTGACCCAAAAATGAAAGTTCCTGCGTATCGAAGATACATTTCCTGTTCAACTTGAGTCCTGCCTCTTTAATGCGTCTAAGTACTGATGCAAGGTTCTCTATGTGCTCCTGCCGGCCCCGCCCGAAGACTATAATATCATCTATATAGAAAAGCACGCCCTTACATCCCTGCAGGACTTTGGACATCATACTCTGAAATGCAGAGGGCGCGGAAGCCAGCCCGAAGCACACTCTTTTAAAACGAAAGAGGCCTTCGTGAGTAAGAAATGCGGTCAAATCGCGACTCGCAGGGTGAAGCATGACCTGGTGGTAAGCTGATGCGAGGTCTAGCTTAGAAAAATTTGTTGCCCCCACTAGACTATGCAATAGCTCTTCTGTATGAGGAAGGGGAAAGCTGTCTGCTACGACAGCTTTGTTTGCTTGTCTAAGGTCTACACAGAGGCGAATACCTCCCTCTTTCTTTTTAACGACCACAATGGGTGACACCCATTCAGATGCCTCCACCCTCTCTATCACGTCCATATTTTCCAATCGACGGAGCTCTTCCGAGACCAATGGTCGCAGTGAGAGCGGAAGGCGCCGAAGTTTTGATTGGAATGGCTGCACTGTGGATCGCGTTTTGACGTGGTGCACAAAACCTTTTGCGAGGCCAAGGCCTGGATCGAAAAGTGATCCAAACTCTTCAACTAATTCCTTTGGGAGGTTAATTTCCTGCACGGCTTTTGTCGGCTGAGAGCGCTGTTCCCTTCGAGAATTAGACGTTAGCGTCGTTTCAAGGCATTGAAGAGATGACCCATCAATCTGTAGCCCGAGCGCCTTGATGGCATCAATACCCAAGAGTGAGGTGCCTTGTTCTACAACATAGAAAAGAAGACTTGTTGTGTCAGCTTTGTATGTAACGTCAGCGAAGAAACAGCCACGAACCGGAATTTGCTGTTTTGAATAGTCTAGTAACCGAACTGTTGGGGCAAAAAGTACGTGGTCTCCAAAATGCTGCTTGAAAAGGTCCTGTGTAACAATGGAAACAGATGACCCAGAATCTACAAGGAAAGTTATGTCCGTGCGGCCAATCGAAACTGTGACGTGAACTGCGGAGCGAGCGGCCGTCGTCCCAGCCAGAATGCTCAAAACTTCCTCGCTAGAAGAATTTTGGCTGTCTACCTCACGGACCGGAGCGGAGCCTCGTTTCTTGCAAACAGAGCGGAAGTGACCCATAACACCGCAATGGTGACACCGCTTGCTTTTGGCTGGACAGCGAAATGATGCCGCACTGTGCTGAGATGAACCGCAGCGATAACAACGCGATTGGCGGCTGTGTGACTGCTTCGAGCTCTCGTCGGAATATGGAGTGCGCGTAGGCGTATTTCCACGAGTATTTATACGTCCAACAACTTCAGAAGGAAATTCTTGCAGATCATTGTACGCCTGCTCAAACTGCCTTGCCAGGAGTACCGCTCTAGCGAACGAGAGAGACGATCCTTCAAGAAGAAAACGTTCGCGCAAGCTCCGAGACGAAATACCCGCAACGAACTGGTCACGCAGCGAATCTTCCTCAACAGGAAACGAGCATGTAGCAGAAAGCTCCCGTAATGCAGTGATGTACTCATTCACTGATTCACCAACTTGTTGGACACGCCTACTAAAACGATGCCGTTCGGCAACAACATTGCTTGTTGCCGAAAAATGAGCATGCAGAGCGGCCACTGCGATATCATACGATGATACTTCAGGCCTTGCATCGCCTGAGCCCGATGCTTTATCAGTAGCAATTTGCTCACCGAGCTTGGCGTTGTCCAAAGATGGGAGGGTGTAAAATATGCGCTGACCTTCTACCCCGAGACTGTGAAGAAGTAGTGCCTTGCGACGATCCGGTGTGCAGTCGGAGGCACCCGAAGCAAGCAGGTAGTTCTCGAAGATGCGGAACCATTGCGGCCACGCAACAGCAGGTTGGCCAGGCGCGGGCAGGAACGGGGGCGGTGGCGCGAGTCCCGAAACACTCATGGCGCCGAAGAGCAAGCGGCGAAAGTCACGCCCCCCGAAATCGGCCAATCCTCGTCGCCAATGTTGTAGCGGCGTGTGCCGCAGATGTACACGGACTGCCAAGCAACCAAGAAAATCCCCCTTTATTTCAACATGCAGTCACTTATATACACAGAGCGACACTGGTGCCTCTGGCGGCCGATGATCACAAACTCGAACCGAAACCAAATATACAACACTACCCTTTAATCTTGCTGAGGTGAGGTCTCCGGCAAAGCTGCGATAGGTAGATTGTGCTAAGCAGAACTGTTTCTGAGGAGTGTTGTGGCGCAAGTTGTATATTGTGAATACAACTCTTTTTGGGGTGTTTGTTTTAGACATGTCTGTGTATATTCTTCAATTTGCTGATAGATTATTCTGTATGGTTTCGTAATTAGGATTAGTAGTATTCTTTGCATTTATTTTAGTTTACTTTAAAGCGAAAATATTATATGCCCCACGCCCCGAGTATCACCCAGGCGGCGGTGGCGGCGTCCACAGTTCGATATTAACTCGCATAGAACAGCCCACTTGGGCAGCACGTTCCAGATGTGAAACTAACACGCCGGGAATTCTGATCCCGAGTCAGTCACGCTGTACTATAGTGCAGCGTCCATTGCACGAATCTCACGGAGATACCGCTGGCAGAGTATTGGCAGGTGGTGCCAAGGCGGGACATCGTTTGGCAGAGCTGTTGCGACTTCACGAGCTGTTGAGACCTCACGGAAGAATATACAGACACTGCCACCAACTTGTGAGCATGTGTGTGTGTGTGTGTGCGCGTGCGTGCGCGTGCGTGCGCGTGCGTGCGTGCGTGCGTGCGTGCGTGCGTGCGTGCGGGTGTATGTGTGTGTGTGTGTGTGTGTGTGTGTGTGTGTGTGTGTGCGTGCGTGCGTGCGTGTGTGTGTGTGTGCGTGCGTGCGTGTGTGTGTGTGTGTGTGTGTGTGTGTGTGTGTGTGTGTGTGTGTGTGTGTGTGTGTGTGTGTGTGTGTGTGTGTGTGTGTGTGTGTGTGTGTGTGTGTGTGTGTGTGTGTGTGTGTGTGTGTGTGTGTGTGTGTGTGTGTGTGTGTGTGTGTGTGTGTGTGTGTGTGTGTGTGTGTGTGTGTGTGTGTGTGTGTGTGTGTGTGTGTGTGTGTGTGTGTGTGTGTGTGTGTGTGTGTGTGTGTGTGTGTGTGTGTGTGTGTGTGTGTGTGTGTGTGTGTGTGTGTGTGTGTGTGTGTGTGTGTGTGTGTGTGTGTGTGTGTGTGTGTACACGCCGCAGGTTATATGCGTCAGTTGGCAAGGGCTAAAAATATATTCTTAACGCACACGTAGACTGCTGCTTTGACTACCTTTATTTCTTCACGTTGCTGTTTCTCTACTAACGCATTGCACACGTCCTTCGTCTTCTGCGACCACTTCAACTCTGGAGAGCCCTGCACTCCCTGTAGGCTGCCCTGACAGCTTCCGCCTGTTCCGCCTAAAATAAAGAAAAAAATCATGACATCAAAAAAATAAACACATTAATTGGCCATCTGATGCTTCAAAATAAAACTCTTAAAGGGGAAGCTTTCCACTTAGCAGTGCAGTTGCTATCAAGTGCACCGGTGGCGCATTCTGAAGTAATTTGATAGTTTTCGCCTTCACTATTAGTCATGAACGATGTTCTCAGATTCCCAGAAACTAAGTGTGCGACATCTTACATTTTCGCGCCACCTCCGCGAGCAATCAGAGTACACTGAAGAAAATAAGCCAGCTTAATCGAAGGTGCAGTAAACACTTCAGTTTTCGGAGTTCTGTCTAGGCAACTTGCCTAGGAACATTCCCTCCTGACGAACGAAGGTAGCAGTGTTTTATATTTTTCGGTTAAGCTATGCGTAATATGTAAAAATAAAATATATCTTTCAAACCCCTAGCGACTGTCAAAAGTGTGAAAGGTGCAGAGTCGACTGCTCCTAAATGAAGGCTCATTATGACACTCATACTAAGAAAAAATAAAGTCAACAAAATCAAGAAAGCGCAGGGCAAAATCAAATGACTCTTTTGGTGAAGCGGAAATAAGTAAAATGAATATTTTTAGTTTTCAGATAAACGATTGTAAAGGAGAGGACGCTACCAAACA
Organism: Amblyomma maculatum; assembly: GCF_055883805.1. Classification (NCBI taxonomy): domain Eukaryota; kingdom Metazoa; phylum Arthropoda; class Arachnida; order Ixodida; family Ixodidae; genus Amblyomma; species Amblyomma maculatum. Next base: position 165,049,121 of record NC_139345.1, on the reverse strand, counting down.
CCAGCAGGGGATCCAATTTCATGGTGTACACATGTCGCGTACTGTGGCTGGGGCTGGGCAAAGTGCAACTTTCATCGTAAATTATATTGCGCCCATCATATCCATGGCCCTATTCACCGGCGCCAGTGGAAGAATATTAAGGCTACCTACTGCGCTCTCCTGCGGCTAAAGATTTATTTATGAAGAAATGCGTCCATTCCATTTTTACAACTTCTCTTTATGGATGTCAATCATAATTTATATTGCAGTTATGCGTCACGGGCACGTCAGTTGGTGGTTATCTGCCTCTCAGTGCTACAGCAGCTCCATTGCAAAAAAACTGTGCCAGTTCTAGGCAGAGTGTGTCATAGTGTTTAACGCACAAACAAGTAGTCACCTTAATAGATGTTCGCAGTATGCAAGGGACTGAATGCTAACATTTGATGATGAGAAATCACACACGTTTTACGCGAAAGAAATAGTCAGACCTTAGTATTTGAGTACGCGCACAATGTTTTTGTTTTTAGCCTATTTGGAATTTGTCTTGCAACTGAAACCGACTTGCGGCCTTTCGACACAGAATGAACGTATTGCTATATTTTTGTTCGTATTTACACCTAGAGAAAGGGCGACTTCGCAAATAGCGATAGAGCTGTTCTTAACGCATCCGAGTGAAACTAAAAACCACTTCTGTTCTGACCAGCTAGGCTGTAACAAAAAAAAAATTTAAGTAGTGAAATTGTACTCACGGACAGAACTGCATCCACCGCCGCGCCCTGTGAAAGAAAAGGAAATGTTTATTCTCCTTGTGCTCATTGAGTGAATTCGTTGCCTACTGTTTATACATAGTTTCAACGTCAAGGTTCAAAAAAATATGCATGATAGAAGCTGACATTTATCGGTTATTGATAGACGGGCCATCGCCATAATGAATTTTTTATGCGCGATGATAAAACAGTTTCGAACACCCCCGCACGCTTTTCTTATGAAAGTTATTCACCTGGATGCTCATTATTTCCGAGGCTGTTCATATCTTTGGCTGTGAAACGCCTCACTCATTATAAGGCTCACAGAAATTCAGCGACATTTTAAAAAGGCTTGTGTACAATTCGGTCTCACTTGGACCCATTTACTTCACATCAAAAAGGTATGACCCCTTTTTAAAATTAGAATCCTGCTTGTCTGGCTAAGCAGCCGTAATCAATTTCATGCGGTAGTCAAAACTCCATGCCATCTGCCGGCAAGCGCCTAATAGAGACCGCAGTCTTCTAAGTCACGGTAATCGTTTTCTAACCTTTAGGAAAAGGAAGTATATTTCCCGTCAAAAATTCAACAACAAAATTACTCAGGTGCCTCCCAGGAGTGTCAAGGGAGTGCACTCACAAAATCAACGTTGGCGTCGCACTGCTTCTTCAGAACCTGGGCCACGTCGCCGCCGAGTTTGCTGATCACATCCCTGGCTCTTCCCGCGAGCTGCCACAAAAACAATCAACAAGATCATTGATGGTTTCATTTTCATTGACACTGCGTAAAACTTATGTCTTTCACATAGTTCTGGAACATTAACGCTTGGAAAGGCAATAATGTTTTTATTAGCAGGCCTATTCTCTGCTTTCCGCGCTGTAAAACGTCGTTCAAGTTTAGCGCTGTCATGCGGTCATTTATTAGGTCTGACAGCTCTGGAAGGTCTATCTAGTTTGCGGTGACAGAGGCTTTTATGTCTGGCACTTCATTAAGAGGTCTTGCGCCCCCTGAGGGAGCATACCAATACACTCTGTACCCTCCACCCCTGCCGCTCGCTCCTTGATTATTAAGATTATTAACCATCTTAACAATACAGTCATCGTTCATGATACTGCGAGGCTCTGAATCATTGCTCTTTTCCATGCACCGGTAGAGGGTTATTGAGTTTTTCTTTACTTCGGTTGCCTATGCAACTCTGAGCTGATTCGAAGCCTTGCCTTCTTACATCACACCCATGACCGGCTCCATATCCTGCACTGTGCCGCAGTGCGTGTCATTACGATTCGTATTTTACTTCTACTCTCGTCATTAGAAACCTCCTACGTCCTGCTGTCTCGTTCGCGGAGGAAGCTGTTCGCAATCAAGCACTATTTAGCTCTCGACTCTACTGGTTACGAAAACAATATAGTCTAAATCTTTGGAAGCGGTTTTAGAATACAAATAAACAAATTAATATTCTGATAGTGTGGTTCCGGTTATTTGAACTCAGGCCAATAAACCGCCAAGTACCTTGGAGTCAACTTTTTCTCCCATACACTTCGCCACTGCCATGATCTGGTCGTTGCTCAGACCTGAAAAGCGGAAAAACATTAGAGGTTTCATATCTGAAATGGTTACATTACATTATATACCGATTGGTTTGCGTTCAGAGAATGTTACCTACAAGCTATGTTTTATAATTTCTCCGAAGCAAAGCTGCTGATCTGCATGTAATGCACAAAGCAAGTGACATATGTTCTAAAGGCCGGGCGAAATAGGTGGAGTGCCCATGAAAACTGAGAAAAGGCTGAGGAGCGATGTTCAAAATTCTCCTTTGACATGCCTGAGAAAGCATTGTGTGTCAAAGTCTGCCTGTGCAACTAGCAGGAGTGATGTTTAATAATGATTTCTTTTCTGTGTTGTGTCTGTGAACAGTTCAATTGGTGTGCCATGCCCTCGCGTTGCCCTAGCTTCACACCATCAGAAATAATGTGTTTACAGCTCCGCAGCTGCGCAAATAGTATTCATGTCTTTTGCAGGTTCTGTAACGCTGCATGTGTGTCCTTGAAATATGAGAGGAAAGGAGGAGGAATGTGTAAGTTTTTTCGTACAATTTAAAAGCATTATTTTCAGCTTTGTTTTATACCAAGGTAAAGATGTTTTTCTCTTTCTTTCAAATTTGGAGGCCCTTCTGTTTCGTTATAACACTCTAAATGCAGAAGAAACGATTTTTTTTTTTTTTTCACGCAGTGCTTTCTACTATTTAAGTGACTACTTGGCGAAAATGAGATAAACCACGACGAAATTTACAAATCGTCCCTTTATTTGTTGTTCACAAATTTCGGAAGAAAAAATTGCTTCTGATTCCCTACCGCTCTGGCATCACGCTTACCTAAAATTCTAGGGGGCATTTTGAACCACTGAAGTGCGTTGAGGCGAAAGCGTTTGTTTGAAATGCCGCTGATTGCTGCTTTACTGCACCTGCTTCTCTAGGCTGAGCGGTGCGGCGTTCAAGGAAACGCGAAATGAAAGACGTGGTACAGACGCCCGGATCGGACGCCCGGCGTGGTCGGCTTCGCAGTGTAAATCACCTGGTGATGTCATCGGTCATGACCAGGCGTGACGTCATGACCAAATGTTACGTCATTATGATGTCATCATCATCATCAGCTTGACTATACCCACTGCAGGGCGAAGGCCTCTCCCATATTTCTCCAATTAACTCGGTTCTGTGCTAGCTGTATCCATTTGACCCCTGCGAACTTCTTGACCTCATCCGCCCACCTAACTTTCTGCCGCCCCCTGCTACGCTTTCCTTCCCTTGGAATCCAGTTTGTTACCCTCAGCGACCATCGATTATCCTCTCTTCGCACTACATGTCCTGCCCATGCCCATTTCTTCTTCTTGATTTCCATTAGGATGTCAGTAACTTGAGTTATTTCTCTGACCCACTCTGCACGCTTCCTATCTCTTATTGTTACCCCTGCCATTTTTCGTATGACGTCAGCTCTGGTTATTATACGTGACCGGATGTGACGTCATAATAATGTCACATTCGAGCATGGTTGATGACGTCACCAGTTGATGGTGTCATCGCGGTATCCCTCGCGGAATTTGCGAAGTAGTAGGACACTTTTCGCGGACGCACGCATGGACGGACAGGCCGGCGAGTCATGAGTCATTAAAGGTTTTCGCCACATACCAAAATGCCACATGAGTAGCATCAGGAGTAAGCATTAAGAAGCTCTAATATTTCAAAATGCCCCACTTTTCCCCACCCAGTGGAGTAAGCTGATAATGTGCAAGGGAAGAGATGCGACCGCCTTCCAAAATCGACATATGAATTCACATGAAACTTGCTTCAAAGAGATCTAGAGAATCATCGGGAGCTTCTACGCGGTTCTCTTATCGGACTCTCACCGTATACTGGCTGTAGGATGTTTCAGAGTTTCTGCTTTGATTGCAACCTTTTTCCCGCTTAGTGTCACAGTTTCTACTCTTTTACTTATCCGTTGGGTGGAAATGCGATTTAGATCTATTCCTAGCGCGTGCATGCGAAGCTTTAAATGTGACTGGTGCGCAGAGTAAATGGAGCTCTTTTTCCAATATGCGTTGTGTTCTTCATGCAAGCCAAGCTCAATGAGGCGCTCAGTTTTGTATGACTTCTCATGCACTTCCTGCTTTTATCTCTCTCAATTTCTTTTGTATTCCGTAGTGGGAGCCTTTAGGAACACCAACTATCCTAACAGCTGACGTAGATTCAACGATTTTTTAGGCCCGTAAGGACTTTCCTACTGGGCAGAAAATCAAAGGTAGAGCTTCACAAGTGACTATAAAACAATGGCATTTATATTTCTTCCTGCAGATGAAAAAAGCGCCACGCCTTTTCTGTAGCTTATATCTGCAATAATTCTCTCTTGATTACCCGAGACAAGAACGTCCTTGAACTTATAAAAGATGGGACGAACAATTGGCTGTGAAGCTGAGCAAATAATCAAAGAGGACTAGTATTTTGAGCTGCACAGCTTTAGAAAATATGGCGTGCCAAATGCCGTGCATTATCAACCGCTTTCTTGATCACAAAGGTTCACATCGAAATGTTTTCCTATGCCTAGTATCCCGTCTGCTCAACCTCAGGCGCAATTGCACTGAAGATTAGCCGAATGATACCCTAGCTGCAAATCCAAGTTTAAAATTTTAGTTTGGTTTTTGGGGTTTAACGTCCCAAAGCGACTCAGGCTATGAGAGACACTGTAGTGAAGGGCTCCGGAAATTTCGACCACCTGGGGTTCTTTACCGTGCACCACCACCGCACCGCATACCGATGTCTTGCTTTTCCCACCCATAAAAGAGCGGCCATTGGGCACAGAAGCCGAGCGTCCTAACCGCTGCGCCACCGCGGCGTGGCCCGAGTCGAAAGGACTCGTCAGTAAAACATTAAAGGGTGTTATGTAAAGCACACGTAGCGCTTTGCCTTGTGTGGTATTTTACCCTTCTCTTCTGAATCGAAAAGCGAAATCCGATTTCTAGCCGTTTTATGCGTACGCTGTTAGTATGGGGAACAAGCGGCGTCCTTTCTTCGTTTCAGCTGTATTTAGCATTCTTTGTGTGTGTGTGTGTGTGTGTGTGTGTGTGTGTGTGTGTGTGTGTGTGTGTGTGTGTGTGTGTGTGTGTGTGTGTGTGTGTGTGTGTGTGTGTGTGTGTGTGTGTGTGTGTGTGTGTGTGTGTGTGTGTGTGTGTGTGTGTGTGTGTGTGTGTGTGTGTGTGTGTGTGTGTGTGTGTGTGTGTGTGTGTGTGTGTGTGTGTGTGTGTGTGTGTGTGTGTGTGTGTGTGTGTGTGTGTGTGTGTGTGTGTGTGTGTGTGTGTGTGTGTGTGTGTGTGTGTGTGTGTGTGTGTGTGTGTGTGTGTGTGTGTGTGTGTGTGTGTGTGTGTGTGTGTGTGTGTGTGTGTGTGTGTGTGTGTGTGTGTGTGTGTGTGTGTGTGTGTGTGTGTGTGTGTGTGTGTGTGTGTGTGTGTGTGTGTGTGTGTGCGTGCGTGCGTGCGTGCGTGCGTGCGTGCGTGCGTGCGCCGCTGAATAGAAATATTTTTAAACCAGAGTTGATTCCATGTTCCCATATATCACGATCCCTAAGGCGTTAATTTCATTATTCGTGGTGTCAGTACTTTAGTTTCTAGCGTTTGAAGCTCTCCTTAAAAATTTTCGGTATGACTGTAAAAGAATTGCCCATTTACTGTTTCTATTTGGAAACGCAACTACTTGTTGTTCTTTAGGCCTAAGAGCACTGTTTGTGAGGAAAAATTATGTTGAGAAAAATAATAAATTGTATCTGAATAGCTGCGTATTTACTAGCTTTACTTCACACTGAAGCTGTGGACATGCAGTACTAACCAGAAGAAGATATGAGTCAAAAAGAGGCTTAATTCCAAGCTCGTCGGATTCAACCGATTGTTTAGTGTTACAAGACGAAGATATAAGCAATTTAGTGGGTGCTGCTCACGAAGCGAACTCTTAGAAAGCCAACGAGATGGACGCAAAGGCTGCATGATTGGCCTGATTCATCAATGCATCCGAAAACCGTGGTTCATATGTTTGGTGCATTGAAGCATGAATGGGGTTGAGAAATGTTTTGGTAAGCATGAAACTCTCAGCTAAAGTAGAACTTCAGTGCATATTTGTCGGAAAATTAAGGAAACCGCTCAGATTCGCTTACCGCAAAGCTCATGGGCACCCTTGACGAGGACAGCTCCCACCATGACGAGCGCACAGACAATCAGCACCTTCATTTTGGACGGGCTTAACTGCACGAGCAAGCAACGGGAGAGAAAGACAGGGACTCTGGGAACGAGCTGGAATGAAGAACCCTGCGCTGATACCCGTTATATATGCGCACATTATCTTTTGTCACGTCCTTGGCCAGAACGAGAAATGTCCAGGCAACCCTCTGGCTTCAATGTTGCAATATTTTGCAATATTTGCCGCCCGCGCTTCCTCAGCTTCCACGTCTCACTGGAAGCACAAATATAATACAAAAAAACTTGTACGAATAAAATAAGCGAGACGGAGAGGCTTATTGTGGCCAGAAAAGCCGGGCCATCGTGCAACAGGAAACTCTTTGGCGACAATGGTACGCATCGTGCCTTTTGATCATCAGCTGGCTTCTTTCTTCCTTCGTAGTTTTGTCTCTATTTTTCTGACGATCTTATCACGCCCTTTTGCCACCATGTCACACGCGCCAAGAGGGGCATCCAGGGCGTAACTATTACGTATTTCGCGCTGCCCCCCCCCCCACCCCCCCTACGCTGCTCGCCCCTTCCTTTCACCTTCTTTTACGGACGGCTTATTTCTCTCCCGTTCATGCTTCGCGATTTTCCACGGCAGTACCGACCGCCCCTCCCGCCTTCTCTTCGGCACTCCCTCCTCTGAGGTGTTGTTATGCAGTAGCGTCGGTTTTTCCGAAGACATTGCCGAGGCTACTGGCAAATATATGTTACAGAGAGTAAGAAGGAGAGCGATGCAATGAAAACGAACACATCGCACCACGTCCGCGCGAAGCTTTCATTTGACAGCTCAGCGAACTTGATTAGGAGCACGTGAGCTACATAATTATATTCAACGAATACGTGCCCAGAAAGGAAAAATAAAACAAAATAAGTGAGGAATGAAAACGTCAATACACTACCAGGCACTGGGTGAACAGCACATGCAGGCATATTTTGCTTATTAGGTATTGCTTTCGAAGAATATTCCAGATTTAACTGTTGTCATCACTGAGCTCCCAAATAAGAAATTGCCGTCAGCTTGGTCGCAGGGTTAAATTCTATGAATAGGCATGTTTCTGAGGGCGTTTTTTTTTTTTATTTGTTACCAGTCAGTACTAAAGGAGATTGGTGAAGAAAGAGAGGCTTTCTACAGAGGTGTCCGTACAATTATTTTCAGTTTCTTTTGGGGGGATGTGCATTTATACATGTGGAGGAATTGCATCACTATTGTTGCCAGGATATCACAGTATCTCGATAGCGGAATAGCGTAGAAGTACAGGAGAGTGCGCTTCTTGTACAAGCGTACAGCGGCTTTAATCTCGCTGCCACGCGGTTCTAAATTGGATAAACAACTGCGTGTCGATTGAAATACATAACCGTATCTCAGGTGCGGCCTGAGCTCGGTGACGAGAACCTAGAACACACTCCTTCACCACAACAAGATTAGAGCACCCTGGTGTAGCATGGCGGCCACAACCTCTTATATAATTCCGCCAATTGCCTCTCGGCTCTCATTCTCTAGTGGCTGCGGGCCAGCTGACCAATCCAGTGATCAAAGCATGGACACAGAGGAGGGGGCCAAGAATCTCTGGCTCCACAGGTGCATCTTTTGTAAGCCGAACCTCGCAACGTTCAAAGCCAGAAACTCGTCCAGCGTAACTAGCCTAGCATTGATGTTTGAGGGATTAGCAAGCATTTGATGGGCTGAGATACGACTCGGTAAAATGTACTTAAGAGAGGGCACGCACTACGGTAAGTAACGCTTCTTAGCGCTCAGACGAGAACTATAGGCATGGGATTTGTTATCATTAAAGGTGTAGCTAGCAACGTCGCATTCATAGCACTAACGAAAGGGTGGCAGATGTCGTACTTATACTTAGCATCAAAGACGTACAAGCTGAAGAAAGTAGTGGTCGACGCGCCTGCATACTGCAACGATAGCCATACAGTCGAGAGTTTTTGTGAGCATGTGCAATCGGTAACGAGTTAAATTACAGAACATTTTACTCTTAAGCTATGTCAGGGCCAAGCTAGAAAAGAAGAAAGCTGCTGACCATGTAGTCCACGACTATGTCATAGGAGTACGGGAGGGGGTATTAGTAGAGTTCACAGAAGGAAATAATTTATGAAGCACTAACACCTTCCACGGCAAATGAGCGAGCAGAAGGTGTAAATGCGGGAGCCCCATGGGAGAGATGCAAATAATATGCAAAGACTTTGGGGAAAAATTCTAATATTGCACGAGAGCAGCGTTGAATAGGTCTTAGTCTTCTTTCTTCTAGCTTTGTGTAGCTGGCTCTAATGGAACTCACATTTACCACCAATTAAATATCTTCTTTAACTGACTGGCTGCAACACTTGCAGCTGCCATTGAATTAGGTGGTAGTAGCTGGAACAGAACCGTGGTAGTTGTACGGAAAGAAGATGCATCCGCCCTGCAGTGGGTGCAGTCAGGCTAACTGTTATAATGAGAAAAACATTTTGATATAGAGTGCAAGGCAAGATCTCTTAATATGCCTCGGCTTCCAGACTGAACACATTGTTCCAGACATTTGATTTCGGGAGACAGCCTCGTCCGACAGAAACAGAAGCATGAATGCGCCGTTTTGAATTAGGCATTTGGCAGTGATTATGAAGGAATTTTCAGGCCCACCAAGAGAATACCAAAGGAAGAGGACAATGCAGGAACTTGATCTCTTTTTTTAACTATTGAAGAGAATTATTCTTTCGGGGCACAGATCTCTTTTGAAAAGCAACCTTATTTGCAAAGGATCACCAACTGCATTGAACCTTACTTTGCTCCTATATTTTTCCGATATCTTTTTACCAGTCATGGATCCCTGTTTGCATGGACGTTTTGATCATTTTAATAATACCAAATTCTGTATGGCGTTCCGTTACAGGGATGGTTTTTAACAGCGATGCCGTTTACGCCGGAGGTTGCACCGTCTATCGTGCGCTACTGATTGCGTTCGCAGTAATGACGTCCCCGTGACCGGAACTGAGGTCATCGCGACGTCCCGTCCGGTCATGTTTAATAACCGGAACTGACGTCCCATCCAATCATGACCGAGTGCTTCACCAGGCGATTCACGCATATTTAAAGCTGACCTCGCCGGGCGTTCGATCCAGGCGTCCGTACTGCGCCTTTCATTCGGCGCTTCCTCGGACGCCGCCCCACACAGCATACAGAGCAGATGCAGTAAAGCAGGAATCCGTGGCATTTCAAATTGGTTTGCAGGAAAGAAAAGGCGCGCTGTCACACTTCTGTGCCAACGACAAAAGATAGAAATGAAGTATAATCACGGATAACTTAGTCGAACTAAACTGATTGATTGATTGATTGATTGATTGATTGATTGATTGATTGATTGATTGATTGATTGATTGATTAATTGATTGATTGATTGATTGATTGATTGATTGATTGATTGATTGATTGATTGATTGGGAAAGGTGCGGTAACTGTCTCACTTGTTTTATGTGGACACCTCAACCGCGCCGTAAGGGAAGAAAGGAAGGTGGGAGCGAAAGTGGAAAGAGAGAAATAGGAGCCGTAGTGGAGGGCTACGGAGTAATTTCAACCACCTGGGAACCTTTAACGTGCGCTGACATCGCACAGAACACGGACGCCTCTTCGTTTCGCCTCCATCAAAACGTAGCCGCCGAGGTCGGGTTCGAACCCGGGAACCAAACACAAGCATCGCTGCGTCATCAGCGTTACACGAGAGTGTAATATGCCCTAATATTTTTTTATTTGTTCTGAACATGCAATGAACCCTTTCGACTCACACTACAGTAAATGCTTTAGATCATTTTAGAAAATTTGAACAAGGATAAATTTTAGTGCCGAACTGTCGGATAATGACATGCTTCAATTCCTAAATTTATGTTTAGGGCTTTTCGACGCCTTCGCCGGGCTTATTTCCCTCGTGCGCTAACGCCGCTCCTGCCGTATAATTCTGACCACTTAGATATTATGAAAAGAGGCAAACGCAACACTCTGCTTGGAGTCCTCGCTCAGGAAGCCGCGCGTATAGATGGCATGTAAGTTACCTCTCGTAATCAACTAGGCAGGCTCCCTCAAGCTGGCGTTATTGCGGAACGTCTTTTGAAGAATACGAAAGCTGGACCTAGTGGAGGGCGGGGTTGGGGGGGGGGGGGGGGGGGGGGGACCTGCAGCAGCAGCCTACATTTACCAATTCACACATGACCTCAAAAAAGTGGCAAACTGTTTGAATTTAGTGGTGGTATTTTGTGGCCCCCGTAGGCTGACTCAGCTAATCCATCGCATAACTTGAGAGAAGAGAAAAAGCTTTATTTTCGTCAGCTAAACGGGACTTCTCCAAATCATTGTGTTTCTTCTTATTTGAGTAAGTCACTTCGCTCTCGGTGACCTCTAAGCTCAAGCCACGATCTGCTGTCGTACCGCTGTGTCCGAGATGGACACCGCAGCCTCAAAACCCAGAATGTTGTTTAGCTCGAACTCTGTACTAGGCTTACAATCCGGGGCAGTCGATCAGTACGTGTGTAAAATTTGCTTTTGGAACAGTGCAAATTTTCGCGCCGAGCCTAAATATGCTAGTTAACCTTTGTAATGACTGGCTCAAGAGCTGACTTATGTGAAGGAGGAAGAGTGGGGGGGAGGTATATTTTGCCTGCCCCCGAGGTAATGCTTCGTAATTTCATGAAAAGTAACTATGCGATCTATCGCTGAGCCCAGATCGAGCGCACCTGCCACCCGGCTAAAGAAACTTCGAATTTCATTCCGGGCAGCCTCGTAACCAAGGTGCAAAGGGTGCGCTGGGATACAAATAATTTCAATATAGTAAGTTTCTGCGAACTTTAAAGAGCAGGTCAGAGAATTTTGCCACTGGCATAAAGTTTATATGAGAGGTCTTGTAATAACTTGCGGAAACCAAAGGCTTGTTTAGAAAAGAGGCATAGCCAGTATTCCGTAAACCGCGCCACTAACTATGAAATCCCCTGGAACGAAAAATTCTATACCGGCCAGACGTGGCGCTGCACGGTCGACCTACTTATGAAACAAGAAATTATATAAGTAATAATGAGAGTGGCCAACCTGTTGAACACAGCACGGCTTGTGCCAATTAAATACTACTTTTCAGCTATTTGAGCCTCCTCGTTAGAGGCACTCAACAATAGAACTCAACTCTGGAAGCATTTCACATCGAATGTGCGGGTTCGAACTTTGTTAGCGATACAGATTTTTTTTTTTCTCCCTGAGGCCGTTGCTCTTTATAAGACTGTCTGTCCCGCCGGGGTGGCGCAGTGGTTCTGACACTCGGCTACTGTTCCTAAGGACGCGGGATCGAATCACGGCCTTGGCGGCAGCTTTTCTAAGGAGGCGACAAGCAAGGCGCCCGTGTTCTGTGCGATGTCAGTGCACGTGAAAGAACCCCAGGTGGTCGACATTTCCGAAGTCCACCACTACGGCGTCTCTCATAGCCTGAGTTGCTTTGGGACGTTAAACCCCACAAACCCAACTAAACAATAAGACTGTTTATTGCCTGTGTTTTCTTGTTTCCTGGGTTTCGGGAGGCTGTGTAGGTGCACTGCTTTCATGTTATCAAGCAAAAGTCAATAAGCGGCGTGTTGCCCTTTTTTTTACGTATCATCTTGGTGGCGCTTAATACTCCTGTATTATCTCTGACAACACACTACGTCAGCAGCTAACTTTAATAAAATTCGGTCGGAAGTATGAAAGGCAATATCTCTGTGAGGTACATTAAACTTTTTAGCTCAAGTCGCAACTTTTTGCAAGATTTAAGTAGTCACCCTCGCAATATGTGCAAAAGCCAGTACACACGCCAATTCTGCTGTCCATGCCTATATTGATAATGTTCAAGCACTGTTTCAGCGAATAAGGCTTAAATTTAGGTGAAAAACTTATACGGAGCTTGCAACTTCTGTGGGAGCTTTGTATTTTTTTTTTCGCACTGGAATATACCAGTTTGTAGCCAGCCAACAAGTATTCCCTTCTTGAAGCAGGTATTTCGTTCGTAAGTGTCTATTTGGCTTTCCCAGGATTATTTTGGTTAATAATATCAGAATCATTTAGCCTCGGGAAATCTCACTTCAAAAGAAGTGTGCCAGTGAAACCTTTGTGTATACGATTGCGTATGTTCCTGAATAACATTGCATTTGATGCATATAGATACTAGTGCCGAGATTAGGTTCAAGCATTGAGTGCGTGTTAGGAGTAAACCAAAACTACCACAAAATGTACCATAAAATTGGCATTTTATGTTAATCAAAACCGGTACAGAAGCACCAGTAAACAAGCCGTTCTGCCCATAGCCTAAGCTACTATAGGACTGTAAGGTATGCATTCTTATGCGCAGAAGCAATTAAAAAGATAATACACTGTAATGATAACAAAATAAAATTAAAAAAAACAACGCCATTCCGTAATCGTTGAGCCCGCCCCGTATCATTGTCGGTTGAGAAGAAAATTCTTCAACCGGTAATAATATGCCCTGCAGACACGCAACAACGGAATTATTACCGAAGATACCTATAATGATTTTGACCTATAATAGTGCAGAATATTGCACCGCTACGTGATGAAAAACAAAGACATCCTATCTTTCTCAGGCAATTAACTTCAACGAAGAAGTTTATGTGCAATGTCATCAACTTTGCAAGCCATACAAAGTAATTCAAGCAGCGATGGACAAAAAATGCCATCAAGATCAAATGATTAATTGTCAACTACCTAAACTCTTGAAAGTATTTGCTGCTGCAGGCGATAATATTGTAGAAGTCGCTAACTCGTTTATTACAGCTGATTCCAAACAGGATTTGTTCATTCCCCCGTGACATCAAGTATTGTTCAGTTAACAGTAGACATACGCAACATGTTTACTGCCACTTTATATATGCCACATCTTTCTTAAGTCTGTTACTTTTATCCTATCTGTGTTTTCTATTGCTTGTCATGGCTCCATGTCTCAGACACCCTGTACCCTGCTTGCTGTAAAGGGGATGGGAACTTGCCCAAGTGCTCTCAACCTTTTTTATCACCTAAACTATTGCATCGTATTGACGGAAATAAAGTGTATATTGTGTCGAATTTCCTGGACGAAAACATGATGCAGAGGTCATTCAGTTCGCTTAGCTTATTTTACACCCCTATTTTTGCTTTCACCTTAGCGCGGCAAAAATGGCCGATCGATAGCGAAGCAAAAATTATAGCGATATTTCGGCATAAATTGCTTTATTTTGCGCACCAACAAGATTACGATCTGGAAACTCTACCTTTAAAATAACAGCTAAAGGTAATTATTATCCGCTCACTAGTCGTCGTACTTCTTTCATGGTCATCTCTTAGCTGTCAATTTCAAGCTGGAGCTTCATTTTTCTATTCCAGTCAACAACAACAACAACAGCAAAAAGATTTTCACTTAGCAAGATGCAAGAGAGAGAGAAAACATTTTTCAAGGTGATGAAAGAAAATTTGCAGGAGCAAACATGTAGGCTTCCTTAGTACAGAGTTCCAATGACAGGCGCTAATTTGCTGAGTAACTGAATGATCTAGGCTTCCTTGTCCACTTTGTCGCAGGTCATGAGACCCGTCTTTTATTTCCTACTATTCAGTCGCTTCTGAACAGTTTCACTTTCGTGCAAGCCGCCTTTCTATCAGCACAGCAGTAAGTGTTGAATGATCCTTTGTCTTCGCCTGCCTGTTTTTTTTTTTTTCTCAATGTTATTTTAAAGCTCAACAAAACGGGTTTTTAATCCGACACCTTATTCTACGGGCTTGCACAAACATTTTTCTTTTTCGAACATGAACCGCGCGCTCAAAGGTGCTTGCAAAGGTAACAAGGTTTCATAGAAAGGGAACCAGCGAATGCAGACGCATGACACGAGCAAAGAAGGCACACACCACAACGCTGGACTTACAACTGATTTACTCCGATGAAGAATTGCTCATTTTAAAATTACTTCCTGCCTGCGCACACACCCTACAGACAATACACTTCGCGCACAACATGATGAAATGACATTTATGAGGACAAAAACTTGCACTCCTTTTCGGTGAAAATCACGGACGGCTCACTGACGCATTTCTGCTTACTCTTTCTGATCAGGAATGCTTCCAATAGCTCACGTTTAGATTTCCCCCGACCGATAATGCTGGCAGTGTGAAAACTAGGACAGCGTTTACAGTCCTTGACATGTAAGGCTAAATTACTGCCTGTGCCAGTGCCCAAAGCTGTGCGATGTTCCCTCAGGCGCTCATTCAAGCATGCTCCGGTTTGGCCTATGTAGATTTTCCCGCATGACAATGGGATCGAAATCCCATTGTCATGTGTCCAGGTCTAAGAAGGCACTTTTGCCTATGATGCGGCCCATTCTAAGTTAGTGCAGTGCAGCATTGCAAACATGTGTTTTTTGAATGCCATAAAGAAGAGTTGCACCACATGTGATGCAGCAAAGTCTGGCAGAGCAGGTTGAACGGCTACAATGTTCTGGGTTTCCTCCCTCGGTTTTGCTGGCGGTGGGGGAATGCTTGGGGGAAAAACTGAAGTTATCTTCAAAGGCTGCCGGGCCAGTAGAAGTGGAAACAAGAAAGTTGAAAGTCATTCCTTACTTCCACATGACTTCACATGGTCTGAAAAAAGTGGCTCAGAAGTTCGGTGTTACTATGGTATTTTCTGCCTCCTGCAAACTGTCCGGTTTGTGCGCCCAAATCTCTGCAGACCTACGCAGAACTGGTGTTTGCAAGACGAAACACCAGACTATGTTCACCACATGAGCAGTGGGTGTGGTGTATTCAATTCCTTTGTCGTGCGCGAAAATCTACGTAGGCCAAACCAGAGCATACTTGAATGAGCGCCTGAGGGAACCTCGCACAATTATGGGCACTGGCACAGGCAGCAATTTACCCTTACATATATGTCAAGGACTGCAAATTTTCTCCTATTTTTCACACTGCCAGCATTATCGGTCGGGGGAAATCTAAACGTGAGCTATTTGAAGCTTTCCTGATCAAAAATAATAAGCAGAAATGCGTCAGTGAGCCGTCCGTAATTATCACCGAAAAGGAGTGCAAGTTTTTGTCTTCATAAATGTCATTTCATCATGTTGTGCGCGAAGTGTATTGTCTGTAGGGTGTGTGCGCAGGCAGGAAGTTATTTCAAAATGAGCAGTTCTTCATCAGAGTAAATAAGTTGCAAGTCCAGCGTTGTGGTGCGTGCCTTCTTTGCTACTTTCTTGCGTCTGTATTCGCTGGTTCCCTTTCTATGCAATATGAACCAACTAGCCCAGCAGTTTGCACTCCGTAACAAGGCTTGTGCCGATCGAGCACACCTGAGGAGTTGGCTGACTCTCTGCTGACGGACTGACTCTTGCGGTGTTTCGCAAAGGTTCAGCTCACCTGAAACTATTTTCTGCGTTACGAAAATACGCGATAACCCCCGAAACACCTGTGTAACAACCGTGGTAAGCGGTCGCTCACCAAGCGAGAATCTATGGGCATGACCTTCACGCTGCCGTGGTTTGCCGGAAGCCGCAAGGTGAAGATAATAGGCCTCCATTTACATCTGCGTAACCAGCGGTAAGGGCACGTCTCGGCCGCGTAGAGCTCGTAGCGGAGTAAAGCCGTGCGAAAGAGCGGGAGTGGGAGCGGACAGCGAAGGACAGTCGTCGGCGCTGGTTGTGCTACTTGCCGTCCTTAGTTAATCGACTAAAGTTATCAATACAAAGATTTTCTTTTTCACGCGGAGTGAAGGTCACGCTTTTGCTGAGTAACTTTTGCCACGTGTGTTACCACCTCGCTTGACACAAAAAAAAAACGTCGTTAAATAAAGGTGGTTTTCTGGATGAAGCAACGTTAAAGTTTAGCGTTTTTCTGTGTGTCTTTCCTTGTGGTTCGTCGTAGCGGGCGCTTCCTTTGTAATGAACGCTTAAACTATTAGCCCAATGGCCATTCTAGCTGGAAGTTCTTTTTGACTACGGGACACCATGTGAGGTGACTGAATAAATATTTGTTTTTCCTTTAAATACGCTATGTAGAAGGCATGATCAGCAGTGTGTGCGGGCTAGTTTGTGGCACGATTCCCTAACTTTTCTGCAAACGCAGGCTGAGCGCTCTGTTAAATATCTGTTGTGTTCTTTTTTTTTTCTACAACAGTGTTTTTTTATATAAAAAGTGAATCATTGCAGATCGACCATTTAACCTAAACTTAGTGTTCACCTCTTTAATTACTAAACTCATTTCCAAATAACAGTTTTAGAAGTCTATTTACCTTGTAATAAATTGAGTGTATGTTTGGAGGTGATTTCTGAACAAGCCACATGTAGGATGAAATTTTGCAACCCCTAACTTATCCTACTAGGTAGATAAATTTTAGTGCGCGAGCTTAACTACTCCAGGGGTAGAGACTTGGAACTCAGTGCTTTCTATGCTGCTTTGACCTTTAAGCCCGGTAGATGTCAAATCGCACTTGCAGCTGGCTAAGGCAAGTATGCTGTATGTATATAATGGTGTGATGAACGCTGTCTTCTCGCGGTCTCTTTCGTCGACCTCAATTTGCCAATACCCACTCTTCAAGTCCATGGACGAGAGATATGTACCTCTGCAGAGATGATCTAGAATGTCATAGATGCGAGAGAGCAGGTAGACATCCTTTTTTGGTTATGTTGTTCACTGTATAGTAGTGTTCAGTCCAAGTATATGCCATAGTTGCTAGATAATGAAAGGGTAATTAATTAACAATTAGTATAATTACGTATACGAATATATAATTAGACAATCCCGAGATATATCTTTGGATATAGCTACTGATGAGAGCAAGTTTAATATTATAGCTAATAATCAGTTATACATAATTAAGCAATTATTTATGCAATCTAAACTATTTAGTGTAGTATATCATTGAATATCTACTGGCGAGAGCAAGCGTAATCTTACACTTTAGTTAATTAATTTTAGGCACTTGACTGGCATGCAAGTATGGCGCATAATGCAGTATATCATCAGATGGCTATTGACGAGCACATTGCAGTTTTTGGTTAGTCATTTCCAAACCATGCTAAATAGAGCTTTTGCTCAATAAGCTAAATTTTACTGTATTGAACCCCCCCCCCCCCCTTAATTACTTTAATAATCACCTATATGTTGCAGATGCAGATAATTGTCTTGCCATAGTATAAAAAATACTGTTAAAGGATTGTCCACTTGGCCGACAAAATAGTTGTACGTCTAGATGTTTTGTATGTCTGTATGCCTCATTTTACTTTTTGCGTATATTACGCAGGCTGCTTCATTTGCATGCTTTTAAATTATTACTAATATTTCGTGCCGCAAGACAAAGCATTGAACGTGGAGCTGTTTCCAGTGTCATTCATGTACCGTTTATATATTTACCCGAGTGCCAACGTAATGAGTGCAATTAGTGCTGTGTATCAAGTATAGATGTATGTTCGACATACGGGTCAGGAGGATTGCTTGTAAGCCGGGGATATTCGTTTTGTAGGTATGTGATTGTTTTGTACGTGTGGTTGGCTCGCCATGTGGATTAACGTCTCTAAACATACATGTGCTAGCGCTGCAGACCTTGTTTAAAAACTGGCACCCATTGAGTTGACTGGACGCATTTACGCATGTTGGAGAATTCCGAAAACCGCAGAACCTGGCAGTACGGTATTATCAAAGTGCAAGTTCGCATTTGTCATCGTATGGCTCGCCATAACTCTCTGCGTTGAGGACAATGCAGAGTGATATGGAACGAAAAATGGTAGGTGTGACGTTAAGAGATAGCAAGTGTGCAGAGAGAGTCAAGAAATAATTTAATGACATTCTAGAAATACCAAAAAGAAGAAATGTTCATAGGCAGGGCATGTAGTGCTTAGAAAGGACAACCAATGGTCGCTTATGGTAACAAACTGGAAGTTCCAAGGGAAGGAAAGAGGGGGCGGCAGAAAGTTAGGTGGAAGGATGAGATTAAGAAGCTCGCAGGGGTCAAGGGAAGGCATCTAGCACAGGACCGGGTTCATTGGAGGAATATGGGAAAGGCATTCGCCCTGCAGTGGGTGTAGTCTGGGTGATGATGACGGTGATGATGATGAAGGTACCTAGTACTGATCTATACCTTGCTGTAAACAAAAAGTAACTAAGGATAACCAGGGAAACAAGGTGAGGGTCCTATAGCTTTGTGCATCAATTTTGTTTTATTTCTCGCTGGGAGCACGATGCGAGGCCGGCGGGAAGACGCTTACAGGTATTGAGAGCTTTTAGAGAGATAATAAATAGATGGCTGCAGAAGTTAAACCGCAAGAAAAGGCAGAAAAGTGAATTGCTTGCCCATCTTGTATCTGCCGAGGAGCGCTCCTGCCTGTGCTAGCAGTTAAGCCACTAAGGAATCGGTCAGCTGGTAGTTTCCCACGCGGGATTATAGCTTGCTTCAGCCGTTAGAGCAAAGCTTTTAAGCACCTGTTAGGTGGTATATTGATCCGCGTAATAGTGGTGGTGGTAAAAACATTTAATATGTAATCATATATATGAGATGTGTTGGGGGTCGTAACTTGAAGGGTCACGCCCTTACTACCACTAGTCGCCTTTGGTGCCGCTGCCGGTGTAACCGAGCGAAAGATAGTCATGAGTCACGAGAGAGACACGGGCCAAAGAGAATTTCTCAGAAGAGAGCCGCGACCTTTGCTCCGCTCACTCGTGGCTCTTCTTTCTCTTCATCTGGGTATAGTGCCGAGAATATATCGGCCAGTATATTCTAGGCACTATACTTTGGGAAATTCTATTTGGCTGGTGAAGAAAATACAGAGTGCTTTGTAACTACAATAAATAACAGTGAGAAGAATTCAAACAAGCACGTACTAAAGTCCAAAAAGACTTGAAGCAATCTATGCACACGACTATGAGCCACAATATGCGCACTGTGACATTGTGCGGACCTACACCACATGGTATGGGCCTATAGACTCTCGGAACGGGGCGGCCGACCACCAAGTTTTATTTCATTGAAGAATGTTTTCATCATCTGCATCATCATCCTCATTCACATGCGTGCATACAATCATCCCTCGAATTATTTGCCTCAATATATAGCAAAAGCCTTAAAAGAGCCGAGCTCAAATTTCTCATTAGGGAGTGCAGTAAACGTCATATAAGTTTTATCCTCAACATTCGGTTTGCATTTACGCAAGTATTTCCATTCTTTCGTTGGCGAAGCGTCACAGGCGAACTGATCTGCGACGGACCTTCACGTAGCCCCGGTCTCAGTAAGTAGCCTAAGCGGTAGGCAGCGTAAATCGTTTATTTGCCGCTCATGGTCGGCTGTTAGGTCTTCGCGTACTTTTGCGAAGTACGAATTTTCCAAGCAAAATTGTCCGATCGACAATGCGCACCCAAAGAGCAGCATCGGCGGTCACGGTAAGGTCGGTACTCTGCCCAACACCTGCTATCGTGCGGCGCAGAAATCCAAGCATCCACGCAAATTATCAGGTCCTTTTGTTTTGTTTTGTTTTTTTTTCAACGCGCCGAATGTACACCAGGTTTGTAAGGCGTCCGGTAGTGGAGGACTACAGATTATTTTTTTACTACCTGGAAATCTTTGACGTGAGCCGAAATTTCGACACTCGGGAGTAATTGGTATCACACCTCCATCAGAAAAACGGCCACCGCGGCCGGGATCGAGCCGCATCACTTGACTAAGCCGCACCACGCCTTTGGATGCTTTAAGTACTTTTAACAATCTGCAAGTTTCATCAAGATGTACTCGCAATCAAGTTTGCGAGCAGAAAGCGGAGGAAGATTAGGGGGCGTAAAAGAAACCGGTTTGCTACCCTGCACTGGGGGAAAAGGGTGAGTGGATATAAAAGTTGTGAGAGGGATGTGATGTGATGTCTGTGACATCACAGACATGTCACATCACATCACTTCACAGTCATATCACGTAACAAGTTAGCGAGGGTTTGAGTGCGATATATGGCGTCGTGCATGCAATGCGGACGCGGTCATCATCATCCCAAGCCGAACTATATATACTCACTGCAGGGCAAAGGCATCTCATATATTGCTCCAATTAATGCGGTCCTGGACTAGCTGTATCCCCTTGACCCCTGCGAGCTTCCTGACCTCATCCACCTGCCTACTTTCAGCCGCCTCCTGCTACGCTTTCCTTCCCTTGGAATCCAAATTCTTATCCTTAGAGACCATCGGTTAACCATCCTAAACAGCAACATTCACCAGACAAAGTACATGGAAAAAACAGGGGACGACACGAGCGCAGTGCTCGTGTTGTCCCCTGTTTCTTTCACGTACTTTGTTTGGTGAATGTCGCTGTTTTACGATGAACCCTTTCCAACTCGGCCAGCTTTCTGTTCTAGTTAATCGGTTATCCCCTCTTCGTGCTACATGCCCTGCCCATGCCCATTTCTTCCTTTTGATTTCAATTAGAATGTCATTAACCCAAGTTATTTCTCTCGTCGACTCTGCACCCTTGCTGTCTCTAACCTTAACACCTGCCATTTTCCTTTCCATAGATACCTGCGTTGTCCCCAGCTTATAAGTACAACTCTTTTCGTTAGCCTCCACGTTTTGGACTTATAGGTGAGTGCCGGTAAGACGCACTTGCTGTATACTTTCCTCTTAGCGTTACCAATAAGCTGCTAGTCATATTCTGCGAATACTTGCGAAATGAGCTCCATCCCATTCTTATTCTCATGGTTATTTCCCTTTCATAATCCGGATCTGCGGTTGATATATTCGTTTGCCACTTCCAGTGCTTCGCTATTTATTGTAAATTACTGCCGTCCCTTTCCAAGGCTGTTGAAAATTGACACTTAATCGTAACCTTAATGATATGATTTTCCAGGCGGAAAGAAAACAGGATACCCGGGTCCACAAGTTAAGAACAGTCTGAGCCTGGCCTTTCAAAACTTGAAGAAATCTTTGCCCAGCTCACTGACTGGTCTTTAACGTCGGCGGGCTGACGCACGACACCGCTGTGAATTTCTTCGCTGCCGACGCCTGTCCGACAACGTTTTCAATGCATAATAGTTACAGGTGTGGACATCAGTAAACGGAGCACGCTTCTCCGTTCAAATTATTATCACGCCTTCTGCAAGGGAGATGAGAAAACAATATTTGTCCAAGTAAAAGGGCACTGGCGTGTGGCGTCTACTACCGGTTCGCACGTACCACGGCTGCCAGTTTCAATTATGCAACACGGGAGAATGTTTATAACGAAATAGTATGCTCCGTTTTCTTTTGTCCCTACTGGTACGAGCGAAGTCACTGGGAGACGTGGGCAATACAGCAAGGTCCACTGATCATTCGAAATGGATCACCAAACCGAGAAAGACGCTAATGCGTTCTAGAGCAGGCAATCTCGTTACCGCAATCCCCCAACGTGGAGGCATTTGCTCGTTTCGGTTTTTCTCCGGTAGGTGGTAGCTCTTTTGTATAAGGTATTGCGTCCATGTTGCCTGAACCCGCCCTATTCATCATGCAATTAATTGCACAGCAAAAGAAAGAAAGAAAAACACGCACACATTTCTAGGGAATTGACAACGTATGCTTACGCATTCCTGCTGTGGCTTACCTATCGCTCGAGCAGTTTTGGCGATACTTTTGGGACGGAGACACAGGGTTTATTTTTAATCAAGTTGCTTTATTGTTGCCTTGATGTTGTTGTTCTGCAGCATGGATGATTTGTAATGTTCCGTTAATAAGCTCTCTTTTAATTAAGTATAAAAATTTACGCGGAGTAATAAACTTTACTATGTATCAAGTTACCGTTAGTCATTAAGTAACAAATTAATTATTTGTGAGCTAATTGAGTGTTAAATAGATAAATACTATAAGTATCAGTATTCCGCAAGCTATCAAACTCTTTATTGCCACCTGCACAGTACGCTACTGAGCATGATTAATTATTTGGTAGTGATTTCCGTGCTTGGAAGCCATGATGTTTGGTTTGGATTATGGTTTTAAACGTCGCAGGACGACATTGGCTGTAGAGTAAGCAGTGGCGAAGGGATGTGGAATACTGAATACCGACCACGTTTTTTCTCAATGTCGATTCAGCTCATACTGGAAAAAAATTATAGCTTATACGCCTTGTTTGTGCCTTTGTGTTTCTTACGTCCCGTCTTTTTCGCGTAGTTTTACTCGTTCAATTAGTATGAACCAACTATCCATTCAGAGTGTAAAAATTGCCACACTGACCTGGCGGCTAAAAAAGCGGGTTTCTTCTGTCACCGGATGCGCGAAAGACAAGTTTCATGTTTAAACCCATTTCCTGAAAGCGCATTATCGTGTTCATTTTGTATCTTTTTCCACCTGCTTTCCTCGAAACGATGCGCCCTTTGTGTGCACTTCTATAGCACATGTTCTCACCCAAAATGACCGCACAAAGGAGTGGTCCGCACGACCTTGGTGCCCCGTCTTCTTGGCTATTACATCACTTGGCATCCTGACTGCCTGTCTTGCTTGTAGCCTCTGCAACTCCACTAGAAACCGGCATCAACGCAAGTCCGTGCACACGCGGAGTCACGGAGAGCGTCGAAGCGCATGTAGCGAAGGGCGATCTCTAATGCCCTTGGCGGTCGTGGCACAGAAACCGGCCGACACGGAGCGGTCCGCAACCGCCGGAGAGGATGTGGAGGAGAGGGTGCAATACGTAACCGTTACGTGTTGGGTACTTCTCTCCGCGCGAATGACATCTAGACGGAAGGGCGCGATAATACCGGCGCAAAAATAGAAGTAAAACCTAGAAGCCAGGGCGAAACCGGCCGATTATCAAAGGACGAGATAGTTATCATCGTCGCGCCTAAGTTTCGCGTTGGTACGAATGCTTGTCTTTCTCTACAGGAAACAGCTTCCTTTCGCTGTTTTGCACGTGCAAGTTTCTTTTTATATTCAAGCTCGCTGTTGGAGAAAAAGGCCGCGCAAACAAGTAGGGCCGTCAAATCTTGCCGAATATTACACGATGCAAGATGGCTGGCTTGATGTTTCGCTTCCTGGCCAAGGACATCAGGAAAGAGAATGTATGCATATAAAACGGGTATCAGCGCACGGGTTATTTAGTCGAGTTAGCTCTCGCAGTCTTTCTGTCTCGTTGCATTCCCGGGGAAAATCTACCCGTCCAAAATGAAGGTGGTGCTCGTGTGCGTTCTCGTCATGGTCGGAGTCTTCGTCGTCAAGGGGGCCCATGAAGTGTGCAGTAAGCGATCATAAATGATTCCAATTATTTCTTTTCATTTCGTAACTGGTGTTAGATTTTATCTTGCAGTTTAATGTTTAAGAAAGCAATTATCAACCAGATTCTGGCATAATGCATCACATCGAATGTATGAGTCACGCTTTTCGGACACGTTGATGAATCAGGCCAATTATACTACTCTTGCGTTCGTCTGCCTATCTTTCTCGGAGTTAGCTTTATGTGCACATCCCATTAAATGGCTTATATACACGTCTTATAGCATGTTCATTTTGCAACATGGCGTCAAATCCAGCCCTTTCGGAGTTGAGGCTTATTGAAACGCACTTCTTCCTGATTAACGTTAGGTGTCCACATATTGAATGCGAATTTAAACCAGAAACAAAACAATCCTTAATCCGTCGAGGCCTCCTCAATCACTTCGATTCAAAACGAGGAGTATCCACCTAGACGCTTTACTCAGGCCTGAACAAAACCGAATGGTTAACTTTGCAAGCGAAAGCAGTGGTGATTAATTTTTAAAGCCGCACACAAATTTTTTTTGAAGCTACTAAGAGACTGGGAAACCATAGTAGCGAATCACCACGCTTTTTTTTTAATATTCATTCTAAGGAGATCGCAAAATCATTCCTAATTTGGAATACACACACAGCTAGCATAATTCTGAAAGAAAAATCATATTAATGCCGGTGGCAAAATCTGTCAGGAACAAAATGACACAGGACATGAGCCTTAATGTTTCCTAAGTACCTCTGACTGCGTTCGTTAGTGCAATGAAATGATCTGTATTTTCTAGATAAACTATCGCCAATTTTGGAAAACTTTGAAAGAGCGCAAACACAAACGACCACTAAGGACAAGAGACGAGACACAAGCGCCGTCTTTTGTCCTTAGTGGTCGTGTGTGTTTGCGCTCTTTCAAAGTTTTCCAAAAATGAACCAACTCGCCCAAAAAGAAGTGTTAATATCGCCAATTTAGCTGCAGAGAAGACACCTGCTTTAGGTAACGTACACGCCGAGAAAAGCCTGTCAGATAGACATGCACACAATGTTATCTCAAAAGAACGAGACAAACTAAGCAATCTCTGACAACTGTAGATTGCTTAGAATACAACATCTGCTACAACAACGTCTCTGTAAACGAATAGCCCAAAGAGGGTTGCAAAAAACATTTTGTCCGCAAAAATGTGATTCGCATCAACTCCTACCCAAGTGCTTTAATACCCAACATTAAACTTGCGTTTTAAGTATAGACAGCTGACAGTAAAATCGCCTCGGTTCTTAAGGCTCGAAATACTACAGCTTACAAACGTTTGTAGTTTGTGTTTATGACAGCAGTCTTAAAAGCGTATGAAAACGTCCAAGTATAAACATACACGTTCAAGGAGATGTCATCATTGCCTTCTCTTACTGCACTTAGCACTGGCATCTATTCCGGTCAAATGAGAATGACCCTAAACACCATTTCTACCACTGAAAGTGTTTGTACGAGCATAGCCTTGGACTTTATCGCTGTAATAAGCCTGTGCTAGATATGTGCGCTCCGCTAACATAATCGGATAGGCTATCGAGGCCTTGCCCTGCAGTGGAAGGTTTTTCAAGGTGTTTTTTTTTTTTTTTGTACTATAAGGGACCCTTTTCTTTGCTTGTCGCGCAACATGGCCTCCATATACTAAAAGTCAAGTAAATTCCGGTTGTTGTTTTTTGTTTTTTTTTTTGTCACCAAAAATGTTTTATCTAGAGGCAAACGTCCATCAATACTCTCAAGAGGTTTCTCTTTGTTTTTAGTGGGGTGGAGTGCATGCATTAACGGATAACGAATATTACTGCAGTATTACCGAAAATGCAAAACCAACCATCTGTTAAGCGGCGAACGCGAAAATGTCATGCTTATACGCGTTGGTGCTCTCGTCTGGAGAATAATTCAAGCGTCTTTTAGTGAAGAAGTTATGAAGAAATGAAAACGTTTACACAAGGCTTTTCCCATGTTCTAAGAGCTCTGAAGATTAAAATTGAATGAAAGATCAGGGAGAGTTCAATTGATTCTCATTATTCCAACTTATCACATCCCGCAATATCATGTTTTCTCCATTGATCTCGTAAGCGCATTACTAGGTAACTAAATTTCCTTTAAATATATTGCAATATCCTGAGGTATGGAGCTACACTACCACTGCAGTGTGCAGGTACGTATGGTGAGCTTATTTAAATGTCGGTACGTTAACTGTGGGTACCATACCTCGAGTACGGGGAGATGGCAGTCGGAGCTTCTTGTTTTAGTCACCTGCATTTGACTTTTCTTTGATTTATTTGCTCAAATTAATTCGTTGAAAGCGTCTTATAGAGAGCCTACGTTAACATTCGTCAAGTTTTAGCCCCTTACAGTTTTGACAGCGCACGAAGGCATGGGCAGGCAGATATAAAAGGTCCTCGCATATGTACACTGTGCAGAACCTGCAGAAATAAAATGCCAGCTCAGCCAAGAAAAAAAAAATTATATCGTGAGCTCACGAGGCATGGGCTGTTCTCACATGACTACGTAGATCTCGGGATAGTATTTCCTGAAGCTAGCAGACACCCCATCCACCAAACTTGGCGGAACGTTTCTCGAGCCTTCCAAAAAAAAATAATATTGAGCATCATCACATATAACATAATGTTACAAGGTAAGGAATGTACCCTCCAATGTTCTTCTCTCTCTTTCAGGTCTGAGCGACGACCAGATCACGGCAGTGGCGAAGTGCATGGGGGAGAAAGTTGGCTCCGAGGTATTTGTGAATTCATATTGGTCCGTGTTTTGCTGCATTCAAAAACCGGAAGCACGCCGTGGATGCAGAATGTTCAAGCTACTTATCTGTGCCCTAAAAGCAGCTTCAAAGATTTCGAATGCATTTGTTTTCTTCACAGCATTTGTCCAGATGCAGATCATCCTCCGACCGTGATTCGAATCTCGGTGCCCCCCCCCCCCCCCCCCCCCAGTTATCCACCTAATCAAAAAACAAATACTGAATGTCGATTTGTATTGAATAAGCTGGCCTCGAATTCGGTTTCACCAGAGCAACCAGACTCTACAACAAACCCTATCTTCAAAATAAGTTTTGGCTACTCTGATTTAGTGAAATCATCTCAAGTGAATACCCCAGCTAACACGCGGCCCTCAGTCCTGAGTGGCTACGAAGAAACTCACCTAAGTGTCGGTCAGATGTATGCCGCAGCACAAGAGGTTGGGAACCTCTCGGTAAAAACAACCCACCTGGGTGAATTTGACCTGGCAAAGTTTTACGCTAGAACGTTATTGACTTAAGCTAGCATAGAGCTGTTTTACTAAATATCTTTATTTATGGCATGTTATTCTCCTTAAAGTAAAGATAGGATAGATAAATATACGAAGAACAAAACCGCGATGACCTACTACACTGTCGTGTTTAACGGACATACTGCGGCTATGAGTGCGATTCCTTTTGAATGAGGATATACACCTGGCAACACGGTAGAATTCTATACAACATTAACGAGCGGGTAGTCAGGCTTTATATGCGGTCAACATTAAGGCTTCATAAGCCTTCACGCGGGCTCGCAGGCATCACCACGGCATGGTCGAAAGGTTTTTTGAAGAAAAAAATGCAGTACCCAAATACCCCGCGCTAATGGCTGACTTCCATGTCAAGATTTGCAGAAGCACGCAAGGGGCCAGTCAGAAGAAGACCATAGACCATAGAGTAGGAATAGGGGGTGAGATTAAAACTGGAAAAGGATTCGTATTGCGCGCGCATCTAAGCATCGGTAGAAATCACGAAAATGTCCCATGTTCTCGAACTAGTCTAGGCTTAACCGAAGCAGGAAGAAACTAGTGCATATAGTAGGACGCACATCAGTTAGAGTTGGGCGGGAAGGTAGATATAAATGCTGAATGCGGCAGCAGAGCAAATATTTCGATTTAACCAAGGAAGGTGATATCGGTGCTTAAGCACAGAAATATAATCCAAGAGCTATCATTACCGAGTGCGCATTAGAGGTAAGCGGTAAGGTACGATAAAAAGAAAGGATAAAGCTCTCGCAAGAGATGGAATACCTGAATAAGAAACACCACAGCGTGGAAGCCAACAACCCCATAAGCGTAATATAACTAGCACAACTATCGAAGTCAAAAAATAAATATACGTATAGCTAGATGAAGACGCATAATATGCAAAGAATCAAGCATGTGCTGAGTAAGAAAGGCGCAGCCGAAAAGCAGCCAAGGAGAATTTGCGCTAAGAAAAAGATCTGATGCATGCGCTAACAAACAAGGAGACTAGTGGTAACTGCCAATACAGATTAGATAGTACAGGTAGGTAAGATTATTCGCATATCTATTCAAGTAATTGTGAACTACAATCCCGGAGCCACAGCTTCAGGGAAATTAGGCATTGCCAATAAAGCAGATTGTAGTAAGTGAAGCACTAAAAGTAATGCATATTATTTTTATGCAGCTATTCAGGGATCTGGTAACTGCAGATGATCACAAACTCTGGGGAGATTGTGCTAGAAAAACACTTTTGATTTATTTACGCGAGCATCGCGACCTCGAGCGCTCGGAACCTTGAAAAAAACGGTATCTTAATCCAACGGAAAGCGGACGCCCAAGGTTTACTGTTAGTATTCTACGGGGTACTAACTACAGCATTCACAAACACAATTAGAACAACCTTATACTTCAGTAATCCATATGATCAGGCTTGCCTTCGAAGAGGTCACAAGCCGCCACTCCCACAGGCCACCGATGGATCAAGTTGTGGAGAAATACGCAACCTGTAACGAGTCCTCATATAAGTACATCCTTCGTACATTACAATAAATGTTTTGACTAAATCAAAGCTCAGGCATTGCGGAAACGGCTGTAAAAAGGGATACGTAAGCGTAGCGGAATTACCTTAGCGGCTTTACGAAAGCCCCCGCAAGATTTAACTGCAAAAAGCGATAAGATGCTAATCCGGAAGGTTACCATCCAAAATGACACAATCTATTCTGCACTAGTCACCTATTGTTAACAGGAGCTATTCAGATCATTTAAATTGGGAAGCATTCGAGATAAAATTAACTAAATATACCCTGCCAATCTCTGATAGTCTGATGACACTGCGTAGCTAAATAGTTCAGCAGCCGGACTACGAAGTGCTATCGAAAACATGGACGGGCAAATCTGGAGGGTGATATAAAAATTAATATGAAAAAATCTGAAGTAACGTTCAGTCGTCAAAAGGACACATGCGTAAAATTACTGCCAGGACAAGATTGAGATGGCGAGCATTTGGGGCAGGCTCTTCCTTGTCATGAATAAGCAATTTACATGGCTCCCGCAAAATGAAAGCGCGTGAACAGTGCATATTAATTACCTGCACTCGCACAAAGGTTTGAAATAAGGCTGACATGGCGAGTTAAAATTAAGTTTAGGATGCATTGTGACGAGTCACGGAGAGGAAATGGTAAATGTAAGCTTAAGGCACAGCAAGAGGAAGAGGACAGACGCCAGTGCAAGTTGGTGGTTATCTAGCTCAAATCAAGAATAATATCTTGCCTTGAGCACGGTATGCAAAGCGAAGGCAAAATAATTGATGACCCACAGGGTAACGAAATGGGTTACAAAGAAGGCAAGCTAGAAGGTAGGGCGCAATATCAGGAGGTCAGATTTACTTTATGTGAACAAAATGACCGGAATAGCTTCCAGATAATGGTAACTGGAGGTGGATGGGAGAGGGCTTTCTGCTACATGTATGCAGTTAGGCTGAAGTCATGATTTTCATCGCAGCTCCAGGGGAAGGCAAGAGAAGTCATCCGTAGTCAGGGTGGAAACGTGGCCGAGCTCCTGAGGAAGCAGTGCGATGCCGATATCGACTTTGTGAGTGCACATTTTTACCGTGTTCGGTAATACTGTATTGAGTAGTTTTATTGGTGGATCAAAAAGATAAGTATCCACTCCCGAAGCAGTTCAAACGGGAAAGTATTCACTGTGATGTAAGCTGCGATCTCATATGGCGGCTTGAAGGCCAATGGCACGGGTTCCCATATTAAGCAAAACGAGTGCTTTAGAAGAATATAACACTTTTTCCAAGCACGCTTCAGCGGTAGGTTTTCCTGCAACAGGAATCCTAAAGGCCGTAATCAATTGCAGTGGTTAGCATGGTAGTAGCTTTGAGGAAAGTAGCTTGCTCGTTTTGTTATCAAGACAGCAAAATTTGTACCGAGACAGCAAAATTACTCTGGAATTCTCTGAGCTTTATATTGATTGTTTACGTAGAAAAATGAGTAAATAGCGTCACGTAGAGTAAATGTCGAAAGTATTGCTTTTCACAAATAAAGCATGGCAGCTTTTTTTGTTCTTTAGCATGGCGCATAAAGTTTTAATTGTGGCCAAAACTGGCTCCAACGAATCAATAAATGTCGACATTTATCTTGAGGATGAAACAGTGCAAATGAAAACAAGATGTCTTAAAATTTCGGCGGTATTGCTTCATGGCAGTTAAACGGCAGGCAGACATACTGTAAAACAAATTCACTCGACAAACAGTCCACTAATTATATATCCCTTTCCTTTGTAGGCCGAAGCGCTCAAGGCACTCGTCTCGGTGAGTACATTAGTACTCCTTTTTTTTTTTTCTGTGTTGCTTACTTCTTACTCCTGTCTAGCGTTGCTTTGAGCACACTTTTTTGTCGGCTTCCACTTTACCGCGCAAATTACAGGTTTTGATAACATCACCCCATTAACTTCTCAGCAAGCCGACTACGTTCACAAATTATAAAAAAATCAGTGTCGCATGTTTTAAACGTAATTATACTCATTCTTTAAATAAACCATAATAAACGCATTCTTCAAAGTGTCCGCAGAGAGTTGTCACCTTCTATTGCATGGAAAACACCAGCCGGTTTAAATATCACAGTAAAATAAATGCACTAATTTAATTCTAAAATTTGGGGTATTTAATTTTTCAGCAAAGATATTTTTTCGCATTATTAAACTTTATTATTAGGAAGACACAATACTGCATTGATGAAATAAAATCGCCTCAATATATTTTTCATAATACTCATCTGGGTGGTCAACCTCAATGGAGAGTTCGAAGCCGTGAGAAACCCGATGCCATACACGATTTTAGAATGAAAACAAAACAAAAATTATTTTGTGAATGTCTGCAGCGCAAGAAAATCGGCCGTGTTTTTTTTTTCTGTTTTTGTCTTTTTCTGTACGAAACGGAAATACAACTCATGAGACGGTCGGAAAGGTCGCTGCAGACGCTACGTATGAGGATCACGTGTTGCAGTAACTACTGCGTCCTATTGAACTGCCTGATATGACTACGATGTGTCATACACTTTGTTTCGCATTTCGCCCTTCGCTCTGAAAGGCAAAGATCATGTCTTCCCTTGCAGCAAGCTGCGAGGCAAAAGAATGCACATGACTAGACGCAATACCGCTTGCAGTTCGAACTCAGCGCCGTGACCTTTACGTCATCCCCGGATACGACGTCTCCGCCGAGCTTCCTGCGAGTCTCTTACGCTCAGTTTCGGTTTCGTACGAAAAAAACAATGCGTCGGATTTCTTGGCTATGTAGAGCTTTAAAAAATAAGCTTCGTTTCAAAAACTGTTACGGCATCGTCTTGTTCACGCCTTCGAACTTACTATTCGGACTAACCACCCAACTTTGATACCTGGGAAAGTTCGTTACCTTATTTTGATTAATTACTTGTATATTTGTGTCCGGCGATCTTCAGAATTTCTTCCTGTAGGTATTTATGACTGAAGTGTTAACTAGGGCATATGCGCCTGTAATGGTGAACCTAAGCTGGAAGCCTCCTGTTTAGGACGCTCATAAAGAAACCAGAGATGAGCCAGTAATGCGCTTTATTTAGATTCCCTCCCTTCTCTTTACTTTCAGCCCGAGCAGGCCGAAGCTGTCAGGAAGGCCTACAGAGATTGCAGGGCTCTCCAAAGTTGAAGCGGTTGCAGGCGACCAGGGATGTGTGCAAGGAACTGTTGGGACCACAAAGAGAGAAATCCGGGAGAAAGTAACGAAATAAATTCGATTGTTACAAGATCCACGTGCGTTTTAATAAAAGCGATATCTGTGAGCGTTGCCAAGCGGCTAGCTAGGCATTTCCACCGTACACACACGCAAGCTCCCGTGCACATGCACAAATTTTGCTTTTAGATTTAGAGGGATAGCCTTCTTTAGAATGCGTCCTCGAGCAACGGTCTCACCCGAGGAGCGACGCACCCCCGGCCAGTATAAACAACACCGTTTTACTCCGAGCCACGGGGCTCTATTCTCGACAATTCGCCATTTTGTTCAAATTATGACTTACGCGTGACGTGTGCAGTAGGACGGTGCCAGGTTACGCAAGCACACAATTGGATTACGCATTCTGAAGAAAAAGAGATATAAGGTGACAGAAAAAAGCGCGTTGTCGTCTGCTACTATAAATTGGCGCCAAGTATGAAAACAGACGGTGCTCCTGCAGGAACCGATGGTGCATTCCGTGATTCGGAAGCCTCGGGTTGCAGTGAGGCGAGTGAAGTATGTTGTGGCGTTGCGGTATCAGTCCGTCATGACATACTCTCTGTCGAACATTCGGCATCAGCTACGCACGCAAAGGCTGCGCGAGTTTCAGCTGAACAGCAAGAATGGCACTGGAATATTCGCAGTGGGTTGGTGCAAAATGGGAGCGGAAAGTTGCATTGCTGTTCATATGCGCCGATGACTTCTCACGTTCACTTATCAGCGGATTTTA
Source organism: Amblyomma maculatum (assembly GCF_055883805.1). Classification (NCBI taxonomy): domain Eukaryota; kingdom Metazoa; phylum Arthropoda; class Arachnida; order Ixodida; family Ixodidae; genus Amblyomma; species Amblyomma maculatum. Next base: position 165,016,687 of record NC_139345.1, on the reverse strand, counting down.
AATACAGGAACTAAAACGTTTAATAGTTTGGTCGTAAACAGAAGCAATCGACAGCTTTTCAAAGTAGCTCCAGCACTGACGAAGAGCCATCTCTGAGGACAACACTCGCGTCTCAAAGTATCAATTACTGTTAGGTACTGGCTGTGCTACCCACCTTTTATGAAAAGCCGCGCTATGACCAACTACCGTCAAGTCACCAAGTCTGGTTAACTTTCTAATATATTGCGCTGGCTTGAGTTGTGTAGAGCGCGGAAAGCAGCGCAGAGATAGAGATGGGGGAAGAGAGAGAGAGAGACTTCCACACACACACACACGAAGTGGAAGGCATACGCTGGCCCTTACACCTAGCGATTAAATTTTCATGCGCTGGCGTGCGAAAAACTCTTGCGAAACGCAAAACATGTCCGAGAAAAAGAACCAAACAGAAGAACAGAATAGCAGGAAGGTTAATTAGGCGATTCTCAGGCTACCGTACACGTGCATAGAGGGATAAACGCACAATAAGGAAAGAAAGCAAAATATTACAGAGGAAAGCATGGTATGAAGCTAGGGCGGCGCCGCGCTCGCGTATTCCTTAATGTCGAAGCTGTAAAATGCAAATCAATAAAGAGAGATTATGTTCAGGCTGTATTAAAAAAAGGAACCAACACAAAATGTCACTCAACTACATCATATGATTAGAGCGTATCGTCATAACGTGCTCCGGAGTACTTTTTTTTTCTAAAAAATAACCAAATGGTGAGTCCGCATGTATATATATTAAAAGAAAACTTTATATATGAAACATCACAGAACATACATTCCTTTATTAAAATAGAAGCTGTGAGTAGTTTTGCTTGCTTTGCCCATCGTGTATATTTCGCGGCCGCCTCAAGCGGCCTAACTTTGATCATTTACAGCAATGACAGAACCTCCTTTGCGTAATCAAACGGCAATTTGACATCATCATTAAATGCTATGCATGACGTATTTCCCGCCTCACAACGTCGGCCAATCAGATTTTAAGAGTCGGATCTTGACACTGGGCGGTTCATTCCAGCCCATTCGTAACACAAGCGTAAGTGCTTCCCTTTCTATCATATATACATGCTTGCCCTCAACAATACTTATAAATGCCATACAGACATCATGAATACCGCTGCTAAAAATCTGTTTTCACGTTCATGTCTATTGTACATCACCGCAAATAGCCATTTCGACACACCGAAATTTCGCGCCACAAATTTGAAACACGTGACTGTTCTGAGAACCAATCAGAGAAACAAAATGGCGCCGAACGGCGGCTATGTGTGTCGAGAATAGGGCCCCGGGCCAACAAAAGATCCGAAAGTGCACAACGTAATATAAAGCGGCACAACTAAAGACGTCATCAATCAAAGTTCTCGAGAACGCCATGCAAATGTTGTAGCCGAACGGTCGTTAGCATCTGAAAGTGTGTAAATACAAAATAAAATGCGACGCCAATGGCACAATGCAGCACCCAAGAGGCGTCGAAGCGGTACGCGAAACTGGCTGCCGCGTAGCATCCAGTCAGGCGAACCCTTCTTCCATCACGAGCTTGGTGCATGACAGCCTAAGTTATTTATGCACCATGACTTCTTCCATCTTCGAGCCCGCCGTGGTGGCTCAGTGTTTAAAGGCCTTACTATGGTGGGGCCAATGACACATATGTTCGTTCCCAGCAGCGGCGGCCTCCTTTCCATGGAGACAAAAAGGAATAGAATACGTCCGTGTACTATGCGATGTCAGTTCACGTTTAACGAAACCCAGGTCGCACACACGAAATGCTCTGGAAAACGCCAGCTATCCCAGAAAACGGAGCCTTTAACGCTTTAACGTACTTGCCCATTAATCGGCTGGTCGACCAGCAGGAAGGATATGGGAGGTTCTAGTTAGGATTGTTCGTTTTCGGCTAAAACCCGATTTTACCAAGTTTCTGCACCCCGAACATGTTCCTAAACCCGATTTTTCCCGATTTATGGAACAACTGTGTCCACGGAACTTGTTGAAAGCTCGTATGAAAGCACCAAAGCAGAAGCTAGTCGAGCATTTCTTTCTAATAAATAGGTTGCTTTGCGAAGGCAATCTTGATGAGAGATGCACTCGAGCCACTTTTAGATCTCCAGAAAATGCTTGAAAGCGGAAAGCTTCTAATGCCAAGCTTCGATCTCTTCGTAAACGTCAATCCACGGCAGACTGTCCACGAGTTTCCCACGATGATCGGCAAAAGAGATCGAGTAAAAGGTGTTTAGTCTATGTCACCGAAGAGCAGTGCCCCATGAGGGAAAAACTTGTTGTGAAGAGTTTTGGTTTTAAATCTCCACAAAATAGGACAGCACTCTGAAACCAAACGCCTCAGACAAAGAAGGAAACCAGTTGCCATGTGAAAACTGGGTGCCTTACTCGATCAATTCCAGAAGCGGCTGCTGAGTCAATTGCTCGATGACTACCGACCTCTCTTTATTTCCGCGACGGGCGATGTAGGCTCGCTTCGCGAGGAGTTTAACCAGTACTTGTTAGAAGCAAACCCCACAAATGAAAGTGTTGAGCTGAAGAACTATTGAAACGGTGCAACTGTGCATGCGCTATACCCCAGGCTAGAAAATGCAGCGTTGACATTGTTGTGTCTAGCTAATGCCATCTGGGACGTTGAGCGAACGTTCTCTCAGCTAAGATGCCTCCAGAGACCAGACTGGTTTCGGATGGAAACCAAGTGTGGCGCATGCATATGATTATGTAAATAAGGACGTGTAAAGCGTCGATAACCAGCTCACCTGTATAAAATGTTTGTTATCCAAAAAACTGGCCGTTGTACATCGCTTAGAGTTAAACGAAGAATTATGAAATACTTCATTGAAAGCAACCCGAAACATAACTTAATTGTTACCCACCGATTAGGAGAAATCGAATAAATTGTCAGTTTGTATTTTAACCAGATAAAACGCAAATTTTGAAGCGTTTCCACGAAAAATCCTATTCCTCCTCTGTTATCAAGCCGAATAATAACGCCTGATTTCCTTATTTTCACCCCCCAAATTTGAAAAAAATATAAAACCCGAAATTAATACCGCCAGTTAGTTAGTTAGTTAGTTAGTTAGTTAGTTAGTTAGTTAGTTAGTTAGTTAGTTAGTTAGTTAGTTAGTTAGTTAGTTAGTTAGTTAGTTAGTTAGTTAGTTAGTTAGTTAGTTAGTTAGTTAGTTAGTTAGTTAGTTAGTTAGTTAGTTAGTTAGTTAGTTAGTTAGTTAGTTAGTTAGTTAGTTAGTTAGTTAGTTAGTTAGTTAGTTAGTTAGTTAGTTAGTTAGTTAGTTAGTTAGTTAGTTAGTTAGTTAGTTAGTTAGTTAGTTAGTTAGTTAGTTAGTTAGTGTGTGTGTGTGTGTGGGGGCGAATTTTAGGTAAGAAGAGTAATCAATGTCCTATGAATATTCTTTGCAGCCAAATCTTTAGGTATGAGCAAATGTGCCGAAAGAAATAGAACCTTTTTTTTTTTGCAAGAGGTGCGGCTGTTTTCTTCGAGAAAAAAATATTGTTGGCAAAGATCTGGGAAAGTATCGCGTTTCCGATTTATCCGAATATCGCTTTTCGGGCTGACAAAGTTCCAATTTTGATTCTTCGCAAAATTACAAAAAACAAAATCACAATTTAGTTTTCTTCAATACTCATAAGTATATTTTCAATTTGGGAGCAGGGAAAACTTTGTCTTTTTTTTTTTTTCATTTCGGATTCTTCTCGCATGGCTTTTGGTTATTTCGCCTTCACCGTCCTTCCCTCAATACAGAGCGCCTCTGTCCTTAGCGACCGCCAAATACGGTAGAAAACATCAAGCCGCACAGCACAATGATAATATTGAATCTTGATCATAGGTTACATGAAGCGCGTGTATTACACAGTGGATGCAATGCTAGCTGCTCCGCTCTAGGTCTCAGTAGGCGCTTGCCGGAAGTACAGATCGCAAGAGCGCACTCCGTCTGGCATCGGCGACTCACTGCCCTAGCCCCTGCGGGCATTCAGCGTTCACTTTACCTGGAGGTCCCTAACTTCTGTTCCGTCTACTGTGCCTGTAGAAATAAATGCCGCTTGTTCCAGTATATTGTTCTAGTCTTCTGTTGTAGAGAACAAGGCCAGCCGTGAAGCCATGGAGTGCGGTGGCAGTTGAAAACGCCTTTTCACGCCTATTGATTGAGACCTCCTTCTGTACGTATTCCATAGCTGCTCTGTTGTGCAATTTGCATTAAATTAAAACAACTTTTACACTACCAACTAATAAGCAATAAAATAAGATTAGATTTGCTTTTAGAGGGCTGACCGTCGCAAAGCGGCTCAGGCTATGAGAGACGCCGTAGTGGAGGACTCTAGAAATTTCGACCGCCTGGGGTTCTTTAACGTGCACTGACATCGCGCAGCACAGGAGCGCTTCGCTTCTCGCCTGCACCGAAAAGCGGCCGCCACGGCCGGGATTGCGCATCTCGCAGCCTTGGGCACAGTTGTCGAGCTCCCTAAAATAAGATTAAAATATTTAATTAAGGAAGGGAAGATTATTATTTTTTGCTAGTTTTAAGGTAATTGAGTTCGTGAACTAGGGGCTTCGTAGCGGTGGAGGACTGTGAAATAGGGGTATAATAAGCCATATCTCCTTTATAGTTTAGTATGTTTTAAGTAATTTTGCAGTGGTAAAAGTACGTCTCTATGCGAATAAAAATACAGTCCAATGTATTGAGATAGAAGCCGAATTCATGATAATTTGCCATTTTAACGGACAATATACAGAATCGAAAAAAGCCAAAAGTTTTAAACTGAGGAGAACATAGTAAAATGCTTCTGCTCTTTTGTCGGTGACGAATGAAAAACTACTAGCCTAACGCCTTTTTATTTTTTATCGGAGATATAATTTACCAGAAGTTAGATAAGTTAGGGGCCCCTAAGCTATCCTCAGCAGTTCGCGACAACATTGCCGTGAGGACATTACGCATTGTTACATTGTTACAAAGTGATCGATGGTGCTAAGTAGTAGTCCTCACTACCAGTGGTAATAATAAGTAGTAGAGCTACTTAGCCCGTTGGTGTCACTTTTGGTAGGAAATGAAGTTGATTGATCCTTAGTAATGTGAGAGTCCTTCAATACTTTCCTGCTCATAGCACCCTATCGTAACTCTATGGAAGAGCTTTGTGCGCTACCGGCGGCGGCCGCAGCCCGGAGCTGCGTACATTCCGGGGGAATCCGAGGTAAGAGTTTTGCCAGAGTTGCGCGTTTTTATCTTTCGCCGCTAATCAGCCGTGTACCACAGCGAAGCCAACCCGACAGACACTCCGGCCGCACTGCGTCCCGCGCTACTTGCGAAACTGTGAGTGGATCACACCACCGTGGCTCACACTATGTTTTGACCCGCTAAGTCGGAGTGTGTTACAAGACGCTCCTGTAGATGGCGCCAGCTGTACCAGCGACGCACCTTCCGCTGTCTAAGCAGCAGCCAGCCGCACAGCCGGTCTCGAGGGAGAGAGCGCTTCTCTTCTCTTACGTAGTGTTCCTGTATATGCTCCCGCAGGGAGCATATACAGGAACACTACTCTTACGGCCTCACCAATGGGATCTGTTTCCACCGCCCACCGCGCCTCGGTGGGGTCGCCACCGCCCCACTGCTGCGCCTCTGCTACTGCTGTTCACGTGCAAGGGAAACGCGCGCTCGCTCTTCGCTCCGCAACCGGTTGCAACCGGCAGGTCCTGACATTTCACCCCTTATGGTTTATACAAAGACGCCGTAATCAACGTCAAAAATTTATCGTGTACGAGAAATAAAATATAGTCAACACCGCTCACGCGCGCGCGCGCCTCCGTCTGTGCGGCCAAGCACGGTCGAATGAAGCTGGTACACTTCAACATTTTTTGCCCCTAACTTTTGTACAGAAATAAATTTATCAAGCTATGTAGTTTTCCTTCGAAAGCTGTAAGCAGGTGTAACGCAACCTGACGTGAGTGTATGGCAAACTGTTGGCTGGATATTTTGTCAACCGCTTCTGTTTTCGTTTAGAGCAAGAGAGGCACCGGCGAACGTTCATGGCGCGTCTCAGATTCAGAGTAAGGAACAAATTTTAAGCATATAGTTAAAATTGCAGTTGTCTAGTGGAGTGAGCTGTTCTAGCTTAGTTCAAAACAAATCAGTCAGTTGAAAGACAGAATATGTATATCTATAGTCTCGCGACTGACGCACGTACGTGTACAGTGTACTAGAATATTGGATGCACAATAGTACGTGTATAACAGACGTAGTCGGTTTAATACATAGATAAACAACAACTTTTAATGAAGGAAATGGGCATGAACAGCTATGCCTAATTGAAAAGAGCGGCAAACAATAAAAAAAATGCCCTTCAATTTATACATTGTACTCACCAATTCACCAAAACGTGACCTGCGGCTAGAAAATTCAGTCTCAATCTTCCTGGCCGGTTGTTCATATAGGGAGCTGGCTTGTAATTCCTGTCTGTCACTTTCTTATCATAATTGACAAGAAGGATTGTGATAAATTTTTTCAGATATCAAAGAAGCGAACCTTATAAGCTGTTGTTAATTCCTTCAGGGCAACTCAGCAATGGCGAATTCTCAATTGCGCTGCTTGAATCAGGATTTGAGGTACTTCGAGAGCATTTGTGTGTGGTAGATGCACGAGTTTTTTTTTTTTTTTTCTTTTTCGGAAAACCTTGTCCAATAGGGCAATAAACTCAGGTTTCGGATAAATGCAGTCCACTAGAATTCTTGTCCTCGTAGAAGAGTGTACATGGAGCTGCTTCTTTCGCTAGTTTCAAAAAAGATAGCGCAGCGACACACCCGAGATCACTGATTAACTTATTAATGTATCCATCGACGTAAGCTAAAAAGGAATATGTGACAGTAATGGGATGACAGGAGATGCCACCACAATTCCTTCATTTCCTCAGTTATTTATTGTGGCCGAGCAGAATAGATTTCTTCGCATCGACGAAAACTGCCTTGATTTTGCTCCAAGATGAAACGTCCGTCTTGACAACGTGGTCAAGTGCCGCTGTTATTGCCCTCGCATCTAGCATGTCGTTCTCTCCGCACGTTAGCCTTACTTTCGCTAAGAGAGCCTCAATGGGGCCACTATTGTGTTTCCTGGTGAGGATGGAGCCGACACCTTTCCCCAGGAGGTAATCTACCACTTGTACACCAGACTCGTGATGAACAGCATTTCTTAAAATGTTTCTTCAGTGAAAGTTTCCTTCTTTAACGCTTTAGAAGTTTCTTGGATGTTTTCGATAAAGCATGTGAACTCGTCAGCCACTGCAATCGAGTATCACCAGCTGCACCATTTATTAGCCTCTTTTTACCGCTTCCAGCACAAGTGGTGTCATGAATATCAAACCATTTTTTTGTTGTTTTCATATTAAGCATAATATCATGTAAAATTTTATTAAAACAGCATTTGTTTGCAAAATAAAGTAATGTTTAAATACAACACACTTCCTAATATATATGAATTATAATAACATTGAAAACTCAACCTTACAGTCTTTACTTTGACTGTTATACTAAAACTTTATATCACGCAAGCATTATGCAACTTACATTACATTTTTATGAAATTGTTTTCATCTTCAGTGCTATATATATGGATGGTTTCGCATCCTGCGCTGAAAGATGGTTTTGCTGTTTCAGACGAGTTAGCCTTGAAGAAGCTTCGATGTGATCACTGCTCATTCAGGTGTTTTTTTTTTGTTTGTTATTCTTGTGCAGGCTTAGGAAAAATTCAGATTAAAAGGGACAAAAGTATCTACCATGCCGCAATGCATGTCATGTGCTTGTCGAACGTTTGCTGAGCGACAGTGTTTTTATATAAATACTCGGTTCACGTGTGTAGCACGCTGACGACGTGCCGCTGCAGTGTCTGCCTTCCGTGTTCTTTCATTTCGGGGCTGCACTCACAAGGAAACAGGCGAGCGACGGCGCGAAACCATGCAAAAGCCACCCTCCGCCGCTGAAGCAGATGCGGAGCGAACAGTAAGCAGGTCGCGCCCCCTGCGTCGGCGGAGAGCGTAACTCAAGGAGAAAAGGAACGCCGTAAGAAAGAGCGCGCGCTCTCCCTCGAGACCGGCCGTGGCAGCCGCGATCGAACCTCCCAAGCGATGCGCCGAACACACGAGTACAGTGAACTAGCACGGGCCCGACGGCCGCTGTCCTCCTCACCCTCATATAAACAAGGAGCAGACGATATTCCCCACCCCACCGTCTCCTATTGGGAAGCTGCTCTGTCTAGTGTGCAAGATCAGCAACGGCTGATCGAGCGGGCACGCGGGATAGCAGCGGCTGCCGGCATCCTGGACTGAGGAGGCCGCCTGAAGAGGACGCGACCACCTAATCACCAGTGCCTAGTTATTGGGTTCAAATAAATGTTTCCTCCTCCCACTTGAACTGCTACGCAGCAGAGCCATCCATGTACTCCAAGGAATCAGACCTATGTCGCCCAGACTGTAATAAATGTTCAATAATCCCCATCTAAAGACATCTTCAGTTAATTAAGTCATCCTAGACTAGACAGGCCCGAAACAGTTAATTTTCATTAATTTCTTGTTTTTACAGGTGCCATCGCCGCCAATGCAACGGGGTATTCCGCTCCGAGTCGCGCCAACGGCTCAAAAAGTGGCAAATAGTTTTGTTTCGTCCCGTGCGAAATATCCATCGTTCGCTGCCATCTGCAATTTTCGAGGCGCATTGGCAGCGAAGAGAGCATTTCAAGAGAGGAAATAATATGCGATGTAATGTCTTGGGTGTTTCGTTGCTTCTATTGAGGGCATGATGCACCAGACTTCTCGTATTTTTCATATATTTCAGCTGTAGCAGCGGTCAATTATTTCGATTAAGACAGCCAAAGCAATTCTCGAATGACTTGCCAGACTCACAGCTCGACTGTTGCAAAAGACTGATGGCTTCGATGCACAACTTGATTGCTTACTCGGGACCTTCGCGCAACTTTGGCAAAGACTGGTTAGCAACTGACGGCATCGGACAGGCATCAGCGAGGGCGATCGCCGTTGCCACTTGGCCGTTGCCGTTTATCGTGACAAGTCCGCACGCAGTTTTGTTTTTGTTTTTTAATGCGTGAGATTTAATTTGCTCACACTGTAAAAAGAACTCCCAAAAGGTATGCGCAGAAGATGTCCACAGAAAGTGTCCACGGTAACTGTGTACAAAAATTGCCCGACCGCATCCCTAAAATGACCCTCTAGACGCCTGAAGTTTTGTTTGACCAAGCTTAGCGTCCAGCCTAATCCGAACGTGGCCAAATCAGTGCTGACCCAGCCAGCCAATGTTTGTATACGTCTTTCTTACAATGAAATGGAAGTTATTCTATATTTCCATTGGGGCAACCAAAACAGCATACTTGTATGTGTTACTCTATATATAAGACCTATGACTAGTTTGATCAAGAAGCCTATAGACGAGATGTTTCGCTTAATTTTCTAAGGTAAAAGCCCTTCTCTCTGATCAAGGTTAGAAGCAGAAGTTTTACCGTACTGACTGAAAATAAATGTATACTGCCTTCCTTCGTATCCTTTATAGTTTATAAGTATTGATACCAGTACACGGATCAGAAATAATATTCGCATGTTGAATTATTGTAGGTATAAGAAATTTATATGCCAAAATATTTGTTCTGCAGGAGGCGTGTCGGGGGTTTCGTTTAGAAAATGTACTTTGGCCATTGCACTTTTTGCAATCCAGGAGATATCACGGTCAAGGTACAGATTATTTGTAAAATAATCCAAAATATTAGTGCTCGGGAAGACGTTCCTGCTATGCCACTAGTTGAATACTGAAAGATGAGCGGTTGCTTCTTGTTAGCAACCGGCATTATGTCGCTTTTTTTTATTATTATTAGTATTCAAACGACATCTGTCATGACCACATTTGGGTCGGCCACCACCAGAACTTGGCTTCCTGGACTCCCAAAATTTTACTTTGTCCGAATTTGGCCCTGTGGTGCCTAACCTAATTTCAGTATGACCATCTTAGTCGTAACTTCCATATGTAGGTGGGAAAGCCCCCAAATTTGCCACCTCTCCCACCCCTTCCACAGACCCCTAAATTTTACTCCTTCCGAATTTGAACAAAATTTGCGTCTAACCGAATTTGAGTATCACCATCGCAGTGATGATCTCCAAGCTTAAGTGGGCCATCCCCAATATCTTATTTATGTTTAACTGGACGGTCCACTACACATTAAAAACGTATGAAGTGTCATTCTCGCTAGGCATAGCGCCGCAGAAGCTCTAACAATACCAAGGTTACGGAGTAAGCCGACCGCAAATTGTATGTTCGAGCAAGAAGGCACAAAGAAAAAGAACAATTCGTGAATATAACACATTTTCAGGCTTTAAATTACGCTGGAAGAATATAAACTGACGCAGATGAAGAAGAAGGCTCGTGTGGCTCGACTGGTCAGCGACACCATTTTTCGGACGTGCCGAGGAGGAAGTATGGCTGCGCTCGACCCGCAATCCTTTGGGCGTCGCCAGCATCCGCAAGACATGAACACCTCGAAGAACACAGCCCGGCACTCCAAGTCTTCTCCAAACGCTAGTAAGCTATATCCAGCAGCCGCACCTTGCAACGAGCTCACGCGGCCCAAATCGGCTCCGATGACGTTAGTATCCTTTGAACAGTGCTGCACTGAAAACCCATTTGCCACTGCCACGCAACACCACACTGCTTGTCGGCCGAAGCTGGCAACCTACCCACCACGAAGCCTTGTCGCTAGCGCTGGCGCTGACGACAACGGCGATGTACTGGGGGCACAAAAAATGGCCTGGAAGCGACTTAAAGTTCATCCCAGAGTACAAGCTATAGAAGATACGAAATGCCAAGCAGTCTGCAATAACAAAGTCCATCTCAACAAATTCCCGACCGTAATGCCCGGTATTCCGACCCTCGCAACGGCAAGACCCTCAGCGCTGAAACCCGGAGGACTTTTCCGGGCACTCAATGCATACAGCCGCTGCTTACAGAAGACGTCCATGCCTCGCAACATATCCAATCCATCTGACCGGCCATGGGCCAATCTTAATAATCAATATCAACTGACGACGTCCTTTTCTCAGAGCGAAGCACTGTCCAGTGAGACGAGGAACATGACAGACAGTCCCAGTCTTCACAGTTACGCTGGTACCCCAGCCCGACCCACTACCTCTACCAAACAGTCGTCGCTCCCGCGTTCAACATCTTCTCTCGTTTCCAGCAGCGCCGCCGATATACAGAACGCGCTTAGCACAGTGAAGCATAGCGCCTACGAAAGCTCACATCGTGCGTCGAGGGACAATACAGATCACATCTGTGCCTACGTCACCTTCCTTGGCCTCGTCTTTCTGGGCGCATCAGTACTCTCCTTCTGGGCTTTCTACGCCGTAGACGAATTTGGCTTAGGACCTCGCATGATCACCGGGAAAGGCAGCGCCCGGGGTGATCCCACCTTCGTGACTGTAGACCCCGAAAGCGATGCCACCATAGCCACGAGTAAGGTTGGCCGGAATATAGCGTCTCTGTACTCAAAACTGCGACTATTCGCTTCCAAACATGTCAGCGGGCTTCACCTAGGTGCACCGGAGGATTTTAAAACGTCAACTCATGACATCGAAGAGCCTGATTGAAGTGAACGTTTGCCGAATACACTGCGTCAGTTTATTCAAACAGATCGCTTCTTTGACAACATGTAATCAATGTGCTGCTTTTTATTACCAGCGTTGAAAATTAAATTAATACTCAAATGTCTGTTATAACCCATTGTCATGGAATGGCTGCATGTAAAAGGTAGCTACAAACTGATGTAGCCGAGCTGCAGTGCTGCACTTATTTGAATGATTGCTGCTTGTGTTGAATGGCGATGTGCTTAGTCCATATCACTGACTTATGAAGGGCAGTTTTGTAGTTTGCCGTGTTGCAGTTAACGTTACCGCTTGCTAGGGACCTGCCTATGCTCCCCTGTTCCCATTAGCGAAAACACGCGGAGAACGCGCAGAGTACCTTTTTTTGCATCCCGCTGGAAAATGCCATAGGACCTCCAGGCCTGTACACAGGTGAGAAGTGGGCCAGTCGGACTTGAGTCACCTGTACGGAAAGTACCGTACCAGGAAATCAAAACGATAGTTGCCTCTCTGAGAAACCTCCTCCTCTCTTCGAAAAACCTCATAGCAGTGACGAACTATTTCCGCATGCTGTACTGTGCCGCACGTTAGCGCGTTAGAAGCAGCACACAATGTAATGCAGAGATGGTGTGGTACAACGATAGCATCATAAACTGAAGGGTTAGTTGGTCTGACATCTTCAAGTGGTGCAGCGCAACGGCACGAAGCCTAGACGAGAGAAGCGGACAAACACAGCGCTGAACTGACAACATAAGTTTATTCAGGATATGTCATATATATACTCTGGCACCGCAGAAAAACATGAAATGGACACATGTGACAGGACAGTCAAACCATATCACTCTGACATGCAGATATCTTTCCGTCAAATCTGACCGCAACAAGATAGCAAATAGTTGAGCTCTTTCTCTGATATGGCAACGGGTGGTGTGCTGACACATTTCGTAACAAGCTTCATAATTTCTGGTGCCTCAATAACCTCTCTTGTTAGCTTATCTTTGTGAGCGGTGACAACCTGGCTTTTTTTTTTTTTTTTAATGGATAACACAAGCAATCGCAGCATTGAATTCCTATGTTGCGGACGGCATTCTTAACATTAGTGCTATGCTTCCTAAGTCTGTCATTCGGGCAACGGCCTGTCTGGCCGATGTACGAAAAAACGCAAGACAGGGGTATTGAGTACACAACGTTATTCATGCAAGACGCATATTTGCTGTGATGATTATTCTTGCAATTAGAAACGTCTTATTTTGTCCTCTGTCCAGTTCCATTATTACGCGAGCATATGGCACCTAATCTGACATGGGCTGAAAACACCACATCAACACCTGCTCTTTTTCCTATTATTTTTAAATTATGGGACAATACATAGATATAGGGTATAACGGCCACATTCCTTTCGACGTTTCTATGCTTGACTTTGTCGCTAACCCTTATCTTCATTAACCTTCCTTCAGTAACTGAAGCAGGAATTTCTACAGGGTATCCTGTCTATCCACTTGTCCGGAAAAGCTGCAGGTAACTTTGTGGGTGCAGGATTTTTTCACAGTGTTGCTTAAACATGACGTCACTATGCCCCTTCTTACAAGTTTCGAGTGAGCTGAGCTGTACGGAAACAATGGCTCTTTTCTGTTGGGCTTCAATGACCAGCAACAGTCAACAGCAGCAAAATGCAATGTCAGGTCAAGAAACTTCACAGGGCCGTTAAGTGGCACTTCGTGTGTTATTTCAAGTGGCGCTATAAGATCAGAAAAAACATAACAAAGTTCATTCCCGTTGTTAGTTAAACCCGCCGTGTCACATTCCACTAAAACAAGATAACCATCAACAAACCTAAACACTCGTTTAGAATTTGTACCTACAAGACGTTCTTCGAGTACCTTGTCAATCATTGCAGGATAGAAGTCGCTGAGCAATGGCGCGATGCATGAACCAATGCATATCCCTTTTTTTTTTCATTTCATTTTAATTTCATTTATTTCACCTTAAGGGCCCGAAGGCATTACATAAGGGGGGGGGGGGGGGGCAGATGTGAACGTTATAAAAAAAAGATAAAGCAAAATACAATGCAAACAAATACAAGTACAAGAAAAACAGAACAAGCAGGGGAAAACAAGAAAATATAAAAGGCGGAAAATAAGGCAGAGTGTAGTTCGTTCAGCTAGAATGGCGTATTACCTTATATAACTTTTCAGTTTATCGCGGAACTGTGTTCTATCTGTGCACGTGACTATGTTTTCGGGTAAGGAATACCATAGGACTACTGTTGAATCCCGCCACAACGAATACCGCCACAACGAAATTTCCGCGACAACGAATAATTTTTTATTCCCTGCGAGTATCCTATAAGAATTAATGGCCTAAATTTCTCTGCACAACGAACCATTTTTGCAGAGCGTTTCCGCTTCAACGAAATTTTCGCGTTCAAAATCGAAACCGAAACTAGTTTTATTGGCGAGAAGTCCAAGTCAAATCCAAAGCCACATTAAGCATGAAATCACGTGACTGCAGTTCCGCTATTTTGGCTTTGTGTCGTGGTCGCGTTGTTCACTCGCTGCCTTTCTCTTCGACAACGACGAGTTTTCATCCGCAGGACACGATGGCAACGCAAGTGAAAAAACGCAAAACTCTTTCCCTTGAGCAAAAAGCTCAAATAATCGCCCAAGCAGAAAGCGGAAGGACGAAAGCGGCAATTGCTGAAGACTTCGGAATTCCTGCAAGTTCGCTGTCAACGATTCTAGGCAATAAGGACAGCGTGAGAATGGCACTTGCTTCAGGCACATTCTCGAAGCGCAAAAAGGCGACGCGGCCCCTCCATGAAGAGTTGGACAAAGCAGTGCATGCGTGGTTTGTGGAAGCACGAGCCAGCAACGTCCCCCTGTCCGGAAGCATCGTCCAGCAGAAAGCCTTGAACTATGCATGCCTACTTGGCATTGATGATTTTAAAGCCAGCATTGGCTGGCTAAACCGTTTCAAGGCCCGCCATAGCATCGTTGGAAAAGTGTTGTGCGGCGAGTCAATGTCAGCAGACGTGGACGGAGCAGCTGCTTGGAAGGCGAGTAACATGGCCGGAATTTTAAGCAACTTCGCGCCTGCAGACATTTACAACGCCGACGAGACCGGGCTATTCTACGAGATGTTGCCGGCTAGGACGCTCGACTTCAAGGGGCAGCGCTGTCACGGCGGCAAACACAGCAAAAAACGCATCACAGTGCTGCTTTGCACAAACATGGATGGCTCGGACAAGCGTCCGCCGTTAGTCATAGGCAAAAGTGCCAAGCCGCGCTGTTTTAAGGGAACTCGTAGCCTACCTGTGCAGTACAAGGCGAACAACAAGTCATGGATGACCCGCGCTATTTTCACCGAGTGGATGATGGCATTCGACCGCGACATGAAGCGGCAGGGCCGTAAAGTTTGCTTGCTTTTGGACAATTGTTCAGCGCATCACTCCGACGAAGTCAAGCTCACTAACACGGAGCTGAGGTTTTTCCCTCCCAATTACACGTCTGTCTTACAGCCTCTCGATCAGGGCGTGATTCTTAGCCTGAAGCGCGCTTACCGCGGGAGGTTAATTCAGCGGCTGCTTTTTAACACTGAAACCGGCCGAGACACGAAGGTGGACTTGTACGTGGCACTGCAGATTATGTCTGCTGCCTGGAGCACACTGGGGCGCTCAGTAATTGTGAACTGTTTCAGGCACGCCGGATTTGCCGAAGGTCGACCCGTACACTCTGCTGGCCTAACACCAGGCGTTACAGACGACGACGAAGAGGCGTCACCGGCTCCGGGGATCGCGGCCGCCTGGAAAACGCTGGGAGAAATAGGAACCGTGCCGCCTAATCTCGAGCTCGACGAATACATCGGCGCTGACGCTTGTGTTGTTGTTCACGAAGATGCGAGTGATGAGCAGATCATAAAAGCTGCCCGGAATGATAAGGACTCTTCCGATGAAGAAGACGACGACGTACAGGAAGCGCCGGCTGCGGCAACCGCCGTACAGGTGATGGACGCTTTTGATGTCATCAGGAATTTCGTTGCTGTCCGAGACGACGATGTTGCAATGGGTTTGCTGACCGAGTGCGAAAATCGCGTGACGGCGTTGCTCGCCGTGAAGCGTAAGCAAACCAAGCTTACAGATTTTTGGCATTAAACGCCTTTGCTGCTGCTTGGGCAATTCTTTCTGCGTTTCACGTCAAATTTTTGCGATAACGAAGTTCCGCGAGAACGAATTTTTTTTCGTGCACCGTGAATTTCGTTATAGCGGGATTCTATTGCGTGGGGGAAGAACAAGCTATTCATAGGTGCGGGTAGGAATGCGTGTTAAAGACTGGACATTGTTTAGGCGGGAAGATCTTGGAGGTGCTGTTAGAAGCTCGTGTCTAGACCATGGGTGATAATAAAACTTACTAAGAAGGCACAAACGAGATATGAAGCGGCGTGATGCGAGGGACGGTAGCTCAAGGTCTTTCGTTAATGAAGTGACGCTGCATCGTTTAGAATAGGTCGAGGTGATGAACTGTGCAGCACGATTTTGAATGGCTTCAATGCTAGCGGCATGATAAGCTTGTGACGGATTCCAGATAGCTGACGCATATTCAAGTTTTGGTCTGATGAAAGGTAAATAAGCCAGTTTTTTAGCTTCTGGTAATAAATCGCTTAAATGACGTCGCATGTAGCCCAGGGTGCGCGAAGCCTCGGAGCAGATAGTTTCTATATGTTTTGGCCAAGATAGCGATGGTGTCATCTGCAAACCAGTATTTTGTATGATGTTGCGTAGGTAACAGGGAAATAATTCAGATAGTTTTGTATAAAGACCTTTCCTTCCCGTTCGGCATAGGTAGTTGAAGATAAGCAAGTAGTAGGTCTAAAGCGTTATCTGCCGCTATGCCAGAGGCATTCTGAAATGCTATCGCTCCATAGCTGTCAATCACTTCACAAACGCACTTATTTTGCAACAAGTGCATTTGTAACAAGTGTAACAAGAGAGGTTATTGAGGCATCAGAAATTATGAAGCTTGGTGCGAAATGTGTCAGCAGACCATCCGTTGCCATATCAGAGAAAAAGCTCAACTATTTGCTATCTTGTTGCGGTCAGAGTGATATGGGTTGACTGTCCTGTCCCATGTGTCCATTTCATGTTTTTCTGCGGTGCCAGAGTTTATATAGCGATGACATCCTGAATAAACTTATGTTGTCAGTTCAGCGCTGTGTTTGTCCCCTTCTCTCGTCTAGGCTTCTTACTGTTTCGCTGCACCACTTGAAGGTTTAAGATATCATCGCCCCCCCCCCCCCCCCCCCCCCCCCCCCCACCGCACCCCGTTACTTCGGCTCCACTGAAAAATCGTGGAACAAGGTGTCATACCAGCGAAACAGTTAAGAATCACGGCTTTTTATTACCCAATCTGGGCTAACCACTTAACAATATGAAGAACGTTATGAAGAACAGGATGGCGAGGTCCCGAATTAGCCTAAATCTGAAGAAGGAACGCAGCAGATTAGTAAGAAAGAAACCCATCAACGAATTAGCGGTGAGGGGGAGGGCAGAAGAGTTCAGGATCTCGCTACAGAATAGGTATTCAGCTCTAACCGAGGATGACGACATTACCCTAGAAGCAAGGAACAATAATTTCAGAGATATCATTACTGATTGCGCGGTAGAAGTAGGCGGTAGGACAGTTAGAGAGGATACCGGTAAGCTGTCTAAGGAGACGAAAGATTTGATTAAGAAACGCCAGAGAATGAAAGCTTCCAATCCAACAGACCGGATCGAATTGGCCGAGATATCAAAGCTAGTCAATAAGCGCAAGGTGGCCGATATAAGGGAGTATAACATGGAGAAAATTGAGCATGATGTAAAGGACGGGGGAAGCCTTAAAGCGGTAAAGAAGAAATTGGTCATAGGCAAAAACCAGATGTATGCGATAAGGGACAAGGCGGGCAACGTCATCACGAATATGGATAAGATAGTCAAAGTAGCCGAGGAGTTCTATACAAATCTCTACAGTAGCCAAAGTAGTCAGGACCGTAATGAGATTGGCGGTAGGGAAAAACATTCAGACGTTCCACCAGTGACGAAGGACGAGGTCAAGAAAGCATTAGAAACTATGAAAAGGGGGAAATCAGCTGGAGAGGATCAGATAACTACGGATTTGCTGAAGGACGGGAGGCATATCGTGTTAGAAAAACTGGCCACCTTGTATACGCAGTGCCTGGTGTCATCGACGGTACCGGAACCATGGAAGAATGCAAACATTATCCTCATTCATAAGAAAGGGGACTCTAAGGACCTTAAAAATTACAGACCAATCAGCTTATTGTCTGTTACGTATAAGGTATTTACTAAGGTAATCGCTAATAGAATCAAGACAACCTTAGACTTCAATCAAGCAAAAGATCAAGCAGGGTTTCGGAAACGGTACTCTACTATCGATCATATCCATACCATCAATCAGGTGATAGAAAAATGCTCGGAATATAAGCAGCCCTTATACATAGCATTCATTGATTACGAAAAAGCATTTGACTCAGTTGAAACCTCGGCGGTGATGCAGGCATTGCGAAATCAGGGGGTAGACGAGCCGTACGTGAAAGTGCTGGAGGGGCTGCACAGCAACCATAGTTCTGCATAAAGAAAGCAACAAAATTCCCATAAAGAAAGGTGTTAGGCAAGGAAACACAATCTCCCCAGAACTATTCACAGCTTGCTTAGAAGAAGTATTCAGAGACTTGGAATGGGAGCAGTTAGGGATAAGGGTAGATGGAGAATACCTCAGTAATCTGCGATGTGCTGATGACATTGCCTTGCTAAGCAACTCGGGAGATGAACTACAAATAATGATTGATGACCTAGACAGGAAAAATAGAAAGGTAGGCTTGAAAATCAATATGCAGAAGTCTAAGGTAATGTTCAACAGCCTCGGGAAGGAACAGCAGTTTACATTAGGTAGCGAAGTACTGGAAGTAGTAGGCGAATATGTCTACTTAGGACAGGTAGTAACCGCAGATCCGGACCATGAAAAGGAAATAACAAGAAGAATAAGATTGGGTGGGATGGAGCGCATTTGGCAAGCACTCGCAGATTATGTCTAGCAGCTTTCCGGTATCGCTAAAGAGGAAAGTATATATAACAGTTGCATCTTACCTGTACTCACCTATGGCGCTGAAACGTGGAGGCTAAGCAAGAGAGTTCTACTTAAGTTGAGGACAACCCAGAGGGCTATGGAACGAAAAATGGTAGGGGTAACATTAAGAGATAGGAAGCGTGCAAAGTGGGTCAGAGAAATAACTCAAGTTACCGACATTCTAGTGGAAATTAAGAAGAAGAAATGGACATGGGCAGGACATGCAGTGCGAAGAGAGGATAACCGATGGTCGCTTAGGGTAACAAACTGGATTCCAAGGGAAGGAAAGCGTAGCAGGGGGCGGCAGAAAGTTAGGTGGGCGGATGAGATTAAGAAGTTCGCAGGGGTCAAGTGGATGCAGCTAGCACAGAACCGGGTAAAGTGGAGTAATATGGGAGAGGCCTTCGCCCTGCAGTGGGTATAGTCAGGCTCATGATGATGATTATGATGATGATGATGAACATGAGGCCCGCTCGACTAATATCGATTCGGGGCTATGAAAACAATTCTCGAACACCTAGTCCGGCACCGTGAAACCCAGTGATCACTGCATCACCGTGGCGATAATCAGACCGTCAGCACATATGCCGCTATGCTACACATATGTCGGGTTTTCTACGTACAATCTGTCGAGGCTAACTCTGCACCGCAGTGAGACTACGAATCAAGGGGCAATTGGGACTGATTATAGATAGGAAGAGTTAAGAGGTAGGGAGGCGCGCGCGCGCGCAGAGATCGAGGGTTAGAGAAATAACTCGAGTTAATGGCAAAGAAGAAATGGACAGGGCTTGTAGTGCGTAGAGAGGACAACCAATGGTCGATTACTATAATAAATTTTATTCCAAGGGAAGAAAAGAGTAGCAGTGGGCGGCAGAAAGTTAGGTGAGAGGATGAGGCAAAGAAATTCGCAGGGGTCAAGCGGATGCAGCTAGCACTGGCCCCGCTTAAGTGGAAGAATATGGGAGAGGCCTTCGCCCTGCGGTGGGTATAGACCGCCTTCATGTTTGCAAACAAACAAGACGATCAAGGTGGCGCTGCTCTCGTCAGCGATCCCACGGTAGGCAAAAAGCACGACCGCGGCCGGGGTACAGTGGCTAGCCGGGGCACTGTGGCCGAGCTTGTCAAGGCCGTGTTATTGTGATTTGCAGGCGCCTTCTAGGTAGACGAAGTGACCATATGTGCTAGTATTTCGTGAGCCTCAGCGGTGAGAACAGAAGCGATACACTGAAAAATTCTACGTACACGGCATGCAGCGTACGGACCCGCACGCCGTACCGATGGGGATTGGGTTCAAGGCGCACAAGAGAAGCGTTGCTGCCAGCCGGGGAAAATGAGCGGCATCTATTTTCTGTTTTCTCCCAGAAAATTATGCATGGAACGCATCGAGAATTACAAAGCTTCGGATGCTTACAACTACTTTGAGTCGAGTAAGCTGACGGCGATTTTTCTCGATTCGCAAACCGCGTACGAATAGTCTGCTCGAAGCATCATAGCATAATCGGATGATTCTTCACACCGAGCGGCAAATGAGCATTCTTCGTAAGCGCGAAGCACCTCGCTAGCGTCGAGCGGCTGTATGGTTAAGATGATTTAGGTCAGCGTGGCAACGGTAGCCTTGACACCGCACGGTTTGCGTATCATTGCGTTATTGGTTGAGATCACAACGCTGCGCATCTGTTATATTTGCTTTGTTCGTGGGCGGCTGTCATCGTTAAAGGTAGCAATTTTATCACGGGTAGTCGCGCTGTTAGCTTGCATTACAATTACGAGCTGCAGCGGCCACTGTGGTTCCGTGGGTTCCGGTAAAAACGTCCCAGGAAAAAATGGCCCCGGATAAAACCTCTCCAAACAGATGCAATAAAACGTACTGCAAAGTCGAGCTTTCCCCTTGCCTGGTGCTTGGCTTATCAGCGATGAATTACGCTCATTGTAATCAACTTTCACTGTTTTTATCTTACATTGTGTTTATGGTTTTAGCGAACATTATGTATATTTTGAACCCCGTCGTTTTTTTTTTTTTTTTACGTTCTGTAGTTCTGTTTATTAAAACGTAGACTGAGTTTCCTTGTGTCTAGCCGTCATAATGCATGCTACAGTGCTTCTTTCTACCCGTCCGCTTGAAATTTGCAAAATATGGCACTGATGCCGTGTGTTCACAAAGAAAAAAAAAAAAACTTTATGGCGCCTAAATTTGTGCTGTCGAGGGCAAACACGTCTCTCGAATGTGTAATATTAGCCGGGTGATTATACCTATATTAAAGAGCGATATTTCTCAGTTTGGAAACTGGGAACTATGCACTGTATAATACTCGCTGGATGTTATAGTGGTGGGGTTCTTTATTTATTTTTTTTTTTGAAATGCTTTCTCGCCAAGCCTTCTCCAGTTCCTGTAAACCTGTAAAACAGCCAGAGGGCATAGTGCCCAAACAATAGTTACATCTATTCTAAAAAAAAAAAAAAAAAGGCATCCAATAAGATGTTCAATTTTTCGCGAAGTGAGTTCCGGGCAGATTTTCAGCCAATTTCTTCGGTGACATTTTTTCCTAGGGGCCGCTTCCTGATAGGACCTTTCTGGACTATTATTCCGGGGCTATATATTTCAGGGACCTTTTTTCGGGGCTGTTTCTTCTGAGGAACTCTTTTCTGGGGCCGTTTTTACCTTCACCCGTGATTCCGTAGTTAGGGCGGCCCAGTTCGGTCTCGGCCACTGTGACCGCGTTTCAATGTAGGATAAACCCCGCAAATCGCATTCGCAATCAGTCGCTGTGAATACAAATAAAAGCGCTCGGCATAAATAAAAAATGCAGCTACAATCCAAATCAGTAGCTGTCAACGTGAAGTGGAAATCTTCATCAGGAAGTATATTAAAATAATTTGGCGTGAACGCGGCGAAGTTTAGCCATGCAATATGGTACATCACGGATCGAGGAGTGCTACACAGATCACTTGCGTGGCAGCTCACTGCGCTTATATACACAGCGAAAAAACGGGCTTGAGGAACAGTTTACAAAGGTAAAACATCTACGCATGCTCCAACAAAGAAACAGGCCTACGCATTACAACATATATATGACTGCCTCGTGTACATATGTTACCTGCGCACCCGCGCCCGCACCAGCACTAAAACAGTACCAAGATCCCATCACGCGTCGTAAAAAGGCCAAACTCGAGATATGCGCGACTCTGGCGTAAAAGTTTCAGCTTAGCCGTGACGAAGTATTTGCCGCATATTCGATGAGCAGGCGTCGGTATCCACAGCCTTGCCGCTTCACCGCGGCGGCCCACCACTGTTTACGGCGACCATTGTCGGCAAGAAACCTATGCAAGCTTACTACTAAACTTCCTCTTGTGTGTCTTTAAACACATGTCATAGCGACGCGATTAGTCGGCATGGTGCTCTACATTCCCCGGCAGCAGCAAGCCATCGCACAATCACGGTAGGCAAAGCGACTGAAGCGTGTTTTTGCCTACCACGCGAAAGTCACTAACGACGACAGCGCCACCGCATTTTCGTGACGTAGCCGGAGTGAAGGAGGTCTATAGGCCGGCTGATGATGATGATGATGATGATGATGACGACGACGATGAGTCGAACAGTGAGGCCAACGAGTACGACAGAAAGATGGACAATGGACGCACTACTACCAATTGAAAGCGGTGGATCACCGCGAAAACCGGAGGAGAGGCAGGGCAAAGACGTTAGGCAAAAAGTATCAAGGGCAAGATAGTGTTGTGTATGTCGATACAGTAAAATGCAACATCACAAGCAATGAGGCTTTCACTGTGAACGCGGTGAGCACCTCCCGCAGGGTAGCAACAATGGTAGTCACAAACACCAGAAGGGACGACGTGGTCGGTGCTTGTTACACGAATGCATTTTCCCATATATGGGGCTGTAGTTCGTGTTGGTGCCTTGCGAAGACGTAAGTTATGACGCGCGCGAGCGAATAATAATATAAAGCTGCTTAATGCAGACTCTGAACGGTTAGCTCTATGCCTAACGCCGCGCTCGGCGCCGACGCTGAATGATCAGGATATAAAGGCGTGCTGCCAGCCGGTTGAGATTGTGAGGTCACGAAAAGGAAAAGAAGACTTCGAAAACTTTACCAGTACT
The DNA here is from genome assembly GCF_055883805.1 of Amblyomma maculatum. Classification (NCBI taxonomy): domain Eukaryota; kingdom Metazoa; phylum Arthropoda; class Arachnida; order Ixodida; family Ixodidae; genus Amblyomma; species Amblyomma maculatum. The sequence continues at coordinate 164,993,803 of NC_139345.1, read as the reverse complement.
ACCAAAGGAGACAAAGAAGGGAAGGAATGACAAGCGCTAATAACAACTGAAGTTTATTTGAAAAGTACAAAGAAGAAATGGGCAGGGCTACTACTCACAGAAGTATACTGACAAAAGTAAACCAGAAACGCATGTGTTCCCTCAACCCCCCCACCCCCACCCCCCGGCCAGAAAAAAACAAAAAAAAAAAACAATTGTGCAATACAGTTTTTTCAATACAACAAAATACAGTGAAACAAAATACAATACAATACAATACAACACAATGTTGGCCTACATCACAGAGACTGTCATATTAACAAACCAAGTGTGTCTAATGGGTCAAATAAGAAATCATGCACTCCTCTTTTTAGCACGGCATAGTTTATTTTCAGACATCAAGATCAATTGAGAAAGGAATTGTGTGAAGTGTGCACGTGTCCTGTCGTCTTTTGTGATTATATAACCTGCGTATTTTTAAAATAAAGTTCAGTTGTTTGTAGCGCTTGTCGTTTCTTCTCTCTTTGTCCCCTTTCGCAGCGCTGGTAAGTTTTCTAAGTTGTATAAATTAGCTCAAACGTCTGTTTTGCTAAAGAAGAAGCTCGTTTTGTATTAGGTGCTGGTTCAAAAAAAAAAGGTGGGGGGGGGGGGGGGGGGGGACGCAACTTCTTGAATGGCGTTGAGGCGTTCGACTAACTGAGCCGGAAGTGCAGGGGTTGGAAAACAACCGTAGCGGCCACGTTTCGATCAATGCGAAACGAAGAGGTGTCCGCGTGTTGTGCGATGTAAGTGTTAAAGATCCCTAGGTGATCGAACTTATTCCGAAGTCCTCCACTACAGCAACTGTTTCTCTCTTTTTTTTTTTTCAATCTCGTCTGAGTGATTCCTCCTTTCTCTTACGGCGCTGAGCAGGTACTTGTCCACCGAGAAGCGTGACAAATACTACGCGTTTCATTTCCTATAAACCAGTTTACATTTTTCAGTTCAGTTCAGTCGTTCAGTCGTGTCCGACTCTTCGTGACCCTATGAACCATGTCACGCCACGCTTTGCGGTCTCTCACTATCTTCCTAACATCACATAACTTCATCTGCAGTGCAGTGCAGTTTACATTTTTAGAAGGATGCAAAATAACACGTGATTTCGTATCAGAAGTGCATCTCAGCCGTTCTTTGTGCAGCGTTCAGGGTGACGTCATAGCATTTTGCTTCACATTTAGCATCCATCTGCTAGTCAAGATATTTCGCGATAGGGATTCTAACCATCCACACATATCTCATTTTGAACACAGGCGGCTTTTGAACACATTTTGAACACAGGCGAAACTTTTTGTTTCTTTATTGCCTGGTCTTGACACGAGAACAAAATATACAAAAATCCCTCAAATGCTATTTGCAGACGCTATTTACGTATGACACGCTAAAATTCACGCATACACAACAAAGGCTCTAGCCTTGAGAGCCACTCGGGAGGTTCTGCTGCAGCTTTCTGGATTGCCAAATACCTGTCCACGCTTTCCCGAAAATAAATTCTGGCAAGCCGCGCATGTTTATCGCAATGGTAACCCGCCATTCTTGAGCGCCATATGCAGTGGAGGCCCATGAGCATAATTAAATCAAATGGTACCCCATCCTCACTTTCTACGCATAAGTACCAAATTCCATGCTGGTCTAGCGGAAAATCTTTCAACAGCGTTCATTGCAATACATCCCAAAAATATACCCCATCCCAACTCTGTAAAAAAGCATGGTTTATTGTTTCTGGCTTCCTGCGTATTAAACATTGTGATCCCCAGTGTATAAATGATCCCTTTTCCTCCAAAAATGTTTTCACCGGCAAAGTTCTGGCGTGCAATTTAAAACAGAAGGTTTTTGCTCCAGGCGTCACCTGCATCTTTTTACCCTTTTTAACACATCTGCACCTGGGCCTCCATTGTACAAGGTGCTGTACAAAGACATAGAGAACATAATGTCACACAGTGCACAGTACGATTTATTTCGATTTACTGTTGATTAATAATCGCTTGAAAACCACGCTGAAAGAAACCGCACACTTGCTACGCCTTCTCTATAGAAGCCCTTAATCCCTGAGGAAAAAACTTCAGTTGAAACAACGTACTCCGGAAGCAGCCGCCTCGGTCTGACTTTGCATAAGGTGCATAATAAAGGGTCGGTCGTGTCTCCAAAAAACAAAAAACGACTGACCAGCTGTCGCAAAAACAGGTGGCCCAATCCTAGCCCACCATCTTGTACTCGTCTGAACAAGTTAGTCCGGCTGCAGCGCTCCCATTCAGATGCCCAGACAAATACAGCGAATCTTTAACGTGCGCTGACATCGCAATGCACACGGATCCCTCTTCGTTTCGCCTCCGTCTGAATGTTCACGGTTAAATATTCAGATGGAGACGAAAGGAAGAGGGGTCCGTGTGCTGTGCGATGTCAGCGCACGTTAAAGATCTCCGAAGCCCTCCACTACGGCTCCTGTTCCTCTCTTTCCACTTCCACTCCACCTTCCTCTTCTTCCTTACGGCGCGGTTCAGATGTCCACAGAAACAAGCGTGACAAGTAGTGGCCGTTGTCCTTCCTGTGAAAAAATTACTATTATTATTATTATTATTATTATTATTATTATTATTATTATTATTATTATTATTATTATTATTATTATTATTATTATTATTATTATTATTATTATTATTATTATTATTATTATTATTATTAGAGGAATGCCTAAAATCGTCCTAGTCAGTTCTGGCGTTACGTTCGCAAGCGTTCCATTAAATCAGATCTAAGTATCAGCTTAGTTGACTCTCAGGGTTCGGAAAATCGGGATGTTGCCGACAGTTTTGCACAACATTTTTCCTCCGTTTACAAACATCCACATTGTGATTCCGTTTGCCTCCCATCTGGTGCACTAATTCCATTCTCTTTGACGAGGAGTTGATAACTGAGAGTCTTAAGCGTCTGAGACCATCTTTGTCTCCTGGACCTGATGGCATTCCAGCTGCCATAATAAAAGCCTTCAGTTATATCTTCGTACCAGTACTGACTGCCATATTTAATAACTGTTTAAAAAATGCTGCCTTTCCTCGCGTGTGGAAAATTGCACGCGTGTTTCCTGTCTTCAAGTCTGGAAACAAATCTGATGTTACCAATTATCGTCCGATTTCTCTTCTATGTGCAACCTCTAAGCTTTTCGAATTAGCTTTGCACAGCGTACTTTCCTTCCATCTCAAACATATCATAGTACCGAATCAACATGGCTTCATGTCGGGTCGCTCTACTTCTACCAACCTAGTCACGTTTATGACGTATGCCTCTGCAGCAGTCCTTCAGAGGGGTCAGGTTGACACTGTGTACTGTGATATGAGCAAAGCTTTCGACGTTGTTACTCACTCACTACTTCTTGAAAAAATTCTACTCTCTGGCGTTGAAGTCTCTCTCGTAGCCCTCCTACGCAACTATCTCCTTGATCGCTTCTGCTTTGTCAGTGTCAATGGACAGACTTCTTCGTTTACTCTGCAACCAGTGGAGTTCCTCAAGGTTCAGTGCTAGGCCCGCTTCTCTTCTCCGTTTTTATTAATGATGTTTCCTCGGCGATAAAGAACTCCTCGTTTCTTCTTTATGCTGATGATATAAAAATATTCAAGGTAATACATTCTTTTCAAGATTGCGTGTTGTTGCAATCGGACATATCTGCTTTTTCTGATTGGTGTGCGATGAATCGACTTACCCTCAATTCTTCCAAAACTAGGGTTGTGTCCTTTACTCGTAAAACACATAGCTTTCTGTACCATTATTCTGTGAATTCTGTGCTGTTGGATAGGGTTGATGAAATTAATGATCTTGGTGTACTTTTTGACCGCACCCTCAGCTTCTCCTCTCACACTAAACGCATTGCTCAGCGGGCTATGCGCACACTCGGATTCGTTTGCAGACTTTCGAGAGAGTTCCATACTCCACTTCCGTTCCTAAAACTGTACCTGTCCATATGCCTGCCGGTCTTGGAGTATGCGTCGGTTGTTTGGAATGGCACTTGCAAATCGAACTTGGACAAGGTTGACAGAGTACAAAAAAAATTTTTACGGATATTTCATTTTCGCTTTCCTTGCGCAACTTCCCCCTCTCGCTCCACCAGGAGCGCCCAACTGAATCTTCCTTCCCTTCACTGCCGTCGTATCAGACTTGATATCATATTTCTGTACAAACTCCTTCATGGCCACATTATGTGCCCTCAGCTCTTAGAGTACATCCTACTGCGCGTTCCGCGAAAGAGCATAGGGAATTCAGACCATTTCAGGTTTCTCCTCTTCATTCCCACTCCTCTCTGGACAGGATGCAGTGGTTTTTTTTTTGGCTCTTTTTGTCCTCACCTTGACATCTTCCAAAACTCGCTCTGTTCATTTACATTGGATGTTCGTAGCGTTGTATTCTAAATAGTACTTTATCACATATAACTCCCACTTTCTAGCCTTAAATTGTATTTACTTCACTTTTTGCTTTTTCTCCTGTTCAATGCTGTCTGTATCGTGAACTACTTTTTATCCGTTTCTTACTTATATTTCAACTTTAAACTTTATATTCGAATCTTACTGTCCCTTGTTTAATTTTACTTCTTTATTGTATTATTCTGTATTTCTAGCCTGTGTTTTAAGTACCATGCACTTGTTGCGCCTGGAATGGTTGTTTATTTTATGTATATTTCTATATTACTATAATCAATGTCAGTTATCTGTTGTTGTTTTTTTTCTCTTCTATCTACCGTTCTTTTTTTTTTCTTTATTTCCTGGTGTGCTAAAAAATTCTCTCACTGTGTATATAAGTGATGCTACTCATTGTTTGCTTACTTTCCGTGATACTTTTCGTCTCAGTTTCATTTCATGTATTATTTATTTCTTTTTTTGTGTTCTCTCTGTGTGTGTAAACATGTTTGTGCTTTTTCATTTTTTTTTTATTTCTGCTGCAGCACAAAGACCACATGGTTGTTCCTGCGCACATTAAATAAAGATTGATTATTATTATTATTATTATTATTATTATTATTATTATTATTATTATTATTATTATTATTATTATTATTATTGTTGTTGTTGTTGTTGTTGTTGTTGTTGTTGTTGTTGTTGTTGTTGTTGTTGTTGTTGTTGTTGTTGTTGTTGTTGTTGTTGTTGTTGTTGTTGTTGTTGTTGTTGTTGTTGTTGTTCGATACCGCTGACTCCCTGTGACAAATTTCACCCTCCACTTCTAGTTACTACTGCTGTCTCTGCCTCACCTTCTACTAATTTAGATCGGGTAAGGAATTCGCCCCGTTTCGCGTATGCATGTGGTGATTATGTCGGTCTTTTCAATTTCTTCTCTTCCGTCGACTGGTCCCTTTTAAATGGCATTAATGATTCAGACGGACAAGTCAGCGGATTCACTTAAATAGTTCTTGATGGTATGCGTCGGTAAATACCTTTGCATACTCCTACGCGTAGGAAGTTCCCTTCCTGGTTTTCAAGGGAACTAATAACGGCGTTAAAACTCAAGGAACGGGCCCATCGTTAAGCGAAACGCCCTGAGTTTCACAGTTGGGCCGATGAGATTGGCCGCTTGCGTTCTCTTTGCAAACGCTTATACAAGCGGGACTACGATTCCTATCTTGAGCCTTTAGAGAGGAGTGCCTCAAATCATCCTAGTCAGTTCTGGCGTTACGTTCGCAAGAGTTCCATTAAATCAGATTTGAGTATCAGCTTAGTTGACTCTCAGGGGTCGGAAATTCGGGATGTTGCCGACAGTTTTGCCCAACATTTTTTCTCCGTTTACAAACATCCACATTGTGATTCCGTTTGCCTCCCATCTGGTGCACTATCTAATTTCATTCTCTTTGACGAGGAGTTGACAACTGAGAGCCTTAAGCGTCTGAGACCATCTTTGTCTCCTGAACCTGATGGCATTCCAGCCGCCATAATAAAATCCTTCAGTTATATCTTAATTTGTACCAGTACTGACTGCCATATTTAATAACTGTTTAAGAATGCTGCCTTTCCTCGCGTGTGGAAAATGGCACGCGTGGCTCCTGTCTTCAAGTCTGGAAACAAATCTGATGTTTCCAATTCTCGTCCGATTTCTCTTCTATGTGCAACCTCTAAGCTTTTCGAATTAGCTTTGCACAACGTAATTTCCTTCCATCTCAAAGATATCACAGTACCGAATCAACATGGCTTCATGTCGGGTCGCTCTACTTCTACCAACCTTGTCACGTTTATGACGTATGCCTCTGCAGCAGTCCTTCAGTAGGGTCAGGTCGACACTGTGTACTGTGATTTGAGCAAAGCTTTCGACGTTGTTACTCACTCACTACTTCTTTTAAAGCTTCTACTTTCTGGCGTCGAAGTCTCACTCGTAGCCCTCCTACGCAACTATCTCCTTGATTGCTACTGCTTTGTCAGTGACAATGGACAGACCTCTTTCGTTTACCCTGCAACCAGTAGAGTTCATCAGGGTTCTGTACTAGGCCCGCTTCTCTTCTCCGTTTTTATTAACGATGTTTCCTCGGCGATCAAGAACTCCTCGTTTCTTCTTTATGCTGATGATATAAAAATATTCAAGGTAATACATTCTTTTCAAGATTGCTTGATGTTGCAATCGGACGTATCTGCTTTTTCTGATCGGTGTGCGAAGAATCGACTTACCCTCAATTCTTCCAAAACTAGGGTTGTCTCCTCTACTCGTAAAACACATAGGTTTCTCTACCATTAATCTGTGAATTCTGTGCTGTTGGACAGGGTTGATGAAATTAATGACCTTGGTGTACTTTTTGACCGCACCCTCAGCTTCTCTCTCATACTAAACGCATTGCTCAGCAGGCTATGCGCACACTCGGATTCGTCTGCAGACTTTCGAGAGAGTTCCGTACTCCACTTCCGTTCTTAAAACTGTACCTGTCCATATACTTGCCGCTCTTGGAGTACGCGTCGGTTGTTTGGAATGGCACTTGCAAATCGAACTTGAACAAGGTTGACAGAGTACAAAAAAAAAAAAAATTACGCATATCTCATTATCGCTTTCCTTGCGCAACTTCTTCCTCTCGCTCCACCAGGAGCACCCAACTGAATCTTCCTTCTCTTCACTGCCGTCGTATCAGAGTTGATATCATTTTTCTGTACAAACTCCTTCATGGCCACATTATGTGCCCTCAGCTCTTAGAGTACATCCTACAGCGTGTTCCGCGAAAGAGCATGAGGGAATTCAGACCATTTCAAATTTCTCCGTCTCCTCATTCCCATTCCCCTCTGCACAGGATGCAGTGGTTATTTAACTCTTTTTGTCTTCACCTTGACATCTTCCAAAACTCGCTCTGTTCATTTACATGTTCGTAGCGCTGTATTCTAAATTGTACTTTATCACATATAACTCCCACTTTCTAGCCTAAAATATTGTATTTACTTCACTTTTTGCTTTTTCTCCTGTTCAATGCTATCTGTATCTTGGACTGCTTTTTATCCACTTCTTAATTATATTTCAACTTTAAACTTTATATTCGAATCTTACTGTCCCGTGTTTCAATTCTATTTTTTTTTTGTATTATTCTGTATTTCTAGCCTGTGTTTTAAGTACCACGTACTTGTTGCGCCTTCAGTGTTCTTTTTTATGTATATTTCTATATTACTCTAATCAATGTCAGTTATTTGTTGTTGTTGGTTTTTTTTCTCTTCTATCTACCGTTCTTTTTTTTTTTTCCTGATGTGCTCAAAAATTCTCTGACTGTGTATATAAGTGATGCTACTCATTTATTGATAACTTTCCGTGATACTTTTCGTCTCAGTTTCATTTCATGTATTATTTATTTCTTCTTTTGTGTTCTCTCTGTGTGTGTAAACATGTTTGTGCATTTCATTTTTGTTTCTTTTTTTTATTTGTGCTGCAGCACGAAGACCACATGGTTGTTCCTGCGCACATTAAATAAAGATTGATTTATTATTATTATTATTATTATTATTATTATTATTATTATTATTATTATTATTATTATTATTATTATTATTATTATTATTATTATTATTATTATTATTGCTAAACTTCGTGGTTTACTTCGTCCAGGTTTTGCTGGGTTTCCTCGGGAACACCAGTGGCTATCATACATCAATCGACGCCTATGCCTGCAGGGTGACATCGGCAATGACGCCCCAGCACATGCCTGATCACCCAACAGTCGCGCTGTATATGACGTATCCACCGCACGTGGAGAGCTGCGCAGTGATGTACACCTTGGAACATTCCTTTGGCACTACAGCGACCCCAGCGACATCATCGGAGCCCTATAAAAGTCCGGTCCATCCTTCAACGCCTTTCAGTGGGCTTGGCAGCACCGCCCGGAACACGATGCTAAACTTCGTGGTTTACTTCGTCCAGGTTGGTAAAAAACGACCTTGTCCTGATACTCTAAGGAGCAATTGTGTTTGTCTAGTGGTGCTGCCGAGCCCTGGCCTTGTTTTTCAATGTGTTAGAGATTTGTTACAAGTTATTTGTTTGCTGTTAAAGCTCAGTGGCGATGTAGAGGAAAACCCTGGTCCAAATACCGAAAAGGTAGAAAAAATTCTTGAAACTGTCACATCTATAAAATCTTCCCAAGCTCTCTTAGAAACCGGTCTGCAAAGTGTACAAACCCGGCTTTTGGAAATTGAAGCAAGCCTTGCCTCACTTCAGCTGTACAATAAGAAGGTACAAAAATGCCAGGAAGCCTTGAGTGTTATGCACAAGCACTTAGAACAGATGAACAGCAAACTTCATGATCTTTGAAAATAGAAGTCGCCGAAACAACATTATCATCTACGTCATTGAAGAAGACGAAGGCGAAAACACTGCGGATCTTGGAAAACTGGTCAAGGATGAAATATTTAAAGGCACACTAGGCATTGAAGTTAGGTCTATCGAGCGTATCCACCGGCTTGGAAAAAGTAATCAAAATCGTGGACGACCGGCCATATTTCGATTATACGACTTCTAGGAAAAAATAAAGATACTTCAAAACTGCTTCAAACTAAAAGGTAGCCAATTTTCAATCGCTCAGGACTATTCTGTACCGGTTCGTGAAATACGCAAGAAGCTATGGCAATCATCTAAGATAAGTCGAGACAACGGTGATAAGGTGGCTCTCATATTTAATAAGCTGAAGATAAACGACGACCTGTACATCTGGGATAAACGCGAAAACAAACGAATGCTACTGAGGCGTGCCGAGCGGGAGTCTGCCAACAGTGCTGCGGGAGGCAGTGACTAACAGGCTCCAGTTCCATTTACATTATTATGTTTCAATGCTAGTAGTATTGTGAAGAAAACCGAAAAATTTTTAAGAATTGCTGTTGCTGTACTCACCAGATTTAGTTGTAATAACTGAAACCTGGCTGCATTCGGATATCCATGACTCAGAAATAGTTCCAAGCTCTTACGCATTGATCCGCTCAGATCGTGATGGGCGAGGAGGTGGCGTAGCCATTTCAATAAAGCAAGACTTTCCTTTCCAAAAAGATAGTATACCAAATCATGAAAGTGTGTGGTGCACTATTAACGTTCAGGGCAACTTGGTACTAGTGGGCGGTATATATAGACCACCGAATGCACCCCTTGATTATCTTCTTGAGATACGCGACTTCCTGCATAGCAAAGTTAACGCTCGCACAAAACTCATCATAACAGGCGATTTCAATTTACCAGGTATCGAATGGACAAACTTAGCAATTGGAAGGAACGAAATTTCAAATTGTTAAAAGCTCCTGGATATAATGCTTAGTTTTTCGCTATCTCAGGTAGTAAATGAGCCAACGCGCCTCCAAGGACAAGATATTTCCGTATTAGATCTAGCCTTTGTATCTAGTTTTCTCTGTCCTGAAGTTAGCGTGGAAGACGGAATTTCTGACCATAAATTGCTTTTTCTTACTTTTCCTCACCTGCGCCACAACGCTGACCGTAATGACAGCAACACTTCAATCACTATCAAAGACTACAGCAGGGCAGATGATGTAGGCATCATAGATTACCTAGAAACAATTCTCGATAGTTTTTTTTTGTGCAGATTCCTGCAGTGTAAACAACCTGTGGCTACAGGTAAAAAGCGCAATAACACAATGCGAAAAAAAAATTTGTACCTACGAGAATAAAACGAACAAAAAGAAAAACCCCGTGGATTACACGCACCGCCATTCATCTGAAGCGAAGATTACAGCGAATGCGTAGAAGGAAGGGAAATCGCACTCAGATATGCGAACTGGCGAGCAAACTAAAATTGGAAATTAAAACCGCGCGGAATGCGTTCTTTTCGACAACTTTATCTAGTTTTATCACTAGCGACCCAGGAAAGTTCTGGCGATATTTATCGAACCCTGAACCCCGTTTATCACAAATTGAAATAGATGGTGCGGTAGTCACAGACCCCCTCGTTATCGCAAATTCTTTCAATCAATATTTTCAATCTGTCTTTGCTCACGAGCTTGCCACGAGTGCTATCACAAGCGAGCCACAATCACTGATGCCGGATATTGAGATTTCCGAGACTGGTATTGTTAACTTGCTTTTGAAGATTGACGTTAAAAAGACCCCTGGTCCAGATAACATCTCAAATACATTTCTGAAGCGATACGCGGAGCAGTTGGCTCCATTTTTGCGCAAAATTTTTACACTCTCTCTTGAAACAGGTGTTCTTCCTTCCGACTGGTTATGTGCAAAGGTTATTCCGGTTCATAAAAGCGGCAACAGACTGTCTGTAGACATGTATAGGCCCATCTCACTAACTAGCTGCTGCTGCAAGCTAATGGAGCATATCATCAATAAATCCATCACAAAGTATTTGGAAGAAAATAACCTAATTTACACTAGACAACACGGTTTTAGAAAAGGTCTGTCAACGGTTACCCAGCTGCTGGAAATAACTCATGATTTTGCACAAGTGATTGATTCTCAGCTTCAAGCAGATGCTATACTGATTGACTTTAGGAAAGCATTTGATCGTGTCCTACATTCCAAATTAATAGAGGAGCTTCGTGCCATTGGCATTAACCCAAAAGTAGTAACCTGGATAGCCTCTTATCTCACAGGTCGTATGCAGTACGTGGAAGTAAACAGCGCACAATCAGAACGAATAAGTGTTTCTTCCGGGGTCCCACAAGGATCCGTCTTGGGACCGATCCTATTCTTGATATATATTAATGATATTCATGTTTGCGCCGAACCTGGGGTGACAATAAGGCTCTTCGCTGACGACTGCGTTCTCTACACTGCGGTACGTACACGGGATGACCAATTAAATTTAAATTTTTCTGTAAATAGTATTGCCAAATGGTGTAAATCATGGGGAATGGAAATTAATATCGACAAAACTTCTTCCATCACAATTACACGTAAACAAGCGCCTCTTGTATATTCTTACAGTTTATCAGGATGTAACATAACGAGGGTTGATACGGTGAAATATTTAGGCATCACATTTACCCATAAACTAAGCTGGGACACTCATATAAATAACACGTGTGCAAAAGCATTCAAACAACTTGGTTTCCTTCGTAGAAGACTGTCAGCAGCTCCTTCTCATGTCAAGCTAACAGCCTATAATACCCTCATAAGGCCCATTCTTGAGCACGGTAGCATTATTTGGAGCCCTCATCAATCATACCTCAGCCAAAAATTAGAAAAAATTCAAAATAAGGCCCTTCGTTTTATTATCTCCAGCTACTCACGCCACGATAGTGTATCATCCATGCGAACTAAAGCAGGTATTCCTACCCTTTCTTGTCGGCGACGAGTAGCTTCCATGAAATTTCTATACCCTCTTTATAACGGTGGAATCAAAATTGATACAGATCAGTACATCAAGGCATCATATCATCGTTCGAAGAGGCTAAATCATGGGAAGTGCATCAGACCCATCCCAGCTCGATGCGACGCATACAAATTTTCATTTTTTCCTTCAGCTATTGAAGAATGGAATAGGCTGCCACATGAATTTATGGGCGATATCTGCCTTGATATTTTTTCTTAAAAACGTTGAGTCATATTTTGAGAAGCAAATGGTGTAAACAAAAAAAAATCGTTCCTAAAATGTGTTTCGTTATTCACTGCGAGTGTTCAGTTTAGGATTTTATCTTATTATTACCTATTGTCTAACGTGTTCTATTATTGTGTCGGTTCGCGGTTCTTTACAGTGCTTCATATGCGACAAATTGAATGCCCGTTAGAGTGTTGCAGTGCGTATGTTTTCCATTTTTTGTGTTTCTGATGTTTTTCCTTTTGTATAACGGTCCCATCAGCTCACCCACTCCTGTAAGAGCCTACCAAGGCTTACAGTATGCCTAAATAAATAAATAAAAATTATTATTATTATTATTATTATTATTATTATTATTATTATTATTATTATTATTGTTATTGTTATTATTATTATTATTATTATTATTATTATTATTATTATTATTATTATTATTATTATTATTATTATTATTATTATTATTATTATTATTATTATTATTATTATTATTATTATACTTGGCCCGGCCAACTTTCCGGGCCAAGTCCTACAAGCCGCTTGTGGCTTAGACGGGCCTGTTGAGTTTTCTAATGAAATATGATGGGAATTATGTATTATTATTATTATTTTTTAAGAAATGTTCACCGACAAGTGAGACAGGTACTGCACCTCGCCTTTCCTTTCCCGAAATAAGAAAACCAACTTAAGATATGAAACCAATTATTAACTTACGATGTTTAAACTTTTCCTAATCCGTGCCAGTTTCTCAATGCTGAGCCACCAAGCAAAGCCGTGCCAAACCACGACAAACACTGCTTTCGCATGTCTTAATTGGTTAAGCAGAGTTAAACCTCGAAAATTGTTCTATTTTTATTTTTTTGCGATGTTAGTGAAGCAAATCAGTCTGAAGGTTTTGTTAACTGCTGTGGAAACCTCTTCTCCTAATGCGTGAAAGTGCGCTAAGGTCCATGGTGCTCCAGGGCCGAAATACGAAATCAACTGCGCGACGGCACAAGAGGTATGACGCGTACCATCGGCGCTGGAATGCGAAGCGCTCATAGTCGATCACCCAGAAATGAGCTTGTGGGTAGTATTGCCGTATACCGCGGAGCAGTCCTTTAAAAAAGAAGTAGCATCGTGATTTCCATGTTATAGTCACACCGGATGTGCTACACTTTGCACAACCCAATACTAGCTGAACAGCGGCACAGAAAAATGTTTTATTGAAGGTTAAATGAAGGTAATGTTTGGCTGAAAATATTTTTTATTTCATTAGACAAACACATTCGGTACATTTAGTTCACAATCGTCAGGTGTCCAATCAACGCATAAAAATGTATGTGTATGCGCCATTCCTTGCGTTCGATTTCTTTTACTAACATGACATGTTAACATAGCGTCTCATTTCCATTCCGAAAATGTCAGCGAGAAGCTTGCAATGTCAAAATCAGCCTGGTTTATTAGGCCGCTATGAATGTGCGAAAATCATCACTGCGATATTCTGCTGACGCGTCTGTTGTTTCTCGCCGCGTCTCGTCTCTGTCTATTCTCTGGCATCGCTGAAGCCTTGGAACCCCTCTATTCAAGAAGCACGAAGTTCGGCGGCTCCTGTACAGCCGTTCCTCTTGTGCTAGACGGCTAGATCCTCCTCTGCAGTGTTGCCAAATGTCGGTGAGCAAAAGTAGCTAAATGGCAGCGTGAAAGTAGCTAAAAGTAGCTAAAAAAATTTAGCAAGGAGCTGAAAGTAACTAGATGTTTTCCCAGGAATTTTTATTTCATATTTTGCATATATAACGCATTTATGGGCAGCTCTATTATTGTAAAAAGTAAACACAGCTATCAAGACACGGTTTCCTGCAGGCGACTACGCATGACAAGTGCTAACTAACGAATAACAAATGATCATAGAGTTAATACAAATACAGTCTTTGTAGTAACTCCGTAACTCTATGCGAATGATAAATGTGCTCAGGTTTCGATTCCGATAATTTAGGCAGACGTAGTTTTCGCAAAGCGTTAAAACTTGCGCGCTAAGAAAAGACTAGCTGTGAATGCATCACTGCTCTGTAAACATGTAAAGAATGGACTTTTATCTACTTTTAGCGCGTACACAGAGACCTATGAACGGAGAGTAATGAAATGTTTAATGACTGTCCAGGCGATATCTTCAGTCCGCGACTCGGCATAACTCGGACCGGTGGGCCTCTTTCATCCGCTTGGTGCTGACCGTGCATGATCCGCAAAGAGAATCGAATGAGACAGTCGATTCCAGGCGCCTTATGGTCGCCTCGCAGGGAGCGTTAAGAGTTTAAGTAATAGGAATGCGTACACACATGCACAATAGTGTACCGCGAGCACGACTTCGATGCTCATCGGAGCCCCCAAGCTGCGCGATAGACGACACCCGTCAGAAGCTGCGCCGCCACATCAGCCGCATCGCCTCGCCTCTCTTTACTTTGCGAGTTATTTTTTCTTCTTTTTCCCGCTGAGGTAGACATGCAGGAATCTCCACGGAGGCAGAGGCGGCGGAGTCATACCAACACCCCCTAAGTGGCACCTTGTATTGCATCCTCCTCCTCTCTCTTTTCAAGTGTTTCCTTCTTTCTCGCAAGATATCTTTGTCTGGTTTGCGTCTTGTATAAAAACTACCTGATGGCGCTGTACGGGCCTGACGTCAGTTTCATGATGTGTAGCGTCTGCGGGAAAATGTTTCACGCCATAATAGTAATTTTCCGAAATGTAGCCAGATTTAAGCTAAATTTAACCAAAATAGCTAGATTTGTAGCTAGATTTTGAAGAAAGGAGCTAAAACAGCTACTCGTAGCTAAACTAACTTTCTTGGTAGCTAGTTGAGTCCAAAAGTAGCTAAATCTAGCTACAAAGTAGCTAAATTGGCAACACTGCTCCTCTGCGAGCGTAAGGATGTGCGAAAATACGAGGGGCCGAGGCACAACTGCGTCATGCGTTGTTGTGCGCAGTAGTGTGTAGGGTAACTCTGGCCACGCAGGTCCACTACTGCGAGTGATTCATCCCGAGCTCCCCCTCCAAAATTTGAGTCGGCCTTCACGAATGGGGGTAGGTGGACTTCGTCGTGTGAAAAATAAAAAGAAATATAAAAGGAACAAAGTTCAGTTCAGTCGTTCGGTCGTGTCCGACTCTTCGTGACCCTATGGACCATGTCACGCCAGGCTTTCCGGTCTCTCACTATCTTCATAACATCACATAACTTCATCTGCAGTGCCTCAAGGATGCCATCTAACCATCGCGTTCGCTGCCTACCCCTTCTCCGGCCTTTCCCAACATCAAATCTTTCTCCAGCGACTCCTCTCTTCTCATCAGATGACCAAAGTAGCTGAGCATTTTACTGCTTAATTCTTAATATTAGTTCGCTACATTCTATTTTCTATTCTTACTTTTTATTTGCGCAATTTTGTGCCCTTTGTTGTTAAGAACAAATTGCAAGCGACACAGATGTTTTACCATAACTAATGCTCACTTTGTGTGACCAGTATTAGTATTTAATTAGTTTACAATTAGTATACATCTTGCAATATTATAACTTTAATAATGGTGCCAGTACTGCAGAGGGAAAGTAAGAGTAAGCGACCAGTAAGCGACGTGGCCATCTCATTTTTCGTAATATAGCTCTCTTGATTTCATCAGTTGCCAAGCTGGTAGCTGAATGAGTTGGCTGGGCCACTTCAGACCCCCGTACTATTGGGGCCAACGCCCAATTCCATTCAGTCGGTTCTGCCGATTGTGCTGCTTCGGTGATCTTTCTTTACCTTGCTTTGAAAAATGACCGTTGGGAAACTCTACGAGCTCTGTGAGAGCCCGTAAACTGTGGCCCTGCGCAGTGTCAACAATTATCACGGCTATGAAGCGTTCGCCAGTCTGGCGCTCGCATTCTTCGGTGCGCTTCTTGCAGAGTTATTGCACTGGGTAAACAAGTAAACCTACAACCTGTGCTTAACATGAAAGGCTGTTTAACCTAAGTGGTACGCAACTAAAACTACTACATCACATGTAGGTTGCATAAAAAAGTAAGCAGCACTAAGGTGCGCAAGCAGGTTGATGCTACTCGATGCTTCCCCTTGCAATTTCGGGGGGAATCACGCTATGGCGAAGTAAATGCTGAATCCTGTGGTATTATCTTCACGATTCATTTAGCGAATACGTGGACGGTTTTATAAAAGAGCGAACCGCGGATAACGAAATTAACAGTCCCAGGACTGACAGCGTATGTCGCGCCTCGGCCGAGAGCGGTGCCAAGTGGAGGGCGCGGATTGTGGTCATAGCGGACAGTGGCATCGCGCTGTTGAAACGTGAAAAGGGGATCGGCTAACTGACTAGTTTTCGCGGCTGCGGGTCACCGATCGACGCAGACGTCCCCCAGGATGTGGTGTCGCGTTGTGCGAAGAAGCTAACAAGAGCTGAGATCGACCCAAGCGAACAGCTCGGCTTGAGAACGCAGTGCAGCACAAGCTTACTTAGCTTTTCTCAGCTCATGACTGCGTCAGTCCGTGCACTTGGCCGATTGGCACGCACACCACGTGTTCTTTAGCAGACGACACAAAGAACGAACGTTGCGTCATGACATTTGGGACTCACGGGACCAAAGTTGCTGCTCTTCCCTGGTTTCACGTCACTTCCCGGCGCCGAGAAACCAAAATCGCTTAATATCAATAACGAAATAATAAATTATTTTCCGCACGTATAATCACCGCAGGGCGTGTGACACACTGTACATGTCCCGAAGCAGTACACAGCGTTTGAAACAAAGAATGAGCCAATCAAAAAATTAGTGTCTCAACCCGTTTAAGGATGATCCGTCCCTCCACCCCAAGGGCAAACTTGGATTGACCAAGAGGTTGACGAAATAAACTTCTTCAACAACTCTGATGAATCCAGTAAAATGACGGTGGCCAACGAGGTTACACACCGCTTGAAGCAAAGTGGTCAAAAATATGATGGTAAATCTTCCACAAACAGCCCAGCGGCAAGTAAACGCAAGGCATATCAGCATCGTTGTTGTCTATGAAGCGCATGGGAGGAAAACGACTTTACAAAGAGTCATTAACGGCACAATTACCGCCGTCACAGCAAGGCGATCTTGCCATCCTTCTTTCTGCCGTACCTGCTTCAAGTTGGTACCATTCATCTGCCCTATCAACAAACCTTACAAAGCAGATGCTCCCTTTCTACTGCATTTCGAGAGAGAGTCGTGGGGTACGCCTGATATGTCTCCGCTTCCTGGAGTCGCGGCATGCGTGAAACATTCAGCACTAAAACGATGCCCGAAAACAGGCGAGCAGGTTTATGACCAGAGGATGCACCTACGTGCGTTTACGGTAGAAGATAAATGAAGAAATTAATGAAGTGAAAGACGAATGAAAGGCATAGCACTGCCCGTATAACATGCAGATACATAGACGAGCATTTTGTGCTGAAACGAACAGACCAAAGAAAACGAGCGACAGCAACTATTAAACGAAAGGATGCTATTCGTCATTCGATCGCCCGTGAACCAGAATTAGGGGACAGATAAATCAGATTAGCTGTGACCTCCCACAGTGAAGGTAACGAGGTAGGTTTTGTCGAAAGCATGCGTAAATGGGCTTAAGTTTGAATGTCCCCAGCTTCACACGAAGCCCACGGCTCTAATACTTTGCAGAGGTGATCATAACGGCGCGATGAGTGCACATTTAACTGGGCTAGTTTTATATGAAAATGTCGATGCCTGGTCACGGATGGCAATTTCAAGGGAGTGCACGGTGCAGACATATCGGGAGCACTCGATATGAAATCCACATCGATCTGTATTGATGGCGCCTGCTCATTCAGAAAAGTCCCATAAACATACCAGAATGTTGTAAAGAAGCATTGAGCTCCCGGAATGTAAGTACGTCTAGCCAGAGTGAAAAAGAGGCACGTTTTTGTGTTGTTTTTTTTTTGTGACTTGCAATTTGTAAATCAATAATGCCTTCCGCAGTCTTTGTCTCTGTCATTTCACTGCAAGACTTTTGCTTTGAAGCCATCGCTATTATCATACCAGACATTTAAACACTGCAAATTGCCCAGATATAGTGCTCACAGCGTTGTTCTTGGAATAGTTATTTTTATTTATCGCAAAACTTCAGATGATGGGGAAGGGAGATATGTGTAACTACTTTTCGATAGGCTAAAATAGTGGTAAAATATGAAGTAGATGGACGAAGATGTCTACAACAGTGCACTACAAGAGGCATTATACAATGAACAGCGCATTAGGGCGTATTCGTCAACATGAAGCGCCTCATTTATCACTGTTATTTGATGCGCCAACAAAAAAAAAAAGAAAACGATTGCAGTGGCTTACAGAAACAAATGGAATAGAAAATGTTTTCTTATAATCTTCCATATTAAGGATATTGCAATGACGCCGGCCATGATAAAACAGCTTAAGTAACAGTAGTTTTCAAGAAGAATGGGCCCGAGGCCCATTTCCTGTATATTACTGGAAATAATTTTTTTTTTTCAAATTTAAATCTTCCAAAAGATCTTTTTATTTTAGGCCAAAAAGCCCCAGTGCATAAAGTCATCGTTCAGACGTGTAAGTCGGGGACAAATAGTGTCACTTGATCATCTCGCAGAAATCATGTTCGGAGCTAGCGGTATGCTCATGGGAAAAATAGTATATTTGAATCTGAAAGCTTTAATTTGGAAGCACCGATGAATGGTAAGATGAGAGCGTTTTATGCTATTATTTATTTATTTATTCACAGTATTATTGCAGCGTGGGGAGACACCATAAATAAAAATAGTCATATAGTACAGAATAAGATGCACAAATGGTGTAATATATAACGTACTCAGAAAACGCCCAGAAAAACCACGCACTATGGCAAACAAAAGAAAAAAATGAAAAGAACCACTGTAGGCATGACAAATATGACATGAAAATATGACGACGCGAGGGGAGTAGCTTAAACGAAATGGCTCGTGTTCGCTTCGCGGCAAGCTTTATGGCATATAGAAACGAGCCTGTAGTGTCAAATACCAGAATAAAGACAAGGAAAAAGAAGCATTCATTTCTGAAGTGATCGCGATTTATTTACGCTTTATATTGAAGGCTCCGCCTTCTAGAATACGGGTTCGCGAGCGATGGTCTCGCCCGACGAGTGAAAACCAAGTCTTTCTTAAAAACACCGGTTTATTCCGGATCAACAGAAAAGTATAAAATAGAAAAGAAACAGCATTGGTCAAAACTGCTCTGGAAACATGCCGTCGAAGTTCGCGACAATGGACTATGCAGAATAAAACGGAACATGGGTCAGGGCTTCACCGCGACAACACAAAATACACTGCGGCGCGGATAGGGCGAGTAATAGGGCCAAAGCGTAGATCACGGTACAAAGACATTGCTACTCGCGTGGCAGCACTCACGCTAACACTCCTAAGGCTTCCTTGAAGGCGCCGCTTCCGTCTTCGCCTCGCAGGACTCCGCTCCGTCGTCCGTGTGCATCCTGCCGGCTTGGGACGCTGCCACGCCGCCCTTCTCTGGCCGGCCGCTCGACGAAAAAGCCCTGAGCCCTGCTTCCAACGCGCTTATCTACCCTCTGTCTCGCGCCGATAACATCCCGCCCCCGCTCCGGGCCGCTCGCTCATGCGTACTCGCGCTGCCCGGGCGGACACCAACACAAACAGAAAAAAGCGCGCGCGGTTTGAAACGCTAAAAGGGGCTGTGGGGCCCCACACTATTTACTGCCTCCCGAACGGCGCCAGTCTTGTATTCCCGTCTGCAGTCCCAAACATCTTTGTGCCCTGCCAGGCAGTCGGTGCCAAATGTCGGTGAGCAAAAGTAGCTAAAAAATCCAGCAAGGAGTTAAAGGTAGCCAATTTTATTGAAGAATTTTTATTATATATTTTGGATATATAGGACATTTATTGGCAATTAAACACGGATATCAAGACATGTTTTCCTGTAGGAAACTACGCATAACAAGTGCTCACGGATAATGCATGATTAACGTGCTCAGGTTTTGATTCTAATCATTGCGCGCTAAGAAAGAACGAGCTGCGAATGCATCACTGCTCTGTAAACATGTAAAGAATGAACTTGTATCTACTTTTTGCGCGCACACAGAAGCCCATGAACTTGAAATTTTAGCACGATGTGTACACCTATGAAAATATTAAAATAAATGAAAAATTGCTGAAGGCATATATATATATATATATATATATATATATATATACATGCATACATATTCTCAATTCTACCTTGAAGAAGGACGGTCCACCGTCCGAAACGGTTGGAATAAAATAGATAATCGGGAAAGTTGTGTGACATCCTGTTTGAATTTAACTCTGGCCCATTAGTAACAAGCAAACCATGTATATATATTCTGTTAGACCGGCCTTTGCAGGCCATTAGTTGTTCCAAACTTTAAGCCCTCGAAGGAGCACAGCACGGTTAGCAGAGCCTCTTCCAAACGCACACCCCTGAAATAGCCGGGCACCGGGCCGGGGTACGCTTATACCCAATTTTACCGGTGGGTGTCCGGCGGCGGGTTTCGAACTGACTACCTCCCGCAGCCGAGACGGGCGCCCATACCACACGGCCATATATATATATATATATATATATATATATATATATATATATATATATATATATATATATATATATATATATATACACATTATTTTTCGTGCCTATTCTGTGGCATTACGCCAACCATTTCTATAATCATCATAATGTATTTTGTTGCCATGTTTTCAAATTACCATGCAGTGGCGTGGAGAATGGCCAGTGGTCTGGTTGTCAGAGAGATGAACACAAAATTATCAAGTGAACTGGAAGCGTTTCAGACATTGATTTTATTAACAAAGACTTTAAATGAAACTATACACATGAAGACACGTCAAAGTACTTGTTGGTAAGTAAAATGCAATACAATAGAAAAACAAGCAGAGTCTTTCGCGCCAGACAAATGGTGACGTAGACAAAGACCCCCCAGTTCGCATACAACATTTTTTCCGTGCTGCAATTGAAAGATTCAGCGCACAAAACGAATCACCAGAAGACGAAGAAGCGCTTCGTCTTGTCGTGTCCTTGCGTGTGCTTAGTTTTTTTGTACGCTGAGTCCTGCAAGCATGGAATCTAATTATAAAACTAGCCCAACAACAAGTATTACTCAAACTTCTTCCGTTAGCATAAATTGCAACATGTCATCACATATAAATTTGCGCAATTGATATTTTAGAGCACTTTGTAGTCAACCACATTGTGGAGAAAAAAATGCAACAAAACATGCACTATTTTGCATATCCGTAATCAATAAGGCCGAATAATAATAATTTCTTCCGATGTAAAGTTAGATCCATGTAAGAAGGGCTCGGCCTCGGAATTCTTTAATATACAAGAAGCTATGGCAGTAGATAAAGGCCTGCGGTACGCACAATTTTTGAATAATATCTGCAGCATGCAGAGCATCATCCTCTGCCGTTCAGTACAATGCCATCGTGCCGATGTTTGCAACCACGTGTCACTTGGCAAGCTATATTAATTGCATCTCTGTGCCTCCGAAGGCCGTCCCGCACACTTAGCGCATTTAGTGTGTCAATGTCCAACCTATTACGACACTTGGTCTTAGCAACGCTCATATCGCTAAAGCATCTTTCTACTCCAGCGTTTATGAATGGCGACAGCACTGTCATGGCGAGCATAGCCAGCTTGGTTTTCACTCTGTGCGTCTTCTGTCCAGAAACCACCGGTTGTATTAGTACAGCACGATTTTACGTGCCACAAATTTCTTCACTGCGTTTCGCAAGCGGACACGGCTTCCGCGGACAGAAACTGTGACTTCACTTCCGTTATTTTTTTTCAGTGCGTTCTCTACTGAGAGGAGAGAAGCCTTTTGCAAGCACCAAATGCTTTCTGGAAGCCGCTGACGCAGCTGGTTAAAGAGTTCCACAATGAAACGTCAGCAGCGAAGGCGCAGCTCCTTTTCACTGTCGAGTGGCAAGCATGCGACTCGGAGTGCCGTTTCAAACCGGTGATCGAAGTATAGATTTGGGTCGAGATGCTCCTTGATATTGACCGTTAACACGTCGTATCGCGAAGTTGGCAAAGCTACTTTTGCGGCTGTTGATTTGACAAGGTTCATCAGATCCTCGAATAATTTCATCGGGCCATGTTTTTCTACATGATATGATTTGCTGACACGCTGGAATTCTGCTAAAACCCAGTCCAGCATTTGTTTTTGGGGTCACTATACATTTCATAAGGTATCATTGACGCGTGTAGCAATTTTCCTTTCTTTGTGCTTTTTCAAAAACTTCCTTCAGTTCAGTTCATTGGGCAAGTATCCTATTTACTGCAGAATGTATTGACAACCAGCGTGTGTCACAGGCTTGCAGTACAGCAAGTGGAGTCTCTCCGTCTATTATTTCGCGGTATAAGATTAGCTATTCCATGTTCCTCGTTGACTGAGCAAACCATCGGTGCGTCTCCCTCACCAGAAATTCCCTTTCGGGGCAAGGTAACTGACGCATGTGAAACTGCAAGCTGGAGAGAATGGCAGAAGCATCGAACCATAACAAGATGACGGATTTCGTTTCTTAGTCGAGTGTAGACGCCACTATGCACACCCGTCATGATGCTTGCATTGCCTGCTCCAACGCCAACAAGATTTTTGGGATTCAAACCCTTAGACTGCAATCCATCTAAAAGCGTTGAGGTGATGCCTTCAACGCTGCACTCTTCGACTTCTTGCAGGACAAGGAAAGTTGAAACGATCTCACCGTTTAACTGGGAAAAATACCTGATGACTATGCTGAGGACCTTCACGACACTAATATCAATCGACTCATCGATCAGAACGCTGTGCTTTTTTTCGGCAATATCTTCCCGCAACGAATTATCAAAATGCAGTCCAAGGATGTTCTTTATCAAATTAGTACACTTTGTGCGATGAATTTTAATCTTAGGCGCCACCTGGCTATCTTGAAAAATGCGCTTGCAAGCTTCTCTCAAGTGGTCAGTGGTGTCCACTGCACAATGTTCAGCAAGAAAGAGAGCAAGGGTGGCTTCTGCTTGCTGCACAAGACTTGGCGTTACGCATGGCATGGTATCAAATATAGAAGGCGGCTGAAGTCCTTTGCACGATGCGCATGCTAGGTGTTTTGCAGACATGGCATGCTTATCGATGTTCGCTTTCTTCGCCCCGATAAAACATTTGTAAAATTTGCAAAAAGCCTTGAAGGGGTCCCCAGCCATCGCCATAGGCCACTCATTGTGCTTATCCTCAAGCCAGGAGTCTATGAAGCGCTGGTTGTACATTTTGCTTTTGTCTGCCATGTTGTCTCGAGTCTAGTATCCTCAACCTATATATGCGCCGCGCTCTCAAAATACTTTTCGCAATCAGAGCAATGATAAAGGGGAATTAGCAATCACACAACAAAAAGCTACGTGTTCGAAAAACTACTACAACACATTCAAAACAATATATTTGCATGAGCGACAGTAGTGAAAAAGCTGTTTCAACAACTGCACTAACAAGCGAGATAGCAAACGAATGAAACCAATTTTTCACCATTCAGTCCAGAAATCCGATGGCCGTAGGATCATGTATGGTATGGTGCCGTCCGGAAGAAGACTAGCGCACGCTCCCTAAATGGATCGCTGATTGGGAGTCAGTGATCTCAGGGACAGTCTTATGACCCCAAGATGACCACAGGCAATCTCGATGAATGCAGCACGCTCGATTTCCCGCGCTGGCTCAGGGCACGTTCCCTGGATGGCTCGCTGGCTGGGAGTCAGTGGCCTTAGGGCAGTCCGATGGTCGCAGGATGACAACAGGCCGATGGAAGGAGCACGGTCGATCCCCACGCTGCTTGATAACCGGTGATCATCGCGTGGTTTTATAGGACATGGCTTGTTTGTTAGTTCGCTCGCTCGCACAGGTTTAATGAATGTACAAGCATTGTATCCAGTCGGCGACTCAGCGTACTATGAGACCTCGAGTTTAGGCAGGCCTGAAGACTGGCGGCACACAATATCTTCCATCCGCTCGGGGCTCAGCGTGCGCGATTTGCGAGAGCATCGGAGAAGCCTCGCAGTAACGTCTCGTAATTCAGAGTGAGTCACGTCTTGTTCGCATGCCACGTGCGGGCGCACCTCGTAATCGCGTAATTTTTGCGCCGGAGCGTCAAATATCCTAGGCCGCCGGATCTGCGTACGTGTCTCTGAGTTATATGACAGCTTGAATGAATGTGCAGGTGATATATCTCCACTCGGTGACTGCAAGTCGGCGTACCTCGAACCGTCGAGTTTCGGCAGCCCGAAGAACGGCGGTCCATATATCTTCCACCCGCTCAGCGGCGTCAGCGACACGTAGAAAGTCGGAGTCTCGGAGGTGCCTCGCAAGAGCTTTAAGCGTCTAATAAGTCAAAGACGTGTTGTGTCCGCGTGGCGCGTTTTTGCGCAGGAGGTCAAGTATCTTGGGATGCCAGGTCAACGCACGTGTCTCTGAGTTATGAAAGGTTTAATGACTGCGCAGGCGATAAGACCGGCGGGCCTCCTGGCCTTTTTCATCCGCTCGGCGCTGACTGCGCGTGATCCACAGAGAGAGTCGAATCAGTCAGTTGATGCCAGGCCCCAGCTGCCAGGTCGCCGCGCAGGGAACGTTAAGTGTTTGAGTAATAGGAATGCCGACACATGCGCATACACATCTACAATAGTGTACAGCGAGCACGAATTCGATGCTCATAGGAACCCCGCGCAGCGCGATGAACGACACCCGTCGGATTCTGCGCCGCAGCATAGCCTCTCTTTTCTTTGAGTTATTTTCTTTTCCCTGCTTAGGCATACCGACACCACATATGCATTCGCAGTCTGCCTTGTATTGCATTCTCCTTTCTCTCTTTTCAAGTGTTTCCTTCTTTCTATCTTGTTATGGTTCGCGTCTTATTCATAAACTTCTAGACGGCGCTATATGGCTGACGCCAGTTCCATCATGTGTAGCATGTGTGTGGCGAGTGTTTTTTTCCCACCAGAATAGTGATTCCGAAATATAGTCAGATTTAAGCTAGGCTTCACCAAAGTATCTAGATTAGTAACTAGACTTTGAAGAAAGGAGCTAGAACAGATCCCCGTAGCAAAACTAAGTTTTTGGTAGCTAGTCGAGTATAAAAGTAGCTAATATCTAGCTACAAAGTAGCTAAATTGGCAACTGCTAGCTGAACAGCAAATAGCCACCAAGGAGCCACTCTAAAACCATATTGAAAGCATGGAGGAAGGAAAAATCATGACTAAATGCGATAGAGGGTGCGTTCCAATTCTTAGACGTATAGCAAGACGGCTTCGTAGACGTCTACACGTTCGCCCAATGGAAAACGTCTGCCTGTCTGTGTTTGTATTAGCTCTATGTCTGCGCCTGCCGTCACCTTGTGACATAAAACTTGAACTAAAACGTTCGAAGAACTATTATAACGTTGCGTTCTTTAAAACTTTACGATAATGCAGGTGAAAACCACATTTTTAACGGTTCCCCGATTTTTTGCAGCAATAATATTGCGGGGTTAATCGCCACAGCGCAGATATCGATTATTGATCGGACAACTTTTATCAGACTGTACCGACTGCTTAGCCAATAGGCCCGCTCATGGCTTGACGGAAGACAATAATCCGTTTTTACTTTTTTTATTACTGATGCCGAAGTCTACAAACTTCCCAGATGTGCTCATGCACACAGCTGTAAGCATGAAAAAATGCAAAAGGCTGTAAACGTGAGAGGATTACGGACTAAAGGTGACAACCAGCTACAGCAAAAGAAAAACTTTGTGCCGTTACACCTGTCGTCTGCAGTCGCTAGGCGAAGGAGCCGAAGACAGCAACACGTTTTATTAATATACAGGCACGCGAAAATCAGCGCCAAACAAGCCGGCATCGTCAGGCGAGTTCGTTCTTCCTAGATTAACTAAAAATGAACGGAATAATTTGCCACGGCTAATACAGTAAGAGAGAAACACATGCATGCCGTACAGCAGCCGTCTTAACTCCCGGCGAAGTACCAAGAGGGACGAGTTCATCGATAACATCAAGACTCAAAAAACCCATCGTCAAGTTAAAGAAAAAAAAAAAAAGAGGACCAACGTTATCTAGCTCTCAAACAAAAATCTCGACTGCGCACTTTCATCTGAGAGTGCGATTCAAGAATCTGCAGTGCTATGAATCTCACGGCCATGAAGGCAGCTGAATTAATTTCTGTAGATAGTACAGAACGCTTTGACGTAACAACTCACATTTGAAAGATTGTGCATATGCATACTCCGGCGGTCGCAAAGAGCACGACCACCGTACAATTACTACAACCACTCCAAGTACGACTCGATCAGCCCGATCCGTGCACTGTCCGCCATGCTGAGAGAGCAAAGTATCCTGCATCGATGTTTACTTCGCCGAAGACGTGAGAAATGGAACTCGTTCCAAAATGGCGGCTGCTAGCCGTCTAAGTACACGTCCACTAGGGGGTATTAGAGGCCATATATGGCTGAATTTCATTAAGCAACCACATTCTGCGCTTAGTTCACAATCGCCAGGTGTTGAGTCAACGCATAAAAATGTATGTGTATGCATTACTTCCGTTCGATTTCTTTTACGAACATAACGTGTTAAAATTATCGTGTCATTTTCATTCCGAAAACGTCAGCGAGAAGCTTGCAATCTCAAACTCAGGCTGATTTCAGGAAGCTTCGGTGAATGTGCGAAGATCGCCACCCCGAGGTCCTGCAGATGCGTCTCTTGTTTCGCCCGCGCGTCTCTCGGTATTCCCTGGAGTCGATCGAACCTTGGAACACGGCGGCACGTGTTCAAGCGTTCTCTTGCGGTAGACGGCGAGATCTTCTCCCTCTGCGAACGTAAGGATGTGCGAAAGGACGAGGTGGTGGTGGTGCAACTGCGTCATGCGTGGTTGTGGGCAGCAGTGTGTCGGGTATCTCGGGCCACGCGGGTCTGGGGCTCCGCGTGATCCGTCCTGAGCGGCCCCACCAAAATTTTCATCTACTGTAAGGAATGGCGGCTCAGAGGTTGGTTGTAGAGGGGTAAGTGGACTTCGTCATGTGAAAAATAAAGAATACACAAAAAAACTTATCTCGCTTCATTTTTATTGTATTGCTTTCTATTTCGTATATTTATTTTTGATTTCGGCAATTTCAGTGACATTTATTGTTTAGCAACAAATTGCGAGTTATATAAATGTTCTACCATAACTCATGTTTCGTTTGCGTGAGCAGTATTCGTACGTAAGTAATTTACAATTAGTATCTAGCTTGCAATATTAAATCTTGAATAATGGCGCCGGTCATGAAGAGGAAAAGTAAAAGTAAGCGACGTGGCCGTCTCATCTTTTCGGGGATCGTTGTTTATGTTGCTTCGAAAAATGTCCGGTGGGAAACTGCGAGTTCCGTGAAAGCCCGTTACCCAGGCCGACGCTCGCATTCTTCGGCGCACTCCTTGCAGAGTTATCGCAGCGCGTAAACAAGTAAACCTACAACCAGTGCATAACATAAAAGACTGTTTAATCTAAGCAGGACGCAGTTACTACTCCTATATGCACGCGCAGCTGGTTTAGGAAAAAGTGTGCAGGTGTGCAAGGAGGTTGAAGCGACTCGTGTCACGGTTGCATTCCGGGGTTGAGTCACGTTTTGGCGTGGTAAAATGCTGAATCTTCTGGTATTATCTTGAAGCATTCCTTTAGCGAAAACATGGACGGTTTGACAAAAAAAAAAAAGAAAAGCAAACAGCAGACAATCGAAATTGATCGATCCACAAGACCGAGAGCACATGTTGCGGCGCGGCTGCGGGCGGGGCTGGAGGGCGGCGGATTGTGGTCGGTGCGGACAGTGACATCGTGCCGTTTAAACATGAAAAATCAATCAGCGAACTATGGGTTTTAGCGGCTACGGGCCACCGATCGACACAGACGCCCGGAATCGTTTTCGCCTTGTGTGAAAGGCTGAGATCGACGAACAGCTCGCCTTGAGAACGCAGTGCCGTATCGCTCACTGAGCTTTTCTCAGCACATGATTGCGTCAACCAGTGCACTTGATCGACTGGCACGCTCCCACCCTGGGTACTGGAGCAGGCGACAAAAAAAAAGAACAAACGTTGCGTCACGACGTGCGGGACTCATGGGACCAAAGTTGCTTCTCTTCCCTGGTTGTGACGTCGCAGCACCTCCAGGCGCTGAGAAATCAAAACCGAAATCGCTCAGTATAAATAACGAAATAATCAATTATTTACCACATGTATATGAATCGCAGAAGGTGTATCGCGTGTTTCGGAACAAATAGGCAGCGCTTGAAAAGAATGAGCCAACCAAAAATTGGTGTCTCAGCACCTTTAAAAGTTGCTCCATCCCTCAAGCCCCGAGACAAATTTGTGAAGGATTTGTGAAGGAAGCATTTTTATGCCCTGAGGCAATAAACATCGCAAAAAACATCGAGTAAAATGACGGTGGCATGCATTGAATTCGTTCACGGGGTTTCACATCCTTTAAATCAAATTAGTCGCGTACAAGAAGAGAGTGAGAAGTTTTGGCTTAAACTGAACATTAAAAAGACAAAGATCATGGCGTCTTGCCCTATCAAGTCCTGGAGCATCAATGGACAAGAAGTGGAAGCTGTGACAGATTTTCTCTTCTTGGGCTCCAAGATTACCTCGGAAGGAGACTGCAGCCATGAAATTAGGAGACGCCTGCTTCTGGGAAAGAGAGCAATGGTTAGCCTTGACCGCCTAGTAAAGAGCAGAGACATTAGTCTGCCAACCAAGATCCATATAACTTGTGCTATGGTCTTTCCAGTTGTGATGTATGGATGCGAGAGTTGGACTTTGAAAAAGGCTGACCGCCGAAGAATTGACGCGTTTGAATTGTGGTGCTGGCGAAGACTCTTGAGAGTTCCTTGGACTGCCAGAAGATCAAATCAGTCAATATTGTCGACCATAAACCCTGACTGCTCAATGGAGGGTCAAATTCTAAAGTTAAAGCTCAGCTACTTTGGTCATCTGATGAGAAGAGAGGAGTCGCTGGAGAAAGATTTGATGTTGGGAAAGGTTGAGGGTCGCCGGGGAAGGGGTAGGCAGCGAACGCGATGGTTAGATGTCATCCTCGAGGCACTGCAGATGAAGTTATGTGATGTTAGGAAGATAGTGAGAGACCGGAAAGCGTGGCGTAACATGGTCCATAGGGTCACGAAGAGTCGGACACGACTGAACGACTGAACTGAACTGAGTCAAAAATATGATGTTAAAGTTTCCTCAAAGAGCCCAGTGGTCAGTAAGCGTAAGGCATATCAATACCGGCATTGTCACTGAAGCCCATGAGTTAATTTTTCTTATATTACCCAGAAATGCGGCGCAACGAACACAATTACGTGAATAGAGAACACAACACAGGCGCATATTGCATGATGAGGAGTGAACGTGAACGTTGTATGTGGTAGCCGCAGATGTGAAGTGCTTTTTTCTAGTGTGTGTCTATGTGGTGGAATTTGACTGTCATGCTTGGACGCAATGTTAGTGTTATAGTGGGATGATTGTGCTACTAACTTTTATTCTTGGCGCTAGACATCTGCTTGGCAAAGAAGAGGTGTGCGAAGGATATGTACTTGGATGTATATATATATATTTTTTTACGATGTAATTACACATCTCAAAATCAAATATCTCTGCACCCCAATTCTTGGCCGATCACCCTGTGTGGGTACGTGCCATCAAATTAGAGCAGAACAACAACAACAACAACAGAAGAGGAAGTTGCGACTGAGTGTTGAAGAGGAAGTGCGTGTTATGTTTCATATTACAATTGGTAGTGTGCGCCTGTGTTGTGTTTTCTGTTCACGTAATTGTGTTCGTTTGCCGCATTTCTGGGTACTATGCAGCACCAACTCGCCCCTCAAGCTGCTAATTTTTATATATGTATAATGTGGTGTTCTTAATGGTCCGTTGATATGGGTACACGTTGCAGGAAACGGACGGGACAACTTTTTCGGACGCTACGGGCACTTTATTGCACGGATCAAAAACACAGTTCGCCTCCGCGAACACAGGCCGCAGCTTCATACCCCAGCCGTAAGTCGGCAATCAGTCCCCTTTCGCACCAAAACACCCCTCTTAAGTATACATTTTCAGCATCCTGAGAACCATTTTGTAGCCAATTGGAGGAAAAGAGCTTCTTCGAGCCAATCAGAATGAAAAAGCAACGTTTTAAATAGCCAATGGCACGTCAACACTGTGTCCGGAATCCACTGGTCGTAAGCAGAGCGGGAAAAGAAGAGAATTTATTGCTACCACGCTCACCAACACGAAAATCGTGTGCTGCTGCGATGTTTCTGTCAACTTTAGAATCGACAGTGCGAGGTGTGTCGGCCGCGACTGGGCCGGCTCGCCGATAGCACCGCGGGGATGTTTATGTTCACTCGAGAGCCGACGGCGCGGTGCGCGTCTTTCCGCTCGCATACCACGAAGGCATCGCATTAAAAACGGCACCCCTGGCTTGCGCGAGCGAAGCCAGAAACACGAGACCGCTTGTGTGTAAACGTCGCGTTTCCCAAGCGACCGTCCATGTTCGTGTTTTGTTTTGCCAGAGCCGAGCAGTGAAGATATAAACCTTTGCCCGCATGGTCTGAGCTGACAGGTTAAACGACGGCGCCGATATGGGGTTTCGCTCTCCACACTCTCCGAGTGGCCGGCACGCCTGACTCGCGCTGATCTGTCTTTGAAGCAACGTGTGCCACCTGTAAGACGGCCCTGGGCTTCTTGCGCGGCGGCAACAACGATGAGCACCTTTCTCCGGTCGCACAGGCGAGGTCACTGCGGTGTGTACATCTGCGGTGACGATGACTGCGGGCCTTTAAGTGGTACGAGCGGCAGATGCGGCGTAGGCTGTTTTTCCTGAGAGCCATAATTCCTGCCTCTGGCGCCGTGATGCCTGCTCCGTCTCACAGTGCGACCACCACTTCACCCGGGCTCGACCCCGCGCTCCCAGCCAAATACCTTTCCCTCGCGTAATTCAAGTTTAACGGGCCATTCAACGGCACCCGGACGCGTCCTCATAAAATACACAAAGAAAAGACAAACAGAAGAAGCGAGCCGGCTGTTTTGGGGTGCTCCCCGCCTCCACAACGGCTCGGCAGCTTAACACCATAGAAAGAAAACGTTTTTTGAAAAAGTCATTAGCAGCAGAATTACAGAATTACTGCCGTCTATGACAAGCGACCTTGCCACTCTTCTCTCTGACGTACTTGCTTCAGGTTGGTTTCATTCATCTGTCCTCTTAACAAGCCTTATAATGCGGATCCTTCCTTTCTACTGCTTCTTGAGAGGGAGCAGTCTCCGCTTATATGTCTCCGCTTCCTGGAGACACGGCATGCTTAACACATGCAGCACTAAAATAATGCCCGAAAACAGGCGAGCAGATTTCTGACGATAGGATGCGCCTACGTGAGTTTACGGTAGAAGATAAAGAGTAATGAAGTGAACAATGAACGCACTTGGTACATTGCTTGTGAGTGTGTTTGCATCTTGCGCAAGTTACTGCTATTGGCCGGTGACATTGAAAGTAATCGTGGCCCTCCTGTCGAGTGTGATGAACTGGTTAACGCTCTGAAGCAGTTGCGAAGCGGACAGTCAGAGATTCTCGGCCAACTGAAATCTATTCCGTCCACTCTGGCCGACCACGAAAAAAGTTTCGTTGACTTAAAAGCAAGGCTAGACAAGACTGAACAGGACTGTGCTCCTTTGGCTGAAATGAAGTCTCAAAGGAATCCAATCCACCACACAAGATTGCGTGGCACAAGTATCAGATAGATGGATTTATAGAAAAGAAAAAGCAGAGAGGTTGGCCGGAATAATTCAAATCTGTCCTGCTACTCTGCACTGGGGAAGGGGAAGGAGAGAAAAAAGAAGGTCGTGATGGGTGGCGATGTGGGAGAAGGCATATGAAATACATATACAGACACAGTAGCTTGTTTTACAAGCGCGAATCAAGTCCGCTGGCGCACAAAAAACGGCAAAGAGCACGCATTGCTGGACACCCTTCCCGTTGTCCTGCCAAGCGCCCAGCAGCAGTTCCTCCGACAGAGCCCTCTTGTCTAAACGCTTCAAGGAAGCAGCTAGCACACTTCTTTCGCGCGCATACGCTGGGCACACCAATAATATATGGTCCACAGACCCTGGGATGCCACAAGCTGAACATTTCGGCGAGTCCATCTGTCCAATTAAATGTAAGTACTTGTGCGTGAAAGCCACGTTTAAACGAAGTCTATGTATCAAACATGCCTGATGACGCGCAATATCACGCGGAACATAAAATTTTAATGTTCGATCGAGCCTTCTTAGACGAATGTGTCGGGCGTCTGGCTGGGCCCAGTAAGCTGCTGTAGCATTCTTCATACAACTCGTAAGAAGGCACGTCGTGTCACCTCTTGAAAAAGGCACAGCTGTTTGGAGGCCATTGATGAGCGCGCTTTTCGCTTCAACATCGGCCTGTTCATTCCCATGGAGCCCGTAGTGGGCAGGGATCCATTGAAACATTATCCTGTGGCCTTGCAGCTGGGCAGATGTGAGGAGCTCCATAATGTTTAGTGCCAGGGACTGATAGGCAGTGTGGCCTAAGAAGTTTTCCAAAATTTGTAATGCAGTCTTTGAGTCCGTGAATATACAAGCATCGCACAAGTATAAGCTCTGACTACGTGTTGACGACGCAGAAAACAGGCTGCGTCGCAACAATCTTATCTTCTATAGGTTACGCGATGCCCGTAATGATCGAATCGTGGAGCAATTCTGAAAACCTAACAGTCAACCTTTGTAAGGAAAGCTTTGGAATCGACATACAGCCGCGAGATATAGACCGTGCACATAGGCTGGGTACCTTTGCGGTAAATAAGACGCGTCCAATTATTGCCAGATTTACCTACTTTAAAGACAAAGACCAGATCCTATCTGAAGCCAGGAAGTTTAAAAACACCGGCTATGCTATTGCTGAGGACTTTTCACCTGATGTTCGAGCAGCTCGCAAGAATTTAATTGAATTTTGAAAGACTCATGATCTAAAATTCAAACTCCGTTTTGACAAACTGGTCTCTGGCAAGAAAACATATGTATTTGATGCCCATTCTGGCACAGTCATTGAACGCAAATCCTAGAAATCATTACTGCCTCCTGCAAAAATTACTTCATCGATAGGTCCTTCTCTATCTTTTCTTTATACTAATATACGCAGCGTTATTCCAAAGAAAGACTCTTTGTGTAATCTTGCTTCTTCGAGTTCATGCAATAACATCCTTTTAACTGAAACATGGCTCAATTCATCCTTTGTCGATTCCGAGATCCTTCCAGAGTTAACAAACTTCGACATCTTACGTAAAGACAGGAACGATAACTCACGCGGAGGTGGTGTATTAATTGCCACGAATCGTCTTCTGCACTGTACACTAGGGAACTTATCATCTCCATTAGAAATTATTTGGTTATTCTGTAACAAACTGCAGCCGCGCACCCTCATTGCAGTCTGTTATCGCCCACTGAATGTTGACGCATCCTTTGTATCTCACTTTCATGAAGCTTTGAACATCCTTGAGAAGGCCTATACAAATAATCCCGTCCTACTTTTCAGTGATTTCAATCTTCCCTCCATTGACTGGTCTGATTTTGCTTCCAGGTTATTGAAAAATAACTTTACTTCCCAATTTGTCAACACGTGCCTCACCTTTCAATTAACACAACTTGTTACTCAGCCAACGCGCACCCCTGATCACTCTTCAAAGATCCTTGATCTTATATTAACGTCTCACCCTGAAAGCTTTGCCGCAGTTACACACCTGCAAGGTCTAAGTGATCACACAGTAATCCTCACTTCATTCACCTGTAACCTGCTCGAAAATAAAAAAAGTCAAAAAGAAACTTACACTTTACGATCGTGGCGATTACTCCAGCATAACTAACGAATTATCCAACTTTTACGAGAGCTTCGCTTCTAATTATCAGTCTCGCTCAACCGAATCTAACTGGGTCCCTTTTATATCGGAGATGCAAAGACTAATTAGGCTATACATTCCAACTATTACAGTAGCCGAACGAGTGCAGTCCCCCTAGTTTAACACTAACCTAAAGCGTCTAAATAATAATAAAAAACGTATCTTCCGCCGTGCTAGAATGAATAACTCTCAAATCGCATGGGACAAATATTACTCTGCTGCTAACAGCTAAGATTCAGTTCTATTAAAAGAAAAGCGAAACTTTTACTCCTCTACCTTACCTTCCATGCTACAAAATAACCCCAAAAGCTTTTGGAAATGTATTTGTCCCAACGAGTCTAATACCATATCCCTTTGTGACCTCGACGGCTCCCCTATTCGCGACTCTGAAGTAGCTAATGTATTAAACAACGTGTTTTGTTCCATATTCACCCATGAGCCTCTTCAAAATCCTCCTGATGCACCTTCTTACAATTATCCTCAGATGGCGGAAATAATATCCAATCCTAACGGCCTCACAAAAATTATTGACACGTTAAAAAATACATCTTCTGTTGGGGTTGATGGCATCAATGCTAAGGTATTATAGAACACTAAACACATTTGCAGTTTAATCTTGTCTCTTCACTATATCACTATATCACTATATCAGCAATCACTATATCACTGGTTATGTTCCAGAATACTGGCGGATTGGCAGAATAATTCCCGTATTTAAGAAAGGCTACAGATAATCTCCAAATAATTATCGATCCATTTCCATCACTTGCGTCTGCTCCAAAATCATGGAAAATGTTATTTATTCGAGCGTGGCTACCTTTTTTTTTCATCTGTTAGTTTCTTCCATCCTAATCAACGTGGTTTTCGCAAAGGACGCTCATGTGACACTCAGCTTGCTCTTTTCCTACAAGAACTGCATTCTTCCATTGACCAGAACATTCCTGTTGACGCCTTGTTATTGGATTTTGAAAAGGCATTTGATAAGGTTTCGCTGTAAACGCCTAGTACGTAAACTTTCTAATCTTAATCTGTATCCGCCTTTGGTGGAATGGATCCGAGGATTCCTGGCGAATTGATAACAATTTGTGTACGCAAACGTTCATTCTTCTCCGATGTCTCCTGTCCTCTCTGGAGTACCACAAGGATCTGACCTTGGGCCTCTTCTCTTCCTAATATATATCAATGACCTACGTTATAACGTCTCGTCCGAAATTCGCCTATTCGCTGATGATTGTGTCATATACCGACCAATAACTAATCACGCAGACACATCAAGCCTGCAAGAAGATATTAACAAAGTGCTAGCATGGTGTGACTATATGGCTCATGACGCTTAATGTAAGTAAGACTTACCAGCTATCATTCCACCGCCGCCGTAACTATGTCGCTCCTACTTATTACATTAACAACAACCATTTTGCCCTTTCTGACTCCTGCAAACCCTTAGGTGTCAATATCCCTAATGATTTAACCTAGACACGTCATGTTAGCAGCATCACTAACTCGGCTAACCGGTTTCTAAGCTATTTACGTCGCAATCTGGCACTTAACACCTTTCGTTAAATTACTTGCCTGCAAGACCCTAATTCGTCCGAAACTAGAATATGCTAGCGCTATTTTTGACCCTCATCAGTCATCACAGTAATCTAATAACAATCCTCGAATCCATTCAGAACCGCACCGCTAGATTTATTTTATCAGATTATTCTTACAGCAGCAGTATTACGGCATTAAAAGCACAGCTTAGACTTATCCCCCTGTCATCTCGTCGTAGAGCTACCCGTCTCATTCTTTTTCATAGATTTTATCACTCATTGCCTCCTGTCAACAATGTAATCAGACCACCCTACCGCTATTCCCGCAATACCCACCCCAACACTGTGTATCTCCCGCGCACGCGCACTGTCACATACCAAAGCTCATTTTTCGTTCCCACTGCCAATGATTGGAATCACCTGCCTGACCATATTGCCACCATCAGTGACCTGCCACGCTTCAAGTCTTCAATCGAAGCCCATCTTTCAATCCTTCCCTCATAAATCACTTTTGCCATGTTTGCCCATCCCTCATGTAATGTTCCGGCAATTAAGGGACTTTTGAGGTACAATAAATAAATAAATAAATGAACAAATAAATAAATAAATAAATAAATAAATAAATAAATAAATAAACGAAAGGCATAGCACTACCCGCATAATATGCAGATACATAAATGGGCATTTTATGCTGAAACGAACAGACCAACGAAAACGAGCGACAGCAACTATTAAACGAAAGGATGCTATTCGTCATTCGATCGCCCGTCAACCAGAATTAGGGGACAGATAAATCAAGTTAGCTGTGACGACCCCCAGTGAAGGTAACGAGGTGGGTTTTGTCGAAAGAGAGCGCAAATATAGGCTTCAATTTCAATGCTCCCAGCCTTACACGAAGCCCACGCTTCTAATTAACGAGGTGGGTTTTGTCGAAAGAGAGCGCAAATATAGGCTTCAATTTCAATGCTCCCAGCCTTACACGAAGCCCACGCTTCTAATTATTTCCGGAGGTGATCGTAACGTCGCGATGTGTGCACATATTGAACTGGACTAGTTTTATTCGAAAATGTCGATGCCTGGTCACGGGTGGCACTTTCAAGGGAGTGGTGCAGATATGTCGGGAGCACTCAACACGAAATCAACATCGCGAGGTACGTCGGCTTAGCGCTGTAATTTGAATTTGGGGCAATATGGGTGGCGCTAAATGAGTTTGTTTAATTTTCTTTATTATTGATTACTACCCGTTGAGAACAGTCCCAGAAACACAGCATAATGTTGCAAAGAAGCATTGAGGTCCCAAATTGTACATAAGGCTATAGCGAGAGGGGAAAAAAAAAGACGCTTTATTTTTTGTCACTTTCAGTCCTATACATGTTTGTAAACTGAGAATGCCTTCCGCGGCCTTTGTCTTTGTCGTTTCGCCGCAAGACCTTTGCTTTGAAGCCATCGCTATTATAACAGACGTTTAAACACTGAAAATTACCCCTGTATAGTTCTTGCGGCGTTGTTCTTGGAATAGCTCCTTTTTTTTTTTTTTTTTTTTTTTTATCGCGAAACCTCAGCCGAGGGGGCACGGTAGAGAAGTGTAAGTGCTTTTCGATAGGCTTAAATAGTGCTAACAAATGATGTAGGCGGACGAACGTAACAAAATTGCACTACAAGAGGCATTCCACAGAGAACAGCGCTTTCTGGCATTTTCGTCGACACGAAGTCACTTTTATTGGATGCGCCAACAAAAAAGATTGCGATAGCTTATAAAAACAAAAGGAATAGAACTTTTTTTTTTTTTTTTTTAGTCTTCCGTGCTAGGGACATTGCAATGACTGCGGCTAGGATGAAATAGCTTAACTAACTGCTGTTTTCAAGGATACCTTCCAAAAGGTAAATCCAAAATGTCCCATTGCATAAAGTCATCATGCAAGCGTGTAAGCCGAGGACGAAGTCGCCAGTTTAATATATCGACCATGTTCAGAGCCTGCGCCATGTCCAGGGGAAAATATTATATTTGAATCTGAAAGCCATAATTTGGAAGCACGGAAGAATGGTACTGTACGAAAGCTTTTTATGCTATAGCTTTTGACTGCATAATATTATACCGCTAATTTAGTTTTAAGAAACTGTCCAAAAGAAATTAAGCACTCATACCATATAGTTGAAAACACTTAACAATTGCAGCGTATTTCTTCTGAGTTCTTCGGACAGCGAGAGGAAAAATGGACAAAATAAACTGAAAATTAGACGTGCATGTATAGGAACGAGATGCTCAAAGTGAGGACAAGAGTGAACGGAGCACGCTTTTCCTTCCGTTCTATCATATTTTGGCATGCTGCCTAATTGAAGATAGAAGCTGTGACATGCGCCTTCTGGCAGCCGACAACAGACCGCCTTCTCGTGGACAAATCATATTTGCTTATGTCCGCAGGTGTACGTGGGATCTGCCCGAGCGTGAAAAAAAAATGACGCTTAACGCTTAAAAAATGAGTAGCTTAAAGGAAATGGCTTGTGTTCGCTTCGCGGCAAGCTTTGTGGCATATAGAAACGAGCCTTTGTACTGTCAAATGGGGAACACGAAAATAAAAACAAGGTAAAAAAAAAAAAAGCATTCATTGCTGAAGTGGTTGCAGTGGGTCCAGAACGGCGCCAGTGCTGTCTGCAATCCCGAACGTCTTTGTGCACTGCGTGACGCCTTTCTTTGGTGAGTAACTGCACTTCAAGTAAGTTTCACATTCTCGACGCTGCCAAGGCCTCTTTCCAAGAACAAATCCAGTGTGCACCATTCCGAGCGGTCACAAGTTCTCGGATGAATAGTGCCTTTGACGTGTATATCTTCTTCCCCCCAGCGTCTCTGATAGCCGAATCAGCAGCTGCAACGCGCGACTGGCTGGCGCCAGAAACATACAGACTTCTCACATACACACAAAAGGTTCGTATAAAGGAAAGGGCCAGCAGGCTATGAAACCTGCAACCTACAGCTCCCGGCGCTCTTCGAACGAGATCGCCCGTATACGCCTCGTACAAGCCGCGACGAATACTGCGCCAGCGGCCTGTATATCAGGTGTCTTTCGCTCGGTGACCAGCCCGTGTGAGAACTGACTCTGCCCCCACTTCGCATGCGCTCGCCGCAGACGAGACGAACCGGGCCGAAACGAGAGAGTCCAGACATGCCGGCGCCCCATTCCTCTCTTCGTACCGTCCCTACCGCGAGCGTGAGAAACGATGGTCAGGACTGAATGCGTGGTATGTTTATGGTGTCAGATGATACGGCGTTCCGCGGTTTGGATCCACATCGCGCTTAGAGATGCCACCCTCTAGCAAAGCATCGTGGTTAAAGTCTCTGACAAGCGACAACTCTGACAGAGCTTGAGAACATGAGGAGGAGGAGGAGGAGGAAAAACTTTATTTAGTCCTATATTATTTGGCGGTTTTTGGACGTCTTCAGAGATGTCTGCTTGTTGTATCCACAAGAGTCTTCTCCGTCGACTTCGTCCACTTTTTCACAATGGTCGGTTGCCCTCAGTCCAGGGCTCCGCTGGCTGCTGCCGCCCGTTGGGCTCGCTGTACCAGACCTTGCTGGTCTTCGCAGCGGTCGCTGAACAGCAGAGTCTCCCATTGCTCCGCACTCGGGTTTCGAATTTTGGGGACCACATCTATGTTTTGACATGCCCATGTGATGTGATATAGTGTTGGTTTTTCATAGCACCACGGACATCTGTCAGCGTATATGGTAGGGTGCATTTTGTTTAGTATGTATAGGATTTTTACGAACTTCTGTTCGGGTGATGATGAAACACTTTTACTAAACCCAATATTTGAGAACTGGTAAGGAGGTTCCTCCTTAAAATGAAATAAGAATAGCACTCAGACTTCGGACAACTCGAATTACGGATAGTTTTTCTGAGATCCAAATTTTTCATTGTATTGAGACATTCTTGTTTCACAAACTAGCTGCCCAAACAGTGGACAAACATAAAATGCACGCAACCCAATAATAAAGTCGTGTGCCGCGTACAAAATAACAACTACACAAGCTAAATGTTTCGTCTTGTCTATTTCAAGTGCACTAAACTAGAGTAACGCAGTTAGAAACTATAAGTGACGAAACTATGGCATTTCCGTTTTAGGCAAAGGTGCTTATAATCGATGCAGCTTGCCATTTTCCGCGCGAAAGTAAGGCTGCGAAGATAACTGTCTGCAGCCTGTGCCACGTAAAAAGTCGCATTCAGTAGTTTTCGGGCGACCGAGTGCTGATATGGAGCAGCGTTTCGTATAGGATGGGAAAAGTTGTAGTTGTAAAATTTGTCATCTATTTATAAGACGACACCAAGTGTGCTACAGATAAAATGGCAGCACATTGTTTAAAACACAAATGTGACCGGCAGATATGTGATTGTCGCTCCCAAGATTATGTCTAATTCAACTTGACTGGCCAAAGCAGACCTAAGCTTTTTCTTTTTAATATTATTTTGGTTTGCGATTCCGCATTCCCTACGACTAGGGCTATGGACACGTTTGATCGGGAATCAAGGTGTCCACGTTAACGTACGAAGCCCAACTGTATGCACCCGCGCCGGGTTGGACGCTACATTTCCATATGCCACCATCTGACCCTGTCCTAGGCTATAGGTATGATCACGTACCTTATACACCCACTAACGTCCTCACTTCATCCACTCATATTGCTAAAACTAGCACTCGCTAATAAACAGAAGAGTGGCCTGGCAACTCACAACTTATATGTTGCAAGATAGTGCCTACCATTTCTAGCATTTCTTTTCTGTTCATCAGGATAAAAAAAATCTCAACAAAGTTGATTTAATTAGATTTGATTTAATATTAGTGGTATTTTTAAAGCCCCTTCTGGCAGGCAATACCGACGGGTTGACATGGACTCATTGTTGTCGTGTAGCTTGTCATTTTTACAAATTCTATTAGCTGAAGAAGAAGTATATAAGATTATTTGCAGGAATTTTATCTTTTAGGAACAGGTTACGAGCCCGTAAAGCCGGACGTAGACTATGGTCATTTCACGGCTGCCCTCATGCAGACCACCGGGGTTGAGCAGGCGCCCCTTTACCATCCCAGTCTGTGCCCGAGGAGAAATGATGATCTCGTGCCACGAAAAGTACATCTCAATGGTCTGCTGGAACTGTTCCACGCGAAGTTCATCATTCCTGGAAGGCTGTGGAAGGCGTGCTTCCTGTTGTGCAATGGTTACTGGAAAAAAAGCAGCTAACAGCTCAATCGACCGCCAGAATGAACGGTGTGATTCCGGTGTGCGCAGGCTCCTGCAAACGAACAGATAAGGCGAGCAGAACGATTGGGTAAGCTGCTCAGGTTCAGACTCAAATGGGTTGGCGCTGCTGCCGCCTCCAGGACTCTCCGGAAGAGCCAGGCTGGGCAAGCCGCTACCCTGGCTCAGACGGGAGGCGGGGCCAGTGGTGCAACGGTCTTCATCATAACTGCAGGAATCATCACTCGGAATAGACTGCGTGGACTCCGTCATCGAAGCGCTGCGATCGAGATGCAGAAACGCACCGCAGTCCTGTCAGCTGTCCGACTTTCCGTCTTCGATGAGCGCCGATGACGAGCAGCTTGAGGGAGGTCGTAATGATATGTCACCAAACAGGAGCCGTATAGTTGTTGTTGTTGTTCTCCTCTAATTTGATGGCTAATGCCCGCAACGTGGTCACGATATTATTATTCGTCTTCTACCTTGAAATGGCATTTGCAATAAAAAGAAAATAGACTCAGCTCGCGCATCTTCTCACGCATTCCCGCAGCACTTATCTATTTTTTTTTTTTTTTGCATCGCATGTATTCTATATTTGGATTCTTCTTCATTTCTTGTTGGATACGGGCATAAGCACCTCCTTCCATAATGATGGCTAATGATGCAAAAGTCAACTACATATATATATACACCATACAGTGTAATCATGGCGACCACTACGTTATGCGCTTTCCCGCCGGCCGCCGCTCAGGCTCTTCAGATTTTTTTAGATAGCAATTGGTGCGGCCGGCAACACTACTTTCCTTCTTTTTGAATTTCTAATAAAAAACCACTACCACCACCACCTGAGGTTGCCTCAGATAAAATAAATGAAAAAAAAATAATCTTGTTGTGCATGGTTGAAGCAGAGTACGTTTGATTCTTAACGATGGCAGGCATTTCCCGCCACAAACTCATGCGACTGCCGCATCTGTTTGTAAAACTCATCGCTTACCACCTAGCCACTGGCAGCGCTGGCGGCAAATTTTAATTTACAACAAGAAACTGATGGAGACAATTTCGTCCGCCATAGGGATAAGATCAAGTCCCCCAGCCAATAAACTTAGCTTGTGTGTCGACTGGACCTCCCTCAAAGTACGAGCACGTATAATAAACATTAAGCGCAACCTTATACCTAATCGACACTGACAAAAGAGCCCAGTTTGGAAAATGAAAGTATAGAGCCCCTACTGATTCGCTAGCGGCGTCAGACAAGCAAGGCGATAAGGAGTCTACTTCGCAGTGGCGACAGAATAAACAGTGATAGCAGCCAGGTAAATGCCGATGCAGATGGTTATTTCTTTCCGCACGAGAGACGAATAACGAAGCATAGAACGTTTTGTAAGGCTATCTGATTTTTGCAGGCTGGTCATAAAATGTGCCTTCAGCTATGTGGGGAGCAGTATTGTATAAGCATCATCTCAGGTAGAAAGATGACCAAAATAAAACGCGCACGTATACGTATACCTTCAATTGCAACGGTCAACAAGCGACAATGGCTACAAAAGACATTGCTTGAAACTTGTCGCAAGTGATACACTAAAATTACGGGAGTGGAGCGGTGCCTGTTTTCTAGCCCAGCATTTTGACACAGTGAAAGGGTGTCATCAACAGTTATTTACAGAATGAATTAACCGACGCTTAACTCGAGTTGCAAGGAGGGTGTGGTCCGCAATGCGGAAAACATCACCTTATTAATCAGCTCTATTCATAGAGCTGTCTGTGTAAGGCCCGTGCTCTGTTCGGCCTCAGCGGTTGTTGGGTTGTCTGTGTAAGTTTCTATGCCAGACCCTCGTGTATGTGTTGATGTATATCTGTACTTGTGTTTTGGGAGAATTTCTCAGCTGGGTGGCCTAGTGTTGAACTGCGTGTCGCGTTCTAGTTCCTAGAAGGAGAGTATTAGCTCTAAAATGCGAGCGCTTCCTTCGGACACCCCTCTGAGTGTATTTTCCCTTTGCTATTGGAGATGGGAGAAGCGCCCCTTTTGCCTCTCCTCGGACCTCATTAGCATGGTCTCCCGCTGTGCCGTCGCACGAGTGGGAGCGACCAGAGGCCATAAATCCCGACAAGGGGGGTGAGGCTTTCGTCGCTCTGCACTGCGATGTGGCGCGCATCTGGTGCGCTTTGCGAAGGTTGCCGAGGAGACAGTTTGCAGTAAATGTGTTTTTCTTATTATTATTATTGTTTTTTTTACTGCTGGAAAGGGGCATGCTCTCGGCTCATCTCAGGAGCGCGGGACTGCGCTGGAGTGGTCTTTGGCTGGAGTTACTCCTTGTGTTAGGACGCTCGCGCTGGCGAGCGCTGGGAGTAGTGGTTGCTTTGGAGCTGGGGCAAGAGGCGCCAGCTCAACTCCGGGGACGCGGAGTCCCTGGTTGCTCTGCTTTAGCGGTCGGCGCGGCCAGTTGCCGTTCGTCTCTGATTGTTGTTCCCTTGGGGAAGCAAATCCGGCTTGACTCTTGTATCATCTCTTGTATATAGTCTGTATAAAGTTCTCCGGTTCATTAAGAAGCTGCTCCACCAAGTGTCATTTATCTCGGACAGATCCACTGCTGGGAAGCCCGTCGTATCTTTACTGTCTGTTTCTCCAATTTTTATTTCTTCTTGCCGTCGTGAAATGTTTAATCTGGGTGCATTACATTAATATTTTCTATCTTCCACTTCTCCCGTTCAGGCGAAACGGGCAAGGCATGCATGCTTAATTCTTTTGGTATCACATATCTGCCTAAAACCGAATCCTAGAGGAAGCGAAAAGTAGCCCAGGGCCGTTATTTTAAGGAGAAAGAGTGCCTCATCGGCAGAGGCTCGAACCGGGATTCGAACCTCCATCCCTTGCATCTCCAGCCTAGCGCTTTACCAATTGCGCCACGCCCCGAATTTTTCTAAACGTGATATTCATTACACTCGGACAATGTCCTATGTACATGGACTATGTGCAAATGTTTTAGAAAAGAGCATGAAATCAACACGATACACAATATGATACACCAAGTCGAACTTTAAACAAGAGGCAATGTAGAGCACATCACTAAGAGTGACTGCCACTCCGGTTAAAAGTCAACCTGTGCATATGCCACGAAATTGTGCCGGCCCTGTCCTTTCCTCTTTTCCGCGGTGGCGCAGAGTTCGACCCCCCTGCAGCGCGCACTAGCAGACGCTGCGCGCAGACGAAGCTGTCATCGTATCCGTATTGGCTCTACAGTGGCCGATAGCGAGCTTCGACGAAGAAAAAAAGCATATCTGGTGGGCGTATAGTAAGGAAATGATGAACATGTTAGCAACTTCAATGTACACTGCCGTTACGCAGCCACCGGCCAACGACTCGTGCGTAGCTGAAGGTGTACAATGAACTCTATGGTACAATGTGCGCATTGAGCAACGTAGA
Organism: Amblyomma maculatum; assembly: GCF_055883805.1. NCBI lineage: Eukaryota > Metazoa > Arthropoda > Arachnida > Ixodida > Ixodidae > Amblyomma > Amblyomma maculatum. The sequence goes on along the minus strand of NC_139345.1, from coordinate 164,949,626 downwards.
TAGGCACCGGTGAGAGTAGCACTGTTGTGGTGCCTGACAAACCAAAACCGCCACAATCGCTACATTTCGCAGCATTCGCCGGCGTCTATAATAGTTAGCACTAGCTCTACACACCATTTGTTGGAACGTAACATGGCCTCCGAGACGGTCAAGAGTCTCGGAGGCTATGCAGAATTGAAGGCAGAAACAACGACGGCACACTCCGTGTGCTTCACACTTTCGGCTGGAGCTCACAAGGACGGTCTACTCGTGCCGTGTTTGACGTCAGTTCCTGCACACCGGCTCGGGGGCAGTGCTTCTCAACCGAAGACACCATTGGCAGTCTCATTAACTTTGCGTATGTCCACTCTCCTTTATTATCCTCAGACTGCCTCATACCACGGCCGGTCTCGGGGGCGACGCGCGCTCTTTCTTACGGCCTTCTCAATCGCCGCGGGAACAATGGGAACGTTTCTCCTTGAGTTGCGCTCTCCGCCACCGCAAGGGGCGCGACCTGCTCACTGTTCGCTCCGCGTCTGCTTCAGCGGCGGCGGGTGGCTATTCCCTGGTTTCGCGCTGTCGCTCACGAGTTTCGTGGTGAGTGCAGCCCCGAAATTAAAGAACACAGAAGGTAGATGCTGCAGCGGCATGTCGTCAACGTACTACACACGTGAACGGATATAAAAAACACTGTCGTTCAGCAAACGTTCGACAAGCATGGCATACATTGCCGCATGGTAGCTACTTTTGTCCATTTTAATCCGAATTTTTCCCAAGCCTGTACAAGAACAGGAACAAAAAAAAAAAAAAGAAGAAGAAGTACATCGAAGGTTCTTCAAAGCTAACATGACAGCAACTCGTCTTGTACATTAAAACCGTCTTTAGCGATCGATGCGAAACCACTTATGTAACACCGAAGATGAAAATAATTTCATAAAAATGAAATGTAAATTGCAAAATGCTTGCATGACATAAAGTATTAGTATAACAGTCAAAGTAAACGTTGTAGGGTTGAGTTTTAAATGTTATTACAATTCATATATTAGTCAATCTGTGGTATTATAAACATTATTTTAATTTTGCAAATAAACATTGTTTTAATGAAATTTTTACGCGATATTAAGCTTGTTATGAAAGCAATAAAAAATGGTTTGATATTCATGACACCACTTGTGCTCGAAGTGGTAAAAAGAAGCCAATAAATGATGAAGGTGATACTCGATGCAGTGACTTACAAATGAGTTCACCTGCTATACCGAAAGTATTCAAGAAACTTCTAAAGCGTTAAAGAAGAGCACTCTCACTGAAGGCTCATTTCAAGCCCTATATAGCGACCAATTGAGGCTCTCTTCGGGAAAGTAAGGTTAATGTGTGGTAGGCAATGACATATGCTAGATGCGAGGGCCGTAACAGCTAGCGGCACATGACTACATTGTCAAGACGGACGTTTTATCTGAGAGCAAAATCAAGGCACTGAAGGAAGTGATGGCGTCTCCTACCACCCCATTTCCCACTGTCACATATTCCGGTTTACCTTACACCGCTGGATCTATCGTTTAGTTAATCAACTTCGAGTGTGACGCTTGCGCTATTCTTTTGAAACTAGCGAAAGAAGCAGACCCATGTAGTACGCTCTTCTACGAGGACAATATTCTAGTGGACTGCATTATCCGAAACCAGAGCTTGTTGCCCTATTGGACAAGCTTCTTTTTTTTTTTTTTTTCAAAAAAGCTGCCGTGCACCTACTATACACACAAATGTTCTCGAAGTACTTAAGATCCTGATTCAGTCAGCATTTCAGAATTCAACACTGAGTTGCCCGAAAAGAATTGACAACAGCTATGTTATTAGGTCCGCTTCTTTGATATTTGAAACATTTCTCAGAATTCTTCCTCTCAATTAATTATACCAGGAAAGTGACAAAGAAGACCGAGAGGCCAACTCATGTGCACAAGCCGTGCAGGAAGATTTTGAGACTGAATTTTCTAGACGCAGGTCGCATTTTGATGAATTGATGAACATAGTGCAATGTGTAACTTTGAAGGACAATTTTTTTTATTGTTTGCCGCTCTTTTCGATTCTGCTTAGCTGTTTATGCCCATTTCCTTGATTAAAAGTAGTCGCGAGACTACATATACATCTTCGGTCTTTCAACCGACTGATACGTTTTGAACGAAGCTAGAACAGCCCACTCCACTGGACAAGTGAAATTTTTACTATATGAGTAAATTTTTGTTCTTTACTCTGAATCTGAGACGCGCCATCAATTTTTGCCGGTGCCTCTTCTGATCTAAACGAAAATGGTAGCGGTTGACAGAATCTCCACCCAACAGTTCACCATGCACTCACGCCAGGCCGCGCTACACCTGATTAAAACATTCAAAGGCACATTGCATAGCCTGGTAAAATATTTTTGTACAAAACTTAGAGGTAAAAATGTCGAAGTGTACCCGAAGCTTCATTCGACCGTGCGCGTGCACGGCCGCACTGACGAAGGAGCGCGCGCGTGAGCGGATTGTTGACTGTATTTTATTCCTCGTACACGATAAATGTTCGATGTTGATTACGGACTTTGTATAAACCATAAGGGGCGAAATGTCAGGGCCTGCCGGTTGCAACTGACGCGGGCGAAACTAAAAGCGAGCGCGCGTTTCCCTTGCGCGTGAACGGCTGTAGCGGAGGAGCAGCAGTGGGGCGGTGGCGACCCCACCGAGGCGCGGCGGGCGGTGGAAACAGACCCCATTGGATAGTCCGCAAGAGAAGAGAAGCGCTCTCTCCCTTGAGACCGGCCGTGCTCATACACATAACACGGCCGCTCAATGGAGGCGCACTTGGGTGCGGCCCGTCGCGTCGCCCAGAAGAGTCGTATTGCGCCTAGTTCTCATCGCCGCCGCTGCGGCGCCACCGCTCCGGGACGAGTCCGGGCGGAAAACTGCGCGCAGCGGCCGTGGCTGTGCTTTCGTTTCGGCGTCCGCGTGGTCGGCGTTTGCTCAGTTTAGGATTATGAGCGCCGTTTCACACATTATGTGATGCTACGTGCAAGTTTGCTATTGATAAGGTGATAGCGCCAAGTCATCATCACTAGGCTTTTCCAAGTCATTCGTGATCTTCCGTTTACAACGAGAACGAGGCATTCGTGTGCTTCACTGAGTGCGCACCCATTTAGTTGCGTTTCAACCACTGTAATAACGTATTAGATATTACAATCTTGAAATCGGGACACGGTTTGGGGCCATTTATTCAGCGTGCACTTTTCTGGAAACTTACATTTCAGGACGTAGCGTTCAACATTATTGTTCAGCTTTTTCCTCCGTTTTCACTGGAAATAATATTCAAGTGGGTACCACCACCAAAACATACCATCTAACACAAACTGTTGCAAAAGAAACAACACAAGACAGCCAGTTCAACGACACGCCCGCAGGCTCAGGCAATTTTTTTTTTTCGTTTGATTATGAAGTTGCGTGATGCACAGAAGACACGCAAGCTTATTTTACATGAGAAGAACTTTCCTCGAAAAAGGTTTATGTGCAAGCGTGATTTTTTCCACTGTCTGATCGATGTGTCCTGTATAGTTGGTCAGCAATGGTCGCATTAGTTTGGTTAGGTCCTTAGTGTGACGGCGGTCTTCTCTCTCGCAAATCAACTCCGGAAATTGCACAAAATAGGGAAGAAGGGATGAAACTAACTTGTTGCATAGCTTGCTGCTTCTTATGACCTACGGGCACTTCATCACCTTGCTAACAAAGGTGCATGGTGATTTTCAGATACCTTAGGCGTCCATCATCAAGAACTTTGATAAGTCCAGGGTTTTGCAGGAATCACAAGGCACAAAGTTAATAAATGGATAAATAAATGGATGTGGTAAATATGGATAAATAAATGGAATAGTTAATAAATGGATGTGGTCTAATAAAATAAAATTATTTACACTCTAAAGTAAGCACTAGAAGTTATTTAAACTTTGGTAATATATAAATAATGAAAACACGGGCAGGCACTGAAAACAGAATAAATAAAGAATGTTTCATGAGATTCTGTAAAACTATTCATACTTTCTCTTCAAATGGACGTGCAAGGTAACCAGCCAAGAATGCAATCGGTGCTAACTCTATGTCAGCTGCTGGTTCACACCACACATCAATGAATCCAAGCTGACTCGAAAACTCTCTCGCAGCAAATGTGATATGGCAGTTGGCAAGGTACGACTTTCATAATCACGAATGCCAAGTTTTATAGCTGCCTAATTGTTGATAGGTGCATTTGCAGACTGATGCTTGCAAGATGCCAACATGCACAAAGCATGGCAAAATGTGTATAATCTCAGTCGATATATATATATATATATTTTTTTTTTTCGCTAGTGGTACCTTCAGCATTTTCTCCTAGGTGAAAACTGCAGCCCTTGCGTCAACTTTGTCATTCCCGCCTTTGAATTGCCTTAGGCTGCTAAAAAGCGATACTATAGACCCGCTTTCAGAGCCTGCTTTAGGGCGTATCGGAAGCTGAAAATAAGATTCGGTTAAATGCAATTCACTAGTAAGGCACACTGAAGATATTGTTGTAAGATAGTTAATCTGATCAAGAAGGTACTTAATTTGCGCCACTGTGGATCTGGTTGTCATGATTGTTGCTTCGTACGTTTGTTTGGTTAGTCCTTGCTTCGACGTGCCTCCTTGGACCTGAATGCCTTCGATATGGCAAAGTCCAACTCTAACCAAGAGAGTCGCTCGTCATCTGACAAATAGAGCGGCTCCTTTTGGTGTCTCCATGGTTTCACTTATGCGATGTTGGGCAAGGCATACCATTTTGATATCATCGTCATAAAAGTGATCGTGGCGGAGCTATCTCGAAACACACACTGCTTCAGGATGAAAGCTAAACATTTCGACAGATTTGCCTGTCTGGTTGGGATGATAACTAACCATTCCTTTACTTATAGCTGCACGCAGCCCCGCGTCATGCACCCCTGAAGAAGGAGCCGAGCCGGCTCCGAAACGTCGGGTTTTATAAAATAAAAGTGTTGGTTGGAGATGCTTCAGGATGACACGGGGGGTTGTCCAGGAGGAAATGAAGTGTAGCTATAACAAGTGGGGAAATGTTTGGCTCAACATGAGCCCGCGTGAGTAACTTGTAATGTGGGCAGTTCGGGAACACGGAGGGGACAGCTGAAGGAAGCAGGATCTTCAGTTTTATGTTCTTCCTGTAATCGTCATCTGTGAAGTGCAGTGAGTATATCAGTGACTTGTCACTCGGCTCCCACCGGCTTCCTTTTCCGTCCTAGCCCTCCCGAGATATGTTTTTCAGCCATGCCGCTCGACGTTGTGAATCGCACGAGAACTGATGGTAACCGATCTTTTCTTGCTTTCGTGGTGCATAGCGGCACACAGCAGTTGCCTGGCATGGTGCTGCATACGCTTAGGACGCTGTTGACACAGGCGCCGATGACACGCATGCAGAACTAAAAGAACCACGCGGTTATGCTGAGTAGTCAAAACGATAACACGCGCCAACCCAGCCAGCGCGCTCCTTCCGCGTCGTCTGCTCGTCCGTGCCGGCGGCGCCTTGTCATGGAGTGGTGGCGTCCCCGCGAAGCATGACCGCGGAAACTGTAACTTCTCCCAATACGCGCTTCCCCAGATTGAGGCAATTGAGGCTCGACGCGACGGGCCGCACCAAGTGCGCTTTCATTGAGCTATTGAGCGGCCGTGCACATAAAATGCATCTAGTGGCGCCTAGCGGATAATATTATAAATCTTTGCTTGATCGCCATTCTTCCACCATGTTGGTCGCATGACCTCCGAGATTACTGTCTCCCACGGAGGTCATGTTCGTCGCATCGTCGTATTATAGTGCCTAGAATATACTGGCTAGTGTGCCGAGGGTGCGCGCTCGCGTGGCCGCCGCGGTGATGCCTTCCCGCCGCAACCGCGGGGCGGCGCTACCAATAGCTAAGGTGCCAGCGCTGCGCGTTCGCGGCTTTGGCAGCATAGGCGGCATAGGTCCGGATAGTCAGGCGCTGCGCTTTTCACTGCGAAACCTGTCTCTTGACGGTTTGAGCGCACTTTTTGTTTAAAAACAGTCTTGGTGGAAGAAAATCGTACCGTCCTAGTACTGTGCGGAGAAAATCATACGCTGAAATAGCGCTCGATGAAGCGTTTAACAAATACTGTCGGGTCCAGTCTGCTATATTTTACTGTTTCATTTATTCTGCTGAACCGAAGAATGTCTTAAGCAGAACGCATATTGACTGCCTGATATCCAGCGAGACAAGAAATTTGAAGCAATCGCCTAAAGTTGCCACGTTGGTTGAAATATTTTGTTTTGAATAAACGATCGAGTCCGAGCCGGGTTCAATATATTGCTGCTATGAAATGTTCCAATGGCGATTTCATTTGATCTGGAGCCAGTCGATTGCGTTCCACGCAACGCGATCGCGGATGTAGGGTATCGTGTGCATCTTCCTTCTGATCCAGTCAGCTCAAGCATATCCCAGGTGGTTGGCCCGATCGTTATGACAATTACTATTATCAATCGCGATCTAACCCGAAACGGACCGACGACGAATTATTGCCCGTGTGACACAGGTGGTATCAAAAACTACCCTTAATGTATTTACACTGTTCATTAACGCAACTATGAATTTTATTTACTCTTCGGTCTTTTCTTATGGCCCATATGGTATATCGATGCCGCAGTCAAGTCAATACGGGTCTCATGCTTTCGGATATGTTACATCGCGTTTCTGCAATTCAGTCATGCTTATTGCTAAGGTGATACATATCAGGGTGCTGACGTTTCATAGCTTCACATATATGCTACAGGAAAGCAGGGCAATATTGCTTTTTCGTAACATGGCACGCGCATGCTTTCAAAGATCGCATGCGAAATAAACACAAGCAGTCTGAATCGGACTCTTAGTTTTTGTTCGTTCTCTTTATTCATGTGTTTTATTAGGAAGTCACTTGTTGCTTCATACATAAATGATTATTATGCGGTGTGCTTCCTCTTGTAAGAGAAGGAAAGGCAAGAAAAAAAAGTGGTGATTGATTCTTTTTTTTTTTTTTACAAAGTCTACAAAAAATTTCAGCAAAAAGGCGCAGCAACAATACACAAGTAAAAATGTAGAAATGCACCGTAAAGGTTTTTAACAATGGCCGCACATGACACCGCAATTTTAAAATAGCATACAGACCAATTTTTGGAGGTATATTTTTTCTTGCTAATGATGCGCAAGATATTCCTATCTGTGGTTTTTCGCCTAGCACCGCTAAGTAATTTATAATTGATTTTACTTTCTTCATCAGTTTCGGCTTCGGTTTCAGCAGCCGAGCGGTTATTGTACGGTCACAATCAAGTCTAGGTCACGCGCGGGATTAAAAAAAAAAAAACGAAAAAAAAAAGCTTCAACCGCAGACTCATTTAGCGCCTCATTTTGCGCTTTCATTTGAGCCACTTGCTTGTGCGCTCCAGCCAATTTTCTCTTTGCTCTTCTTAGAGCGCGAGAAATGTTGCTGCATTCTGGTTGCATGATTGCTTCCTTTTCCTGCGCATCTTGTTCTGTGTAAGCCTCCGCTGGTATTTGCATTAAGCTGTCCCCTTCAGAGTCGACGATCAAGCGACACTTTACTGCAAAAGACATTCCCATGAATGATGTGTGTTTTCCTGAATCAGGTTTCAGGCCACATCTGAAAGACCCCCCAGTGCACGCTGCCTATTACCTCTATAAGCTTTAGCTGTTGTTGTAATCTACGCGCTTTTTTTTTTTCTTTTCTTTTTTTTTTTTTTTTTTTTTTTTTTTTTTAGAATAGACACTGTAGCGTCCACAGAACTGCATTCAGGAATCAAGCTTCCAAAGTTACCATTTTTTCTATGCGCAAATAGTGGCAAAGTATTTTTTTTTTTTTTCGGCTCGATAACGCGCGTATGATACCGAGCCAGCGGGTGCGAATTTGGTTAATTTGGTCCAAGTTGCAGTGATGGAAATTTAGTCAAACGGATGCTCTGCACGTCTGCTGCTGCGGGCATGAGTTCTCGCTCGGCTCTTCAACTGCTGGCGGCTCCTCGGAAGCATTGTCAAACATCCTTGACGGTCCATGGCTGTCGTCTGCACCAGCCGGGATTACCGGCACTGCGCTTTTGTCGTTTAGCGGCCGGTTGGTCACAGAGGTTCCTCACCTTCCTTTTCGATGTCTTCTTAGGCAGAAGATAGTTCGGATAATGGTCGAATACCGTTGGCACGGCTTCGGGCTTAAGGTGTGGTCTATCTCTAGCGAGCTCGTTGACGTCACTTTGAACTTTATCTCGATGTAGCTCTCCTCAGAAGGTCTTTCGCAGACAACACACGTTGGAGTAAACCTGCGGTCCTTTCTTTTAATCAGCCGCTTCCCCTCCGCAAGCTGCGCAGGGTCCGATGGCACACCGAACATAGAAACCTAGCTCTGATTCGAGCGGCACGAAACATGTATTTTCCTTGCCCTGATGCTTTATTTTTAGCATTTTAGTCGTTGCAAATTTAATTCCCACTGATGAATGCAAGGAACAGAACGAATAAAACAAAAGAAAAGAGTAGACGCGTCAAAAGCGCTTCGAACCGCTCAAGGCACGGCCAGCGCAACTGCGGCAAATCAAGGGCGCGCCGGCGGCGTCGACGGCACCTTTACGATGAGCAGCGCCCCTGGCGGCCAAAGTTGGAAGGCAGCGCCGGCGCGGCCACCTCCTCCCATTGGGAGACCACTCCGCACGGCACACTAGCAAGTATACCGAAACTGTTTATCCCGACGTAATCCCACGTGACCCACCAGACAAAACCAACAAAACTACCAGACATGGGCGTTCTTTTTTTTTTTCTTTTCTTTTATTTCCCGCTACATTGAGCCGGCTGTTTGTTGCAAGTAGTACATACGTAGTTCCTGTCTGCGTGCCGTTCAGCGGTTCAGCCGCTCAGGGTGTTGTTAGCGCGGTATTCGTTCAACTCTGCCGCGACTTACGGTAAACTGACACCGGATGCCCGCCGCGGGATCGGTAGATCGGGACTTCAGACGCTGCTCAGCTTTTCCGACGTAAGTACGTGTGTGTGTGTAGTGCGGTTGTGTGCTCTAAGCCTCGCATGCTGCGCTTCGCGGCAACATTTTGTGTGGTGATAAGTTTGTCCGGCGGAGCGGCTGCTACGAAGAAAAATGTGCTCCGTTCGTTGTCTGATCGTTGTGATCGTCGCCACGATAACTATTACCGCTACGACTTCTCTTGCTGCTGGTAGTCCCATCCTTTCGGCGGTGTGTGGTAACGTTTCAACGCCAGAAAAAGTGATCCGGGAACCCTACGGCGAGTTTAATACTACTGGAGCGTGGGGCTGTTTCGTGCCTCGAGAGGCGCGCGATGTAAACATTACGTTTCGCTGGTGGATGCCTGGGAGCGCCAAACCTGCGCCTCCCCTCAGCGTACCGCCTGGTAACGCCAGCGATGACATACCTGGAAAGCGACTTGGTGACGCCTACCTGATTGTCGTGTGCCACGGCCTGCCTCCGAGGTTGGCGGCTCGGGCCGAGACGCTCGTGTTTTCACTTCGGCGGCAGCAACCCGCGGGCGCACTCTTCGAAGTCGCGTGGGACATAGGCAGTGGTTGTGATTACGGCGATGCGCTGCGCACTGACATCTACTATTGCCCACCTCTCAAAGGACCGGCTGAGAGCAAGTTGTACCAGCAAGCCGCCGGCGACAGTCGCCTTGTAGCGCGTGCTCTGTCTCGTGCATTGACGGGGCTGGTTTTCGATCATGGGTATGACCTCGCTAAGGTGCACTTGGTGGGCTTCGGTGTAGGGGCGCACGTTGTCGGATTCGTCGCTGACGATCTACACCGCATTGACAAACTCGGACGTCTCACGCTGCTCGATCCGCCAGCTCTCCTGTTTGTCGAGAAGCTGGGCCTCGGCCATTTGAATGGGACAGGTCGGGCCATGATGTCTGAAGCTGTGCACACGAGTTCCTTTAATTCATGCGGGCTGGGCATCGCCGAGGAGCTGGCGGACCTCGACGTGTACGTGGATGGAGGAGATCAGCCAAAATGCTCCAACAACCTGTGCTCGCACATGTACGCGCTCTTCTACTACACCCGAACGGTAGAGCGTTGCCTAAGTGGGCCCGTGAACGAAACGGAGCTGCTTCCGGGCTTCTGGACGCCTGAGAAACGCGGAGTCTACAACGTGAGCCTGCGACAGGTCAAGTGTCCGTCAGTCGACATGTCACAATACCTTGAACCGAACTCTGCGCCGGAGTGTGTGCTGTGCCTGTATGCTTGGTTCCTGGTGGCGCTCATGGTCATCGTTGCAGAGCGCTGAGTAGTACGGTTTTCCCTCCGCGTTGGGAGGTAGCATCACTTCAATTTCATCAGGTGTGTGTTAAGGAGCCAGCAGCCACTTTCAGAAAGGAAAGCAGAGGGGGATTTTTGTGTGTGTGTGTGTGTGTTTGTTGATCGATGTAAGGTAATAATGCAATCATGGAGATAATTTATCCGAAAGTAGAAAAAAAAGCCACATGCTGTCGATTCGAACCTTGAGCACTGGATGCGAAATTGTGGGGTTGGATTCCACTGGAGACATTTTTTTTTTCTTCTACTTTCTAATCAGTTATCTCCACGATTACATTATTCCTTCACATTAGTAAAAAAAAAAAAAAAAAAAAAAAAAAAATCCTTGTGCTTCCCTTTGGGGTGGTAGCTGTTGGCTCCCTTCATATCTATCTTATAACGAGCCCTCATTTCCTCGCATTTGTTCAATGATTTGGCGTGCGTGTCTCATTTTATAGATTGAGGGTACTTTTGTTGAGCTGACAGGCTGGCTGTAAATGTGAGCCGCCGATCAGTTTTATGCCTGCATTCCATTGCAGCCCTTGTTGTGACATGGAAGGATTTAACAGGACTTTTTGCCATAGTCAGCAGCTGCTACAGCAGCATCAATATTGCTGTGGAGGGCGTATCTCAGGCTTTTAATGTCACTTGTTTGGCTGGACATTGTGCAAGATACTGCACACATTTCTGTTCCTAATGCATCAAATGATGTAATGTAATGATAGAGCTTCCTTACCTTAGTGTTTATAATTGTGTATTCTGTGGTTTTAATGGCTTGCATAGACATAGTAGCCAGATGCCGGGTTGGTGCACCAGGACAGTTGTGAAAGGCTACGTGGGTAACTAGTGGTTCAGGGCCTCATTTATCAATGTGCACTATAGACACTGTACGTGCGCTGTCAAGACAATGCCATGTAAGCCTTTTAATATGACTTTTGTTTTAACGGGAAGATTTACAGTTGTGTGCAGTTTGCTGTTGTAAAAGTCTTCTTAGTTACTTCCTTAGTTGTTTTGTGTTTTGGGAGGACATTTGAGTAGCCTCAGTGCATAATTCCTGTAGTATTCAAAACTTATCACTTTTGTATTATCAGTGGAAATTCTATTGCTGTAGAATTGCAGTTAGGTCCCAGATCAACCTTTGGAGTCATCTCCACTACTGAAGTTGAAGCCATCAAGTACATGAAGATTCGTTGAAGCCCTCTAATATGATGCCTGTGAAAACTGCATTTAGGTAGGGCATGCCTGCAACAGCTGTACCTCCCGTGTGTGAGCTTTAAAGAGCAACTGCTTAGCCACTGTCTCGCATTGGTGTACGCTCCGAGGGCACACTTGCACTTTGCAACACTAGGCATGCTGTTACCCTCTTTACATTTACACAAAACCAAAATTCTATACATTTCCAAAAACCTGATCTCCTGCACTGAAGTATAATTCCTGGAATGGTGAAATAATCAAGGAGCATGTGTGCAGCCGGCATAAGTTGTTTGGCAGCTTCCCTTTTTAGAGTTGGTTTAGTATTTATTCACTCTTGTTTTCTGGCTTCATCAACATGTCTAGCTTACTTTTATTGCGAATCATTCTCCGACGCACTTTTTTTTCAGGCGCACAAACCATCTCACGGCTGTTAAATCACCTGTGATATATTCTTGAGGTGTTCCTTGGAAGACAGAAATTATGACCAGCAACACAAATTGTGACAGAGTCAAAGTGATTGTCCACTTTCTGCTTTCTTCCTCTTCTTTTATGTCCAGCCATGTTTATAGTGAAGAGTTGCGTACAGTTGCATTTTATTTCTGCGTACAGTGCTTTTAAGTGGCTACCTCTGTTCTAATTGAGTTCATTCTCACCAGCGTTGCACACTATTTCAAAAGAAGCTTTTGTACAATGCAGTGCCAAAGATGAGGCGTATGATATCTTTACTCAGTGAAGGGATAGGGGCTACTGCCTGCATGCACCACAGATGCACCACAGATGCACAGAAGCAGCCAGTCAAGGTGTCCAGCAAACGCCTGTGTGCAAGCCTTTGGTGGAGAACCGCCTGGAAACCACTCTGAAGGCACATGAGGCTCACCTGAAAAGAAAAAAAAATAATGTCGAGCCAAATTGTGGAGTGCTGTTACGTGAGGAAAGGTGATAAGCATTGGCAGGTGTTATGGGCTCACAGCAACAATGTAACCCTAGTAAAGCAGTACTGCTTGCAGAGACTCCTAATTCTGGAATGGAACTGTAATCATTTAACTTGGCAGCAAAGTTGCTGTCAGGAGAAGCATGATGTGGGCTTAATTTTTTGTATATGGTGCTATTTTATTGATGCCTTAGCGATCTGTTGCTTTGGTTTACGCACATTTGCCTGCGTCACAAATGAATGTGTCACTTGCAGTTTAGAATGTTGTTTTAGTCTCTTTTTTTCTTTTTCCTGGAGAGGGCAGGCTCTACAATGGTTGGCAGGCAAACTGATTGTCTTCTATACGTAAAGACACAGCGTCACTTCAGAAGAGCTCTGTTCAAGAGGGAGGCAGCATTCTAAGAGCTGTAAGCTTCGGTTACATTCTAATCATTTTTGAAATATGCTGCTAAGGCTTGTGAAAGCTGATCTTCTTGCTGGTTACGGAAATTTTTTCCTTACTATTACATAGGTGCCACCAGTAAAAGCTGGCCCATTGGGTTTTGTGGTGCAAAGAGCATGAGCACCTTTGCCTATCCTGCAAGCATTATTGAAATTTACTCATTTGCCACTGATATTAGATTACAGTGTTCCTTTTTTTACCTTTATGATGAGTGAAGTGCCCTATGATATTTATCATTGGTAATTTTGAAAGTGTGGTTGTGTTTGATTGCATTTATTATTGATAGTTTGGAAAGTGTGGTTTGTTGCATTTTATTACCATTTTTGAGATATAAAATGACAGTTTTTCATTCTCTATTTCTCTGTAGTCTTTGCGTCATGTACAGAAACGTTGTTATTTCACTCTTGCATCGCAAGCTGAATACTTTCATCGTATAACACTGTTAATGTTTTGTGGCATAGCTAGTCTCTTGTGTTTGGCAACTTGCCGTGTTTTTCTGGTTATATGTCACTAGGCTAAGTTTGGTTCGATTTATTTGCTGTCATTTCTGTGCTGCAGATGCAGAGCTGCATTATATCTACGTGTGCAATTAGGCAAGAACTGTTTAGTCTCCATTCGTGTTTGGCTGTATCTTTGTTGTAATCTAATCATAACAGGTGGTTACCAAGCTGAGCGGTAACGAATAGTGAAAAGTATGTGTGTGCGAATCTTTTGTTTGAAATTTAGAATTGCTTGTTAAGGGCATCTTCCATTCTATTTGTGCTGCATTTTCACTGTTTGCACTATGTAAACTTCCTAAATGCTCAGGAATTGCTAAATTTCTATTCATGTGAACTTGTGGCCTAACATTGAAGTGTATCCAAGGGGAGCTCCTGACTTAAACCCACACTTGCCCAATCGATTAACATCCTCTTTTTTTATAGAATCAATAGCCAGCACACAGAAAAAGCATGTGGTTCACATTTCTTGGCAACCACTCTCGTCCTTCACAATTTTTATTTGGGAATTGCGTATATGTAGCCATGGAAGAGGAGATATAAGCAAAATTCGAAAGTCAAAGCCAGCTTTGTACCCGAGGGCACATGTATTCTGCTCTTTGTGCACGGAGTAAACAAAACCATACTAAACCGAATAGCATTGTTGGCATGGTTTGTGGCAGTGCAGCTCCAGTTGGGTGCTACTTGACAAATTATCTGTGTTTCGCTACCTTATGCTTCCTGCCAGCAACCTGTAAGCTCCTTCGTTATGTGAGCATTGAGTCTAACTGTCATATTATACTTTGTTCACTGAACAACGTTCAAAGAACTATTAAACAAGGTATTAGCTAGTCTGAAGCAATGCTACTGCTATTCTCAGGATGTGTGAAAGAAAAAAAAAATTGCAATACATTATTTCTTTTCATTTTTGCACTTTCTGGAATGGTGCTTTTGTCTACTGTAGGTTACCTGCGCAAGTATTCGAGTTTGTATAACCTGTAGTTTCACTCTTATGCAATAATTGTAAAATTGATATTTGCACGCCTATAATGGAGCGCTGGTAGTAGCTCTCACTTTTTAATATGAAAAGACTCGTGCGTCCAAAAACTGGAATTCTGGCAGCATCCAAGAAGCCACGCTATTTAATGTGTGCAAAGACATTTATAAGCTTTTATTCAGTGGCTATTTACAGTCAACGTGAAGGACTGATTATGCTGTTTACAGATTACAGGCAACCTTGTCTGAACTGTGATGCAATTCTAGTCTTGCGTGCGAAACCATCTTCACGTAGTGAAAACTTTTGTGGGAAGAACAAGACCAGTTTCTTTCTTTAGAGTACTCGCTTTAAATGCATAGGTAGCCGCCTTTCTAGTTTCTGCGAAATGCCAGATAACAGTATGGCATTCATTGTTTCACGTGTAAAGCTCGAATGGATCATGTGGATCGATCCTTTAGAAGGATTTACCTAATCCTCTTCATTCATTGAAGCTTTCAGTGTACGCTGTCAATTTGCACAGTTCCCTTTCTGAACTTCTGAACAGCATACGAGGTTAGGGTTGCTGAACTATAAGCTCTTTAAAGTTTTCCCGGTTACGTCAGTATTCCTGTTTATTGATGCAAGGAAAAAAATATTGCAAAATGAGTACGAATAGAAAGCCTTCGTGGGTGATACCAAGAGAGAGGAATAGGCTTGTGATCCGGTGTTTGCTGCAACTTCACAGAGAAGGTGCAGTAAGTGGCAGTTGTTGTGAGGTGTGCTAGCTTCAAAACAGTTTTCATTTTGAAGCTCTAAAGCATTCACAAGTTGTGCGTGCAATGCTGCCATTTACATTCCACATGATGCAGACTAGACGCAAGAGGTGTTTCTACATTTTGACACTAGCACACACGTTATGGTATTGTTTACATTTTCACTGTTGAGTTGATGAGGAGGTAGCGTGGAAAAAGTGCACATTTACACTACCTCTGGGTGGACTTTATCTTTCCAAATGTGTGCTCATTACTAGTTACCTATTTTTTTTCTTTGTGTTTCTTCCTGTAGCTGTCCGTACGGTTCTGGGAAAACACCCCAGCACTAGATTGCTGACTCACTGCTGTGGATGTCACTTGCAAGTTTTGTTATTACAGGTCCAGGAAATTTCTCAGCACATCCTGTGCCTGCTTTCTGCATTTATTAGTTCTTGTAGTTAAAATGTTAAGATGCGACTCCACATGCATCCAAATGTTTCATTTGTTTTCTGTGTTATTTGTTTCCTTGTTTTATGTTTCCTTGTATTTGGAAAACGTGTTTTGTGATTTATGCTTTTATTTATGACATGTTTCTCGGAGGATGTTTCTCAGAGTGACAATATTTGTTGATGACATGACAGATGTTTCTGCACAACTTTCAATTCATATCAGTGTTCACTGGTTTGAAATAATCACACAAGGTGTGAAATAAACAAGACATAAGCATTATGACCCAAACCATTTCTTTTTCCGGATTTATAGTGCAACTTTAGGAGTATTTCATGAAACAAGAATGTGTTTAGTCAGTCAACTGGATTTTCTCAGGTAACTTATTTATTCAAACAGCTGGGTAACTGCTTGTAAATTGGAATTGGTCGATTATAACTGCTGAAAAATATTGTCCCACTTTGTAGACATGGGGCTGTAATTCGTCTCAATACTGCACCACAAGCGCTTGTGAACCAAGTAATTCTACTTGTGGGCATAACCAACACTTGATAATGTTTTTATCTTCACATCCCTAAGAATTCAGTATTTTAAGCACTGCAGTGCTGCTAGCGTCACATTTTAGAGTCTAATCTGATGGGATGCTTACTGATATCTAGCTGCAGAATATTGAATTTTGGATGGATTTTTTTTTTCGCAGCAGTGTGTAAATCGATAGTGGGCATGATTGGAATTCACTTACGCCAGCCAAATAATATATAATGGAATTTTTTTCCTATGCAGTTTTGATTTCAGTCATTGAATAATAGCTGAGACTTCGCAGATGGATTTTGATGATTCATGAAAAAAACTGCCATATAATCGCTGCTTTTTTATTTTATGTGATTGCAGCTATTAGGCTTATGTAATGATTGTTGCAAATTAAAACGAACAAGGCAGCAACGGTACTGTAGTTGCTGTGCACTTTGTGTGCATTGATGCGTCTGTGACGTCGCAACTGTCACTTGGAGGTTGGCACTGAAACCGAAACTGTATGAGAAATTTAGTTATTACATTTATGTGCAATCCATGCGAATTTTAATATTTTATAACGTCGACATCATTCCAACGATGGAACGCATAGAATTTTGTGTCTGCTCCTTCAATTACACTCACATGAATAACTAGTCATTGATATGATTTGCACATTTTCTAGATACCATTTTTAGTCCAGCTGTAATAATAATATTAACGTCATTGCTTAACCACAGAAAATTTTGTATGCAGCTTAGTCCTCTTTGACATGCTTGGTGCTTCCGAGGTAATGTGCACATAATTTATTTTGTTCAGCACATAGTAAAGCAGCTCTACCCAAGAATGGAAAAGCAGCTCCACCAAAAAGGAGAACATGTGACATTACAGCATGCGAGATTAGTGCACTGTAGAGACAGTTTTTTGTGAGCGCATAAAAATGTAGAACGTGTTTCTGTGTAATGTAGATGCATATGTGATGTCTGCTTATGAATGCATGCATATCAGTCCACATTGATTATGCAGGTACTATTGTGCTCAGTATGAGCTACACTGCGCATGCTTCTGTGAAAGCACTATCACAATGCAGCTCCTACTGAGCCTTATAGTAGTGTGTGACTCTGTAGTGCGTTCATGCATATGAATGCTGACGAATGGGAGTATTTTCAGAAGCATTTGGATGATTCATACTTTTTCACTCATTCACTGTTCATACGTTTTGCAAATTTCTGCTTTATGCAGTCCGTCATTATGTGATCAGATTAATGTATCGGTTATGGCTTGGCACAATGGCAGAGGTTCATTGAGAAGAGGCGTCTAGTAGCGAGCTTCTAATTTCTGTAAGAACATGCTATGCTGATGTTTCGCGCTATGTTATCTCGAAAATGCGTTGGGTTTAGTCGTATGAGAATTGGCTTGTTATGTTATGGTGAAGTGACTTGGTTTTGAGTTATGACATTCCACAATGACGAAGAGGCCTTTCATACTTTATCATCTCTGAATTGCTGTGGTTCCAATGACATGAAATTTAAGCAGTGCTTACATTTACACGTCATGAGAAATCGTGGCCTTACTTTTCACAGTGAGCTCACAGTGAACTGCTCATTTGACTTAGCAAATTAAGTTATTAAGTTGAACATATTTATCACTTGATTTTGTTCGTGATGATCTAAAGGATGTATGATGATTAGCTTTGCTCGCTGTAAATTTTATGGCATTATGTAAGGATGGTGCAGAGAGTTCTGGATTTTCTCGTCAGTGCATATATGCATTTGAGCTGTTTCAAAACATATAGTACATCCATTCTTTTAATAGCGGGACCTCCGAGAGGTCCTGTGGCACTTGTGTGATGTGTATTTGAGTGTCAGCATCTTTTTGGAGGGAGAATTATAGCAATGATTATTGAAAGCCCGGTAATTTAGCTTTATTGGCATGGTGAAAGCGCGAGTAAACATGCTTTATTGCTATGTTTCCATTATAACTTGTGACATTACTGTAGGCAGCAGCTATACACCCCTATGACACTGGCCCAACAGTCAAGCACACAGAAAGGTAGCAATGAGTCATAGTCAGGTTTCTAGGTACCACATTTTTTTATTAAGAGTCTAAGAACCTTTGCATCCTATTTACAAACAGTACCCACTTGAAGTGCCTTTCATGACCCATCTTGTTTTGCACATTGTATATATATGCTCAATAATAAAATGTTCACATTTCACCATGCCTGCTGATTGTCCTCATGCAGTTGACAGTGTTCCTGGTTCTTCCTGGTTAGCTAATGACTAGATGGAGCATACTGAAATATGTTTGGTAAATAATCTTTTCCTAAGAGCTCGGTACTTCAGCTGTCTGGGTTGAGTATGACAATAATTTGTGTCTGGCCGGGCTGACAAGCTCTTCATGGAGTAAATCTCATTTCAGTCTCCAAGGGACCAGGAAAAATATTCTAATCGTTCGAATTATCCGAAAACTCGAATTATCAAATGACCCTAAAAAACTGCCGAAAACCATTAGCATCAAAATTTTATCCTCATAGAGCAAAATCGCGAAAGCCTACCCTTTTTTTCCTATCATTTGCCTCTCATCGTTTTCCTCTGATCGGCATTTGTTGCAGTGATTATAATTGGTTTACAGGAAAGGAACGCCGCAGCACCTGTCACACTTTTTCCGGCAAGTGTTTGGACCAAGACCGACTGAAATACAGACCTGCACAGATAGCACTGCTCCAGCGCGCACCTTCTAGTTCATAGCCTTCGCCGCTAGGAAATGAACACTACGGGTAGCCTAGCGCTACTGTACACCTGTTAATAAGAAGGGTCTATTAGTTATGTAATTTTTCTTCGTCGCGCTGTGCGTGGTGCATTGTGGGTAACTGAGGCGCAGTCAGCTATTTTTGCGTCCACCGAACAAACAGGGCGAACGTACGTATCAAGTACTGTCATGCGGTTCCATGATTGGTGGCATCCGCAGCTATGGTTTATTGAGCTATCGTAAACAGTAGTAGCCGTGCACAATGCAAGCAACAGAAGCTGAAGAGCTGCGCGAATGACCTCGTCATTTTAAGGTTCCGAAAGTACAGATGAACGACTCCGCCCGAACGAAATAACTCACCGCGATTCGACGTGACGTATGGCTGGCACGGCTGAACCGCGGAAGTAGTATCACGAAAAATTCGAAATATATGTCGAAAATCGGCTGGGCTGGAACCTTTCGCATGTTCCCTGGCAGCGAGCTGTTGCAACGATCCGGGCATGGCTGCTCTTCCCGCAGTCGCAAGCCATATTCCAGGTAAAAGAACAGCACACCAATAACACCAATATGACAACATGCATCACCGTGTCTAGCCAGGCGCATGCAGTGCGCCGCCAACACCTCCTCGTCGTGGTTTGCGACAATCCAAGCCTTCGGAGGACTCGACAAACTCTGTGTTTGGCGTACCCGACTCATTTGACCAGAAGTCGGACGGTCGCATCATCTGTGTCGTCTGCGAAGCAATATTCGCTGAAGGCATAGCTGAAGGAACGTAGGCGGGCAGAGTTGTTTTGTGGAAGGTTTAAAGAGCTTTATAAAATTATTTAGGAAGACTAACAAGCGAAACTTAGTTTGGCAAAACCTAGTACGGTATTTGAAGAATTTTGCTGCAAAAAAATCATTTTGAGTTTGCAACGCAACGAGGTGGCGCCACCGGGGCCATCGCTGTGGCAGCGGTTTCGTTTGCTTCATTACCGCCACAGACGATGCAAACATCCGACTTCTTCTGATCGAATGAGACAAGTACACCAAACAAGTTCGTACAAAAATACTGACTACAAAATGCTATTTCTGTTCTAAATTTGAGCTAGAAGGAGTCAGCGGTTTAGCTGGGATAAGCATTGTACGGCACGCATGCAATTGCTCAAAGCGCGAGTTCGTCTGCTTAAACTGCGGCTCTTTAAAGGGGTCGTGAAACGAAAATGTAGCAGCCCAGTTGCAATTTTCCTTGCTTCAGTAAACATTAGGTATGCCTATTCCAAAATATATCGTCGAAATATTGCTTCTGCATTTAATAATACCATTCTGAAATCAAAGCATTTTTGCGTTCCTGAAGCGACCATGCGACTCTGTAGGCCGGAATTAGAAGTACTCGCCTACGTCATGTTTAGCCTTTTGGAAACGCAGATATAATCATTATTTCCCATACAATAGTAGGTTGCTGTTAAAGTTAGCAAATAAAAATACATTATATCAATTATTCGCTCACGCAAACGCATTTCTTCAACAGTACTGTCACGTGACGCGCGGTCGGCGGCGGCGGCGGAGCAGGACGGGTGGTAAAGCTCACTTTACGGGTGGTGTCTGCTTCTCGCTGCGCTCTGGAACAGAGCGAGAGGTGACGCTCAAGTTCAGATTTTCGGTAACGACGGCTATACCTCGCTCCGCCGGGTACTCCAAATGACAATGGTTCCAATCTAATTTGTTGTTGTTATTTTCTTTTTCTTTTTGTGAACATTCGTGATGGAGCACAACGTCTTGAGCAGTCTCATACCACCGGTACAACTTGGTTGTGCGGCCGCTGCTGTAATTTTTTTAAGTATTATTATTCCCGGCGTCATTAAAGATACCATCTAAATACGGTTCCAGGTCAAAGAAATCGACAAGTGTGTTCAATCCGAGTGGTGGGTGGAGTGTTTCAGGAGCGGGCGCCGCGGCGCGTACTCGTATATTAGTTGCTCGCCTCCGCGCTGCATCACTGAGAATAGCGTGTCGAGCTTCGCTTCCTTTATTTCGGCCGGATGACCTGAACTATGGCACTACACGGAAAGCCGGAAACCGAAAAAAAAAAAAAAAAAAAAAAAAGGTTGCTACAATGTACTTGGGTGGCCCTTTCACCCTACGCGTTGTCGCAGCTTTGCTCCCCCACCTTCCCGACGCCTCTCTCGTAACCTTTCTCAAAAAAAAAAAAAAAAAAAAAGAGGAAGCATACTTCCTACAACGTCTACAGTGCTCAGACTTCGCCTATTTTTCCTGTCACCGTTAGGTTCTGGGTTTAGGCGTGTTGTGCGTGTTTGAGTGCTCGATATGCCAACCGTGTACGTCGCGATCGATTGCAGCACGGCTTCTCCGAGTGGAAGTAACGTTCGCTTTCACAAGTTTTGGCACACCGATTGGGTTCATGTGTTCGTACTACTTTCTACTGGAAGTCCTAAATGAACCTCGGCGTCATTCGAAGCTCGGCATGGACCGGAAACGAAGAAAGCTCACCTCAAACGATGCGTCGTACCGACGCAAAACCGCTGGCCCAGTGCATTGGCAAAAAAAAGTGTAGGTCGCGTGATAAAGGCAGTAAACGTAGTTGCGATTTGTAGCCTTACAGATATGCTTATTTGAGAACTACTCGACTCGCAGAAGCCACCAGTTCTATTTGATTGTTTCCTGCCAGATTGCCCTCATAGCAGTAATATGCGCATTTTGGATTTTTTTTTATTTTGAGCGATACTGTGAGGCCAGCACAACAAGTGCCCCTACCAGCATATCGTACTACCCAGAACAGGCCCCTTGGTTCCACTTCGATCACGTTCTTTCCACAGCACTCATCTAGCCCCATAGAACCTGATGAAGACTCCAAAGAGGAGGATCATGTTGAGCAGAGCTCAGAATCCTTCACATCATTTAAAAGACATATCTAGGGTAAAAATTGTTCACCTCAAAAGCTCATACGCCCCATGTCCTTGCATTACGACGGTGTGATTACCAGATCAACCATCCAGGAGAAATGCATTCACGCAAGTGTTATTGATTGGAAAGGCGGATAGGTTGGCTTAAAAGTTTAATATCTGACCTGCTACAGAAAGAGAAGAACAAAGAGGGTCGTGACTTGATTAAAATATATGCAGAATCCTTCACATCATTTAAAAGACATTTCTAGGGTAAAAATTGTTCACCTCAAAAGCTCATACGCCCCATGTCCTTGCATTACGATGGTGTGATTACCAGATCAACCATCCAGGAGAAATGCACTCACACAAGTGTTATTGATTGGAAAGGCGGATAGATTGGCTTAAAAGTTTAATATCTGACCTGCTACAGAAAGAGAAGAACAAAGAGGGTCATGACTTGATTAAAATATATACAGGAATAGTAACTTGCACCACAGTCACGAGTCAAGTCCTGTGTCATGCAAGAAGCAGCAGAAAGCCTGCACAGCCTGTAGAGCTTTCCATTTCTGGCCAACCGGCCAATAAGTCCTCTGAGAGAGGCCTGTTGCCAAAACACTTCAAAGAAGTAACTCGAGTTATTGTTTTGCACGCATATACTGGGACACACCACTAGTACATGCTCCAGAGTCTCCGTAATGTCACATGTGGAACATTCTGGGCAGTCCGCCTGTCCAATTAAGTATAAATATTTGTGTGTGAAACCACATTTAGATGGTCTATGGAGAAAGCATGCATAATGGCATATAATTGGCAAGTGGGTATGGATCCACTAAAGCACTACCTTGTGGCCTTGAGGACAAGTAGATATAAGGAACTCAGTGATGTGTAGTGCCAAAGAGTGGTAAGGGTGTGGTGTTGAAAACTTCCAAAAATTTGTAATGCAGGCTTTGAAACTGTGAATTCACACCACTTCTAAAGTGGTTTCCCACAGATGTGGAAAGCCTCTTACCAAGGGGCCACAAGCTCAGCAGAGGTTTGTGGAGAATTATGCCCTTAAAAAAAAGATGAGTCATGTTCTGAGCGGCATCACCACAATTGTAGGCGACGCTTGCGGTGATACAGATCTGTGTATACATGGATAGAGTTGTAATATTCTCACCAGATGTATGTCAGATTAAGTTGCTTGAATCTACTAATTGATATCTTGGATTTCTCCAGTATCCCGAGAACATGCAAACGCACCAAAGGTTGAGTCATTACACACAGAGGTTGGGTGGGGTGGTATGGGAAGTCGTAGCGTGATAGCATTTGTAATTAATGGCAGCGGAGTGTACGTGAAAAACTGCTGTTCAGCTGCTCATCATCAGTGGGTGGCAATGGTGTTGTGCAAGTAGTCGTAAATACACACAAAGTGGTTCGTGTGACAATTATGTAGATATTGGGCAGGCACGTGACATTCTGAAGTAACAGCACAAAACATGGATGGGAGCACAAGACGAGAAGACGACACAATGTCTCATCGTCTTCTCGTCTTGTGCTCCCGTCCACATTTTGCACTGTTACCTCAGGATGGAAAACCAACAAGCCCAACCTGCTATTCTGGCTAACATGCCATTGTTTGAGGTGCATTGTGGCAGCCAAGGTTTATCCCAAGCACCTGCACTTCTATGTACATGTTAAAGAGTACTGGGAGTGGTGCTCATATGGGTGTGTACCATTTTCCTGGCTCGGGCAATCAGATTGCAGGCGGGCTAGCACACACAGCCCAAAGCACATGTAGTAGAAGTTTGGACTGTCGAACCGCAAAGTCTTCAGTTCAGTTCCTTCCCTTATATTTTTCAATTTGTATGAGTATCATACAGTCTGTGCTTGTATGGTTAAATTGCGAGGGTGTACATATCACCTGCGCTCCTGACCAACCTCACTCTGCATAAGTATTCACCAAGCAGTTTTCGTTCCATCAAAAGGCTTTCACAATATTCAGCGACACAAGCAGCTACTCAGACAGCATCAGTGTAGCATTCTTGGAGCTTCGCAAATCTGTGGATACATTGTTTACTAGCAAAACATGCACGGTATGTAGATATGTGTACTAGGACGCATAAGATGCCGTGACAATGTGGACTGCCCTTACGTCTACAGCTGCCCTTTAATCCTGTTACATTCTAGCCTGCAGTGAATTCTGCAGCAAGGTTTCACAATTAAATCATCCCAACTTTATATTTCTAGACTTGACCCCAGCACCGACAAAGTTCATTGTATTACCAGCATTTTGGTGGCATATTCAACCAGCAGGCCAATTAACTCAACGTCATGCAGGTTCTAGTGCAGATGTTTTCATGCAAACTACGGGTATCATCAACGAAGGAGGCTTTACTATACATACCTTTTCAGCACGCTGTTTTATGACTGGTTAAAGTCTGGTACATTTCAAAGTATAAGGCACATATTATTGTATGCATGTCTACAGATTGCAGATTATGCTGGCTTGCTTCTGAATGAGACTGCAAAATGCTGAAAATAGTGGCCACCTTTCAAAGCAGCTTTTGCAGAAAACGGTTTGATTTTTCTATTCCCCATGAGCCACTATTTTTCGAGGCCGTGTAAAGGTGAACGCGGCAACTAGAAAATCTAGGTTTGTCAGTGCCACAAGGACCACCACTTTGTAGTACATTTGGGCATTATCTAATGTTACCAAATGAGTGTTAGAGACATGTTGCTTTCAAAATAATTTATTGGTTAGCTGCAGGTTCATCAGCACATACAAAATTTTTAGGCTAGAAGGAAGTTGACCTAGAGCAAGACATCTTTTATTCACGCTTCTTTGCTGTCTTCCTCTCTCCTAAATATACAAATGTGTATATACAGCTTCACAATCATGATGTGTTGAGGTCAGTGCTAAATAAAAAAAAAATGCATCCAACAAAGGTATAGTTAGAGATTGAGTACACAAAATTCATTCTAAGTGAGCCTATATATGTCTTGTAGATTCCAATGGAAGGCAAGTATAGCAGGGGGCAGCAGAAACTCAGGCAGGCAGATAAAAAGTTTGCGGGGATCAGATGGATGCAGCTGACAGAGGATCGGGTTATTTGGATAGATATGGGAGAGACATCTATACAAGCAGGTATATACACAACTGCACAATTATGATGCATTTGCGGTCAGTGCTAAAAAAAATTCCACCCATCAACGGTATAGGTGGGGAGTGAGCACACAAAATTCATTCTAAGTGAGCCTATATATGTCTTGTAGATTCCAGGGGAAGGCAAGCGTAGCAGGGGGCGGCAGAAATTCGGGCAGACAGATGAGATTAGGAAGTCTGCGGGGATCATATGGATGCAGCTGATGTATCTGCGGTCAGTTCCAAAAGAAGAAAAATTCTACCCATCAAAGGTAAAGGAAGGGAGTGAGTACACAAAATTCATTCTAAGTGAGCCTATATATGTCTTTTAGATTCCAAGGGAAGGCAAGTTTAGCAGGGGGCGGCAGAAACTCGGGCAAGCAGATGAAATTAGGAAGTTTGCGAGAATCATGCACCTGGCACAGGATCGGGTTATTCGGATGGATATGGGAGAAGCATTTGCCCAGCAGTGGGTGCAGTCAGGCTAGTGATATCAACAAGACTAACAACTGGATGAGTTGGTACTGATTCATCTTAAAACCAGCCAGAAGACGAAACACGTGAGAGGAGCACAAGACAAAGTTTGACTAACAACTGAAATGTTACTGAAGGAAAGAGGCAAAAGAAGATTCGCACAGAAATGCACGTGCACGAAAAACCCCCAAAGCAGTGAAAGCGTGGAAAGCAGAAAGGGTCTAAAAAATCAAAATCTAAAAAAAAGCAAATTCCTTATGGTCAAGAACCACTCGTTACAAAAGGGAAGCCACAGATCCAAGTCCAAAGGCACACTATACTGCAAAGGCTAAGGACGTGTGTGTGGCTAAGAAATCGGTCAACAGTCTTTTGGGGCCTTTTTTACATGTGCATCTCTGTGCAAGTCTTCTTTTGCCTCTATCCTTTAGTAAAATTCCAGTTATTAGTCCAGCTGTCCTGCAATTCTCTCTTCTCATATTTTCCGGCTTGTTTCAGAATGAAT
Organism: Amblyomma maculatum; assembly: GCF_055883805.1. Taxonomy (NCBI): domain Eukaryota; kingdom Metazoa; phylum Arthropoda; class Arachnida; order Ixodida; family Ixodidae; genus Amblyomma; species Amblyomma maculatum. The sequence continues at coordinate 164,923,838 of NC_139345.1, read as the reverse complement.
AAGGTGATGACTCTACAAACCTTGCACAAACTGGAAACCAGTGTAACTGTCAGATGGAAACCTTTCCCTTATTTGGCTTGCATTACAAATAGGGAGGACTTTACTGTGATGTCTGCCGAGGCATCCCCAAAGCCAGTGCGCAAGCTGGCTGTAGCAGATGTAGTGGTGCCTCCTGTTGACAAGAGAAAAAGCAATATTCACTTTTCAGCATAGCAAAATGAAAATATGATTTAGGTCTTTTACAAATTTGAAAGTTATTCATGCATCTGTACAATTAATTCCCATCTAACAGAAGCTGTACAGTGTAACTTTCACTGTCAATTTATTCTCCCTGGAAGTATGGCAAACTTTGAATTCTGCTGCAGGTGATTGAGAGAGAATGAGACCCACCCAATATTAGAACTCCAGTGCAATCACAATTTGCTACTGCAGCAAAATAATGCCTGAAGGCAATGCAGCTTTTGACTGAAAAAACCTGGTAGTCGTCTTACACCCTCTATACTAGTGTTGTGGCCGATGTCAATGTCCACGCTGATATCATCCGCATAGCACGAAGATGTTAAGTATGCAACTTATGCATTAAGCAGCTCTGTGCATGGAGTCATTCTATTCGAAGGAGCCATAAACTACAAGTGCACTTCTGTCAACAGCTCTCCGTTGTTTTCCCACAACACGGCACGTGCCAAACTTTCTGCAAGTGCCGCAAAACTACTCTATAACTTCATTTGCTAACTGTAAAATTTCCAACACTTACTCAAACTGTGGAAGTTTCGGTGTACTGGCCTTTGGGAGAACGTCTTTCTTTTTTTTTTTTTTTTTGGTTGTTACATTTCAGCACATGTAAAATGTCAGTGTCAAAGCATTTTGGAGAGGTTTACTGAGTGCAGGTGTTGATGATGGTATCAGTGAAGTCAATTTTTTTAATTATATTTGCACACTATACAACACTCACCTAATGCAAGTGGGTAAAAAAAAAACTAGCAAATAAAACTTTGAGTGCTGGTATGGTGATTGTTCTGGCAGCAAGTGGGGACAGGCTATAACAAGAGTTGTCGGGCTAGTTAGTGATCGTCTGCAGAAGCCAGTCCTGCTCTGTGTGTTTTTCTTTTCTGTGTTGTTTTTTAGTGCATTTTCCCACAGCTTCCGCAGGAGACAGGCTACTAGCACAGAGTCCTCCGAAATGAGATTGCTTTTGTACTTATTTACTGCATTTCTTGTGGCATTCCTTATGTATTTATGTTTTGAAGTGCTGCACTTGCTGAAGGTCATAACTGGCTAATAAAACAAGCAAATTTGTCCGGACAGCGTCCCCCCCCCCCCCCCCCCTCGTTACTTCACATCAATGTGCATGCCCTTTCCATTTAGCAAGTTCACACTATCAGATGATGCGTGTTTTCTCATTTACTCGTGCATGGAATTAAGCAAACCAGTAATTTGCATGGTGAAACGTCATGCTCATGCGCTTCTACGAAAACAAGAAAAATATGAAAACCAGCGATGTGTTCGCGCTAACGTGGCGCAATATCAACACTGTAGACAGTGTAGATGATCGCAGGTAAGTAACGTTACAGGGGAAGCTTTATTTTATTAACACTGCCTTCCGCAATAGATTTCATTACAGCATTTCTTGCTCGAGAAAATGAAAAACAGGTGCCGCTTGTTCAAGTTATGTCGCCTTTCGCTCAAGGTTCTTACCTTGTGTTCTCGACTAGCAGTCCATGATCAAGAAGCATTTGGAGTAAATGCGGATGATCTGTAACACCCAGACGGCTGCTTCAGCTACGTAGTCGCCGCCGGGATCTCGCCAGATGCTCTCAAGAGCAGTCGGCATCGCACGCACCGCCCGCAGCTGCACCTGTTCGAAAGCTTCGGTTAGCGATTGCGCACTCTCGCAACGGTCAAACGTAGGCTAGGCTGCAAGACTCGGACATACATACCAATGCGTAGTTCCGAAACGGCTGGGATCGGGAGGCTGACGGTCGGGGCTTCTGCAAGCCGGAGTTGTGCCGCGGTTACCGCGGCCTCTCGACACAAGTGTTACTGTACCGGTCGCTCGCAGGGTCCATCTTCGCCGACCTGGCACCCGAAAAGTTGCGTCGGCGTAAGGCTCAAAGCCCACGATGTAACCATGTTTTAACAGTAGCGACTATATTCTAGTTCACTATAGCAGCACAGCGACGCTGGAACCCAGGAGGGAACCTAGGCGTCGGCCATATTAAAAAACCCTGTGTGAGCGTAGAGTAGGGCACAATTAGAACCTCTAAAATACACCGAGCTTGGTCAACTTTGGCTCAGCAGGCTCCGGCAACGGGAGCTTCTCATTGGCTTAGCGCTATGACGTACTCTGTTGAGTTGAGGAGGACGCGCGCTAGGAAACCGAAATTCTGTTTTTGTCGCTATTAAATCAACGCGGGCGATGAAACGAATCGAGGTATATTATATGATGCAGGACAAGGATTCCATTTAACTAAGCCGTGCAAAATTTCCGGAAAACGTTTCACGACACCTTTAACCAGCCGCTTGTAGCGTAGTTTTGTTCTTCGAGTAGTGTGTAGCCTTTCACTTGGTTTCTTGCGACGAATCTCGTCCCTATGGCCAAGGAACTCATGAATGTCCACATATATATGCGCGGCCGCCGGTCGACGCTTACCGTGCAGTTGCGAACATCGACTGCAAACGGGTCGGTGCCGAAGTTTTTTTTCTTTTTTTTTTTTTTTGTACAGGTCTATGTCCGCATCGCGCAGATTACAGATAATTCGAACTATCACTCATGATGCCGAGTGAGGTTTGATTACAGTGGTGCCGGCGTAAGGTAGAGCACGGTGTGGTAGAGTGGCACAGCAAACGAATACACACCAAGCCGCCGATATAGTGCTCTAGAAGATTGGGCAGTGTGTCGACCGCGCCGCGAAATGCTGGGAGCGAGGGGCCGCTTTTGCGATGACGGAGGCGCCGCAGCGCAGAGGGCGCCACCAGCAACTGGTGTGTCAGCCGTCCGAGCGCCCGCGTATGCGCGCTGTGCGGCGGGTCGGATACCGCGCGGACTGTACGTTCTTGTTTGCTTGTGCGTCGTCTCGAGCTGTTCGCAACAAGATTTTACAAATATGCCCGTTAACGGTGCACAGTACTGTTAGCAATCACCTAATTTATTTTCCATTTTGGCCGTCGGCAACACCTCGGGGAAGTAACATGACAGGAGTTGGCTCCGAAGAAAACAGCTTGGAGAGGGCCGGCGTACGACTCGCACAGCACGCTTCACTCGCCGTACAGCTTGCTTTAGCATTCCTAAAGCACCTAATTCACGTCCAGAAATGTAGTCGTTTTGAAAAGAGGGCAGTTTGGAGGCAGGATGTATGAAGAAGTGAAACGTACAAAGCGTGCGTTCGAGCGCTGACTAAAACTTATCACAGTAACTCCATTATCAAAACAGTCCAAAATGGTATATTCCGTTGTTTCCCACGCCAACTATGCCGACTACAGTAAGTCACTGAAGCCACAAGAGAAGTCGGCATTCAGTTGGAATGAATTAAATGTGGACTACCCCGCATGGAGGTAAAGATGACTTAATTATTCAAGAAAATGTTTCCATTCTAGGGTACGCAAGCCACCGGTAATATGCAAGTCATTGCCTCCAGAAGATCGCTCTAGTCCTGTTTTATGTACATTTAAAATAAAAAAAAATGAATAGCTTTGAAAAAGAAATAATGACGGAAAATAGAGGACGCAGAGGCTATAGGGTATACGCTTATTCGCTTCCGCTAGATCATCCTTCTGCGAAAGAGAGGTTGTGAGGCCGGCACGGTTTCTCACCACGAACAAAAATAGCGCTATAGGTTCGAGGCTAGGTCGCAATTTACTCAAAAATTTGGCTCGATGCACGGTCCTTTTCGACTGCTTTGCACTTTGCACTTTGCAAACTTCCTGTAAAATGTGAAGGTTCAAAAAGTTTACCTACTTGGAGCACCAGAAAAGCTCCCACTTGAATCAATGAAATTTATAGTGTTTTTGCGGCTTCGCTCTTTGCGAAGTAAGCGAATCACGACAAGAGCTCCCAAAGGGAGAATAATTAAAGTCCCTTGGAAGTATTTCACGTGTAATATCAACCTTGTTAACAATTATAGTCTGGTTAGTACTGCAAAGAGCACCCGCGGCAAGTAGCATATATAGTCCGGTAAGCAGTAGTTGCAAGTATATCCAGTCGATTACTCATATTTCATGCCACACACTAAAATAATAAACACGTATTATGTCCGCATTTCATTTCGGCATTATTTTAATTGCTTGCGTATTAGGTGTTCGTCATCTTTTTCGCATTTTTCCGCTTTCTCTCGGTGCGCGCCAAGAACTGCATCATACCTGCCAAATCGACGCGTAATTATCAGTGCTTTTATTTTTGTTTGTTTGCTCTGTACCATTTGCTGCCAGTAAAGCGTCCGCACTCAAGTGCCCACTATGAACGTATTACGTATGTGACAGGTTTAATTTTTGACATTTTATTTGAAGTAATGCCGTAGCTGTATTTGACTTTTTTTTTTTGTTCATCTAAACAACTGGTTCACCCTTTGGTTAGTGGCACGCAAACAAATGTCCGTGATATACGTATATGTTAATCACGAACAAAGAATAAATGCTTGAGTCGCGTATACCTTGTTTATTATTTTTTGCCGGTAAATACCACAGTGCTTTAAATTAGTACGGTAGTGAATAAATGTGTTTTGCTCGCACACTGTATTTGTAATTTATATAAGCGGTGATTAGGGCACATAAAGAACACCGAATAAAGAGATATATTACAGATTACTGGCGATTTAAGATAAACGTTGTTATGTATTAATAAGCGTAAGCTGCAAAATGTAAGCAGGTGTTTGTAAATAAGGTTTGTAAAAAATAAGTGTTCCTAAGGAGGCCTTACGAAGCACAAGCTTTGATTCGCATGTGCACTGTTTTTCTCCGCGTGTTAATAGCGCTCATGGGCAGTAGCCTTTATTCCCTTACGGGCAAAATGAATGCAAAACAGCATGCTTCGCTGCAAACATTAAGTACAAATTGCTCATCTGGACGATTTGTAACTGTCCGCAGGAAGAAATGTCGAGAGTTTCAGATAGCGATTCAAGCATAGCGCGCTGCTCCGAAGGACTACCCAAGCGTGCACAATGTCTCCAGATAGACGTAAGATAACGGCAGGGATCAGTTTAAGCACCTGGAATAAGTCGCCTCTTTATTAATTATCACACTAATTGCGTAGCGTCTGAAAATCGCTTCAAAGAGAACCGCACACCCCCTCTGTACCCCCGCTATCCCGCGGCCGCTACGCGGCGAACGTGGCACCCCTGTTGCACGTCGCGCCCTCTCGCGGGAGTCGGTTCTTGTCATCGCAAAAGCGGCCCGCTCTCCGGCGCCGGTCGTCACACTGCCCAATATTCTAGAGCACTATACCGCCGACTATAGTCAGAACAGGACGCAAAGATGGCGTCGGCTGCATACTGACGTCAGATGTGACGTCATGTGAATACCCCCTATAGTTTAATTATCTGTCCACGCTGTAATGCACAAACACCCTAACGCTACGCAAACACCTGTTCTACGCATGTGCAGCGAGTAACTGCAGTGCCGTCGCGCAAAGCGGAATCGCGATATGTCCAAGGTCAATGTTCTACCATGGTATGTCTTCTGGCTAGAGAAAAACGTTGTAAAAATAAACACTCTCCGCTAAAATACAAAAAGGCAAAATTTTCGAAGTATAACTCGGGCAAAGATTTGGATACAGTTTAAGTTCAATTTGGATACAGTTTGTTTATATTAATTTGTGATTTGCTGATGATGAAAATGACAGACGAACAGGTCAACCGAGTGCTCGCAACGGCGAGAAAGGTAACGAAAGTTGGCGCACCAGTCGACCAGTCTTGCTCAGCGAGCTCACGGCCCAAAGGGCACTGGTGCGGCACGCCTGCGAAGCAGCAAGACTCAGCGGTGCCCTGGAATAGGGGCGCCGACCTTGTGAAGAGGCCGAAGATACGAAGACATCGGCCCGCCGCAAAACCCAGAAAGTTTTTAGAGCAATAAATGTTTTCTCTCTCTCTCTCGCGCACAAATATCGCGCACGGGATTTCGTTCCATATATGATCCTAGAAATTAAGACTTTCGCCTTAAAAGAAACTAGCAGTCATTCCGCCATCCTAGAATAGCTCCAAAACTGTAAGTAGTTGATCTTACATGCACCCACCACCCTTTTCGTACTGCGACGTAGTTCTCTTCACGAACGGCACTGTCGCTCTCTGAGAATGCTTCACCGCACTGCACTGTCGGTGCGGTGAAGCCTCCTGGAAGTGTGGTTGGCTTGTTTCCCCTATTTCGCTCTAATAGAAGAGACGACATTTACCTTTTTTCAACTTTATTCTTCCTTTTAATTTTGTGATTCAATTTTGTGTGATACACGCGAGGATCGGGCCTGCCCCAGTACAGCAGAATGCAAGCCGATGAGAACGTACCGGTTTTTTTTTTTTTACTATGTGAAACTTAATTCTAACATCTTTTAATAGCTTTGAAAACCTCTAAATTGTTTAATTGGTTATACATATTTTTTCATGATACATTTCTTACTTTAGCGCTTTTGTGTTTGACCACTTCGGCGCTGCCGTCTGGCGTCGTCCCGCCGGTCGCCGGTCTTGCGGTATTTGGCGCGTAGCGTGCCAGTGGGAAAGTTTCACATGGTTTCACTGCGAAATTTTCTGGAAACTGTTTTGTGCTAAAGTAAGTGTTCATTTACTTTGCTTGTGTTCGTGATACGCAAAGTGAAAGATATATTTAGGTGTTGACTGCTGACATTAGCGTCAAACATGTCGAGGGTGACCGCCCGCTACGATTATGTTCGCGCACGTAGTCTACCAATCTTTTTCTCTATGGTCTAGGGGTCTATCTAGCTCGCGCTCTAGTGATTCGCGATTTCCTCTCACATGTCGACCGTTCCACCTTGTATGTTGCCATCCGAGCAATTTAGTCTTCACTAGCTCTTTTCAGCTATTACATCACTTTCTTACCGTTGTTTGCTGTGCTGTAAAGAAACTCGAAATAAACTTCGCTTTGCTTCACTGAATTGCAGTGGCGTGGCCAGAAATTTTGTTCGAGAGGGGTTGTCGTTGCTACCCCTTCTCGATCCGTATAGAATTTGTCGAGGGATCAAAAAAAAAAAAATACTTTCACAAGCATTCGAAATATGGTCATACGCAGCCTTATGGATACGTAACAGGAAAGTAAAGGCGCAGTATCTGTCACACTGGTTGCGTGGACACCTGAACCGCGCCGTAGATAAAGGGAGGAAGGTGTGAGTGAAAGTATTAGATGCTGCAAACGATTACATGAAAACCGCGCACTGTAAAAAAATAAAAAGTAAAAGATGTAGCTTTATAAAAGAATATATTCGCATCCCACAAATTGTGGCAGAAATACCTCATATCAATGCTGCCATGTTCTAGCTATTTAATACACAAATAAAATATCGCGCGAACTTTAAAATATATGTCAGTTTGAGACCAGCAAAGCAGGGAATACTGCTATGAAGAACGTAAAGGCCATAAAATAAAGAAGTTGAAGTCAAATATTTTAACGAATCTTTGTTGTTTGAAAACCTTGTTTACATTTTTGTACATGTACAGCAGACAGAAAAATCTCAATGACACTGTCCTTCGTTTCAATGTATGAGGTGTGACACAAAAGAAACGGGACTAAGTATGTAGCTTCAAAAAAAAGAGCGAAATTGATTGAGAGGGTTCCCAGGGATCAGACTGTAAATCAACACTACTACATTGAAGTACTAAAAAGCCTTTGTGAAAAAATTAGAAAAAAATGGTCACAGTTGTGGAGTGATAAATGGTTGTTGCAACAGGACAATGTACCCGTTCACACGGCCCTCTCTGTCAAACAGTTTCTAACCAGCAAAAGCATTACTGTGATGAAGCATCCTCCTTATTCACCTGATTTGGCTCCATGCAACTTTTTTTTATTTTCTAAAGTTAAATCTTGCTTAAAGGGAACCCATTTTACCTCAGTTGAAGAGGTTCAGGCAAAAACAGTCTTCTGAAGGGCCTTCCAAAACCTTGTTCCAGAACTGTTACCAGCAGTTGCAGCACCGAATGCAGTAGTGTGTGAATGCTGAAGGCGACTACGTTGAAGGTGATAATGTTACATAGAAGCGATTCTGAAAGTACAATAATTTATTAAACCAGTCTAGTTTTTTTTTTTTTTTTTTTTTTTTTTTTTTTTTTTTTTTCGCACCTTCTTTTGTGCGGGAGAAGCCGTTACCGATCGTGCTATGTGACTGCATCAAGTCACACTGAAATCAAGTCGCAACAAAGAGTGCATATAAAGACAGGAGTTCTGTAAAATATACACCAAAAAGGCAAAGTACCATGCAATATTACAAATGCTATGATACCGCTTAATAATGAGAAAAAAAAAAAAAAAAACCTGGGAACAATGTTTATCGCATATATACACAAAGCCTAGCAACAAGGCATTTAAATATGTGTATGTATCTACAGTACACCTATGTATCTAAGCAAAAGTCACTCTGCATGATGTTTCAAACAAAGGAATTAAACATGTTGCGCAATCAGAGATAGCAAACTTTACGCATGAAGGACAGACGATCCAGCTGCAAGAACAAAACTATGATCGCGAAAATCAGGATCTGTACTTGGGCAATGCTGCGTTTGCGACAGCACCGTATGGGTGGAATAATACAGGAAGAATGTAGAAATCAGTACCAAAATGTGTATTGTAAATGCCTTCACAGCGGCAATTATTCTGCACCCAAAATTAAAGAAGGGTATGGCCCTGGCTCAGGAAAAAGTAAAAGCAGGTAGTTAGAAAGGAAATTTTTCGTTTGATAAACATATTACAAAAGCGTAGTACAAGTTTTACAAAATATATATCAATCAATCAGTCAATCAATCAATCAATTTTTATTTTCACCGAAACAAAATATACATGGCGAAAAAAGGGGGTGGGAGAAAAAGCTGCACAATAGCAGCTTGACAAAGCTCCAACCACCCTGACAACAATGACAGCACTGTAACATTTCAGATTTTTGTTCAGTGTACTAGGAACTGTACAAAACGAAAGTAAAAAGAAACATCTAGTTACACTAATGCTATTTTATAAATAACTGCTCTATGTACCTTTTAAGTGTCGTAGTCTATATGTCTTGCTTCGCAAAGTCACTGAGTGTGTGGGGGAGTGTGTATTCAACGCGTTGGCGGCCATAACCTGTGCGCGTGACGGGAACTTTCCATGGTAGTTTATGGCGATGAGGGTATATGTATTCTTGCTTATGGAGATTGGCGAGTGAGAGGAATGTATCTAAATTGCCCTGCATTGCTGCATTGCTGCAGTGTAATTTTTTATTAGTTTGTACTTGTATATGCTATCGGCTTTCATTATTTTGTACTTGTAGAATAGAGGTTTAGTATGCTCGTTGAATGGAACACTTTCTATCGCCCTAACAGCTTTTTTTTGTAGTAAGATTAGTTTGTTTAAATTATGCGCACTAGTGTTTCCCCATGTAGTGATGTAGTCCATCACAACCATCGCGCCCCTAGTTATTTTTTAAAATACTGGTTATTTGAACACTAAGGTACTGCAAATTGTCAGTGAATCATGAGTGACAATGAGAGTTGTGAAGCTGTCAGTAATTTTTTTTTATGACAAACAAGCGGTTATTTGAAATTATTTGCCTAAATAAATGACAATCTATGTTCACGGCCTGGTTTGATGCATTGTGGGGGACATGCTTAGAAAGTCACTGTTTTACCGGAAGGGCAAAGCAATTACTGCAATAGCAGCACATTGAAAAACTAAATCTACAAGCTTGGCATCACGTGTGCACAAACATAGACGCGTCTTATTTCATTACCACGCACACTCGCAGTGAAAATGTCAGCGTGAGCAAGAACATCAGTATCAGCTACCGTTGCATTGCCACTCGCTCCAATCCGAACTAAGCGGAGACCAAGGGCCTGCGTGGCCCCTGCAGCCAAGATTTCAAGGTTGCTTTCAAGATAAATCTCTTTGGTCCCGGTGCCAAACGTATACTGCTCGGTATACTACACCGCCAAGACAAAAAGGACTTTCTGGAGAGGTTGTGATTACGTCAAAGTAAAGGCGATGCCTTCAAGCAAATGCATTGCTATCAGTTGAGTACCTACAGCAATGGCGGCAAGCAACCATTCTTTCTTTTTCTCGTCTGCCAGAATGTGCTCAAAACACTGCCAGGCCAGATCCACTTGGCCAGAGCAATTGAATGCACATGTGCTTTGTCACCTTATCTGATAGTGTGGCTTGTTTCATTATTCTTCCAAGTGGCAGTTGTTCGAAAGGCATTCTTTTTTAAGGCGTGCATATTGCGGCTTTACTTAGACAGAGCTGCCATTTTTAACGCAATAGTTGTTAAAGGCACCATTCACAAGAAAAATTCGGTGTGGGCGTTGGCATCGTTGTGAGTAAAAAATCATGGCCATGGCTCTGGCAGGTGTTAGTTGGCAAGGGGCAGGCACTGGCATGGTTGTCGGGTTGAGAAACATCATGAGACCACATGACGCGGCCAAGTTGACAAAGTGCTGCCAGTCGGAGATGGGAGGGTGAGATGGGAATACAGCCTTCCATGACCCTTGCATGCAGAGTTGTACACATTGCCCCTAGGCCTCATGGGGACATTTCTACGGCTTGGTTAAAGTGAGGGCTTATATCTATTTCGGTTGGTCTTTCCTGTTATGTGGTAGCTTAATTACGAGTGCTAATGAGTATGTGTGGGATAACACAAGCACCAGTTGAAAGATTACTGGTTAAGTGAGTAAGTGATTGCACGCAAACGAAAATCTGCAAGGGGAGCCCCGGCAAATGGGATCCATTAAGTAATGCTGTCACATCATACCTTTAAAGGAGCTTAAATGTTCTTCCTTTGTCCTCTCCTCGCGCGAACCTGTCTTAAGTTTTAATTCACAGATGCAATGCGATGGGCACAGATAGAAAAAAAAAAAAGCTATGCGTTGTGGTGAACAGTTTCTGACATTGCCATTTGTTTGGGATTTGTTTGATTGAAGATTTGTTTTAGAGCATGAGCTCTACTGCACTTCACCAAGTTTTGGGTGAGGGTTGTCTCAGTGTTCAGATTGTGTGCCTGCCACATGACCTCATCATACCATGTGATCATGGCATCAAGAATAATTACATAAAAAAAGTAAATAAAAAAAAATAAAAATGCCACAACATTCTGCCATCAGATGGTGCCACCAATACATTAAACATATGACACAGTGGCGTTTCATGGTGTCTCAATGAACCAATGCTTGATAGCTCTGTTCAATAGCATCGAATGCCTTGAAATATTTTATATGTGCATGGAGATACTATATGCATAATTATGATATAGAACCAGCAGCCTGCTGCTAGCTTTATGGAGTGCAAGACAAACCTTTAATTAATTCTATATAGCTTCATGGGGCCAGTCTGTAGAGGGTACTTGCACAGTCGGTCACCAAATGTCAGTGCAAACACAGTAATCGCCCCATCCGAGCAGGAAAGTGGCACCAGCTCAATTGGAATATGAGTGAAGAGGACATATTTTGAATGCAAGGATGTCCATACTGTCAGCCTGCATGAAAGCAAGCTTTATGAGTGATCTTTGCTGCAGTCCACTTTTTTTTTTTTTTTTTACTTTTGAGATTTCCTTTTGGAGACCAGGAAAGAGTAGAGACAACACTGGAGACTATAGCGCTGATTCCCATGTGGAATTCACATTTTTTTTTTTTCAGTTACAACGTGCTTGCAGTTCTTTATCATAAGGGCATTTCCAAAAAGGTGCTCACATTCTTTAGAAGTGAGACACACCCAGCTGTACTTGCGATGCATCACGAAGAAGTAAAAAAAAAAGGATGATTGGTGGCATCGGCTCTGTAGCCATTTGTGCAGCCTAGTGCAAAGCAGAATGACATGTTCAACAGTCGCTTGAAGTCCTCACGTGCACAGATTTCATCACAAACAAGATTTCACAATTACTGCAAATACCATCCACACAAGAAACAGCTTGAAAAGCCGATTAGCCTGTCGTTTCTTCAGCAGACGAAACAACCGTGGCAGCAGATGGCGAAAAGTACGACTACAGAGACACTAGTTCGTGTGATCGCCTTTGGGGACACTTTCAGAGTGGAGCTGCGAAACTGGAACTGTTTAAGAATGTCATATGTACACCTGCTGTGTTAGCACAAAGCAAAAGTCACTCTTTGCTTAATAAAGTTTCAGGCTGTGAATACATTGGTATTTGTGTGTGTTAATGTGTACTGGAATTTTATTGTCATTGTATGTGATCTTTTATTGAGTGTCTCTACTGTGTACTTACTGAGGGCATGGTCACATCCGTGACATTTAACCTCTGCCTCTTTTCTCCACCAAGAATTCGTTGTTCATTTGCATGTGAGTGGGTAAAACACGCTTTTTTGATGGCACCTGTTGTGGCTTTTCTTACATTAATCTTATTCTTGCATATCCATTTTCCAGCAGGACATGTATGCTGTCGTGCTTTTCTCGGAAACAAACAGAATGGCGGTAGTGGCATCAAACTGGCTCATGGAAAATGACACGAAGTGCCTTTGGCCAAAATCCCTTTGGCCTTCGACGAACAGTGAAAACTTCCAGAAGTTAGTGAAAGCGAGGAGCCAACTTGATGTGAATTCCACGAAGGCATATGATGTCAAAATCTTCAAGAAAACAGGTATGACACGTTCACTGTCCACAACAGGGCATTTCGGATCGTTTCTCTTTATGGTTCACAATGTGAAACTGAAAGAAGGAACTGGAAGATATTAAGTCGCAGTAACTGCGTGAACAACTGTATTGCATAATTTAGACTCTTTTATTGTTATGAAAAATATGCCTAAGGTGAGTTCCTTGTCACGAAAAAAAAAGAAAATTGACAGAGTGCCAATACACATCTTTTAGTACTCCCTCTGATGTATTTTTTTATGTGATAAAAAACTCTTGTTTCTGAGGCAATGATTTTGTTATCACAAATGATAACGTGTCTTTGGCATATAATGTGCTGCATGTGTGGAATAACATTTGTTTGAAGTTAGCGCTGATGTTTTTAGTTTCTTCTTGTGTCGTATCCTATTTTGCACTACAAACTTGCTTTAATGCCTATAACTTACAGATAGGATATATGTGCTAGTAGAAGCGCATTATTTTACTGTAAATTAATTTTTTTAATGTAATTGGCTGTGTGCCTAAGCATTTCTTGTGCATGTAGTGTGTAAAAGATGTGCTACATTAATGAGGGCTACACAGTATAATGCTTTCATGAACTGTGATTATGTTAGTAAATATGTTACAGATAGTGTCGAATTTTTGAAAAGTATGCGTAATGCGCAGGTATATGGGCACAGAATTAAATTACGAAAACATGCAAAATTATAGAATCTCTCGAGCAAAGAATAAAGTAAAAAAGGATTGGTTTTAGGTCGATGTCTCCACACTTTACATTAGCTCCGATACAACTCTGGACAATGCACAATTTTTTTTTTGAAAATTGAGTGCTTTAAAACATGCGGAATTGCCGGTCTTTTTTTTTTTTTTTTCTTTACAGAATGAGTTCTTATCACAGAAATGAGCCAAAGCAGTACAGCTGAGACGCTGAAACTGCTGCTATGTTATGAAGGGGCGATGTGTCTCGGCAGAAAGTATTTAATCCAGCATTGATGAAAACTTTCTTTCTGCAAAATCTCGTGCATCTCTATAAAATCTCGAAACCTTAAAATTTATTTTAGTAAGTAATAATTAGTTCGTGGAAGGGGTTGTCAAACACTGCAAAATGCAAATTGTATTTGCCATGGTTTAATTCTTGGCCTCAGATATTAAATGCAGCTTTTAAATGTCTCTTACAGCATCATATGACGAAGCAAGGCAATACCTGCCCAAATCAGAATGTAGCAACACTGAGAACACAAGTAAAGGTATGTGCGTCTTATTCTTAGGTATACAAAAGGTGCCTTTGTCATATATATACACTTCAATCTATTTTTTTCGCAGAGAAGAAGAGAGGCAAGCGTCAAAGGATAGCTTCAAGATCATGCTCATCAGAGTCGGAAATAGAAGAGGAGGAGCTGGGCTTACCTGACACACCTCCTCACTCGCAAAGGTAATACCTTGCTGAAAACAGAGTGAGGCAAACTTTACATTTTTTTATATTTCAGACGTGACCTTGCAGAAGGGGCCAAAAGAAAAGGTAAGCTTACTTGGGCAATTTTTTACATTACCGAAGAAAGTCTACTAGTTGAGAACATAATTATGCATCGAGGATCAGTAATGTGAACATTCTTTTGTTATTGTTGAGCATATACGTGCTACAGCGTATATTTAAAGTTTGGTTCTAAAGGTGATGGCTGTTGAGTGGATGCCCATGTGATAACCTGCTGTTTTTTCCTTATGTGGATCTCCTTTGTCTCCTTGCATTGACTTGCGTCTTCGAATTTCTAGGTTAAGCAGCTGATAAACAATGATCACTCAGCAAAAGGAATAAACTTGCGCTATGGGTAGAAGAAGAAAGAGACTTGACAACAGGACAGAGCGCAATAATGATCACTCTTGTGTAAATGTGTTAAGTGTACCCAACTATCATTTTAACAGCTGTTCAATTATATTCTACTAACTTCAGAAGCAGTGTGCATTTCCATTAAAGGGTTTTGACTCACTTTCTTACGTTGCTTATTAACTGACCTAGTTGTCTGGCAGGTATATTAATGTTTGTCGGATTGTTTGTGCCTGCGCAGGAAGTCGCCAGCGGAAATCACCTTCCCCCAGCCCAGGTAAGAGGTGCTTTCATAAAGAAATGTCGTGCTCATTTATGCAATGCTTTTCAGCATTGTATTGTTGCAAAGGCAGCCTGTTCCGAATGATACTGTTTCTGCAACTTTTTATGCACTGCAGATTAGTGATTTTGTCTTACCATTTTTTCTTTTTTCTGTTATCACGCAGATCTACCAAAGCAGGCTACATTCATGCCTGAAGGTAAATGTAAACAAAACGATTCTGTGACCTTCTCTTTGCCTGAACTAGCCGGTACTGAGACGAGCATCTCTGCTTATACCTTTCAGCCGCAGGAAACTCCATAATAGCAACTTCTTTGGGTGTGTCATATCATACCGGTAAGGGACAGCGTTTGCACTGTGGCGTTTTGAATGGCCTTTATACATACTGGCATTTTTGTATGCTGTTTTGATTTCCATTGAGATCCATTGCAACAGCTTCTGCATGGTTTTTAAAAGACGAAAAGAAGCCATATTTGTGGCTCAATCTTGAGGTGACCGCAGTGTTGAAGGGACACTGAGGAGAAATTGAAGGTGGCTTGTGTTGGTTGATCGGCAGCTCCGAATAATCAAACGCACGCAAAAAAACAACCTCTTACTGAAAACTAAGCTCTCGTAAGGCAGGAAAGACCAGGAACTAAAATACAGATATCGCTGGCGCAGCCCTATCTCGCGAATACAAGTGCAATAAGAAAAACAAATTGCCGAAGCTGAGGAACGTGCATATCTGTCAACCTTCCCGATTCGCCTGGGAAACGCCTAATTCTTGGCCGAACTTTTGAATTGTACGACCACTGCCTTATATGTATCTCTCAATAATTTGCCTCTGTTTGCTCAAGGATGGTGTTTACGAAAGCTACACCGAGGAAACTGCAGCTGCATGTTGAAGAAGTTAGCGCAAAACTTAGACAAAGAAGAGTCATGACAGTTGGCAAGTGCTACTACCAACTGTTTTGAGTGAGTGAGTGAATCAACTTTATTGTCCGACAGTAAAGGGCTCTTTCCTACCCCAGGCCCTTCCCCCTAGAGGAGAGGCGCCTTAGGGAAGGTGGGAATCCGCTTCTGACGCTGGCCAAAATCCCTTGGATCTCAGCGGCCTCTTCAGCCTGTCGAACCGCTAGCAGCTCGTGTTCCGGTGTTGGGCTTTCCAGCAAAGCCTCCCAGGCTTCTCTACTATTAGTGTTGTTTGCCCTGCTGGGGAATGCAAATACTCCCATATTATGTGGCTCAGGGTACCCCCCTGCCCGCAAACCCTGCAGCTCTCATCTTCAGAATCTGGGAATAGTATATATTTGTTCAAGACCGGATTTGGATAAACATCTGCTTGCAGACGCCTCCATGCCGTCATCTGTTTTCGATCTAGAGTCTTGTCTGGCGGGGGTAGTTTTAGATGCTCCCGTCTATAATATTGCGTCACATCATAATGCGACAGCAGACGCCTGTCTTTGTTGTAGCCTTCTTCAGCTTGCTCATTCCAACCTGCTCGGCAGTAGAGATCTCGAGCTAGGTTGTGAGCAGCCTCGTTGCCACTAACAGATTCGTGTGCCGCGGCCCAAATCAGATTAATTGACCTATCCAGTTCTTTTTGTCTTAGAATTTTGAGTGCCATGGGAGATAACCTCCCATTACCAAAATTTTGAATTGCAGTTTTACTGTCGCTCAACACATACGTGGCCTTTGTGCCGACGCAAGCAAGAGCTATTGCAACCTCCCCTGCCACATCAGTATCATCGCTCTTAATAGATAGTGCCGAGATTGAGCCCCCTCCCCTGTCAACCACTACTGCTAAGGTGCCTTCCCCCTTTTTTCCACCCGCTGCAACTAAAAATGCTACTGCAACCTCTGCTCCTTCGAATATATGCGTTCCAGAGCCTTAGCCCTTTTTTGCCTTCTCTCTTTATTGTATTCCGGGTGCATGTTTCTCGGTAATGGGGGGAATCGAATGCACTCTCGTACCTTCCATCCTATGGTGGCCTGCATGCCCCCTCCCCTAACCAGATTCAGCCCCTCTTTTTCAAAATTGCCCTCCCCACCCTCGTGGTGCTGAGCCTTTCTAGCTGCGAGACATTTACTGCCTCGGTCAGTTCCGCCAAAGTATTATGCATTCCCATAGCCAACAATCTCTCTGTGGACGCAGTCATAGGCAGCCTCAAAGCCCTCTTGATACATTTTCTCATAAGAGAATCAATTTTCCCCCTTTCTGAAGCCATAAGTTCAAGTAGGGCGTCGCATAGCTCACTCTACTCGTAATAAAGGCCTAAACCAATTTAATCCAATTTTTTTCTCTAAACCCCCTTTCTTATTTGATATTCTCCTGAATAGACCCATAGTATGCATGGCATAGCCTTCCAGCTTTTTGATGGTAACTGCATTATGGCCATTCGCCTGCAGATCTAAGTCCCGGATCCTAATAGTCTCCACCTCCGGAACCTGCACCTCACCTACCAGAATCTGAATTTTTGAAGGCGGTTTATTTCTAAGCGCCCTGTCTATGTAATAGGAATAATTCCGAATTTTCTGGAGAGCACTCCAGGCCCCTTTCCACCATGTATGCTACAATACAGTCGGCTGCCGCCTGGAGAGTTTGCTCAATCTCTCCATCACTGCCCTTGTCTATCCACAAATTGTCATCTGCATACATGCTGAATTTAGGATTCGGGTTACCAAGCGCCTTTAGCTGCCCTGGCAACTTTCTCGTGGCCATATTAAACAGTAAGGGCGACAGAACCACCCCCTGCGGTGTCCACCTACTTCCTAGCTGGATCACCTTCAAAGTGTTCTGAAACATTATCTCGGCTCTCCTTTCTCTGAAGAAATCCCTGGTGTAGTTGTAGGTTCTTACCCCTACTCCTACCTCATTCAGTCGCTCTAGGACCGCTGAGTGTTTAACATTATCGAAGGCCTTCTTTAGATCCAGCCCTAAAATCATCTTCACATCCTTTGTCTTAGATTCCACAATGTCATGCTTCAGGAGCAGCATAACATCCTGCGTGCTAAGGTGCAGCCTAAAACCGAACATTTCATCCGGCCATAGCTCTTTCCTCTATATAAATCTAGACAGCCTAGCCTGCACTACATGCTCCATCAATTTTCCGATGCACGAGGTCAATGAGATTGGCCGAAGATTTCTTATTCCAGGTTTCTTTCCTGGCTTCGGAGTTAGTATCACCTTCACCATTTTCCACTGATCAGGGATTTTCCCCTTCATCCAGTATAAGTTCATAAATCTATTGATATCCGTAATAGGAGCTATCACCTAGATTTCTTAGAATTTTGTTAGTAATGCCATCCGGGGCCTGGTTGGTTGGTTGGTTGGTTGGTTCATAGGAAGGGAAAGGCGCAGTATCTGTCACACTTGCTCTGTGGACACCTGAACTGCGCCGTAAGGGAAGGGATGAAGGTGGGAGTGAAAGTGGATAGAGAGAAAGGGGGGCCGTAGTGGAGGGCTACGGAGTAATTTCGACCACCTGGGGATCTTTAACGTGCGCTGACATCGCACAGCACACGGACGCCACTTTGTTTCGCCTCCATCGAAACGCAGCCGCCGAGGCTGGGATCGGGGCCTGGTGCCGACTTAACTTTAAGGTACTAACTATTTTGGCCCTCACTTCCACCTCCGTGAAACCTGAATCCAATTCCAAATTTTCACCCCCCTCGTAGTCTTGAAGTTGTATTGAGCTGGTCTCCTCTCCACCAATTTTTTCATGAATGCCTCATCACTAAGGTCCCTACACCATGTTTGCCCTCGTCTGCCCTTTGGATTTTTCCTGGTCAAGTAAGTGCCTTAACAAGTTCCAAGTCTTGGGGAGATTCATGCCCCTCTCCATCTCTCCCCATTTGCTGTACCACTACTGTTCGCACAGCTTGAAGGCATAGTCTTCAATCAATTTGCTAAGTTTAGCTAAGTACCTTTTCAGATTGTGATTCTGCCTGCCTTGCCTCTTCATATGTTGCTCCATGCTCTGCTTGGCCTCCCACATATGCAGCAGCCGACTGTCTGCAACATCCGCGGTACTATCCCCGCTATTTTATTTGGTGGTGCCCTTGACATCCACTACAGTTCATAATCTAGAACTTTGTTCTCATCATCTCTGTTACTTCTAGTCTGTCTGAAGCTATCCCACTCTGCCACATATAAAGGGGCCTCCTTCCTGGGCTTAAAATTACCTTTCAAATCCGCCCTGACTATCCGCACAAAGTGTATCACTTCAAAGGTTTTGCCCTGTATTGTGCCACTCCCATTCACCTACGTTCTTGCTGGACGCAAGATCTGGAGACGAGTCTTCCGGATTTATCATGAGAGTTTATCCCAAATTGGGATAATCCTCCCCTAACATTCTCCCCTTAATTATTAATAATGGCCCTAAACATAGTCTTTTGTTGCCTAGGCGGGCTATATATGTTTAGAATGAAAGTGTTAGAGTCGCCCTTCTTGCCTGTAAGAATTTCAACAAAGATGTTTTCCACATCTTGGTCTTCTAGGTCATGCACTACTGTGGCTACATTACGCATTACAAAGGTAGTAACTCTTGTGTTCTCCTTTTTATCACTATGGTAGCCCTTTTACCCCATTAATTTCACCTCCCTTTGCCTCCTGCAAGGCTATAGTGAGAGGCTTCTCCTCTAGTCTGGATAAAATCTGTCGCATTATCTCCTGCTTACACCGAAAGCCGTGACAGTTCCACTGCCAGGTTTCAGTGACACACCTATTATTGGGCCTTCTGTCCATTTTGAATATGTGAATGGTGATTTCATATATTCTGATCTTCATAGCAGCCATCTCTTCATCTTCTTCTATAGTTCCCATCTATGCAGTTAGTAAGTCGATAATCTATCTTAGCGAAAGCTCCTTCCATTCTCACTTCCAACAACCCTATGGCCCCAACTAATCTGGTTATTTTGTCCTCAACACACTCCTCCTGATCTTCCTTCTCTCTAGCTTTCCCTCTTTTGAGGGGGAGCGGTATTCCCCGAAGTCGCCTTAATATCTCCCATACCATCCTTGACTAACGGCGTTGGGCTCGTAATGCTATTGAGACTTCTGGGCAAGCTACTGTTTCTGCTCCATTACCCCTGTTTTATCATCATGATCATTTCACCAATTTCCTTATTTAAGGTCGCCAGTGTGTCTTGAAGTTCCCTATTCTCTTTCTCTTAATTTTTCAATCTTTTTGTCCTTGTCATCTTTAACCCCTGCCTGGGAAGCCTTGCAATTGAATTACCCACCCTGCTGGACTTCTGTGACGACCTCGCTCCAGTCCTTCCCTCGAGGCGCTCCTTCCCCTGGACTGGTTCTGTTGTTGGCGTACCTCCTTGAGTCTTGGGAATAACTCCTCCTTGGCCTTAAAGGGGCCACTTAATTTGACTCTGGGGCAACTTTGGTGGTGGTCCCTTTGTATTTGCAGAATGCTGGCTGTCGTTGCAGCCTCCTCTTCTCTCTGTTTTTTCTCCCATTGCCGCTTCTTGAGCTCGTTGGGAATCCTGTGGATTTGCTTGCATTTCTTGTCTCCAAGAATATGCTCCTTTCTATGAAGTTGGCATCTCGACATACAAGTGTGGCCATCAGGTGGGGTTTCCACCCGTACCCTCTACATTTGACTCTGGCCGGATCCGGGCAAATGTCCGCTCTGTGACCAATTCTACCGCAGGCCTCAGGCCTGCAACTTCGTATTTCTTGTAAAGAAATCACTTGTTTGGGTAACCTCCCACCATAATTGTCCACGGCACCTTGTTTTTTTTTTAAAAAGACCAAGACTGTCGTTGACTGCTTTCTTATAACTACGATAACTTCAGGATTCATCTTATGGTTCAGAATATCCATAATATCCACCTTCGAAAAGAATCCTTCAATAACATGAATGACGCCCTTGCCGCAATTTTCCGGTGTGGCCATGTATACAAAACCTGGGACATTCTCCCCTTCGTACTTCAAAGTCTGGAGACTTGCATACTTCATTTCTCTGCCACCAACTGTTGTTAATATGATTGGTGGTAGTGCTTGTCAGTTGTTGTGTCTCTTCTTTGTCTGTGCTTTGAGCTAGGTTCTTTAATATGTATGCCCACGGGGTTCGTTTTTGGCGTGCCTCAAATTGCAACTGCAGAGCTGGAGAGATAATCCAAACACCCCTTTAAGTGCTCTTCAGAGGAAGTTCATGTCTTGGCACGCACCTTTCTATTGAACGAAATCTGCTGTGAAATTTGTACAAGACTCGTTATACTGGTTGATTGTACAGGATGACCCTGTATCACTTGAGAGCCCTTGTTGATGAGAGAGAAAAAAGAAGACTGAAAAAAAGAAGTGCAGCTGTAAAATACCACATCTACATTTAAGGAAATAAAAGAATTATATAAAGGTAGGAGAGAAAGTAATAATTAGCAACAGAGTGAACCCATGGTATGCGGTGCCTCACCCTAGTGCATTAACCGCTAGGCAATGCCAAATGCTAGAACAAAATGCGTTACCATAGGAGCACTTTCACAGGTTGCATATTTCGTTCAAGGGAAGAAATTGCTGTCATAGCTAGCTGGTTCCTTAGTAAGTTCGCAGAATCCTTTTGTTTCCTGACTAGTATTAGGAGGTGTCACTGACACTGATGTCCTGCATTTTTGACAAGAGTCAGATTTTGCAGAAACATCTCAGAATAAGCATTTTGCACAGTGCAAAAAATGAAGACCAGTGAAGAAACACACACAGACAAACCAAGCACTGACTAACAATTGAATTTTTTGTTAAGAATTCTTGCTTAAGTAGGTTCAAGTGTTGCCTCATGCAGGTGCACAAGGCAGGAATAACACAAACAAAAAAAACGGACATGCCAAGCCACATGTATGCACAAACTCATTCCATTGGTAGATTGCCATGAAGATAATTGACTTCTATCTGGTGTAATGCCACTGAAGGTTTTGCAGCATCGAGCAATCAAATACATGCCTCCACTATCTCCCTGCACACTTGATCTCTGTGTCGAAAGACATTGGCACGCTTCAAATCCGGTGCTTATACAATGTTATTTTCTTTGCTGCAGTCGCGACAATGAATCACGAAATTTGAAGAGGCAGCCGAGGTGTCCAGTGACCTCTCTTGTTCCCTCAGGCGGACATTGAGGCACCTTCCAGTCTGTCCATACTAGACTTTCCCACACGGAACGGGTATTTTATACACGACCCCCATGTTGCATGGCACGTATCTGTTGGCGTGTCCAGCAGCGTGGACCTCGGCTGATCCATATTCTTCCTGACCGCGGCACAATTCTTGCCGACATTGTTCTTGGCAGTAAAGGCCACCTCTATGCCGAACCTGCCAGCAACTTTTTTGAGGCGACGTGAGAGCCCATGTATATAAGGGACAGGTGCAATCCTTTTCCTTGTTCCACCGGCACTTTTTCGGGCTTTCCAGCCAACCCCAACCCCCTTCATTTTCATCAAGAGCCTCTCCTACAGGCGGGCCAGACTTTGTTTGAGAAACCCAGCCTCTTTTAGCCTTCCAACCTGTGCGTTGAAGCTGCCTTCTACTGAGTGTGGGCATGACCTGTTCAGTGACAACCCAAGGCATGGCTATGCCATCGTTTACAAGTCTCGAGTGACGAGAATTGTGGTTCAAAGGGGCTTCCGTGACCGCGGTGCATATTTCCAATACACATACTCTTCTTTTAAGAGCAAGTTAATGTCCAGAAACTGGATGTGCCAATTATTGGGCAACTCACGGGTAAACTTTAGGCCCTTTCCTTTTTTCTTGAAAACTTTCAACAGCTTTACCGAAGTTCTCATGTCACTTCCTGCTCTAATGAACATCAGGTAGTCATCTACATACCAGCACGCCCTGATTGCTAGAAACTTGATGTCGTCTTCAAGGGCCTTGTCCATCATCCCAAGGAATATGTCGCTGTGGATTGGGCTACCCTTGAACCTATGCACACTCCTGATCGTTGCATGTAGGACTGGCTGCCCCACTTCACGAAGGTCGAAGCCAGGTAGAAGGAAAGCAGTTCAAGAAAACTGTCAACAGCGACACCACTGGTATTCACGAAGGTGACCTCGTCGTTGTCCTCCGTTATTTGCTGTTACACTGCTCCCATATGGCTGCCATGTGGTAGCAAGAAGAGGTCCTTCATGTCAATACTCAGCTGCAGAGCAGGTTCCCGGGTTCTATTGCATAAGGAACTCGACAATGCTGCTGGAGCCCGGGATCAGGAAGGGATTCACAATTGTTAGGGACTGCAATTGGTTCTGCAAGAAACCAGGCACCTCGTACTGCCACGTTGACAGTTTGGAGACGATGGCACGAAACGGAATACCCGGCTTGTGTGACTTGGCCGTAAAGAATAGGTCCAGTAGGCACCCATCTGCCGCCTTGACTTTTGCATATAACCTCTTCAAATTGCATTCACTTGGCAGAGTAAAAGCTTGTCTTTTTACTGCTGCTTTGTTTTGGCGCGTGCCGATGTCGTCTTTCGGCTCAGAGATCAAGTTTGCCGGGAAATAGTGGAGGCATATCTTTGATTGCTACATCGAGCACCTCGCATGCTGCAAAACCTTCGGTGACATTACACCAGGTAGAGGTCAATTATATTCATGGCAATCTACCAGTGCCATGAGTTTGTGTGTACGTGTGGCTTGGCTTGTCCGTTTTTTTTGTGTGTGTTTTTCCTGCCTTGTGCGCCTGCGTGAGGCAACACTTGAACCTATTTAAGCATGAGTTCTTGATAAAAAATTCAGTTGTTAGTCAGCACTTGGTTTGTCTGTATGTGTTTCTTGACCGGTCTTCGTTCTTTGCGCCGTGCAAGATGCTTACCAACTTGCCCAGTATTCAGCTTTGTTGAAGTCTCATAATATTTAATCTCTTAGCGCCGGCTGTTCTGTTATTGTCTTGAAATGCCCAGAGCTGACTGGTGCACTGATTTATGGCACGGTACTTCATTTAGCTTGGCTTGCAGCCTAAGGAGGAGTGGCTTGACTGTAAGCATTTCGCACGTGTAAACACTCAAGAAAGCATAGGAGCAAACAGTGGCTTTGTTGGTTCATATTAAAGATTACATAGTTGGAAAAAAATGGAAGCAATTGCTCAAGATGGACCCGCGCTCTTTTTTTCTTTTGCCCCACTGCATCTCTTGCTGCTATTTAAACAGATTCTACTAGTCAGTCGTGATGATGGCTTGTCGGTGACAGTTGCTGCACCTGTAACTTTGCTTACTGCCGACAGTGCCGACTTGTTGCCGCTCAGGTATTCTTGGATTCCAGCTAGCTAGCCGCATCGTTCCGCTTTCAGAATTATTGCACATCCTTGAATGCTGAGGTCACTTAAGTGTAGGCTGGAGTTGTTTATGAGAACTTTCTCGTTCCGTTCGGGAATGGGCTTGTAGAAAGGCTAGTATAATGGAGGCAACAATTGATAGAAAGATGCCTGCAAGGTCCAGCCAGCAGTGGCTTTCATTTTGGCTTTGTTAGACCGCACTGCTTGCTGCCAGCAATCACAGAGTCCATGTCCTCGTCATGGCTTATGTCATTGCTTTAGCGACTTTTAGGCTTTTATGAGTTTGAAGCAATTCTTCAGCATTTCCTTTGGTATGCACACGGCAAAGTGTTTAACATAATTGGGAAAAATCATTTTCCTCACTTTGGTTTCAGCTCAGATACAATCGGCGATAGGTTTTCGTCATATGAAATTACTGTGGTGCAAACTATTTCGGCAGTCTTGTCAGGCCCATTCAATCATTCAAAATTTTAGTTATTTCAAACATTTCTTCTGACCCTTTGAAGGCCGAATTAACAAGGATTTCTTGTATCTGTTCCTTATTTCTTGCGTTTCCAAACTACCATAGACTCCACAGGCAACCATCAGCCATTCTCGCATGTAATCTGCGGTCTTTTTCTGATGGATCCTGTGGGCCAAACTACCAGTGCTGCTTTTATGCTTTCTCGGTAAATTGATTTTCAAGAACAAAAATGGGACTGAGTTGTTTTTAATGTCAACCTGAGAAATACAAGCTTGTCAAAATACCTAGCCCTCCACTGTCATGTACCTCGTAGGTGACGCCGCAGATTTCATGTACGCATTTAGCTGATGCCCTTTTTGATTGTTGGAAGCATTGTCATCGTGATGGCATCAAAATTTCTTGTTGAAAATTGAACCAAATGCTTTTGCCATTTGCAGGATGTGGTTGCTTTCGATTCAGTTGTTTTTCAGGGGAAGTAGTGTTGAAATACTAATTCTTCATTGATCAGAACCGTGATTACAAAGAAGAAGCATTCCCAAATGCTTTCTTAGGTTTTTATGATTTCTTCATGCATGTTTACTAAGCTACCAGAGTTTGTTCTTTCAGGTGAAGGGAACAGTACTCCACTGCTTCACATCTCCTGCGTTGAAGGTATGCAGCAGCTCTGACTTCTATATTCATTGTAGAGACCTTATTCTTTACGGGAATGGTCATCTTGTTTTGACGTGTGTGAAATTCTTTTCCTAGAACCATGTGCATCAGCACCGAACGAAAATTGTCGAGGTACGTCAGGACAGTTTCAGTCTGCATGCTCATGTTATTGCAGCACATTTCCAGTAAGAGGAAGTGACTGTATGTAAAGCCTGCATTTTAAGTGTTTTTTTCTTTTCTTCTCTTCTCTCTAATCTTTAGGACATGACGAAACTCTGGCATCTGTCGTCAAAAGGGAGATTGCATGTAAGTCGAAGCATTTGTTCGTTGACGTGTCAGGCCACTGTTTCCTTTATAAGCGTGTCAAGGTCTGTTTTCTTACTTTAAATTTTCTAAAATGATCATTGTGTGTCCAGGTGCCAGAATTTGTGACTATCTCAATAAAAAAAGCATAGTCTCGAAATGCTCGCAATGCCCCACTCCTATTGGTCAGCTCTGATGGATGGACAGGGCGACCAATGGAGCAGGGCATTGTGAACGTTTCTATGTTGTTTTTGCATTGAGAGCGATACGTAATCTGGCAGAGCATTGTTTTATCTTTATTTTTATCTTTTTTTTTTATTGTTATATTTGCTATGTTTTATTTCTCGGATAAGCACTGTGTAATGTGTGGGCATGACTTAGGACAGGTAGTAACCGCAGATCCGGATCATGAAAAGGAAATAACAAGAAGAATAAGATTGGGATGGAGCGCATTTGGCAAGCACTCGCAGATTATGACTAGCAGCTTACCGGTATCGCTCAAGAGGAAAGTATACAACAGTTGCATCTTGCCTGTACTCACCTATGGGGCTGAAACGTGGAGGCTAACCAAGAGAGTTCTACTTAAGTTGAGGACAACCCAGAGGGCTATGGAACGAAAAATGGTAGGGGTAACGTTAAGAGATAGAAAGCGTGCAGAGTGGGTCAGAGAAATAACTCAAGTTAACGACATTCTAGTGGAAATTAGGAAGAAGAAATGGACATGGGCAGGACATGTAGTGCGAAGAGAGGATAACCGATGGTCGCTGAGGGTAACAAACTGGATTCTAAGGGAAGGAAAGCGTAGCAGGGGGCGGCAGAAAGTTAGGTGGGCGGATGAGATTAAGAAGTTCGCAGGGGTCAAGTGGATGCAGCTAGCACAGAACCGGGTTAAGTGGAGAGATATGGGAGAGGCCTTCGCCCTGCAGTGGGTATAATCAGGCTGATGATGATGATGAATGTGTGGGCTATTTTGGATGTTTAACTGTGTTTTGTTGAATGAGTTGTCCAGTGTGCGTCTTGAGGAAGTGTTACCTTCTCTGTTTGGTGTTAGGATGTGTTCTACAGAGTCTGCATGGATTTCCTCTGTTCTGTTCCAAAGCAGCTTCTTGACAGATATTTCGGTGGCAGTGACGCAAAAGGCCCTCTATAGAACCCAGGCAGCAGCATGCATTTATAGATAATGTAGCATGCCTATCAAGTGCACATCATCTTATACCGCGTGGCTGATACAAAACATCCTTGACCTAAAAATATAACCCTTGTTAATTGGTGTCTCTTAAGGTTTTGTACCTATTGTGCATTACACACTACGGGTAGTAAACTCTTGAGGGGAGATGCGGGGCGAAGGGGTCAATTTTGAACCGTTGCACCAATTTCGATAAAAATTTTAGCGATGTATTATCTTTTCTTTATTCACAAGTTTCATCACCTTAACGCAAATAGAAAAAAAGTTGTAGCTGTCATAATGGGTAATTAAGTGTGTCAGCTTAAGAAAACTATCATTTCAAAACTAATGAAGACATACTAAGCGCTTGTTCTTAGATAACTTCTGGGAAGTTCATTGTGCAGGATGATGCAAATTATGAGTTATATATGACATAGTTGCAAAATTTGAGAACGAATTTCGTTTTTTCTGTTATGTCACATATTTGATATCTTTTTTTATCTTGGAGAGTAATTAGGAGTCCAAAAAGTACCTTATCTTGTTCCCAAGAAACTTTTAGGACAGAAAACACCTCGAAAGGAACCTTTGGCGAAAGAGTCTAGAAATGGTAGCTTTCCTATATATCTGTGCTCTTGGAAAAAGTACAAACCGAGCAAAATGAGTTCAAAGATTTCAGAACATGCTATTTAAATTTATGGCCTAAATTAATAAATTATAGAGACTTTGTGCATATGTTGTGCTGTCCTTTTCAACACGACACTGCTCTGTGATCATTGCTTTGAGCTGTTTTTTTTTTTTTTATCTTTAAAGCTGTCCAGCGCTTTTGTCTGCGCTCATGAAATTCTTTGCTTGGTTGCTTGCTGGGCATTTCTCTTTTTCTAGGCTGCATATTCTCTCTCCAGCTTGTCGAGCACTTTGGTTAAAAAGGCTCCCAGAGGTGCGAAAACAGTGTTTTGATGGTTACATGCTTTGTTTTAGTTAATCCAAACTGCTATTTCGGTTTACCAGCCAAGCCTCTGTTACCATGGCCGAAAATTTGCCTCTTCTTTCTGTTTTTCTTTTTGTTGTCTCCTGTACTCACGATAGCAGGTCCTTTTTGGCTAGAGAGCACGAAAAGCAAGTATTCTAACTCGAGGGTGCACTCCACGTTCAGTTTTTTGGCCGCTATGCGGCTTCTCTTAACGTCAGCGTTCATTGGCACTTTTAGTGGTAAGTGTACCCCATCCCGCAAGAAAGTTAATTATTAAATTTTCTGCTGGGCAGATCACAGCCAAACTTGGTGAGAAGTTTCTTTAATACATGCACAATCGAAAACAGGAAAAAAATTAGAAACAAGGTTTATTTAAAATGCAAATTGCGATTTTAGCCCCGCGTCCCCTTTAATTTGGATACTTCCTACTAGAAGCGTAGTCCCAGCTGATGCCCATGTAAATTGGCGCTCTGTAATTCTGACATGCGTTGGCTGTCATCGGTTAATTCGGATAGGAATCATGTTGAGGTATGGCCCGCGAAACCAGCAATTGTTTAAATAGACATCCCCCCCCCCCTGCCCTCGAACCTGAATTGTATAGAACAGCAGTGCCCGCTCACCTCAGGCGTGCGCGCATTGGCAGGCATGGTGACGACTGGAAGTCTCCTGGCATAGTTGAAGTTTTAACTGTTAGATTTGTGCCATTCTGCCACTGCCATCAGGCTTGCACATTGACCAGTCAAGCCGTTTTATGAGACATTCCTGTACGCACCACTGCCCTTTTAAATTTACACTGGGATGGTGTCACACCGCTCTAAAGCCTGCTCATATTTTTTCTTGCACGTGCTTCCTCAGTTCTTTGAGTATGCTGAACAGTTGCGTTCTGAGAAGGTTTCACAGTTCGTGCGATGTAGCATCAAGACACGGTGGGGCTATTTATAGAGAGGCACCATTGCTACTGCATCGCACTGCGGAAAGGGGGCCATGGAGTCACAGTTGTGGAGCAATGCTTTGGCACTACCTACAGTGTGCACAAAACAAAGCGCTTGAAAAACCATCATCGTTGCATAGCTTTCACCTCAAGCATCGAGACAACCGTATACCAGTCGTTCAGTGATTAAAATTGCTGTGCTGTTCGATACTTCGAGGTTTCAGATGATTCGAGCATTTTTGTGTCCTGGCTACTTGAAGGCTGAATTAACGAGCTTTTACTGGATTTGACAAATGCCTGCGTGATATGATGCTACCGTTCTCATCAAGACACGGTGGGGCTATTTATAGAGAGGCACCATTGCTACTGCATCGCAGTGCGGAAAGGGGGCCATGGAGTCACAGTTGTGGAGCAATGCTTTGGCACTACCTACAGTGTGCACGAAACAAAGCGCTTGAGAAACCATCATCGTTGCATAGCTTTCACCTCAAGCATCGAGACAACTGTATACCAGTTGTTCAGTGATTAAAATTGCTGTGCTGTTCGATACTCCCGAGGTTTTAGATGATTCGAGCATTTTCGTGTCCTGGCTACTTGAAGGCTGAATTAACGAGCTTTTACTGGATTTGACAAATAAATGCCTGCGTGATATGATGCTACCGTTCTCGCTTAATGTCCATAACGGGTTGACTACGTCCGGCACTGCCCTTCATTGTTTCTTTGATTAGTGAGCTGTGGTTAGGTCACTGGAATCTGTGATTACTTGAAAGAAACAGTCTGCTATTGGAGACGAGTATAAAAATATTGGCACGCTCTGGTAGATCTAACCTTTTTACGGCACTAACGAGACCAGAATTTGTGGTTGTGCAGTAGTTCATATGTTAAATTGGTCAAGAAAATCTGAACTCAGTGGATGGCAGCAGCATGCCATGCCCTGTCATGCCATGACACTGGCTTTTAGCATTTTTCGCTTCAAACAGCATTCAGCTATCACGCATTCCAATGATTTTGTGGCAGTGGACTACGCCCGCTCCAAGCGCGGCGTGATAAATCGAACCAGCCATCACGGGCACTCTGCCAAGTTCGCTCCCTGCCACCGCAGGAGCTATCAAGAGATAAACGCGCCCTGACGTTATCGCTGCGCAGCATCTTGGAACGCTGCCAATGAGCTGTGGATGAGGCGACCGAAACGGACTGACGCGCGCCATGGACATGCAAGCGAAAATGCTCGCGATTTCTACCGCCGCGGCGACACAGAAACCTTTTTATTGAGCTGCTGCGGTGGCTCGAGCGGCGAGAGGGACGTAGTTCAAACAAGTTTGAAAATTTTCGCTCTGTCGCTGAGATCGCTCAGTCGCTTGCATGTGAGCGAGCTGGCCTTAACGCATTTTTTATTTTTTTTTTTAAATTCTCGGGTGCAAAAGTGGATGGTGGGTTCATTATGCGAGTGGGTCGATTACGCGACAAATACGGTATCGTTTTTTCGCATCGTAAATGCCGTCACAAGGCGATTTCTGTATATCGAATTATCGATATATCGAACTATTTCGCGATCCCCTTCGAGTTCGATATATCCGGGTTCGACTGTATTTGTTTTATCTTGCTTGGTTCCATTTTCAAGTGCAAAAAAAAGAAATCGCACAGCCGAACACGTTGCTATACTTGTAAAGGTGCCGGCATTGGCAGTGCTGCTACAGGCAGAAACTTATTGATATCCGTTGTTTAGTTTTCTTCAGTCTATTTACTCATTTTGTTTTATTTACAACTTCCTATACACCTTTTCATCGGCCGAGGGAGGTGTCGAAATGCCTTCTTGCTGGACTGGGGAAAAACCGACTCTGCTGCAGCTTCTACAATGCTAGCGCCAAGCATGAAACGTAGTCCAGCGACCATTATGGCGGCGCCCAGTGACCAATTGTTGAAAAGATGTACACTCTTTGCCAAAGTTTGTGCATCTTGGTTAATGTCATGCTTAGTATCGCGACTACACATCGCGACTGCACGCCACTTGGGTGGCGCGGAAGCTATCGTGCCCATAGAGTTTTGAACAGTTATCATATTTAAACACTTGTAACCCAAGTTTTTTTTCTATACATTACATTGTTGAAAATGCAGTTGTAAAATATTCTGAACCAAGGTCCAAATATAATGCAGCTTTTTTTTTTTTTTTCTTCTCATTGCTCATCAAGACAGTACCAGGCCTGTGAGCTGCGACAAGAAATAACTTTTTGACAAGCTGAGGGTCATAAAATGAGGCGAGGTAGAAAACAAAAATCGTCGTGAGGAATGGTCAGAAGGTGGCTGTGTGCAGCAATGGACGATGTTGCAGTGGTGGGGCAGCAACTAGGTTTCGCATCAACAGCGGCTTGCGGCTTTGTGTTAGACACAAAGTCGCAACAAGTTTTCGTATCATAATCATAATAAAACTTTTTTCTTTTCCTTGTGCGTGCGCACTCCCCCCTCACGTTTCATTTTGTGTCATGTCGGGGCCAGCCTATAAGTGGTACCAACCTGATTGGATGAGCAGCAGGTACTAAATGCCCATTTTAAAATTTTATGCACATTGGTCCTGTTAGAGAAAGTTTGAATTGCGGCGGTTTACCTGCCTCATTCGTGTGCACAGTCACTTCTTCACACAGGTAGAGCGAGTAGAAGCTTCCGATAACCATTGGGGCATGTATCAGAATCCGACATTGAAATTCGAAAGCACAGGTCTGTTTGCTGTTTGGTTTTCTGCTGAACAGTCAGAGTGCACGCTGGTGTGAAGGACAAAGCGGAGCGCTGTTTTTACTGTAGCAAGAACACTGCTTCTACTTAGCTGAAAAATGGCTTTCCGTCTATGTGGTCTTTCTACATTGAAAGAAATAAAATAATTATGGTCGTGACTGGTTTTCAATTTAGTGACGGTGCAAACAGTTGGGCTTCACTAACCATTGATTGAGGGCACAATGCCAGCACTGCAGCTGAACACGCCATGTCTGAACTGCTATTCTCCTGCACTCCGCACTGCCTGTCATCTTCAACTTCCAGCTGTGTGCAATCAATTCAGAATGCACAACTATCGCATCATCCGGTTAAGGTGCGTTAAATGATCAGAAAATTTTATAGTGGGCTGCAATTAAGGTCTAAAATCACCGATTTTGTTAGCCTTTTCTTGAAGCCTGACCTTTGAACCCCATCCTCTAACGAAAAGAGAAGGAAAACACGACATGTCGTAGCACATACTTTGCATTTCGGCCTACTAGGCTTAATTGGTTGCAATATTTTTTTTTGTTTTATTTTGCTTTGTTTGCTGCCAACTGTTGATTTTAGGACTGTGAAGTTAAGTCACATCATGGTGCCATATTACGAGCTACAAAATGCATGGCGGTTGAAGCATAGGGAAGGTGCGCAGAGAGGTTGTGCGGCGACTTATATTTGTAGGTTACTTGTTTTTTCTTTTTTTCCCAACAAAGGCCAGAAGTTAGGGTAGTTACTTTAAATAGGCAGTACAAAGTAGTTGCAAAGTTCATAAAATAAATATGTGTTCCCACAAAGCAAATCTTTTATTTTTTTTTTTTTTGGTCTGGGTTCAGATTTTTTTTTTCTTTTTGCACTGTGCTCAGTTAATTTGAATACTTGGTGCATTTAAATATTTTTCATGACCCCAGTGACTTTGAATTAACAATATTTTGCTTTATATTCAAAGCACATTCCACTGTGCAAATTCCAAGAATTTTTCATCGTTTAGAACCGGTCAGCTACCTTACTGCAACTACTTGCTTCCTATACTGGAAACAAATTTTGCCAGATCAAAACAGTGTTCTTGTGTTTGATTGAATCTTTTCCTTTTTATTTGAATTATGCTTTTCAGAATTTTTTGTAGAAGAGTTTTGTTCCTCATACTTAATTGTTTATGCATTTGTTGATTTTGCTGATCAGAAACCGGAGGTCCCCTGTTTAGGCTTTGACCCTGAAACCTCCTTGTGTGTTCAGCCTACTATATATTCCTTTTTCTTCTGTTATGAATTGAAATGAGGAAAAGAAGGCATTCTCATTTTTTTTTTTCATCTTTCCAACTTGACTGCATTGGAAATGCTCTTCATTCTTCATGAGTGTTTTTTTTATCTAGTTGCTCTGTTTGCTTATTACTTTGCTGTCTACCGGGCATAAGGTGTAATGCGACATTTGCTTTTCTTTTTCCAGTGGCAACACAAAACATCTTAAAAGAGATTGCTATTATAAAAGAGCAGAACAAGCAGATTTTGAAAGCATTGAGCCAGCCGAATGGAGCCGCTGAAATCGAAGAACCACCTGCTGCACGAATTTATCCTTTGACTGCTGTTGATAAGGCTGATGAATTGGAAGACATTCTGAAAAAATCGGCATCGGCTCGCAAACAGCTGGTAAGGGCCATTTATAATAGGACCTGCATTTTGCAAAAGATAATTTTTTCTCCATTTCCTTGTAGCGCAACGAGCTGTGCCTGCTTGGGGGAACTAGTGTGCGCGCTGTGGCTACAAACATGATAAAGCACCTTTTTCACGACTCCCTCGGTGTCCTGTACAGTTTGTATGGCCAGAAAGGGAAGAGGCCTCTAGTCAACACCATCTTCTACCGGATAATTGTTGGTAAGTGAATCTAACCTTTATATCTTGTAGACCAAAATCTTCTATCATGTACAGTTAAACCTAGCTGTGATGAAGCTAAAAAACGACCATGATTCTTCGCTGTGGGCAGTTGTCACGCAAATTACTTGAACACATCCTTTACTCAAATATTGTGAACTTTCTTGAAACTAACTCATTCTTCACCAACTCTCAACATGGTTTCCAAAAGTCTCTTTCATGTGAAACCCAACTGTTATTATTCTCTCATGATCTTCACGTTATCATTGATCGCAATTCACAAGCTGACTGCATATTTCTCGACTTCAAAAAAGCATTTGAAAAACTTTCTCACAGTCTCCTCCTCTTTAAACTATCTCAACTAAATATTCAACCTAACCTTTTACGTTGGATAGAACACTTTCTTTTTAACCATTCCCAGTTCGTGTCTGTCAACAATCTTAACTCTTCCTTAAGTTCCGTTGGCTCTGGTGTGTCTCAGGGCTTCGTCTTAGGTCCTTTGTTATTCCTCATATATATTAATGATCTACCTAACTGTGTATCGTCTAACATTAATTTGTTTGCTGATGATTGTGTTGTCGTTCGTGAAATTAACAGCTTCGACGATTCTAGAGCCTTGCAACTTGACATTGATGCTACCTCTAACTGGTGTAATTTGTGGAAAATGGATCTTAACACCTCTAAATGTAAATTCTTACGTGTCTCCAGAATTTCATCAGTTCCTACGCTCTACTTTCTAAATAACACAGTTCTCGAATCTGTCACTTCCTACCGTTACCTAGGCGTTGAAATCTCTTCAGGTCTCACTTGGTCACTTTACATTAATACGATAATTAACAATCGCATGCTCAGTTATCTCTGTCGTAAATTTTCTTCCGCCCCTAGCTCTCTTAAATTCCTCTTGTACAAAACACTTGTCCATACTAAACTAGAATATGCTGCGTCCATCTGGGACCCACACTGTGCTAACCTAACTCACGCCCTTGAAATGGTTCAAAATAACTCCGCTTGTTTCATCCTGCACAACTATCATCGTACCGCTAGTATTTCAGCAATGAAGCGCATTTTAAACCTCCCTTATTTGGCGTCTCATCGTAAACTTTTGCACATCTTTTTTTTTTTTTTTCATAAAATATTTCACACTTGCCCCCAGATTCGTACCGTACTCATTCCCCCGCCTTCATACATCTCTTCTCGACTGGATCATGCACACAAGGTTGGGATTTCTTTATTCAGGACACAAACATGCTGCGAGTCCTTCATCCCTCGTACCTCTAAAGACTGGAACTACCTTCCCGCTCCGATCGCCAGTATTGAAGACATTGCTGATTTTCGCTCTGCCGTAGCCAATATTGTATATGCAGTCGACTGACTTGTCTGCGTTATTTTCTATTTGTTTGTTATTACGTTTTGTACCCTCTACTCCCCTCTGTAATACCTCTGGCCTTGAGGGTAAAATAAATAAAAAAAAAATATATAAAAAAGGCTTCAGAGGCTCGCAGCTACGAGTGCGGATGGCAAAGGAGTCGTAAGATGCTGGCCATGCTAGAGGTAGCTAGAGCGGAGTGCACGCAGAATGTGCCACTGTCAGCCGCAGGGGTGTATACATCTTCACACGTGTTCCCGTTTTCAGCCTGCCTGCCATTGCTGCCTCAGGAAACTGACTGTTTGCCTCACGTCATCGGTACTCTCTGCCGTTAGTGCTACCTGTGTGCAAATGCGATCAGTGTTGGAATCTCAGGAGCAACCGCGTGGCGGCAGTGAGCACATGCTGCTCACCCCACGTCCTTTTTCTTTGCGCTGTTATTTTTCACTGCTTTTGAGCACGAACTATTGTAGTGCCGCATTCTATAATCAGAAGCAGCGGGGAGTGTTGCGTTTGCCATGTAGAATCACTGTTGACACTGGAGCGCGGAGCATTGTATCAGCTGCGGTCACTGGTTGCAGTCGGTCACATTCTCCTCGTGTTAGTATGTGTTTTTTTATCGTGAAACTTTTGCGCGGTCCTGCCAAATGTTCAGTAACCCAGCGCCAGCTAAGCAATGGTGGCAGCATAGCATGTTTGTTATATCAAGATTAACCGCCGCAAGACGGTCATTACTTAGTGCCATCAGATGCGTGCACTTCAATGGGGCCAGCATTATGGAGTTGAGAACCTTTGCAATTTTAAGGAATTCTTTACATGGAGATTCATTATATAGAGGTTTAGCAGTAATAACTAGTCATGCATCATCTTCATTTCATATTCCAAAATAAATATCTTCAAGTGCCACTTTAATATGACTCCTTTGTTGGTATAATTTTACATTGTACATGCCAAAATGCCCTGTAGGCATTTCAGCTACATGTTTTCTTGTCTGCTAATACTTTCATTTTGTGTTGCAGTTTCTTTTAATGTCTTTAGTATGTATCTCTCCTGACCTTCTAATTCACAGAATCTGTTCGGAGAAGCACCTGCCCCGCATCGGCATCAGACGAAGAGATCAATGCTTCAATCATGGGCTGGCTTAAAAACTGCCAGGCTCGGCTAAACAATGCAAAAAGGTGTGCTTATTTCTGTGCATTGCTTAGACACATTGTTTAGACAAACAGCTTATTTTGTAGCTCTGGGCCAGCAAAATATTGTTGCATTTACTGCTCTTAACAAAGGTCTCCGAGATGCATAGCAGCGACCAATCCAGTAACAGTGACATTAACTTGTGTCTCTAGACCATAGTGGTGAGGAAAGAGGAAAGCCCGCATAAGGTCCTAGTGCATGCTTCGTGAAATAAAGTCACTGTTGCCAAACATATCTTACTTGAAGGAGGGCAAGACGTTGGGCTTGCTTAGTAAGGATTCAT
Source organism: Amblyomma maculatum (assembly GCF_055883805.1). Taxonomy (NCBI): domain Eukaryota; kingdom Metazoa; phylum Arthropoda; class Arachnida; order Ixodida; family Ixodidae; genus Amblyomma; species Amblyomma maculatum. The sequence goes on along the minus strand of NC_139345.1, from coordinate 164,887,806 downwards.
AGTGGATGCTAAAGCACAAAGAAAGAAAAGCACACTGAAGAAAGACCACACATGACCAGCGCTTACTAGCAACAAAGATGTTTTATTTCGACGCTGAGAATAAGTAGGGGTCAGTAAAAAGCACGAAACGAGAATAACTTCAAAGAACGAGAAAATTATATGATTAACCATTACTATTTAAATAAAAGCAAGTGCTTTCTCAGACAGTACAATTGATTGTTCACTGACGCAGCCTCCTGTTTTCTCAATATGATACGCTTCCACGATCTCTCTTTTCTTCTGATCACGATGCTTGGAGATAATCATGGTTCGTTCCAGTTGAGCTTGGCAGGATTTGTCTTGTTCGCGGTGCTTCTTTATATGGCTTGCCAGATGCATGCCCGTGCCAGTTCCAAATGCTGTGCAGTGTTCTGCGAGCTGCATGTTAATATTGCGACTTGTTTGGTCGATGTACACGACCCCACACGTGATAGGGATCATGTACATCACATTACGATTGCAGGCGATGGAGCGATTAGCATGCCTAATGTTACACTTCTTGTGTGCACCAGCATTTTGTTGAATGACGTTACCATTTATCACTCGACAAATTCTGCCGAGCTTGTTTGGTGCTGAGAGCACAACTTCGACATTATAATATCCTGCGAACTTCTTTAGCCCACGTGGCATGCAATGAACGTAAGGAAGAACAACAGTCTTGCACTGTCTGTCCTTAGATTGGCCGTTAAAACTCTATTGTTAGAGCTATTTTTTCATGCCGCGGAAATGACGTAATGAGGGTAGCCAGCTTTTACTAGCTGTGCGACCTGCACATTGAGGTTGTCTTTTACCATATGATGGCAACTCTTGAATGATGCCACTATAATGGAAGAGTGACTATGCTTTGTTCACCAGCTTTGAGTGTCCCGAGCTGAAGTGAAGTAGTGGTTTTGCAGACCTTGGATTATATTGCCAACAGAGATAGTCACCCTGAAAGTGAAGACGTATGCTCAGAAGAAATTGTAGCATGTTTGATTTTTCCTTGAACACCTTAAGATTGTCTACAAGCAGGCAGTTGAAAGTGTCTTTGTCGGTAAAAAGAATACAATCATCGACGTACCTAAACACCTTCAACATCATTCCACCAATGTTCGGTTCAATTATTTATATATTTATTTATACTTTCAGCCCTTTGCGGGGCTTGTACAGGAGTGGAAAGAACCAATTTAAGACATAATACATCCTAATTCTAGTATATATAAATAAAGTTTAAAAGAAGCAAAAACAACACATGCTGTAATCAATGCTTCTATTAATGTGAAACCACATTTACAGGCAGCATACAATGAAAAATAATATAACAGGTATGCAAAACTGGATTTGCTCGGCAAAAAGAAAAAAAGAGATCATATTTCTTGGAAGAAGGCAGCAGAGCAGAGATCATATTTGACAGGAAAATGTCACTGCACCGGAGCGAAGTATGAGCCAATACACACCCCAGACTTCTGCCAATACACGCTTCCTTTCCATTCAACGTATGTTGAGGCGAAGTAGAACATGAGCAGTTCTAAAAAAGCTTCGATGGAAGCAACCACATCATTCTCACTTATATTCTCAGCGTTGAAATAAAACGTCTTTGTTGCTAGTGGGCACTTCTCGTGTGTGGTCGTTCGTCGGTGTGCTCGCTTTTTTTTTTCCTCTTTAGCATCCATTATGAGTAGCACTTACGCGGCTAGACCACTTTTTATGAAGTCCTTTGTCTCAGGGCACACGTGAAGTATTTTGTTTGTAACAAGAATGCTGTGAGCTGTTGCACATACCATTTGCCCCCTCTGTATGCTTTTGTTTGCTTGGAGCTTATGTGAGCATTTTTTACACTTCATTAGATATGGCACCACTCAAAAGGACGAATAGTACATTTGAAAGATTGCGTAGCTGAGTGGACTCGTCCTGTTTGCGGTAAGTCAGTGCATTGTCCACAAGTGCCACTTACGTGACACTGTGTGCTGGTTTTCATTTATTTTTGTTTCCAAAACAGGTCAGACAGCAGTGTTTGCATGCATCACTTATTACCTTCAGGAAATTGCCTGATCTTCTGAGCCCTAGTATGCCATCTCAGTTTCACATGACTGCTTCCGGTTCGCTTACTATTATGCAGGCCCCTGAAGAGATCAGCTTCTCCATTTTATCTCCTGGCTGAACCACCTCACAAGAAAAGACTCTGTGGTCAACACTTGGCTGTGCCACCTACCGAAGCAATGTTATGCATTTCATTTTAATGTCATCGTACCTATCATCAAACCTGCTATTTTAAAACTACTGTAATAAAACCATCAAAGATTTGTTGGTTAGTTCTCATTTGAATTGTCGATTGTTTACAGTAAAGAATAAAACAGAATGACTGGAAAAGCACTTTTTTTTATCTTTTGTTTGCCACGTCGTTAGCATATTCATGGCTTTTATAGTATATACATTTGTGTACTTTTTGGTACGTCTGCTAATTCCAGGTGAGCATAGCACACCCTGCTTCAAACAAACAAAGTTGCTTTTGAGACATCAACTTTAAACCTGGTGAATTTGCCAGCTGTTGAGTTTTTGATGGTTATAAAAGTAGTACGGTAACGCTCCACTGCTGTTCTGTTTAGTTTACACTCTAGATTACATCCTAATTCTTAATTTCTTGCATCCTCCTTTATATTTTACCGCTTGTGCAATGAACACTGCTGTAGCAGCTAGTGGTGGCAGCCAAGTTTGTCTTAATCCTTTCTGTGCATTCACTGTCACCTGCTGCTTAGCCCTTCCCACATTATTATTGTCAGCATTTTCCTTCACTGATACCTTCTTCTTAGAGCATGTGAGCTCCCTATTTGCATTGTTGGCACCTCTGATGTTGATGATGATAAGCTTTTTATTTACTCCCAAAAGAGGGAAACCAGCCGAAAGACTGGTTGCATTGCTTAAGGAAGGTCAACAGGGATCCCTTGGAACTCTGCAGCCTCCAATGAGCGCAAAATGAGCTGGCACTGTCGGGCGATCTCGTCGGTACGCAGGAGGGACTCCCACGCATTCATTGTAGCTGAATTGTCTGCGTTGTGTTGTGTACATGTCCACGGCATGTGAATGAATGTGGCCGGTTGTGAGCAGTGCTTGCACGTAGGTGCAATAAGATTTAGGAAAAGTTTGCTATAGTATAGCCATGGGTTTGGAAAGGTTCCTGTTTGTATTTTGCGCCAATGGACGGCCTCGCGCCGGGATAGTTCCCAGTGTGGAGGGGGGTATAGTCACCGTTCGAGCCGATAATGCTGCTGGAGGATGTCCGTGTACGTAACAAGGCGTGAATGAGTGCCCTGGGGAGTGTCAGAGGAAGCGATAGGCTGAGGAGGGTGCTCCGCCCGGTAGCTAAGTTCTCAGGCTAGAGTATGCGCCTATGCGTTCCCGCTGAGCACCTCATGGGCTGGGGCCCATATGAGAAGACGAGGTGTAGACGGTAAGGGGAGAGATCGGAGGATAGTGTGTGCCTGTCGGGATATACGACCTGCATCGAAATTACGAATTGCTTGTTGAGAATCGCTAATGACGATGTTGGTGGAGGGGTCAATCAGAGCTAATGCGATGGCAACCTCTTCCGTGGTGGTAACAGTTTCGGCGTTGAGGACGCTGCAGGCGTTGTGCCAGTTTCGGTGCGGTGCCAATGCAACCGCAACCATAGCGGGGCGGGGGGGGGTGGTGGGAGGCATCTGTGTATGCTGCATATAGGAAGTTTTATCTCTGCCGTGGCTTTTTCTATGCTACGCACTGTGTAAGTGTGAAGAAGTTATTGTTTTCGCATCTGCCATTTCTGGGCCCATTCTGAAGTCCACTCAGTGTATCTTTTAATATTCAGTCAATACTTGTGCCTTTTATTTTTATGCTTTCATTGCCACCACTGAGCAACCGGTGCTGTCATAACTTCATGGGATTTGCTTCCATATCCCTTTTTATTTTAATCACCACTCGTCTGAAATTGGAATGTGTGATATCACTTTCATCACTTTTATCTCTGACATCACACATCATCAGTGGCTGTGCTGCAGTGGTTACGGTGCTTGGCTACTAGCTGTGCCCAACGATGCGGAATTAAATCCCGGCCCGAATGGCCACTTTTTATTGCGTTAGGAATAATGCACCAGGTTTCAGCCCGTCATGTCCCAGGAAGGGCCACATTTGACCTTGAGCCGCAGCCGAGCCGAATACGGCTTTAACCAAGCTGTATGAACGCGGCTTAGTGGCCTATAGGGGTAATGTGAATGCCAGGGTCCTCGCAGGCTGATTCTGACATAACCGTCCCATGTGAAACGAGAGACCCAAGTTGGCAGCTCCTGCCAGCCCACATATAAAGCCCCACTTTAACCAAGCTGTATGAACGTGCCTTAGTCGCCTATAGGGGTAACGTGATTGCCAGGGTCCGGGAAGGTGATTCTGACATAACCGTACCATGTGAAACGAGAGACCCAAGTAATTGCTAACGCAATTCAACCCTTACAAGGGTAAGAGCTGGGGCAGCCCTTACCCCCTCGGTAACATGCCGATGGGAATCTCAAGTAGACATCGGACCAACCACGTGCTCGAAGTGTTCCACACCAGCTGCAGAAGTGGATGTTTATGGACTTTTGCAGGGACAAGGGCATCAAGGACACAAATTCTGCACGAAGTGGGACTAACCACAATAACGGAAGAGGACTTTTCTAAATGGCTCACCGACAATGATAAGAGCGGGAGCCTGCTCTGGTTCCTCACGGAAAATAATTTACATGAGTTTCTATAATATCTCTTATGGCAAGCTTGCATAAAAAAAGGTGTAATGGCATGTGTATAAATAATTTAGATCATAGAAAGGGCACTACCTAAAATGATTTTTTTTTTGTAGTTATCGACATCTAGTTTAACACTGGTGCAGCAACGATTATCGCGTAGCACACGAACCTTATTTTTATTCCTACTGTGCTAGCCCCAGCCTGTATCCCTGCATTAGGTGAAATGCGAATTAATACAACACACCCCTGAAGAGACTAAGTATATTTCAGAAGAAATTAGGACAATTGCAACAAGACTCGTGCCTGAAGAACTGCGCAATTTCAACAATATATCTCAATGATCCACTGATTTGCTACATCTACATATTTATATAACTGCGCAAGTGGTCATGAAGTGGTACCCCTTTACTCACCTCCAAGATTGAGCGAAGGTCTAGCAGTGTAGTGGTAATTTTGCTGTGGTTGTCTGTCCGCGTAACTATCTCCTCGATGAGAAGTCAGTGTTGTGCTCAGGTTGAATCTAATTAACATCAGCAAATGGCGCAACGGTTTTCCTTTAGCACACATACACGTCATAGTGCACGTATTTGCACATGGCCACGCAGATCAAAAGCAGCTTGGGCATGCACATTGCTTAGATGTGGTGTGTATGGAACTATGACACTAACAAGTTTTGCATGGAGAACATATTTTACCACGATAATTTAATAGAGCGTTTTTTCCTAAAGGCCACCAAGTTAAGTTTGTAATTAAATTACTGTCCTAGAAATTGTAAGCCCGAACAACCTCAAACACACCGTGGTTGTATATGATCTCAAACCATTCATGTCTTGTGATGAAATATGCAACATCGACAAAGTAACTTTCATGGTTCATAATGCGCTGGCCCTAGGTGGCAGATAGAATGAACGAAGGGCAGTGCTAGTCAAGGTGTGCAGCAGGAACACCATTTACTAAACTTTAAGAGAACAGTTCTCGTTCTGCTGAAATGTTGCTGCACCATAAATACTGAAAAGATCCTGATTAGTCGACATGATCATGACATGACAGTTACACGACATTGCGTGAGAATTTCAAAACATTCCACAGTGAAATAAAGCTAACAATTTGGGGGGGGGGGGGGTACAAATGAAGTCAATATCAAGGAAGCTTTTCTAAATAGGGCATTTCAGAAAATAAATTAATTAAATAAACTCGTGCTTTGGGGCTCAAATTCATGTGTGGTCTCTGCATGCAATTTCTATATTCACGAACGGCCATTGGTGCGTTATTGGGGCATGTAGTGAATGCTGTTACATTGGTAATAATTTTGAAAACAAGATAACCTAAACAAGCAAAATTGTATAAAGATATGCAGAATGAAATTGGCAGTGCCCAATGTTTGCTAAACCATGTCGGTAATTCCATTAGCTGCCCAATTGGCCATAATTTTGTGTCCATTTGAGCTTATATATGGCTATATCTAATTGGGTCAGTGTGGGGACAAATGGAACCAGTTATGACAAGTGGTTTATTTTTTTATTTGGAGGCTTAATGAGCCAACTGAGCTCGCATGAACTCTGAATGAGCAATACGAAGTCGACTGCTGGTGCTGTACGTGCATCGTTATTTTACGCTAGCTGCACGATATCTTCTACAACTCAGCTTATGAGCTCTACGCGACTCTACGTGCTGTGAGAGACCGCTTACGACGTCTGCAGGGTTTACGTGAACTGTACGAGATCTTCTACAAGCTGCATTAGCGCTCATACATCTCTACGAAACATCGTAGACGCCCTACAATACGCCGTACAATCCTCACAAAACTCTACGAGACATTGTAGACATAGAATTCTTGTACAGGTTCTCGTATATTTCGCACACACTTTTTCTCTGCGAGAAAAAAGACATACCGAAGAACAAATAAAAATTTCACTCGTCAGACACTAATTGGGCATCTTTAGCCAAGTGTAGCACGTTTTTTAGCTTCCACACTCAAGGTTGTTATGGCATGCCTCTTCGACGAAAGTTTTATTGGGTGCTATCACCGCTTCATCCACGGGATTAAAAACACTGGCGCCTTCTATTAACAAGGCTGGAAGCATGCCACTCGCGATTTGAAATGAAGAGTGGTTTTTATTTAAGAACGGACTCTACTAAACGTATAATGTATTAACCTACACTGTTAACAAATTTGCACCTTAAGGATGCAGCACCTGTAAGCGCACCCTTCCCGCGCCCTTATTTTTTGCTGTTTTTTGAAAAAATCTGCTCGCGCATTTGCACTTTCAGCACAACCATGCACCATATAAAGGTGCACAGGTGCAAGGGTATTGCAGAATGATAGGGTACATGGGTGTTTCGACCTGTATTCTCGGCTGAAAGGGTGTGTCGACAGTCTCAATAGCCGGATTGAAACTATTTCCTTGGCAAAAAGAGCAGGGGAAATGACGTGGAGGCTAGCGGTCTACTGATGACTGAATAGTCAGCTCCGGTGTCAACTAGGGCAGTGACTCTGCGACCGTCGATAGCAACTTCAAGGTCGCTTGTTCGCGTCCTGGCATTGCAGGTCGGCCTTGATGTCCGATCTCGGCTCCGTCGTTTCTTCAGGTCACGGTTATTTCGCTGGGCGGCGATGTCGGCTTGCACTCTGGTCGTGTTGTCGTCGATGTCGTCGTGTGGAGCGGCGTTGAAAAGGCTGCGTCGTCGTTAGTGGTCGTCGGCGGCGGAGATCTTCGTCTTTTCGCCGTTGAGCAACCTCACCTCCAAAGGTTGCTCTATTTAGTTTCCCCTGCGCGGTACGTAGCTGTAGACTGGCGACGCAGAGGGGACACTGAACGATGAGGGTGAGTGTGGCAGACGACGTAGCAATGCGTTCTCTACCCTCCGCAGGTACTCGTCGATTTCTTGCGGTCGCTCGCCAGGACGGGGTCGTGGTGCGTTGATGGCGAAGCTGCGCAGGCCAATGCGTCTGTAAGGGCAGTGGCGTATGATGTAGCCGGCCTCACCGCAGTGGAAGCATAATGGCCGTTTGTTCGCAGTCCTCCAGCCGTCGCACTTCCTGAGGCTTGGGGGTCGTTGGTAGGCTTGACGGGAGGTGGCTAGGGGGCGGTTTTCGGGAATAGAACGGTAGTGACGAGGGCCAGAAAGGTCACGTCGGGGTGGCGGACGACGTAATGCAGCAGCATAGTTCATGGCTGCTGCCTCTTGCACTGGAGCAGGCGGAGCCGTCACTTGAAGAACAACTAGTGCCTGCTTGACTTCTCCACGGACAACGTCATCATCTGGGGTTGTTGGTATGGCGGCAGCAACCGGCGGAGTTCTCGCACGATCTCCCGGATGAGGTCCCAAAGGCTCTCTCAGCTCTCAGATGCGCTGCTGTAAAGTTTGCGGAGACCGGCTGGAGTAGTTGGTAGTGGCGCACCCGGGTGTCCATCGTCCACTTGATGTTCGACACTACACTTTCAGTCTGCCACGGTTTTTGGCGGATTTCTGACCAGCACTGCAAAAAGAGACTCTTTAACGCCTCACAATAAAAATTTCACTTTCTCACCTTCGGTCATGTTAGGGTCGGCGCGGCGCAAGAGCCGCTTGATTTCCTCTATGTAGATCAGAACGGGCTCGTTTAGGAGTTGTAGTCTTGATTGTAGGATGGCCTGAGCTCTTTATTTTCGGACCGAACTTGCAAAGACCACCACAAACTCTGCTTTGAATGTCTCCCAATCTTTTAGAAATGTCTCGTGATTTTCGAACTAAACTCGGGCATGTCCTTGAAGAACAAAATAGACTTGCCTGAGTTTCGCAGCGTCGTTTTAGTCGTTGAATTCTGCCACTCGGTCGAAAAGGTCCATCCAGTCTTCCGCATCTTCACTAGGCAGTCCGTGGAAGATGGAGGGCTCCTGGGACTGTGCGAAGATGACTGGTGCTGTTGACTTAGCCTTTTTCAAAGTTAATGCCTTCCGGAATTGAACGGGGTCAGGCAGCAGACCGTGTTCGAGTTGTAGGCCTTGGAGTCGGCGGTTGGCTTGGTGACCTGTAGGCTGGTCCCCCAGGGTGACAGGAACAAGGCTGATGTCTTCGCTTGAAAGATCAAAGAGAGCACCTCTACCAGATGTCGCGTAAGGGTGACAAGGCCGTACACATCAAAAGAAGACACAGGCGTAATTGTACTGAAATTAGATCTTCATTGGGCTGACTTGCGCCCACAAAAGAACTAAGAAACTCGGCGGCGGCGGCGATAGCAACAATCGTGCTCGTCGATCGTCGAATAAAGAATGCCCGTCACACTCGTCAACGCTCAATTTAAAGGCTGCTCAGAACAATGTAGATAACGTCACAAACTGCTACTAGTACAACCTGGAACAATGTAGAAACATACGCGACTGATGGGAATCTTTGAGACCGATCTCGGCGCATCTTGCGCGACAAAGAAACTTATAAAGGTGCTTCTCGCGACATAGAGCATTAACAAACAAAGAATACACAACTGATAGTCGACCCAGAATCATAGTGATAAGGCTGCATGCCGGCGGCTGCCAAAAAACAACAAATACATTTTTGCATGTTTCGCGGCAATATTGCCCATACACTAACCCTGCGACCTTTAACATAAGGGGAAAGCATACCTGATTACATTATTTGTAATCCAATGCTGATCTATGACTGATGCAGGCTGTGGCGGTGCCACTATTCGAGGGTGTGGATAGCCGCTCGTTACACCGCCCTTAGCAATTCAGTTGTAAAGGACAGCTTTAAGTATAATTTCGTTTTCACAGTGCATTTATGATGACTGTCGCATCCCCATTTTGTTGCTTTGTCTTTCGCCTGTGGGAGTACTTGCTTAATTTTTCTTTTGTAGCAGGCATTTATTCATGAAATAGATGTTGGGGATCTTTTTGCTCCCATTAGGTAAATTTATTTATTTTTTCGTAGCTTTGCTAGAGGAGGCATTTCCACACTAATTATTAGTTTCGTGCTCTGTTTTGCCCATCAAAAGTACTACAAGAAAAGGAAATCAGGTTGCTTTGTCTAAGAAATTTGAACAAAATGTGCATGTGTGAGATAGTTCATGTTGGAGTGATTTAAATAAACTGGCTTTGAAATGACACCTTACACAACCTTTGTTTGCTCTAGAGTGCACCTAGTTATGATAAATGAAGAAGATTGCATAGACTTGTCATATTTGCAATCTGAAGCTAGGAAATTTCAAGAGTTGTTTACGTGCATTCCTATGGGTGTCACTTCAAGCTGCTGCCTGCATCCACAAATGGCTGTACCAATTCATCGTGCTTATGTAACAAACCAGCAATTGTTCATGATAATGTTACATTACATGATAATGTTACATAATAATTACATTGCTGTGTCTTCACAGTGAAGGTCTCAGCCTTAACATAAGGGTAAACGTTTAGCAACTCTTGTGTGCTTGCTAATTTTGCACCTTTATTCAAACAGTTGCGACGATGGTTGAGAAGCCGCATCACCTTTGATAACTTTGTTGAAAGCAGAATAATGCAATGTGTTCACCTAGACTTATTATTTAACTTCTCCAAAAGAATAGTTCCTGAAACTTTAAGACAATTTATGGAGGAATGTATGGGGTGATGGTGTAAATGTTTTTGAATTTTGAAGCAGTCTACTCTGTTCAAACATGCCATAATTGGGAAAATGTTTCATTTGCTTTCATTTTATGCAGAACAGAAACATTCACACACGTTTAGAGCACCAATTGTTTTATTCTTTTCCTAATTTTAAGATAGGTGTGCCTCACAGTCACGGAGAAAAAAAAATAATTCAAAATAGCCTCGTTTGCGACTTGTGGCATTTTAGAAGTTTTTTTCTAGGAACCAGGCTTCGAGCTTTGCCTATCATCTATATTGTGGAGTGCTTATGCCATCTCCCATTCTAAATCTTCGAAGGAAAGGTAAAACCTTCATTGCCTTTCATGACCTTTTCATCTTTAGGAAAGCTGTAAAGGCTCTCCTATAGGAGCGAGAATTATACCATGTAGGCTGGCTACATTTGGCAAACACAGTACATTGTATTGAGGCTGAAGTCTAGCAGCTTTTTCCCCGTATTGTGAGCAGTCTTATTAAAGTTGTTTGCCCAGAATCCTCATGATTGTAGTATCTGAATTTATAGCTGTGTCAGTTTTCGTTACTGGGAATGGAGTTGTGTGCTTGGTCTCACTTGTCGACTTTTCCCCTCTTATATATGCAGCTACCTGAGCACTTCAGACTGGCCAATGCCTGGAATCTACCTGCTGCTAACCTACACACCACAGCACAAATGAGAGTTGCACTAATCCACCTACTAGAAAGCACACGGCAGTTCCTTTCTGCAAGCCATCACACGTTCAGGTATGTAGGATTAAGGTCATACCCTAAACGCAGCTAAAGGTCCTAGTATGAATGAACAGCTGCCTTGGTCTGTCTGCATTATTTTTTTAATAATAGTGTAATCAGTAAAACATTTCTTCTGAAGCAAATAAGATGCTACGAGTTGAATTCACGCACCGATGGGTAACACCACTTAAAAATCGATGGTCACCGCTTAGCCGCACAACTCAACATTGAGCGTTGTCTTTGTCCACTCACCCAGACACTTCTTTCTTCACTTGCTGAATGCCAGCGTGGTACATCCCATAACATTACCCCCGCCGCAAAAGCACAGTGCCGCTGCGTTCTAGGTAAACGAAGCAGGGCGAGAATAATACGGCTTGAGTCGCGTCAAGTGCACAATGTCGGAAGCTCGTGGTGCAGAAGACTTCGGGTTCAAAGGTTCGATTTCGTATGTGACGTCGGTGACTCGGCGCAAGATACGGTATAGGGGCTGTGTAGCGTGGTAGAAGGTTTTCGCACAAGCCCACCCGGCGTGATGGGAGCCAGAGCAGAACGAGAGAGCCTGGGGCGTAGTGCACATCGCGATGGCGACTGTTCTAACGGGATTGCTGGGAGCCTTGGGAGGCAGATAGCCTGTGGCGTGCAATGTGGCGAGCATCATTACCGCTGGATATGGCATCACGAGCGTACGTACTAGTTACGGTGTCAGTATTGGGTAGCGATGTATCAAAGGGGAGTAATGGGTGTCGGCCAAAGAGCAGGTAAAAGGGAGAGTAGCCAGCGGTATCATGACGAGAAGAGTTATAGGCAAATGTCAAAAAGGGTCGATTGAGGTCCCAATCTCGATGGTCGCCGGAGACATACATTGATAACATATCTGTGAGTGTACTTTTAAGGCGGTCTCTGAGGCCGTTGGTCTGAGGATGATAGGCGGTGGTAAATTTGTGGCGGACGGTGCACACATGAAGTAGTTCGACAACCACTTTGAAGAGGAAGCAGCGACCACGATCCGTGAGTAGTTCACGAGGGGCACCGTGTTGTAGTATCACGTCGTGGAGGATGAAATCAGCGATGTCTGTAGCGCGGCTAGTCGCGATCGCGCGCGTAATGGCGTAACGCGTAGCATAGTCGGTCGCTATGGCCATTCATTTGTTGCCCGAAGCAGAGACCGGGAAGGGTCCAAGCAAATCAACACCAACACGAAAAAAACAGGTCACTCGGGATGGATATTGGCTGTAGGTGTCCTGATGGCAATGCGGATGGTTTTTGCCGACGCTGGCAGAGTTCACATGCGGCCACATGATTCTGAACTAAGCGATTGAGTCCCGGCCAGTAAAAACCTCGGCTCACGCTATCATACGCGTGGGACAAGCCAAGATGTCCAGCGGTGGGAGCATCATGAAATTGTTCCAAGATGGTGGAGTGCAGATGTTCCAGAACGACGAGCAAGAGCTCAGCGCCATCAGGTCGCATATTGCGGCGGTATAGTGCGTCCCCTTGGAGTACGAACATGGCGAGGGCGGGATGAGACTGGCAGGTCGTCGGACGGTCGATGATAGACTTGAGTGCGCAGTCCAAGCGCTGGTCGTCAGCTATGTGGGGAAATGCCGATAAAGACAGGATACATGCATCAATGTCACAGGCCGTAGAGCTGGGAGGATCGATAGGGTGGCGGGACAAGCAGTCTGCATCTTAATGAAGCCGACCAGACTTATAAACCACAGAAAAGGTGTATTCTTGCAACCTTAACGCCCAGCGTCCTAAACGTCCAGTAGGGTCTTTGAGTGTAGATAGCCAGCAGAAGGCATGGTGGTCCATAATAACAGTAAAGGACTAGTCCAAACAAATAAGGGTGGAATTTCGCAATAGCCCAAACAAGAGCTAGGTACTCCCTCTCTGTGATATAGTAATTTCTTCTGACCTATATAGTAGGCGGCTGGCATGCACAATTACTCTGGTACGGTCGTGGTGTCGCTGAGCGAGGCTAGCTCCAATGCCGTGGCCACTGGCGTCAGTGCGGAGTTCGGTAGGGGCTGAAGGGTTGAAATGGGCCAAGACGGGTGGGTTGGTGAGAGCAGCGATAAGTTCGGAGAAAGCTACAGCTGGGTCAGGGCCCCAAGAAAAAGGTGCAACTTTTTTCAGTAGAGTGATGAGAGGGCGAGCAAGGGCTGCGAAGTTCTGGACGAAACGACGAACACATGCCAAGAAAACTTCGAACATCACTAGGTGAACGTGGTGTGGGAAAAGTACGAACGGCGCGAGTCTTATCTGGGTCAGGCTGAACGCCAGCAGCATTTACAAAGTAGCCAAATTTCCCGATGGCCGAAACTGCATTTCTTGGAGTTGAAGGCCGGCGCGACGGAATAGCTCGAGAATGGTAGAAAGGCGAGAGAGGTGTTGTCAAAAGTGGACGAGAAAACAATGACATCGTCTAAGTAACAAAGACAAGTCGCCACTTGAAGCCGCGCAGCAACGAGTCCATCATCCGTTCGAAAGTTGCAGGGGCATTATATGGGGTCAAAACGCATGACTTTAAATTCGTAGAGGCCGTCAGGAGTGATAAATGCCGGTTTTTCGCGGTCTCGTTCATTGACGGAGGTTTGGCAGTACCCATAGCGAAGGTCGATGGAGGAAAAGTAGCTGGCTCCATGTAAGCAATCAAGTGCATCGTCGATACGCGGAAGCGGGTTGGCGTCTTTTCTGGTCAACTTGTTGAGGGGGCTATAGTTGACGCAGTATCTCCAGCTCCCATATTTTTTCTGGACTAGCACAACCGGTGACGGCCAGGGACTGTTGGAAGGCTCAATGATGTCGTCGGTCAGCATCTTCTCGACTTCACGTTGAATCACCTGGCGCTCGCGAAGAGAGATACGGTACGGTCGCTTGTGAACAGGAGCAGCATCGCCGGTGTCGATGCGGTGGGCATTAACAGACGTTTCACCAAGAGGTCGGGCTCCAAAATAAAAAATGTCGCTATATGAAAGTAACAGCTTGTAGAGTGTGTCGACAGAATCGGGTTGCAGGTCGGCCGCAATCATGCTGGAAACAGGATCACGGTGTAAAGGAGACGACAGGAGTGGTAGGGGCTGTGCAAGGTGCAGAAGGAGGGTCAGTAGTTAGGGCTGAAACTTTGCAGTCGGTCATCAGGGAAAGTTCAGCTAATGAAATTCCGTCGGGAAGGCCTAAGGTCAACAAACTAAAGTTTAAGACAGGGAGAGTGGCGCGATTTTGAGATACGTGTACGATGAGGTATGGGAGGATGACGTGACGCTGCAGGACGATGTGTGTATTTGGGAACGCCAGGTAGTCTCCATCGGGCACGGACGGGAAAGGGCAGATAGGAGTATCAACAACAGCTTTCGGAGGGAGACGGGAATATTGTCAAGCTAATGACGACGATGAAGGATGGTGATGGTGTGACAGAAGAGGAGGAAGAAGCTTTGGTTTCGGGGCGCTAGTAGGCTTCATCTTGTTCCGCTACATCAGCACTGTAAATAAACACCCCATCTTATTTCATCGTAACAACTTGGTGGAGGTGCTGGGTACGATCCCTCGATCCCTACCTACAGCACTGCAAGGCCAACTGGAGCTTCGACGTAGTCGCCGCATCGCTGGACTGCCACCGCTCACGACCATTATGGACCACACCGACACAAACCATGCAAGCCACGACACCGCAAGCCAGGCTGGCGGCATGCCTGCCCACTCCAACCCAATTCCGTCCCAGCCTTACCGGGAACCACGACCTTTTGCCGGATAAGAAGGTGAGGACATTGAGAAGTGGCTGCTTGATTATCAACGAGTTAGTCGGTACAACAGGTGGGACCCCCTTACCATGCTAACAAACGTCGTTTTCTTTCTCACTCACACGGCTCTGACCTGGTTTGAGAATAACGAGAATAACTTAACGACTTGGGAACGGTTCGCCACCGAGTTAAAACTGCGCTTTGGCGACTCTGTTCCCAGCAAAAGGCGGGCTGAGCAGACCCTTGCACAAAGAGCTCAATTGCCCGATGAAACTTGTACAACTTACACAGAAGAGATCCTCAAGTTATGCAAATGTGTCAATTCCAACATGCCCGAGGAAGACAGAGTCGGTCACATTTTGAAGGGTATCGCGGCAGACGTGTACAACTTCTTAATCGCCCAAGACAACCTTGACACTGTCTCCGATGTCATTAGACACATCCGCGCGTTTCAAGCTTTTAAAACACGTCGTATTGTGCCGAAATTTGGGCGGCTGGCCAACGTGCCTACCGTGGTCAGTCTTGATGACCATGCCCAACTAGATCTTCCGTCAACTATCCGGCAAATCGTGCGCGAAGAACTTCTACGGATCAACACGCTTCCCCTGCATGAATCTGCTGAGGTTTCTGTCCAGAGGGCCTCTAGACGGCCGGCTTCACCACCACAAGCGATTCAAGTACAGCATTTCTCTCAAGCTCCTGAAATTGCAGCTTCTATTGACTACCCGCCAATGCATTTTGCCAACCCGACTGCGTCGATGCTTGAAGCCCCAAGGTATGCCGTCACCTCAAGTGCACCTAGATCTTCTATTCGATCTACAAGGATTCCTGTGCAGTGTGAACATTCAGCCAGACCTACGATGCACCCTGCTGTGCCTGGCTCGTATCTACAACAGCATTTTATACCTTCCCCACCGATATGCTACCGCTGCAGCGTCGAAGGTCACATCGCCAGGTACTGCAACAATCGGCAATACAGCCCCGTTTTCCAGCAATCCACTCCCCGTGGGTACTTCGGCAACATCCAGAACGGGAATCTCCGCGACCATTCCCCAGCATCTGAGCGAAGTGTTACTCCTCCACCCGCCTTCCATGCACGTCGTTCTCCATCACCGCGGCGGCGCCCCATGCCGCCCCATCCGGAAAACTAACCAGCGCGACCGATGGGGGTGAGGCCGCTGGAAATGTGCTGTGTGCCAACATCCCTCCAACTGCAATGCTCAAAAACAAAATTCGTGTGTTCATTGATGGTGTGTGTACATTAGCTTTGGTAGATACGGGTGCGACTGTGTCTGTGATGAGTAATCAGTTTAGGCGCTTGTTGGGACGCAAAGTGATGTTTGAATATGACCGTGCTTCAACGTTTTGTGGTGTGAGTGGAGAAGCGTTGCGACCACTGGGTGTGTGTAGTGCGCAAGTGTCTGTGGGTGGTGCAAGTTTTCAAGCCGAATTCGTAGTCTTACCCCACTCTACGCATGACATCATTTTAGGAATGGACTTCTTGAAGTTTTGTGGCGCTACCGTGGACTGCCGAAGTCAAGAGGTTCATTTTGATGGCTCGCATCTGCCGACACTTTTTGAAAGTGGCCGGGATGAAGAAACAGTTTTTAGTATTACCGAAGACACCGTAGTTCCACCCTTGTCTGCCATGTTCGTCCCCGTATCCGTTCCACTTCTTGAGGTTTCATTCCAGGCCGTGGTGCACCCAGTTCACTCAGCATGCCTGAAGAAAAATGTAATTATCCCTCACTGTATGATCTCCGTGCATCACGGTAGTGCCTCGTTATGGACCATCAATCCATTGTCCGAGCCCGCAGTTTTACCAACGGGATTGAAGCTTGCCTCCTGTGGACCCGATGCGCCCCACGTCGTTGCTTTGCTCAAAGATGCTACGAGTGCCACCGTACCTCTGCCTGCTGATGAAACTTCGATCATCCGCATGATCAGCGCCGATCTCAGCTCACCTCAACGCCGTACTCTTGTGGATATTCTTCTACCTTTTTCGCCTGTTTGACTTTTCTGAAACAGATGGACCAACCTCTCGCCCTGCACATCGGACCCATCATAGCATCGACACTGGTTCGGCTCGTCCCATTCGTCAAAAGCCATATCGCGTGTCCCCATCTGAGCGCAAAGTCATTCATGAGCAAGTGGAGGACATGTTACGGAAGAAGGTGATACAGGAGTCATCTAGCCCCTGGGCTGCCCCTGTTATTCTTGTACGCAAGAAAGACGGTTCGTGGCGATTCTGCGTCGATTATCGGCGTCTAAATTCTGTTACGAAAAAGGAAGTCTATCCTCTTCCTCGCATAGACGATGCCCTCGACTGCCTCTCTGGTGCGTCCTATTTTTCTTGTCTTGATCTCAGATCTGGCTACTGGCAAATTCCAATGGACCCTGCGGATAAGAAAAAAACAGCCTTCGTAACGCCAGATGGCCTTTATGAGTTTAATGTTATGCCATTCGGGCTGTGTAATGCGCCAGCCACATTTGAACGCTTTATGGACACAGTTTTGCGCGGCTTAAAATGGGACATTTGTCTTTGCTATCTGGACGATGTCGTCATATTTGGGAAATCCTTCCAAGAACACGATGACCGTCTATTACGTGTCTTGAATTGTCTGCACAACGCCGCCCTAATTCTGAACTCCAAAAAGTGCCGCTTTGGAGAGCGCCAAGCGCTGGTGCTAGGACACCTTGTCAATAGTGATGGTGTAATGCCGGATCCCCAGAAAACTGCCGCTGTTGAGTCTTTTAAACCCCCGCAGACAGTGAAGGAGTTGCGCAGTTTTCTAGGGTTGTGCTCGTGTTTTAGACGCTTTATGCATCGCTTTGCTGACGTTGCTTACCCATTGACGTGCCTTCTCCACAAAAACTCTACTTTTAACTGGACACCAGACTGCGACGCGTCATTCCGTCAACTGAAGTTTCTTTTAATATCGAAACCCATCCTACGTCACTTCGATCCTACTGCAATGACAGAAGTACACACGGACGCTAGTGAAATCGGTCTTGGTGCAGTCCTTGTCCAACGGCACGATGAACGAGAGCATGTTATCGCGTACGCAAGTCGTACCCTGAGCAAACCGGAGCGAAACTACACCGTCACCGAACAGGAATGCCTAGCTGTAGTTTTCGCTGTGCAGCGTTTCCGTTCATATTTGTACGGACGTTCGTTTACTATCGTAACTGACCATCATTCACTCTGTTGGTTGCGGAACCTTCGAGACCCATGTGGTCGTCTCGCACGCTGGGCCCTCCGGTTACAGGAATATGACTTTGCCGTGGTGTACAAAAGCCGGAGGCGTCATACAGACGCAGATTGTCTTTCTAGGATGCCAGTGGCCACGACTGGACCTGAAAGCGACGATTTCGACAATTATATATCGACCCTCGAGCCAGCGTTCCCCGACACGAATGTTTTCAAAACGGAACAGCAAAATGATACCAGTCTGCAGCCTCTCTTTGCCCAAGCCAACGTACCTACAAGCCGTTTTTGTGTGCATGATGGCCTCCTATGGAAAAAGAGTTATTCGCCTGTCGGCCAGCGATACCTACTCGTAGTTCCCAAGACGTTGTGCACGGACGTATTGCGTGTTATGCATGATGATCCAACTTCTGGGCATTTGGGATCGGTTCGAACACTCCACCGTGATCAAGAAAGATTTTACTGGCCCAGAATGCGCTCGACGGTTGAACAATACGTTGCCAGTTGCAAGCAATGTCAACGCCACAAACGTCCAACTGCAACTCCGTCTGGCTTGCTGCACCCTGTGAAGACCCCGACAGCACCGTTTGATCAAGTAGGCATTGACCTCGTAGGTCCGTTTCCGAAGTCCGTGGATGGAAATCGCTGGATTGTAATCTGCGTGGGCTATCTCACACGTTACTGTGAAACCGCCACTCTTCCATGTGCTACGGCGCATCAGGTGTCGCTTTTCTTGCTGCACTCAGTCATCTTACGACACGGGCCGCCACGAATTGTCATCACTGACCGGGGCCGACAATTCACTGCTGATGTTGTTGAAGAGCTCATGCGTTTATGTGCCGCAACTTTCCGACACTCGACGCCATACCATCCCCAGACAAATGGCTTGACTGAGCGCGTCAACAGAACGCTTATCAACATGCTAGCCATGTATGTGGACGGAGGGCATAAGAACTGGGACACCATACTGCCCTTCATCACGTATGCGTTTAATACCGCCACGCATGAGACGACTGGGTACAGTCTATTTTTTCTGCTCTATGCCAGACCACCACACTACTCTCTGGACACTATCCTGCCCTTCACAAGCCGTGAAGACCCCTGCCTGGCTGAGACCCTCTGTCTCGCCGAAGAAGCTCGGAGAATCGCCCGATTACGGTCTGGTGCTTCACAAGAACGTTATAAAGTGCGATACGATGCCAGTCACCGGCGGGTCACGTACTCTGTAGGTGATTTAGTCTGGCTATGGCGTCCAATTCGGCGCCGTGGCCTACATCAAAAACTCTTGGCCCATTATGACGGCCCATATGTGGTTATCAAACGCATTAGTGATTTAACTTATGGAATAGCCCGCCTGACAGCATCGGGTCACCGGTCTGCCAAAACCGAACTGTGTCATGTTGCCCGCTTGAAGCCGTGTCAGCCTCGCACGACTCACGAATACGCCCAGAGGGCTTCGTCTGAGTAGGGGGGAAATGTCACGCTAATGACGACGGTGAAGGGTGGTGATGGTGTGACAGAAGAGGAGGAAGAAGCTTTGGTTTCGGGGCGCTAGTAGGCTTCATCTTGTTCCGCTACATAGCACTGTAAATAAACACCCCTTCTTATTTCATCGTAACAATATTTTGCCGAGTGGAGGCGAAGTGGCGTGAAGAGGTCTTCAGAGCAAGGGGAAGGTCTAGGCGTAGAATGTCGGTTGAGCAGTCAATAAGGGCTGAGTGAGCGGTCAAGAAGTCAAGGCCAAGGATCAGGTCATGGGGGCATTCCTGGAGCACGGTGAATAAGACTGGTGTGTGACGACCAGCAATGGTTACGCGGGCGGTGCAAATACCAAGCACGTCAGCAGGGCTGCCATTGGCGACACGAACGGTGGGCGAAACTGCTGGCGTCAGGACATTCTTCAGGCAACGACACCAGTGTCAATAAGGGCAGAGACAGGAACACCATCCACAAAGACTTCAATAAGATTAGAATGTGGAGCAAAGGTCAACAGAGGTTTTTAAGTCCGGGTCGCCAATGCAGCATCACCTCCGGGAGCTGCATCGTCTAGTTTTCCGAGAAGCGGCCGGCATAGGACGGTGAAGAATTACGACGAGGAAGAGGAGAGCGGGAACGTCGGGTGTGCGGGGAGGCGACCGGCTGGAGACACGAACAGGTGGAACAGGATTTGCATGGGCAGGTCAGGTTGGGGTGAGGAACGGCGCGGTGCAGAGACTCCACTGCGATTGAAATACTAGAATGGGCGTGACGGCATGAAGCAGAGGTTGCGGCAGTGACGGGAGATATGACCAACACGGGAACAGTTGAAGCAGATGAGGCGCTCGTCAGCAGTACGCAAATCATTAGGATTGCGGTAGCGATGTCGAGGCATAAAGCTGGGGTTAGAGGCAGCAGCTATCACAGAAGGGGCTGAGTTGGAGTTGATAGTGTCCGGGACATGACCAGCAGAGCTGCCCATGTTAGCAGTCTCCTGGCGAACAACAGCCTGGATGAAGGATACCGTAGGAATTGTGTTGTTTGTCAGCTGAGATGAGGAAGCAGTGGGAGCCATGGCCTCGAGTTCTCGGCGGACGATTCGTGTAAAGTTAATCGGGTTGGAAGGCTGACAGAGAGTAGGCAGGTCAGTACAGGACGAGGTAGCAGCAGTGTTCGGCGGGCGGTCAAAACGGTGAAATATGCGTTTTTGTTTCGCCTGCTCGAAGCGCCGGCATACCTGAAGAGCAGAGTCCACAGTTGAACAGTCCTTGCATAAGAGAAGGTAAAAAGCGTCGTCGGCTTTGCCCTTTAGTATGTGGCCTACTTTATCTTCCTCACTCATGGCCGAGCCAACTTTTTGGCACAGGGATAGGACGTCTTGTATGTAGGAAATATATGACTCTGACGTTGTTTGGCCGCGAGATGCCAGATCTTTCTCGGTAGTAAGGCAGCGTCCAATGGGTTTGCCAAAGAGATCGTGAAGCTTCCGTTTGCATATGTCCTAAAATGTCAGTTCGTCTTCGGGCGTTTTGAACCAGACGCGCGCGGTGCTGGTCAAATAAAATATATTTGCCTGCATGAGGGTTACATCCTAGCGGTTGTGTTTGCTTACTCGTTCGTAGAGTGCCAACCAGTCATCCACATCAACGTCGTCGGTCACGCAGAAGGTGGCCGGGTCCCGGGGTTGAGCCATGACGACTTTTGGGGCGGCGGCCATAGAGGGGTTGGGGTCTTTGGACATGGTGACGGTACCGACGTGGCGTCCACTGCGGAGATCCAGCCTGTTGTACGGGGGTCGATGATTTCACCTCCACCAAAGATGTTACGAGTGGAATTCACTCACCGATGGGTAACGCCACTCAGAAATCGATGGGCACTACTTAGCCGCACAAATCAACACAACACTTAGCATTGTCTTCCTCCACACACCCAGACACTTCTTTCTTCACATGCTGAATGCCAGAATGGTACACCCCATAACATGAGGAAGTTTACCGATGGTGATGCATCCATGGCATGATGATAGACGTGTCCGGATGCATGAAGAAGAGGAGGAAGGAGGAAGAATTGAACGGCTTGCCGGCACGATGATTCTCGATGAACCGGGGCCCAGGACACTCTTGGTCTACACGCTGCCACGACTCGATGGCGGAGCCAAGGCACGCACCGCATGGCATAGGCAGGGGAGGATGTCTTCAATTGTAGTGGTGTCATGGGGTCTTTGGTCAGCACATCTGTTCAGTGGGGTCATATATGGTCGTTCGGGTCTCTTCTTGTGTCTTTTTTGTCATGTGTGGCATCTCGGGTAAGTCTGTCCGTCTTGTCTTGGGTCGGGGCGGGGGGACGGGGCGGAGGTACGGCAAGGTCTTGCTGGGTCCGGCAGGCTGGGGAACAGCCATGCGATGCTTCCTGACCTTTAGCTGACGGCATAAGAAGTCGCAAAACACCGAATCTCCGGACCAGGATGAGGGGTGATGATGATGTACCCAGCATCTCCACCAAGGGTTACGAAGCGACAAGCCGATGAAAACAGAACAGAGGACAGAGAGATGATGCTCGATGGTCGTGAGATGACGTTTAATGAAAAATGTTAGCGGGCCTAGTGCGAGCACTCATGCCCGCGCCACTGCCTGCGTCTTCGTCGTTTCTGGTCCGTAACAATATTTAGATTCTTGTGATTGGCAACCTCATATCATGTGTGATGTATCTGAAAATTATGTTTTTGTGTTGATTGTAAATGTCACAGCATGTTTATCCCATCAACTATTAGGTACGAGAGGTTGAAATGTACAAGTACTTGGAAAACACGGCAGACCATGTCTCTTGCGCTTGAAATTATCCCATGAGTTTGTAGGGAAGATATGATAGTTACTTGGCTCCATACGTGAATGCTTCAGTGACATGCTGATCTATGTGCAAGGTATCTCTTAAGAGTTATTATGTGAAATGTAACAAACGATTTTACACTGACTTTTTTGTATTATTATAGATGCGACTGCGCATACAACATGTTGGTATCCACATTTGTTCCCCTCTAGCAGTGTTGTGCTTTTTCTGATGACATTTAGCTTTGTTAAGTCGGTCTCCACAACAGTACATGCCTTTCAGGTTTGATCTAATGCTACCCAGATTTTGATGGTCTGTTAGATTTTTGGAAGTAAGCTTCACATCCTAAATCTTAGGAGGCCCCCGAACTCGGCAATATCTGGGCAGAGATATGATGGTAACTATTTGTTGACACTGCAGTCGAGCAAGAAATCAGCAGTAACAGTTGGTTGACGCTCGCATTGTGATCACCTGTATTGGATTACCAAATGACAAATGTACAGTCGTCCTTATGCCTCCACTCCTTCCCTCTACACTGACTAAATCATACATGAAAATAATCTGGATGAAGGCATACAATTCATATAAAAGGCTTTTCATTGCTCCCACTCGAGTTATGCTTTATTTATGCAGGCTGGAGGGAAGCCACCTACACCATGCGTGGTGTATTCCAGCGGGGACCTGGAGGAAGCGGATGACGTTTTCCTCTATGTTGAAAAGCAGCAGGATTTCAGAGTTAATGATGCGGTTCAAGGAGTTGCCGCCATAATGGCTGTATATTGGGCGTTCAACCTGACATACACTTTAAAACTGGAACTCCTATTTCAAGAGTCAAACAGGCTAATTACTTCTGCAGATCTCACTCTACTCCTACAGATCTCACGTCTACTCCTGCCATATGCGAGGAAGAGGGAAATGGCTTTTCACTCTTCTAAGAAAAAATGAGTACAGTGAACTTTCTACTCCTGCAAATTTAGATAGCGTTAAATGTTGAATTCAGTTCAGTTCAGGCGTTCAGTCGTGTCCGACTCTTCGTGACCCTATGGACCATGTCACGCCACGCTTTCCGGTCTCTCACTATCTTCTTAACATCACATAGCTTCATCTGCAATGCCTGGAGAATGCCATCTAACCATCGCGTTCGCTGCCTACCCCTTCTCCGGCGACCATCAACCTTTCCCAACATCAAATCTTTCTCCAGCGACTCCTCTCTTCTCATCAGATGACCAAAGTAGCTGAGCTTTAACTTTAGAATTTGACCCTCCAATGAGCAGTCAGGGTTTATGGTCGACAATATCGACTGATTTGATCTTCTGGCTGTCCAAGGAACTCTTAAGAGTCTTCGCCAGCACCACAATTCAAACGCGTCAATTCTTCGGCGGTCAGCCTTTTTCACAGTCCAACTCTCGCATCCATACATCACAACTGGAAAGACCATAGCACGGGTTATACGGATCTTGGTTGGTAGACTAATGTTTCTGCTCTTTACTAGGCGGTCAAGGCTAACCATTGCTCTCTTTCCCAGAAGCAAGCGTCTCCTAATTTCATGGCTGCAGTCTCCTTCCGAGGTAATCTTGGCGCCCAAGAATAGAAAATCTGTCACAGCTTCCACTTCTTGTCCATTGATGCTCCAGGACTTGATAGGGCAAGATGCCATGATCTTCGTCTTTTTAATGTTCAGTTTAAGCCCAAACTTCTCACTCTCTTCTTGTACGCGCATCAGAAGTCTCTTGAGTTCCACTTCACTTTCTGCCATTAAAGTGGTATCATCCGCATATCTAAGGTTGTTGATACGTTTTCCAGCAATCTTCACTCCAGCTGAAGACTCGTCCAGACCGGCCTTCCTCATGATGCACTCTGCATATAGGTTAAATAGGCAGGGCGACAGTATGCAGCCTTGCCTCACCCCTTTCTCAATCGGAAACCAATCAGTAAGACCATGCCCAGTTCTGACTGTGGCCTCTTGCCCTTCATAAAGGTTCCTGAGGAGACAGATGAGGTGAATTGGAACTCCCATCTCTTGGAGAGCTTGCCACAATCTGCTGTGATCTACGCAGTCAAACGCTTTCGCATAATCAATAAAGCAGAAGTAGATGGGTTTCTGGAACTCTCTTGCTTTTTCCATGATCCAGCGAAGGTTGGCAATTTGGTCTCTAGTTCCTCTGCCCTTGCGAAACCCAGCTTGCACGTCCGGAAGCTCCCGATGCACATACTGCTGCAGCCTACCTTGCAGGATTTTTAACATCACCTTGCTAGCATGCGAAATAAGCGCGATCGTGCGGTAGTTGGAACAATCTTTGGCACCGCCTTTCTTTGGAATGGGGATGTAAACTGACCTCCTCCAATCCTGTGGCCACTGCAGGGTTGTCCAAATCTTGACATAATGTATGCAGTGTGTTAACAGCGTCGTGGTTGAGGTTTTGAAGCAACTCAGCTGGAATACCATCAATTCCGCTAGCTTTGTTCTTAGCAAGGCTGGCTAAGGCCCATTCAACTTCACTCTTCAGGATGCCCGGCTCGAGATCAGAAATCACAACCGTCCTATGTTGAGTTTGCACATCCGGGTCCTTCTTGTACAGTTCTTCTGTGTATTCCTGCCACCTCTTCTTTATCTCTGAGGCTTCAGTGAGGTCCTTGCCTCGTTTGTCCTTTATCACGCCCAGCTTAGCACAGAAGCTTCCTTTGATATCTTTGATTGTCTTATACAGAGCTCTTGTGTTCCTTAATTGGCTGTTGTCCTCAACTGCTTGACACTGTATGTTCAGGAAGGCATTCTTATCTCTCCTTGCTATTTTCTGAAAATCCGCATTGAGCACCTTGTATCTTTCTCTTTCCCCCATATCTTTTGCCATCCTCCTTTCCTCAGCTATTTGCAAAGCCTCTTCAGATAACCAGTTTGCTTTTTTGCATTTCTTTTGCTTTGGAACTACCTTAGTAGCAACTTCTTGTATTATATCACGAACATCAGTCCACGTCTCTTCGGGCTCTTTGTCTTCTAGATCTAATTCTTGAAATCGATTCCTCACTTCCACAGCATATTCTAATGGAATCTGATCCAGATCATACCTGAAAGGCCTTCTAGTTTTCTGCGCTTTCCTCAATCGAAGCTTAATTTTGGCAACAAGATGCTGATGATCGGTGCCACAATCGGCCCCAGGCCTTGTTTTTACTGCTTGTATAGCGCTTCTCCATCTCTGCCGGCAAATAATATAATCGATCTGATTCCTGTACAGACCGTCCGGTGAAATCCATGTGTACAGGCGCCTCTTGTGCTGTTGAAAATGAGTATTCGCTATGGTCAGGTTGTTTTCTTGACAGAACTCTACTAGCCTCTGCCCAGCTTCATTTGGCTCACCAAGACCGAACTTGCCTGTAATTCCGGATATTTCTTCACTCCCGACCTTAGCATTCCAGTCTCCTATGAGAAAAACGACGTCTGATGATGGGGTGCGGTCTAAAAGGCATTGTAGGTCCGCATAAAATTTCTCAACGTCAGCTTCTTCAGCAGCAGTGGTCGGTGCATAGACTTGGATAACTGTTATGTTGAAAAATGTTGAATTACTCCTGCGATAAAGAAATTATTCCTTTCCGTACTACACATGTTTAGATTGTTGCTCGGGCAGCACAAGTGCCATTGGACATTGAAGCAGGCAGCCATGCATATTTTGTCTGCCTGCGCAGGTATTATTCAATCTTGCACACAATTCGAAACAAGCGTAAAACGTATTCGACTGTATGGACGAATACAGCTCGAACATCCGATGGTTGCAGTGCTACTTTAGAAGGTCTATTCGGCCCCAAATTTACAGCTCAATTTCCGAATGGAAAGCTGAATTGTCATATTTTCGTGCAGCTGAGGAACAATTATAAGTTCGTCACAAGCAGAGAAAGAATTACGTTCTATCTCCGTGGTTCTTCATAAAAAAAAAAAAAAGAGGTGCATGCAAGTATAGGTACGTATGCACGTCGGGGCTCCGATTTAGCTTTTGACACTTCGGACGGCACCGACGCTGTGTTTTGATGACACGTATACGTCGTACGTCGGCTTAGAATTAGTTCAACATATCCGATCTATTTGACGCGAGGCTTTAGCAGAGGAATTCCTGTGGGCCACGGGTACGATGCGGTGTACGGAAATCCGAGACACAATCGCGCAAGCGCGTCGCGGGGTTGGTATTTTCAGCCACTGCTTTTCGCGTATGTATACTGCCAGAAAGGGGGCGATTGGTGTGCGATGAGTGTGAACTAGCTTCGATCTGCGTCAACAACAAACTGTCATAGTTCGTGCTGTATGTGGCGCGCGTGAAACAGCACGTCTTATTTTAATATACAGGTCGCTTAGCCGTTTAACTGTAAATTTACTCCTGGCTGTTTTCATGGTAAAATATTTTCATAAGTCCGACGCTGCAAATATTCCGCTCATGTAGGCGCGGCGTTATGTTTAATCAGCTCAACCTCGAACATACCTCGAATATACGCCCGGGGGAGGGGGGCTTAAACTAATTAGAGAGGTGACAAAGCTGCAGGTTGAGTACTGGTCTTTATTCTCCCCTAAATACACCAAGATGAAGGACGTCGATCGCTGTTCGTATACCGTACGCACAGACGCGGATCGATCATTCCCGTTCTGACTTTCCGATAATTATGCACTCGCGTGCATCGCGGTGCTGCGCGTCTTTTACTCAACAGGCTCGATCGTCGGCCTGCCAGGTCATCGCCGCCAGTCGCCGCTGTACAAGCGTAGGCTGCTAGTTGAATAATTATGCCTTTTTTCATGCATGTAAAAACATATTCCATTGCGGATCGAATACATACGGGTGCGTAACAACAAATATACATTTACGGCTGCCCATGTTTACTTTCGCGATGTAACTCGGCTCCCGACGTCATGAAAATGCGTCAGCATGGTAATGCACTTGGCGTCGAAAAACACACGTTTGGCTTTTATAGGGCAATTGTGGTGGAGACGATATCCTAAACGAAATGCGAACTATTTAATTATCTCTAGCACGAATGAAGTGAAAATGGCCACAGGTGCATACGAATTCTCTCTTCCTCTGTTTTTATTTCTTCAATTTCATTCTATACCAGATACACACTGCGTCTAATTGCTGTTTACAACCTGCTTCTTTTTTCTTTTTTTTTCCTCCTGTCTGCTTGATACCGCATAAAAATAGTAGTAATCAGCGATCAAGGGTAAAGGCTTCCCGGCGCGCCGTCTGCTCCTGTTTTCACCTACGGAACTGTCAACTACTCAAACCAAAGTTACCCAAAGAAATGAATAACCTACAACCATTTAACTTCACAAAGTAGCTTTAATATTTGAAAATCTGTTTATGCAATTACAAATACTTGATAGCTATCAAACTCACCGCCCCCCCCCCCTTTTTGCGTTGCGCAACTGTTGCTCTCCTTGTTCAGTTCGAACGCTGCGTCAGCTGTGCGTTGTTTGTTTTTGCGGCGTGTCAGTTGCGTCCTATTTCGCTTAGCAATCCTTTATTACCGGCGTCTTGACCTCTTAAACTACCGTGTTATATCATTATGAAATACATCGCAAGCTTCAAGCCTTCGCAGTGTTCACCATTCGCAGCGCGCACACAGGATATTGTTACGGGGAAACTCGATGTATTTACAGTGCATTTACAACAGCCTCATGTGGCACAGCAGCAAGCAGCAACACGGAACCAGCCCCACTTCTTCGTCATCACCTTATCCCTTCCGCAAGGCAAGAGAAGCAAACACTTCGTTTTCCTCATCGCGTAACATGAACCCCGGCTGTGTAAGCGTCGTCCCGGCGCTAATCTGGCAAAGAAGGCTTCGTTCCGGTTGGTGTAACTTAGCCTGTTGCCAGACTATGCTACCAGTGTTTCCACCAGATTTGACTCTATGCTACCAGTGTTTCCACCAAATTCGGCGGCCAGACACTCCCCCAAGTTTGACGGGCACAGTGTGGCTGTTCCCACTCAGTGCCTCACTCCCTCACTCACGTCCTCGGAACTTTCCTCCTCGCAATCCTCCGCTTGCATTACCGCGCTTGCCGCTGCTAAATAATCGTCGCGCTCGCTCACGTGCGCTTGCTATGACCGTTGGCGGCTGCGAATTTCGACTACGCGTGCTGTGAGCTTTTTTTTTTTTCATCGGGTTATTCTTGGCAAAGTTTTCCTCCTTTCAGCTGCTGTCTAATACCGCGATTGCCGTTACACAATGACCGTTCGCTCGGCATTCCTGTTTTCCGGCTGACGTTCCACGGGCCAAATTTTTATTTTACGGCCAATCTTTTAATTTTTGCTTCGGTTCCGGCTGGCGTTACATAATCTCGATGGCGCTTATGGTAGCCTTACCTGTCTTCCGGCTGGCGTTACATAACATCGGCGGCGCTTATGGCAGCCTTAGCGGCGTGCTCTGATATATACTTCTGAACTTCGCAGCTGCGAATTTACCTGTCTTCCGGCTGGCGTTACATAACCTCAACGGCGCTTATGGCGGCCTTAGCGGCTGCGACGCTTATGGTAGCCTTAGCGGCGTGCTCGGATATATTCTTCCGACATTCGCAGCAGCGAATTTCGACTACGCGTGCTCCGATATATTTTGTCGACCTCTGGCTCGTGCACAATTCCCAGTATAGTTTATAGTTACATATTGTATAGTGCTTATTCCTTTATGCAAGATGCTTGGTTCTATAGATGGGGTTTCGGTTCGTAAATTAAGCAATAGCTTCTGTGCTCAATTTTGTTTTTGTGAGAGCTGCATTTATCACGTTCCGCTGCAGCGACTTATGGCACGTACGCCGACGTTGGCTTTAAATGGCCTAGTGAAACTTTCGCTTCAAAAGTCACGGCACAACTGCACGAAGACTAGGAGCTAACCGTCAAAGCAATCATATGCTTGCTGCATTTTGCAAGGAAGCACCAACAACGCGTACGAGAAGACTTATGACAGCAGAAAGCAGCAGCCCAGCATGCCAATACGTTTGCCAGCAGCCGGTGCAGAAAGCGATCGCTCCGTTCTCCCATCATGTTTTGCGCGGATTCATCAGGGAATGGCGCAGCGCCGCAATTTGTGGAAAGGTCTTCCCGCCTTTTCGTACAGTGTCGTGTTCTTTGGCAGCAGCAGCTTAGTTATGTGGTGGCTAAATTGCCTGTGCCGGAAATGGGTATACAGGTTGCGCGGGGTTCCGCAAACCACCGACCTCTCCACAATTTTGCCGGCTCGTGTGGCCTTTTGTCCGAAAACCGGAATGCAGGGACGACGCGCTAATGACGGATACACGTGCGGTGTTGCGAGGATGGCCAGGGTTCCTGGAACGGGGAGAAAGGACTCGAGGTGACAAGGAAAGCAACAGAAGGACGGTGGGGCACAGAGGAACGAGAGGCGCTCTATAGCCGGTCAAACTAGCCTCGTGTCCCGAGGGGTGACTGTCTGAAGATACGAAGACGGCTCGCTAGTCCTGCCGGCGCATATATTGAGCTCGCCGTGTAAGCCGTCACCATCAGCGCTGCCTGAATCTAAGGCTATCATCTCCCACCTCAAGCACCGGATCACCACAGTGGCGTCCAGACTCAGCCTCAAGACCGTCGGGTGAGCGGGGGCATCCAGCTCTGATTAAGTCTGTTGCTCGCCCTATTTCGTGTGTGATTCCTGCTCTCCACCCCGAAAAGAGCTCTACAACCGGGACACCGCAGTTATATGGCGACCTTAAGGATTGACGCTTCGGTTGGCGAGGTATGTGCCGCCATCAAGACACTTGAGACTGAGCAAACATTCCTCCGCTAGCTAAGGCTTACCCCCGAATCAACTGCAAGCCGGCCACTCCGAGCCAAGCATATTAGCCAAGGAGGCCGCCCTGCAACGTGGGAATACTGGGGTGTCTGTAAAGACCTTACCTTTAACGCCGAAAAGCCTTCCTGCCAAGGTGATGTGGTGACATGCAACCGGAAAGCCAAAAATGGAATGCGGCCAAGTTTTAGATGTAACAGGTGCCGCAAGCAGCTTTCACAGCTTCATGGCACCGGTGTGCTTCAAGGGGTACAAGGCCAAGGGTCTTTTTTTGTTGGTACGGACCATTTCAGACGTCCAAATGTAAAGTTGCCAATGTGGGACATAATTTGGATCACCTTCTGTATGGCAAAAGAACTCACATCCAGACAAACCCGCGAGCTCGTGCACAAAGATTCAAAGCTTCACAACGATGCCCGCACTGACTCGCGAAACTATACCTGGGAAGTGCTGCAGCAGGAGCTTCTCCAGCGGCCTGGAAGAGTTGGCGAAGAGGTCCAAATCGATGAATTCCTCTTGCGTGGAAAGCGGAAGGCCAATAAAGGAAGGCTTCTATATCGGCGACAATGTTCCTCCAAGGCAGCGGAATAACTACGGTGGTGTCGCCGACAAGGGTCCGTGGGTGTCCGGGATGGTGTGGTCCCAGACTGGCGAGCTTCGCCTCTCAAAGTTGACAAGAGGGACGCAGCTACTTTAGGCCCTATTATCGCGGCCAACATCAAGTCAGGAACCACAGTGTACAGTGCTGAATGGGCCGCGTACAACTGCATTTCGAGCCTTCAGCACCCAACCGGAGTTCCTCTGAATCTCAGCTGGCACACGGTGAACCACGCCAACCATTTTGTGGCCCCACGACCGGAGCAAACACTCAGCGCATTGAAAGCGCATGGCAAAATATCAAGCGCAAGCTAGTGCGCTACGGCCAGAAGACATCATCGGCTCTTCTGGAGTCGCACCTCTACTGGCATTGGTGGCAGTCGATCTACGGCCGCACAAAAGGTTCAGACCCTTTTCTGCGCCTAATGGAAGCCATCGCAAGATGCTATCCGCTGTAAAGGACCCTCGCTTCGCCGTCGAGGTCGCCACTGATCTATTTGCTTTGAAGTCGGAGGCAAAAAACGCTGGCTTCAGCGACAGCACCTGCTGTAACC
The DNA here is from genome assembly GCF_055883805.1 of Amblyomma maculatum. Classification (NCBI taxonomy): domain Eukaryota; kingdom Metazoa; phylum Arthropoda; class Arachnida; order Ixodida; family Ixodidae; genus Amblyomma; species Amblyomma maculatum. The sequence goes on along the minus strand of NC_139345.1, from coordinate 164,856,531 downwards.
ATTTTTTAACCCGTTCCTATCGGAGCCACCAAAAGATACATAGGCAGAGTCGTCGCTGTCCGCCACGGCCCCACCCTCTCTCTCTGGTCACTCGTGGTTTCTCACCACGTCTCTAGTCTAATTTTATAACCTCAGTTAATCGCACGCGACTTGTCAGTAGTACATATCAGAGCACGCCGCAAGGTTATCATAAGCGTCGCAGCCGCTAAGGCTGCCATAAGCGCTGTCGAGGGTATGTAACGCCAGCCGAAAGACCGGTAAATTCGCAGCTGCGAAGGTCGGAAGGACCACCACGGCGGGGTCAGGCACAGAATGATTGCACTATTTTTCCATTGCTAAGCACCACAAAATACTTCCTCTGGTTCGAGGTCTGTGAGCTTCCTTCACAGTTATTTATTTTGGTTGCAGGCTTGCATAAAAATTGCACATAGATGGTCGGTGTGCAGCTATCAGGTCTGCTGATCTGATGGTCTAGTGAAGGGTATTACAATGTTCGGTATATTTAATTTATATAAGTGATATTTCTTCTAATATTGGTGACTGGTACTGAAATTTTTTTGCAATACTATGAAATAAATTACAGGCCCCCTCCTTTCTCTATACCACTGTCTGTATGCTCAATAAATAGAAATGAGTTCACTGTGCTTGGCTGTGTTGTCTGGATCACTATATGAATGTATGCATTTCCAGACGAGGCTTTAACACCCCAAGGCTTGTACATTTAATGCGGTCGAAGGCCCCACACATTTAGCTGACAAGGTATGAATGGTAAAAGCGTGCATTAATTTGAGCCAATTCAATGGGTGCCCCCTTTGTAGTACCCTTTAATCACAGGTTCCAGATGGGCTTGCAGCATCCTTTCTAGTGGAGGGCGCAGAGCTGCTTGCTGTACCCATTGCAAGGGTTCATCAGTATACTGACGAACCCTTTCTGGAGGGTGCAAGGGTGTGAGTTATACACAACATATGTACCTTTAAGGGTGTGATTTTCTTTACAGTGATATGACAAGCTCTCCCAGAAGGAAAACAACAGTGCGGATTTAGGAAAATCAATGGTATTTAGCAAACATGTAGTCGCGTATGTTGCCACAGTGATATGTATAGGGAATTTCTGCAAGATGGGCCCTGAGTTGTGTTTGTGTGATTTACAAATAAAATTGTAAACCTCTTTTATGTTTTTGTGCTCGATCTCTACTATACAAGCCAAAATCGTTCCATATCAACCGTAATATCATGACATATTTTGGTCAGTGTTCTTCCATTCAAGCACTGTACTTTTTATAATACACACAAATTCCATAACCACAATAATTCCAGAGTCCATAACACATCAATCTGTTTAAATTACATTCATGGTATATGTATATTCGCTCGTTAAAAATTGTGCGCAAGCCCGATAAAAGCATTTGTTGGGCTGGGTGCGAAAGCCACAACTCCCAGTAAAGAAAGTTGTGATTTGGTGGACGTAAATTGATTAAGGTTTTCCCTTCAGCAGAATTTTTAAAGATCGCATAGAATCGGCATAGATATCGAAGCTAATAAATAGGCGCAAGGTTGCCGATATAAGAAAGTATAACATGGGAAAATTGAATATGCTCTAAAGAACAGTCGAAGTCTAAAAACGGTAAAGAGAGCAGTTAGGCATAGGCAAAATCATATTTTGCACCTGAGGACAAGGCGGGCAGTGTCATTACTAACATGGACAATATAACCAAGGTAACTTAAGAGTTCTATAGAGACCTCTACAGTACCCGTAATAGGACAAGAATGAAATTGGTTGTAATGAAGAGCAATCAGATGTTTCGCCAGTAACGAAGGACGTGGTTAAGAAAGCCTTGGAAGCTATGAAAACGGGGAAATAAGCTGGGAGGATAGAGTATCTACAGATTTGCTGAATGAGGGAGGGGATTTTCTGCTAGAAAAACTGGCCACCCTGTATACGAAATGCCTGACGACATTGGAAGTACCGAAATCTAGAAAAACTGGCCACCCTGTATACGAAATGCCTGACGACATTGGAAGTACCGAAATCATGGAAGAATGGGCACGGAGGCACGATGAAGGAAAGCATGAAAGACTTACGCACCCGTTTCTTCGTTCTGCAGTTCGTCTCTGTTCTTGCGGCTGGGATGACGACAGATGGCCACCGGCAGGGGGATGCTTCAGCTGCGGTCGAATTCTGCGAGGCTGCGTCTGCCCCGGAACCGCCATTCCTGTCGACTGGCTTCGTGGCCATACGCCCCCTGGAGATTCACCTCTGCGCAGCCGCAACATCAACGTCATCACACTCGGAATGGATAAAGCCAGGCATCGAGTGTTCACTTGTCAGTGGGCACGGAGGCACGATGAAGGAAAGCATGAAAGACTTACGCACCCGTTTCTTCGTTCTGCAGGTTAGTTACTTCTCCAAATTACCGTTTACCTGCTTGAAATCGGATGATCGCTTCATCATCGTGCTTCCGTGCCTAGAAGCAGTGATTGCGCCTTTCTGTTCATTGTTGCTGCTCACATGCGGTGACGTCGAAAGCAATCCAGGCCCTGAAGATCTTGCACAGATACTGCAAACCATGAAAGATATGAACGAACGTTCCAAAAGAATGGAATTAGCGCAGAACACTATGCTGGAAAGCATGTCAGAACTGAAACAACAGCAACAGTCGGTATCACAGGCAATGATAGAAATAAATGAGAGATTGCAAAAAGTAGAAAACCAAACTTCAGTATTCGAGCACTGGCAGCAGGACATGAAAGAGCTGCATGCTACAGTAGAGCGCCTCGAAAAAGACAATGTTGCGCTTCGATCCCGCCTTGATGACGCGGAGGATCGGTCTAGACAGAACAATTTGGTTTTTTATGGCATAACTGACAATGCAGATGAGACATCGTCCGAATCGGAGCAAAAAATTCTCGAAATAATAAAGACTACTATGAAAATTGATATATGTAGTTCAGATATCTCCCGTGCACACAGACTTGGGCGTTTTGTCAGTAGAAAAACAAGACCACTAATAGCTAGATTCGAAAACTACAAAACAAAGGAACTGGTCTTCTCAAAACGGGAGTGTTTGAAAAGTAGCGGTAAAGGAGTTACTGGAGACTTCTGCCCAGCAACGCGCAATGTCAGAAAAAAATTAATCGAATTTGGCAAATCCAAAGGTGGCGTATCCTTCAAACTTGGTTACAAGAAAATTTTTATAGGACGAAAGTGCTACGGCTACAACGAAAGTGAAGATGCCATTTATGAAATCAGCAATTCCTATGAAAATGCAGCAGAAATCGCGAGTGAAACTCATGGCAGAACTCTCCGGTCTGGTCGCATGATGTCTACTAGCTAGGATCATATGAGGGGAGGCGCTTCGAATAGTCTCGAATGTTCAGTGTTATACACAAACATCCGTAGCCTTTACCCCAAAAAAGATGAATTATGCGCGATAATAGAAGACTGTAATGCTGATATTATTGTGTTAACAGAAACGTGGCTAAATAGCAAAATAAGAAATAGTGAACTGTTTCATTGTGAAAAGAAATATGTTGTCTTCCGGAGTGACCGAACGGGCAGAGTTGGTGGTGGGGTCCTAATTGCTATCAGTGAATGCATCGATTGTTTTGTTGTACCTATTATAACTAATTTAGAGCTAATATGGTGCTGCCTGAATCTGAGCTTTAAAAAAGTAATATTAGGCGTATGTTATCGACCACCCTTGGCTGACTCATCATTTTGCGATAACCTACACGATTCTCTAAATCATATTGTAACTCGTTTCCCTGGTGCTGATCTTTTACTTCTAGGCGATTTCAATTTTCCAAATATCGTCTGGTCCTTTGATAACTCATTTTCAAATCCCCCGTCCGCCGAAGCTAATCTGTTTCTCTCCATTTGCTCAGACTTCAACTTATCCCAGATTGTTAATCGTTCTACACGTGTAACACATAGTACATCGTCAGTTCTCGACCTTATTCTTTCAACATCAGCAGACAACTTATCAATCGTTTCGCACCTGCCCGGGCTGAGCGATCATGATATCCTACATTTTACGCTAACGGTGACTCAAACAAAAACAAGCAGACAGAAAAGAAAATTTCGTGATTTTAACAAAGCTAACTACACCGCCATCAACAGCGAACTCTGCTCATTTCTAGATCTGTTTTTGCCATCACTTCACGACCGGTCCATAGAAACTAACTGGTCCATGTTCAAAAATAAAATTTCCGAATTAACCATCCGATACGTCCCCCTTAGAACCGCCTACACTAACAGCAAAGCGCCTTGGTATAATACACATCTGAACAGATTATCAAACAAGAAAAAGCGTTTGTTCCGTGCAGCCAGACAGTCTTTAAAACTAACTCATTGGCTATCGTATAAAAAAGCGGCTAAATGTTACATCACGTCTTTAAGGTCAGCTAAGTTGTCTTTTTTAAACACTACTCTTCCACAGTTACTAAAGGCTAATCCAAAGCGATTTTGGAATGTCATACGAGGGAACACTAATAACACTAATAACAACACCTTATCATTGCTCACTAATTCAGGGGACTCAGTGCCGTCTCACCTCTGTTCAAAAGTACTTAACGACACATTCATTCAGTCATTTTCATCCCCTGTACCCACCAGTCATATTCCAGTTGTGAATGCTACCAATTATCAGCTCATGGACCCAATAATATTTGAATCAACAGGTATCAAAGCTTTAATAAACAAACTGAAACCCAAATTATCTTGTGGAACTGACGAGATAAATATTAAATTTTTGCAAAACACTGTAGAATACTGTTCAATAATACTGGAGTGCATTTTTTCGCAATCTTATGATCTTGGCATTTTGCCCCATGACTGGAAATCTGCTAAAGTAATCCCCATCCACAAATCAGGTCCAGCACACGATCCCCTCAATTACAGGCCTATTTCCCTAACATCCGTACCTTGTAAAATTATGGAGCACATTATATACACACATCTTGTTAACTTTCTCGAAAATAACAACTTTTTTTCAAGTGCACAGCATGGATTCCGTAAACTATTCTCTTGTGAAACTCAGCTTGTCTCCTTCACTAATGATTTGCATGCCTATTTAGATTCTGGCTTTTCGACTGACTGTATATTTCTTGATTTCTCTAAAGCTTTTGACAAAGTAAGCCACGCACTACTCCTTCATAAACTCAGCTTTCTAAACATTGACCCTGCTGTAATTAATTGGATCCGCGCTTTCCTCACATCCCGCGTACAATTTGTAAATACTAATGAAATCAACTCACCTTCTGTCCCAGTCCGGTCCGGCGTTCCGCAAGGGTCGGTTCTGGGACCGCTCTTATTCTTGATTTACATAAATGACTTGCCTTCCTGTGTTTCTTCGAAAATTTGCCTATTCGCTGATGACTGTGTTTTATACCGTAAACTTGCTGATAATTCCGATATCCTACTAATCCAGAATGACCTTAATAATATTAGCGAATGGTGCAGTAAATGGTGCATGCAATTAAACAATAACAAATGCAAATCAATGAGGGTATCTCGAACTAATGTAACAAGTCCTATGTATATGCTTAATAACGTCCCATTAGAATCTGTAAAGTCATACCGCTACCTTGGTGTAATCGTTACTGGTGATCTAACCTGGAAATTGCATGTCAACTCCATCATCGCTAAAGCCAATCGTACTCTCGGAAACATTCGTCGTAATTTCTCCCTTGCACCATCATCATTAAAGCTATTAATGTATACAACATACATTCGTCCACAACTGGAATACGCCTCATCTGTTTGGGACCCCGGTCAAGCAACATTCATACACTCCGTTGAGGCAGTACAAAATCGCTCAGCCCGGTTCATCTTAAATAACTATCAAAGGACAGCCAGCGTTACTAATATGAAAGCATACTTACATCTCCCGCTGTTATCTACTCGAAGAAAACTATCCCGCCTCTCACTTTTTCACAAAATATACTACCATAACTCCACCTTGCGTTCCTCATGGGTTCAGCCACCATCCTACATTTCGTTTCGCCGTAACCATAGTCAAAAGGTAAACATTCCGCACACAAACACAGTTGCCTATTTTAACTCCTTTCTTCCCCGCACCTGTAATGATTGGAATAACCTCTCTGCATCACTAACAAGTATAACTGAAGAACAAAAATTTAAATCCGCGCTGCAATCTTTCTTTTTTGCCTAGTTTTAAAACTTGCTGTATGGTTATTTGCATAACATCATTGTATACTGTTGCTTATTATATTTTTATATTGTTGTTTTTAACACCTATGCCGTTTTCCTAAATTTCCTAAATTGCATGTACCTTGTTCTTTTTTATTTGCTTTGTTTTTCAGATTTGTACGCTTTTGTTAACCTTCTGTTTTATATATATATCCTGTATGCGCCCCTCCCCTCTGTAACGTACAACTGTACCCTGAGCGTATTATAAATAAATAAATGCTAACATTATCTTAATTCATAAGAAAGGGGATGCTAAGGACTTGAAACATTACAGACCAATCAGCTTACTATCAGTTACGTGCAAGGTATTTACCAAGGTAATCCCTAATAGCATCAGGACAGCCTTAGACTTCAATCAATCAAAGGTTCAAGCAGGATTTCAGAAATGTTACTCTGCCATCGATCATGCCCACACTATAGAACAGGTGATAGAAATGTGCTCTGAATATAATCAGCCCCTACGTATAGCATTCATTGGCCACGCAAAAGCATTTGACTAAGTCGAAACCTCAGCGGTCATGCAGGCATTGCGAGATCAAGGTGTAGGTGATCCATATGTGAAAATACTGGCAGATATCTATAGTGGCGGCTCATCAACAATAATTCTGCACAAAGAAAGTGATAAATGCGAATTAAGCAAGGTGTTCGGCAAGGAAACACCATCTCCCTAATGCTATTTACAGCTTACTTAGTGAGTGTTTTCTATGGCATAGAATGACAGCAGTTAGGCATCAGGGTCGATGGAGAATATCTCAGTAATCTGCGATTCGCTAATGACATTGCCTTGTTAAGTAACTCAGGGGACCAACTGCAACTAATAATAAATGTTCTAGACAGGAGAAGCTGAAAGTTAGGCCTAAAGATTAATATCCAGAAGACTAAGGTAACGCTGAACAGCCTGTGAAAGGAACAGCAGCCTAAAATAGGCAGCAAAGCGTTGGCTATGGTAGGCAAAGATGTCTACTTAGGACAGGTAGTGACTGCAGATCTGGACCGGGGAACGGAATTAACTACTAGAATAAAATTGGGATGGAGCGCATTTAGAAGGTACTCAAATATTATGACTAGCATCTTATCGGTTTATCGGTATCCTTCAATAAAAAAGTGTATAACAGTTGCATCCTACCGGCACTGAGGGTTCTTTTTGAGTTGAGGATAACGCAAGACGACAATGGAACGGAAAATGATAGGCGTAACGTTAAGTGATAGGAAGCGTGCAATGTGGGTCAAATAAATCACTCAAGTTACTGACATTGTAGTTGAAATTAAGAAGAAATGGGCATAGGCAGGGCATGTAGTTCAAAGAGAGGATAACCGTTTGCCTAGGTAAGCAATTGAATTCCCGAAGAAGCCAGGCGTAAGAGGAGGCGGCAGAAAATTAGGCGGGTGGATGAGATTAAGAAATTCGCAGGGATCAAGTGGATGCATCTAGCACATGAGGATAAAATTAATTGGAGGAAAATGGGAGAGGCCTTCGCCCTGCAGTCGGTATAGTCCGGCTGATGATGACGATGATGATGATTGAAAAGAATCATTGTTTCCTTCTCGCTGAAGCAAGGCTTGTAGATCGAATCAGTCCTTCATCCTAACCAGACCATGCAGCCAGTGCGAAATGATGCTTAATTTCTAGGCATAACATTATCCCAAATGCTCATATTTCTTCTGCACATGAAGAACTCGAAAGTTAAACTTCCCGAGCACTGAACATCTTTCAGGTTCTATCATCAAACGTTGGGACTTTGATAACGCGTGACTCCTCCACACTGTTCAAGTAGGCTGCTGCCTGGTTTACGGTATAGCCTATGCTTCAGCAAGACCATATCTAAAACGATTAGATCCTATCTATAATCTTTGTCTGCATTTTTATTGCGGAGCATGTAGAACGTCCCTTATAGTTAGCCTCTATGTGGAAGCGAATGAGTCCTTACTATAGAAGTTGAAGGGAAACACACACATGTGCATATGTCCATGGAATAAGGCCACAAAAAACATATGGTTACAACCTGGCCTTCCCGACTAAAGGTCACCCAGAAACCTAAACAACTAGGCCGTTGATGCTATGGTTCCAAAAAGTATGTCGTAATATAAAGGTATCGGACACATTAGCTGATATCGGTCAGATTCTCGGCCCCCTACGCTCTTGCTACAGCTGTACAACAGTCAGCCATCTCATTCTTACAGGTCCAGTTCAACAAAAAAGAATCTGGAAAGAACATATCATACAACAATATCTCGCGCTAAAGTGAAATATATTATGCAGTTTTATAAGGATGACTCAAAATAGCTTCTTAGGTTGGATATATAATACTGAAGGTGGTCTGGGAAAATAATTACATGATGTATAAAAATAGGGCTCAACGTTAGGCTGTCGGGTAGCGACAGAAAAATAATACCAGACAGGATTGAGAACAGCGTTGTCTACTAACATTCACTCAACGCATTCACTGCACTACACTCCAGAAATGCTATTACTCGATTCTTTGGTAATACAACGCAAAATGTAAGAAGGACCACAGAACAAGGGCATAAAATAGTATTCTGCTGGGTCTATAACCAAGTTGGCATAGATGCAGTGAGACATGGACGTGCGCTGAACAAGTTTGCTGCAATAAAAAAGAGAACATAAAGACGGCTTAAAGGTGCTACAGCGCAAACAGAATGTAAAATGACAATTTGTGTATAATAGGCAAGAAAATAATAAATTACGCCTGGTAAAGCCCATCGAGAGAGTAGTCTGCCGCTGTGGTTTGGTATACTCCGTTTCATACACAAAATGCAACACTGGCAAAGCTGTGCTCTTATTTGCGCTCCCCGCATCCGCGATGAAAAATAGTGCCGGCTCTCGACGAGAAGCAATTATTGCTGCTTTGTATATACAAGCTTAATTGATCTCACATTTGCCATCAACTTTATAAAAAAACACCTTTTTTAGACAGAGAGGATCGGATTCGGTTAATTTGTAAGTTTTGTTTGTCGTTTTTGTTCATGTCCCGTTTTTGTTGCCCCGCAACCCTGCCAGCTGTGCTACGGTGCTGTGCTCTCCGCGCTGCTCATCTCTTTTTGAGAAAATGACGTCCAACGCGCCGACCTCGACTGCCTATTCGCAGAGGATTGTTTCTCTGAGATCCGTACTGCGAAGATGTCCAGGCACCCGAACGAAGTTATTGCAAACGTGTATGCTCGGAACAGAGCCCGTTCCGCAGAAACGACTCGGCCACAAAACGAGCGCGTAGTGATACGCCTCCTTTTTTTTCTTGCGGAGTACTTGCGTGGCTTTCGCGTCGTTGCATCTGATGTATGAAATAGAGAATGTTTTCTGCCGCGGCTATAGTGCTGTAGAATATTGGGCAGTGTGACGACCGGCGCCGGAGAGCGGGCCGCTTTTGCAATGACAAGAACAGACTCCCGCGAGAGGGCGCGACGTGCAACAGGGGTGCCACGTTCGCCGCTCGGCGCGTAGCGGCCGCGGGATAGCGGGGGTACAGAGGAGGGTTGCGGTTCTCTTTGGAGTGATTTTCAGACGCTACGCAATTAGTGTGATAATTAATAAAGAGGCTACTTATTCCAGGTGCTTAAACTGATCCCTGCCATTCTTTTACGTCTATCTGGAGACATCGTGCACGCTTGGATAGTCCTTCGGAGCAGCGCGCGATGTTTGAATCGCTATCTGAAACTCTTAACATTTCTTTCTGCGAACCGTTACAAATCGTCCAGACGAGCAATATGTACTTAACGTTTGCAATGAAGCCTGGTGTTTTGCATTCGTTCTTCCCGTAAGGGAATAAAGGCTGCTGCCCAAGAGCGCTATTGACACGCGGAGAAAAACAGTGTACATGCGAATCAAAGCTTGTGCTTCGTAAGGCCTCTTTAGGAACACCTATTTTTTACAAACCTTATTTGCGAACACCTGCTTACGTTTTGCAGCTTGCGCTTATTAATACATAACAACGTTTATCTTAAATCGTCAGTAATCTGTAATATATCTCTTTAATCGGTGTTCTTTATGTGCCCTAATCACCGCTTATAGAAATTACATATACAGTGTGCGAGCAAAACACATTTATTCACTACCGTACTAATTTAAAGCACTGTGGTATTTACCGGCAAAAAATAAAAAAGAAACAAGGTATACGCGACTCAAGCATTTATTCTTTGTTCGTGATTAACAATTAAGTATATCGCGGACATTTCTTTGCGTGCCACTAACCAAAGGGTGAACCAAAAAAAAAAAGTGAAGTACAGTTAGGGCATTACTTAAAAAAAAATATGAAAAATTAAACCCATCACATACGTAATACGCTCATAGTGGGCACTTGAGTGCGGACGCTTTACTGACATCAAATGGTGCAGAGCAAACAAACAAAAAGCAAAAATAAAAGCACTGATAATTGCGCGTCGAATTGGCAGGTATGATGCAGTTTTGGCGCGCACCGAGAGAAAGCGGAAAAATTAGAAAAAGGTGAGCACCTAATATGCAAGCAATTAATATAAGGCCGAAAAAATCAAATGCGGACATAATGCGTGTTTATTCTTTGAGTGTGTGGTATGAAATATGAGTAATCGACTGGATATACTTGCAACTACTGCTTACCGGGCTATATATAATCGGGCTACTTGCCGCGGGTGCTCTTTGCAGTACTAACCAGACTATAATTGTTAACAAGGTTGATATTACACGTGAAATACTTTCAAGGGAATTTAATTATTTTCCCTTTGGGAACTCTTGTCGTGATTCTCTTACTTCGCAAAGAGCGAAGCCGCAAAAACACATTAAATTTCATTGCTTCAAGTGGGAGCTTTTCTGGTGCTCCAAGTAGGTAAACTTTTTGAATCTTCACATTTTACAGGAAGTTTGCAAAGTCTGAAGGGCAAAGAAGTCGAAAAGGACCGTGCATCTGAGCCAAATTTTTGAGTAAATTGCGACCTAGCTTCGAACATATGGCGCTATTTTTGTTCGAGGTGGGAAACCGTGCCGGCCTTACAACCTCTCTTTCGCAGGATGATGATCTAGCGGAAGCGAATTAAGCGTACCCAATAGCCTCTGCGTCCTCTATTTTCCGTCGTTATTTCTTTTTCAAAGCTATTCATTTTTTTTTATTTTGTATGTACATAAAACAGGACTAGAGCGATCTTCTGGAGGCAATGACTTGCATATTACCGGTGGCTTGTGCACCCTAGAATGGAAACATTTTCTGAAACAATTAGCTCATTGTTAAACTATAACGCATTGAGATTAAATGTTTTAAGTATAGCGCACCTCTCTGGGTATTTATAAAGCTACCCTTTACAACAATGTTTCAGCTTATGGAGAGAAAAGAAAATGGTGTGTTCTTAGATTAGTGTACAGTTTCACAAATTGTTGTCTCTTAAATTTCGACGCTTATATCTTTATACGCGTTCGATTGCAGCCTGTTTGGCCACTGCTTTCCTCTTCCCGGGCCTTCATTTGGTTCTTATGCTCAGTTGTTACCTATTTTTTTATTCTTTTTAATATATCTCCATTTTTCTTTGTCTTTAGCTGCCTGCTTTCTTCGTCATGCGTTTGCCGTGCCGCACGAAAATTCAGAACCTTTATTCACATTCGCAGTCTCTCTTTTCACAGCGCTGCGTGCCTTCCACCAACCTCCCTCCCTGGTAGGCGACATGTTTCTTTTTATTTTCCTGTGAAACCTTTACCTCCCACTTCTTCAACCTTTCCTGACCCACTGTGTTCCGTTATTCAGTGGCCAGTTGGCGTGGTGTCGTTCGTTTTTCATGTCCTTACTTCACTATACATCTCTACCTCCATGCGGGGTAGTCCACATTTAATTCATTCCAACTGAATGCCGACTTTTCTTGTGGCTTCAGTGATGTACTTTAGTCGGCATAGTTGGCGTGAAAAACAACGGAATATACCATTTTGGACTGTTTTGATAATGGGGTTACTGTGACAAGTTTTAGGCAGCGCTCGAACGCACGTGTTGTATGTTTCACTTCTTCATACATCCTGCCTCCACACAGCCCTCTTTTCAAAACGACTACATTTCTGGACGTGAATTAGGTGCTTTAGGAATGCTAAAGCAAGCTGTACGGCGAGTGAAGCGTGCTGTGCGAGTCGTACGCCGGCCCTCTCCAAGCTGTTTTCTTCGGAGCCAACTCCTGCCATGTTACTTCCCCGAGGTGTTACCGATGACCAAAATGGTTGCTAACAGTACTAAACACCGTTAACCGGCATATTTGTAAAATCTTGTCGCGAACAGCTCGAGACGACGCACAAGCAAACAAGAACGTACAGTCCGCGCGGTATCCGCCCCGCCGCACAGCGCGCATACGCGGGCGCCCGGACGGCTGACACATAGAAGAAGAGATTGGCTGACACACCAGTTGCTGGTGGCGCCCTCTGCGCTGCGGCGCCTCCGTCATCGCAAAAGCGGCCCCTCGCTCCAATGTACTTCGCGGCGCGGTCGACACACTGCCCAATCTTCTAGAGCACTATACCGCGGCGGCCGCTTTAGGTGGAGGCGGAAAGCAAAACGCCCACCTTCTGGGCGATGTCAATACATGTTGTTATGCATTCACGCCTGCGACATCCTACGACGTCAACATTGTTGTGCAGGTCCACATGAGACATCTCAATCAGCTGTCACTGCTGAACAAAGCGAGCGATGAAGCGGTCTCATCGGCGGTGAGGTAGCGAAACATTCACTCAGCGCAGCCGCTCCCTCCGAAGGTATCAATTGCCTGCAACCCGTCTACAGCTTTAGTGAGCATGGGAGACGCCTGAACGGCAACATGGCCAACTCGTTTCTTCTTTTTTCGCTGCAGGCTCGCTTAATCCTCGTGGCTAGCTTTTTCCCGGCATCGACGCCCTTCCTTGGATCAACGTTTCCTGGTTACTTCTCCGCTGCTCTCCTCTCTGACAGCGCATGCGTTCCTGAGCAATTATATGATGGCTTCGTGCTGTCCCATCCTGAATTCCACACGTGTTCAGCCCTTAAATACTTGGTTACCATAGTTGTCTCTGATAACTTCAGGTCAGTTATGTCAACTGCCACTCCCACCGCAAGTATAAATTGCCTGCAACCAGTCTACAGCGTCAGTGAGCATGGGAGCCGCCTCAACGGCAACATGGCCAACTCGTTTCTTGTTTTCACCGCAGGTGTGTAGACGCTATTCTTTATACGCCAAAAAATCTGATCATCGCTTCTTGGCCTTACTCCCATGCTCAGATACGCTTTTCGCAATAGCTGAAGATTGCTTTGATAAAGCGAGTTTGTTGCTGTGTTCTGGTGATATTGAGACTAACCAATGTCCTCCCAAGCTTCGTTCAGCAAGTGAAACGGACAATAATGATGCAATGTATGCGTTGCTTAAAGACCTATGTGAACGTACGTTAGAAATTTTAAAAACCAAGAAGAACTTCGAGCTGACAATAAACAGATAGACAAGTGAGAAACAGGTGGACAAGACATGAGTCATCGGCCAAGCCGCGACTTTTTTGAATCCCGTTTACCGACACTACTTGGTTCTCACGGTTCGGATGCATGGTACAGTTTTGATGTACCAACGGAATGCGTGCTCTGGCAGAGCAACGTTAAATAACTCCAGGTGGTTTAAATTCCTGGATCCCTCCACTACAGCGTCCCTATTAGCCCTAATCACTTGGGGATATTGCACTACAGCGTCCCTAATAGCCCTAGGCACCCGGGGATATTAAATGGCTATAAACGAAATGAAACCACCAGAGGAGAATGGATATCTAGCACATATAAGTACCCTTTCATGGAAGTGATAGTATGTTGCCTTCATATTACGCGCCCGGCAGCACTGCGCGCGTGCGCACGCACGCACGGAACACACACACACACACACACACACACACACACACACACACACACACACACACACACACACACACACACACACACACACACACACACACACACACACACACACACACACACACACACACACACACACACACACACACACACACACACACACACACACACACACACACACACACACACACACACACACACACACACACACACACACACACACACACACACACACACACACACACACACACACACACACACACACACACACACACACACACACACACACACACACACACACACACACACACACACACACACACACACACACACACACACACACACACACACACACACACACACACACACACACACACACACACACACACACACACACACACACACACACTTTTTCTTATCTAATATAACAAACCTGCCTATTAAGAATGCGCGGAGAAATGCTGACAGTCCACACTATTCTTAATGATACCCTGAACCCATAGACCAAACCAGAAGCTTGGCGCATGATAGTCTTGGTTGTTTACGCGTCATAAAACAAATGATTATAGAAGATGCACGGGAAATGTGTGTTATGTGATTTTCTGGGGTGGCCAAAAGTTTGTACTTCCTTTGCCTTTCTCATTGCATCCAATTCACGTACTCTATGCACGGAAGATAACGTATAACTAGAAAGAATGTTTTGTGGGCCTAGTTGGAGATAGTTCATTGTAAGTTCAGAAACGGGAACTTACGATGTATAACTAGTTAGGGTACTATGCGTCTTATAGTAGCGTTGAGTATAGCTGGGAAAAGAGATGGCATTAGCTCGAAACAATGCGATGCTCGCCCCTTTTCGTATCCTGCTGACGGTGTTGTAGCAAACTGAGGAGGTGTGGGAACAGGTGCTGCTCACTTGTGGCAACACAACGCGCGCGCAAGCGCCTTTTCGGTCGCGTTCTTGGATCAGGAGCTTTTGAATTTGAGGAGATCCTAAAGAAGCTGAGAGGTTCCGTGCCATTTATGCGAAGAAGCGCCTTTTCTATGGTTGAGTAATAAATATACTTCGTTTCTCCTGCCTTCAGAGAAAAGGTCTGATATTCTGAAGTAGGTATTGCATTCCCTGGCCACATATCTATACAGTAGCGGCGGTCACTGCGTACCTTGCGTCACCCTGAGGGAGTGAATTTGAGTAAGTAATGGATATTTTGTTCGCTGGTTTTAACGAAGTGGATACATGAGCGATACTGGAAGCATACACGTTATTCCAACGCTATTCCAGAGCACAAAATCAGCCTTCGCGGAAATTTTTAAGTTTGCTTCGCGTACCAAACTATAGCAGAAAAACAACTCTGCGACGTTGCTTGAAATCATCTTGTTGGAATAAAAGAGAGAGTGGTAAGCAAGGTGCAGAGGTATGCATTGGCATGCCAAGGGACTTTCTCCAGTGTGAGCATCGCTAAACTGAATGGGTGTCACCGGTTCGCTTTCACTAAATTATCACCATTGAATTATATCTCCTGGAGTCGGTCTTTTGTTGGAGTCTTTGAATTATTTGCCATGATTATGAAACCACTTTCCCGACCTTTCTTCAGGCAAGGTTTCCAGCTCCGCCCTTTTTCAAGCTGACTGAGTGTACATTTTCGGAGACCTCTGAATAAAGTGAAATTATAAAATTATTCAATAAATCAATCAATCAATAAAAAATTAGGACATACATGCTTCTCATGGCAGTCATAGAACGCGTAAGCAAAGGAAAGTTAAGACGGTTCAAATATACGTGCATGCTAACCGTGCCTCCCTCTGCATTTTTGCAAAAGAATTCCGCCTTCAAAGTGGCCACTTATTGGAATGAAAGTAAAAGTAGCCGTGCGCTCGTGAACTATGCTTCACTCTTCCAGAAAGCTGGGAGCGTTCGCTTTTTCATTTGCATTGAAATGCGAAAAGAAGAAATGTGTAAATCTCTTTAAAGTAGCTTTCACAGTTCAGCACGCATTTAAGCCTAATTCGAGGCTATAAATTTAAAGTAGGAACCTGCATCGTCTAGCCTTATGCATACACTTGGGAACTTTCGAACGTTAAGCGAAACATTTCAATGCTGTCTAATGCATTGGGTTCAATGTTCACTGAAGCCATAAGACCTAAGTGATCTGTGAATGTTGTCACAGAAGGTAATGGAAGTAAAGCAACAAATGGCTTTTCTTAGGGATACGCTTGAAGGACAACTGAAGAGGTCTCGAAGTTCAACAAAATTAAAGGCGTCGAATGTTGGAAAGCTGCCAGTAAGTAATACCAGGACGTATTTCGCTATAGTTATCAAGATGAGATGTAACCGCCGAATAAAACTATCTTCGCGTGCAGCCTTCTCCGCAGCCTGATGCGACGAGTACGCCTGCTGATGGGGACGTCATCTTCAGAGTCAGTGCATTGCAGTGCATTTAAAACTCGTAAACGCTGGTCCCGATGAAGAAATTCAAGACCATCTATGAAAAGGCCGCGAAGGGTTGTTTGGCGGCATCGGGCGACTGACAGAAGGATTTATTCGAAAGCCGTTCGGATTTGGAACATTACAAACAATGATGTCCAAACCAAAGTTCTCCGACCGCTGTAGTGCTATGAGGAGAAGAATAAACATCGTTGCGAATTTAATAGTGAATTACGTCATATATTTAAATCATCTCAAAACAACTTACTAAGATAAATCTACAAGTCTTGTACATTCTATTGCCTGCATCCATTCAAATTCTAAAAACAAAAGTTGATTCCCTTAGGGATTTCTCTGTCTCCGCCGGCTAGTGTGCGCTTCGAACTACAGGACGCTCTTACTGCGACTGGCACGACAGGAATCTAGCGCGTAATGTATTGGGGCAAATATTTCAAGCATTAGCCCGAAAAATGCGCTTGTTAAGTAATAAAGGGTTAATGAGAAATGCTAAGAGCAGACACGAACTTCTGGACAGCTTATAAGATTCGCTACCCTGACACATGGCTCCTGGTGTGCAGTGAACGAAGAGAAAAAATATAGGGAACACTTATGGTCCACCTTTAAGAGTATAAAGTGATAGCGACGCTATCGCCTTATGCTCTACCTACGCTATAAGTTTAGGCTACCAGCCCACATATAAAGCCCTACACTAACCAAGCCGTATGAACGTGCTTGCGTGGCCTGGGGGTAACGTGAATGCTACGGTCCTCACTGGCTGATTTTGATGTCACGCTCCCATGCGAAAGGAGCGGCCCGAGTGGCAGCTATCTTCCAAACGTAATGCCAGGCAACCCTACTTCCAGTTCTCGGCCTTGCCAGCTGCCAGCTACAGCTATGGACTCCAAGCGTCATGCTGGTGATTTTAGTGGAAATTTACTTGATCACAATGTCGCTTTTGATGGAGGCGGAACGCAAGACGCCTGTGTGTTGTGCAATGTCAGTGCACGTTAAAGAGTCCCGGGTGGCCGAAATTTCTGGAACCCTCCTTTACGACGTCTCTGATAGTTCGTGTCGTTTTGGGGCGTTAAGCCCCACGAACCAAACCAAAGAAAACGAGGTCTAACCGAGTCTCCAGCATGTACGCGACAGATACTGCCTCTTTCCTTTCCTTTAAGCGAATTACTAATGAAAGCATTAGTGGGGTATGTAAAAATTATATTGAGGATGGTAATTATTAGCAATTATTATTAAATAATAATATATTTGGTAATTATCGGGATAAAAGATAAAAATAAATGCTGAAAATAACAAGAAAATAAGTAAAGTAAGGAAGTAAATTAAATAGAAATAAAACGAAAAAAAAATTACAAGAGTTCAACGCTGCTGAACCAACTATTGTTCGAAAGCATTAGCTGCGGGTGACCGAGCGTTCTTCTCTTTTTCTTATTCCTGAGCTCACATATAAAGCCCCGTTTTAACCAACCCGTATGAACGTGCCTTAATGGCTTATAGGGGTAGCGTGAATGCCAGGGTCCTAGCAGGCTGATTGTGATATAATCGTCCCATGGGAACAGAGAGACCCGAGTTGACAGCTCCTGTCAACTGAGCCGCGGCTCCGACTTCGCCGCGTCGACCGCTTGAGTTGGGAGCCCATCTCTCGCTTTTTAGTCACGTGGGGTGGGACGTCACAGCGTCATGTGGGTAAGACGTGGCTATTGCCGCGCTACGCTGACCGCTTGAGTTGGTAGCCCAGCTCTCACCCTAGTGTCGCGTGGGGTATGACGTCATAGCGTCACGTGGGTAAGACGTGGCTATAGCCACGCTACGCTGAAGGCTCGAAACCT
The DNA here is from genome assembly GCF_055883805.1 of Amblyomma maculatum. NCBI lineage: Eukaryota > Metazoa > Arthropoda > Arachnida > Ixodida > Ixodidae > Amblyomma > Amblyomma maculatum. Next base: position 164,838,235 of record NC_139345.1, on the reverse strand, counting down.
AGAGTAGTATTGTTTTCGCAATAAAATAAAAATGGCAGTGGCTTAGCTTAGCTATACCAGGACATACGTAGCGAGAGGTGCGTTTCTCTGGCCGACCTTTTTGTGTTCATGTATGTTTAACAATGAGAGACATCGGGTATACACATCTTTTATTCATTTTGCTTGACAGAGGCGGACTGCCCGATGATCTGTGCAGTAGAATCTAGCGGTTTCAGTTTTGTCTATACAGTATTTCGATTCGGCAATTTCCAAATGAAAAGTCTCAAATAATATTGGATAGCTAGCCGGTGTAAAGTCCACTTGATGTCACAGTCTCTTGCACAAACTACACATGCTTCGTCTCGCTACCACCACACCCTCACCGATCCCTCCTGCATCCTTTGAAACAACCCCACCGCCACCGAAGACGACGAAGCCGATGTGAGCGGACGCGCTTCGCTTCGGCTCCAATTTAGATAAGCTTCTGGCCGGATATAATTGCCCCATTCCGCATATGTTGGTGCATTCTGCAAGATTTCCCTGAGCAGGATCTGTGGAGGCAGGTCTGTTGTCAGTGAGTGCCTTCTTTGGCCGCCCGTGGATTGTGAACTGCCAAGCGGACATCGCGGAGCTAACTCTAGCTCCGGGTTATGAACCTTACGCCGCTCAGTCATGACCACGATGACCAAGAGTGTGATGAAGGGGAGCGCGGAGGTCGGCGCCAGCCACGCTGTCGCATCCGGCGTCATGCCATGCTTCTTCGCAAGCAGCTATCGGAAGCCACTGACGAGGAAGGGCAGTCCACGCAGATGAATAAGGGCCCATCCACTCACGGTCGCGGCGGTAGTGACGAGGCAAAAGGTGGCCGTGGCCAGACATCGTCCACCGTCGCCAGCGGAAGGCCGTCGGACAATTATGCGGAACACCTGGAAATGAAACTCGACATAGGCGGAGAACAACATCAAATCGAGGAGGCTTCGGGCGTCGATGATTTCATGATCCCTGACGGGGGGTTCTTCGCCGACGCCAAAGAGGCAAATACCAACCAGACAGAGGACTTAGACGACTGTCCATCGACGTCCTCGGACTCCGAAGGATCGGTTAGACCCAGGAGTGGACCTAATCAGACATCGGCTCAAGGTCAGCCGAATATTGAAGAGACGAATGGATTTCCTGCCGCGTCGCCGGTCAATATGAGCCCCGGACTAGGGGAGGCAGTGAACGAAGCCATGGGGACCTCACCACCGCAGTGGGACTGCTAGGCCGATATCTACCCACTGCAAGACAAAAATGCGGAGCATTGGACGCTTGTTTCTTCCAAACGGCGCCCAAAAAAGAAAGGCTCGAAGTTCGCTGTGCCGCATAGCGACGTCATTTTGCAGCCAGGCGAGTCCCGGAAAGAAACAAGAAACAAGATAGCGCTGAAAGCCGCAGCTGGCAGAGCAGTGGCGCACGCGAATTGTGTGACGCGCTCTATATCAAAACATCTGGCGGGAGCGCAGCGGCAAATAAGGCCACGTCCGCCGCCGTTACCGAAGGATGATATCAAGATTATCTACCGCCCCAAGGGACCCAGGTAGCACAGAATGTGGGCCCCCAGTAGGTCCGATGTAGGCAAGTGGGGCTGGGGCAACCATCATAAAACCTGCATTGGTCCCCGATGGGGCAAATGTGGGCAAGCCCCATTTGGGCTTGCCCCTGTTCCTTCTGCATGGGTCCCATAGCGGCATTGCTCGGGCTAATGCAGAGCACATTGCTGCATCCAGACCGCAAGGGTCCTTTGTCGGATATTTTACGGCAATCCAACCTAAATGTGGGCTCTTTATGGGAAAGCCCTCATAGATCCGAAATGAGGCCGCCCCCATACAATCTTTGTGGGACCTACATCGGCCGTAGTGGGGCAAAAAAATGGACATGCCCACATGCTGCCCCAATCGGCCCCTTGTAGGTTACTTGAGGGCAGGTGAAATATGAATAAGAGCTCAATTTGGGCAAGCCCTCGTGAAGCCCCAAATGAGGCAGCCTTAGCTAAACCGCTTTAGGTCCTACATAGGCTGTAATGGGGCTGGAAGGCGGGCGTGCCCGCATGGTACCAAAATTGTTCCCTTGTGGGAAATTGGAAGGCACTGCAACAGCAAGTGGGCTTTAGGCTCGAAAACAACACCAAGCCCAATTGGGGCTGCCCACACAAAACCGCTGTAGGTCCCACATCTGCCGAAATGGGGCTAGGAGGCGTGCGTGCAATTGTGTAATGATTCTTTCCAACCTTTATTTATATTAGATGCTGCCCTATATTACTATTATAGATGATTCGTATAACAGTTGTTGCCATGTTTAGTCGGTTAGAAATATTACGTGGCTTTAGTTCTCGCGCTCATGCAAATTGCGCTAAAAATACTAAAACATACTGATTGCTAACTGTTGCTCGTAATGTGGTTTCTGTGGATAGCCTGCAAAACTCTGCACAAAATTACTGTTAAGAACACACATCTGCATAGCCTGAACAAGATGTATCCAAAGTCATTTAGGCTAGATTAATGTTAAGGATTATTGTAAAATTTATTATTGTGGTTGTTTAGAAAGGGCAGGCATGCATAAAATAATTACTTAATTATGTGCATAAATAATGATTGGAAAAACTTGGACAAGGGCTTCCCATCACTTTCCTGCCTCGGACCCCTATGAGAATAATGTGGGCAAGCCCAAGTGCGGCTTGCGCTATAAAGCCCTCATCGGTCCTACGTCATTATCTGACAGGCTAACCGAAATAAAAAAATGAATGTTCATCCAGAGTGGCTGCCCGAATCTGTCCAAAGTAGGACCATCGTAGGGAGTTGGCGGGGTGTGCCCTTTTGGCAATGAGGGAAAAATGTGGGCAGCCCCGCAAGGGCTGCGTGCATCGGTCCCTAGTGGGGCCCATCGGGGCTTTGTTGACAGCCCCCTTCAGGCCTACGCTGGCCCCTCTTGCAGCACCCACATTGAGCCCACCGTGGCTGTCCTGCATTGCCTACATCGGACCCACTAGGGGCCCCCTTTCATAGCCCACTTTGTGCTACCTGGGGAGGTATAAAAATCAGCGAAATCCGTGTCGACCAGGCAACGCAAGCCCTCGTCGCGGCCAGCGGAGGAAAGATCAAGGAACAAGACTTCATCATGAGACTCCGGCCCGGTTCGAACATCTTGATTTCGAGCACGTCTGACCTGGACATCGCCGACGTGCTCAGGAAGATCGAAAAGCTCACTATAAATGACCAAACCTATGAAACCAACACCTATCCAGCCCTACCGGATGACCTCAAGCGTGCCGTCATCCACGGCGTTACGCCGGGGCAATCACCAGCCCTACTGAAATCGAGGCTCCGGCTTCGATCCCAAGGAGTGGAGATTCGCGAAGCGAGAATGCTGGGCAGGTCGGAAACGGCGCTCATCACTTTCGACGGCCCGTATATCTCGCAGTGGGTCATTTACCGTTCTGAAGAATTCAAGACCTACCCATATCGTCCAACGAGGCAGATCTGCTACGTATGCGGAAAGCAAGGCCACCGTTCGGACGTCTGTCCAACGCCGAACACCAAGCTCTGCAGGACGTGCGGCACACACGACCCACCAGAAGGGAACCAGTGCAAGGCGAAATGCATGTTGTGCCAAGGCGACCACGTCACCAGAGAGTGCCGTCGACGCCTCAAGACTACTGACGAGTTCCGGGGCAGCACGACTGGCGTCCGGCAGTACAGGCAACAACACTGGCAGCGGCAGCAGCAGCAGCAACAACTGCAGCAGCTGCAGTGGGAGCCCCAGCAGCAATTTCAACAATTGCAGCAGCAGCAGCGGCACCGGAACCTGAGCCAAGAGCGCCGAACCAGGTGGCTGAGCTCGGAGCGGGACCATGGCCGCTCCTCGAGCCAAGACTGTAGCAGAGTGCAAGATCGCAGCCAGATCCGATCCAGGGAGGACTCTTTCCCGCCGCTAAACCGGTCAACGGCCAAGCTGGAGCAGCAACAGCAGCAGTCGCAGAAGCAACAACAGACGAAGGGCGGCGTTAAGGTGAGCTGGGGAGCGGGCCCTCCAAACTCACTGTTTACGCACTCGGATCAAAAGAATATTACGCGTAACTCGGAAGAGGTTAAAGCTCTAAGAGAGGAGAATGCATATCTCCGTAAAAAAGTCAATGACCTCATTAAAGAGATGCAGGATCAAAGAACAGGGCAGGTACCGTGGCCTGGCCCCCGATCCCGCCGGTCGAAGTGCAACGACCCCCGTCCGCCTTAGACGTGAGCCCCGAGGAATTAAGAGCTTGCATGCAGTACGTGGAGAATTTCACGGTTCGCATTAAAGAAGAGTTTCGCCAAACTCAAGCAAGATTAGATGCTATGTATGTCAAAACCAACCCATTAGAACAGAAAGTCACGTTAATAGAGCAAAAAGTTGCTTGGCAGGACCACGTCAAAAGTCAAAATACGCGACGAATAACAAACTAGGCCCGGACAAGGTCATACAAGAGCGCCGTTTCGTCACTGAAGGCTCCAATCCGTACAAAGCCCAAGACCATGGCTAAACAAACACCTTTAGAAATCTGGCAGTGGAACTGCAGGGGGTACCGCCAAAAACAGGGACTCATAATGCAGTTTCTACTCACGCAAGACTCCACACCCGATATAATAGCTTTACAGGAAACTAACACGATACCGACCCTCAGGGGATATACGTGCTACGATACCGGACGCACGGCAACCCTGGTGAGAAAAAAGTTGGTAACTATAGCCCATGACCCGATTCCCAAAGCGAAAATTGAGCACTTAGTGACGGAAATTATTCCCGAAAAGAAGCACAAGGAAAAGAGTGTCTTTCTCGTAAACCTCTATAGCCCGCCTCGCCAGCAGGACGCGAATTTTCATAAACTCTTTCTAGGGGCCAGCAAACTTGCTAAAAGCAACACGCTGCTAATTGTAGGCGACTTTAACGCTCGCGGACAGCAATGGGGATACCCCACAAATAATCGGAAAGGTACAGAAGTCGAGGATGCGGCGGAAGCGATACAATGTACCCTCTTAACAGACGAAACTCGACCCACGCGCCTTGGCAATTCTGTCTGCCAGGAATCGTGTCCGGACTTGACTTTTGCCAGGGGGGCGAATCATGCTATGTGGGAGAATCTGGTGGAGAATCGAGGCAGTGACCATTATATCTTGAAGATCACGATAACAGCCACCAACATCAAGCGCAAGCTCGGCACGGCCAAGATCACGAACTGGCCGGCCTTCCGCAAGGCATGCACGGACCTGGAAGGGGGGATTACTTCCATAGATGATTGGTGTCAACAACTCAAAGACATCCAGAAGCAGTGCTCTCAGGAAGTGGATCGCACCGAGCAAACACCAGAGGTGGACCCTCGGCTCCTCAGGCTATGGGAGGCACGCCGAGGGCTCACCAAGCACAGGAACAAGCAGCGCTTTAACAGGAAACTCAAGCTGAAGATTGCAGAAGTCACCAAGATAGCGGAGGAGTACGCAGCCCAACTGGCCAGGCAGAGCTGGCAGCAGTTCAGTAGCTCGCTGGCCGGCACCCTCAGCACGGCCAAAACGTGGCGTATACTCGAGACCCTCCTCGACCCTATCCAAACCAGGGCCGAAAGCGGGAAAGCTATCCGCAGACTCATCCACACCTTCGAGGGTACGGAGAAGGAACTGTTAGATAAAGTACAAGAGAAATGCTACGACACGACCTTGCCTGCAGCATACCCGAAACCGTACTTGGGAAGACCGAACACCCATCTGGACATGCCGATCACTAGGGAAGAAGTGTTCGCTGCCATAAAGGTATGGACGCGCAACACGGCGGCGGGTGCAGACAAGATCCATAATGCACTCATATACAACCTCAGCGACGGGGCAGTCGACCAATTGACAACCTTCCTCAATGGGCACTGGGCCGCAGGAACGGTTCCTGAAGAGTGGAAGCATGCAGAGGTCGTAATAATCCCAAAACCGGGCAAGAAACTCTAGATCGAAAATCTCCGACCTATCTCACTCACCTCCTGCCTAGGCAAGCTCTACGAGCGTGTCGTTACCCGAAGGCTCCAAAATTACATGGAGGGTGAAGACCTGTACACCCACAGCATGTTCGGCTTCCGAGCTCACCTCTCCACCCAGGACGTCCTCATACAACTCAAAGAGAAAGTCCTCACCAATGTCCCGAGCGCTGGCGAGAACGCGGTCATGGTCCTTGATATTAAAGGGGCCTTTGACAACGTTAGCCACGCGGCTGTAATGGAAGGACTTGACAACCTCCACTGTGGCGAGAAGATTCACAGCTACGTGAAGGCCTTTCTCTCCAACCGAACTGCAACAGTTTGGCTTGGAGACCTTCGCAGCGATAAATTCTCGACCCCCAACAAAGGCACACCTCAAGGGTCCGTCATCTCGCCACTACTTTTCAACGTGACTATGATCGGACTCGCTAGACAACTTGAGAAGATCGAAGGGATACAGCACGCCATATACGCTGACGACTTCACTGTTTGGGGGACTTCCGGGTCGCTCGGCCAGAAAGAACGACTGCAAGCAGCGGCTACCTGCGTAGAAGAATATGTCCGTGCACGAGGTCTCGCCTGCTCCACAGAAAAATCCGAACTCTTGCGAGTTCACAAAGGGAAACAAAGAAGGGACCCTCAATGTCTCCCTCGAAGGACAGCTACTTCCCGAACGAGACAAGAAACGAGTCTTAGGAATGTGGCTTCAGAGCAATCAGCGATACGGGCATACGCTCGGCCTTCTCAAGCAATCGACCACTCAGGTCACCAGGATGATCACGCGTGTGTCGCAGAAGCGGAACGGTATGCGATAGGGGGATAGCCTGTGCCTGGTTCAGAGCCAGGTACTCAGTCGCGTGGGCTATGCCCTCCCGTATTTCAACCTCAACAAAGGAGAAGTGGAAAGTGCAGATATCATCATCCGCAAAGCTTACAAGACAGCCCTGCACCTACCAATGAACACCTCCAACGCAAAACTACTAGCTCTTGGCATTCACAACACCTTCGAAGAGATCAAAGAAGCCCAACTGGTCACGCAGATAGCCAGGCTCCAGCGGACTCCTACGGGGCGCTCGCTTCTTAGGCGACTGGGGCTAGGTGCAACTGCGCAAATCGAGAATCGTACTGCGAGCATACCGGACGCAATTCCCCAGACGCTAAAGGTTAGCTCCCTTCCCCGGAACATGGACCCCAACTTGCATGTGGCCCGTAGAGCATCCCGGGCGAAGTATGTACAACTAAATTTGGCTAAAAGATCCACAATGGTATACACGGACGCGGCTCCGTATACAGGAAGCTCACATAATAGCGCAGTGGCGGTAGCTATTGATTCCAAGCTTAAGGAACTAGCTAGCGCCTCAGTCAGGGAATGCACGGTAACCGAAGGGGAGGAGCTGGCCGTTGCTCTTGCGGTGGTAGCCAGGTATCGAAGCAACACGTCCCTTACCATTCTTACAGATTCGAGAGAAGCGTGCCGTAACTACATGAACGGCCGCATAGGTCCCGCCGCGCTCAGGCTACTCCAGAGCGCGACCCCATCAAAAGTCAAACACAACATCTACTGGGTGCCAGGACACACCGACATAGCGGGGAACGAACGCGCCGATCAGGTAGTTCGAGGGTACACGAGCCGAGCTTCCTCCCAATCGGACGATCTACCCGAGCGAGTCGGCCCTACGTATTCAGACATTCTGAACTACTAAAAGGGGGTACGGATCCGCTATCCGCCGTCCATCGGGATCAAAAACAACAAGAGGCAGTGTACTGGCGAAGACTGCAGACAGGAATATTCCCTAACCTGCATATCCTAAGCAAAATTTACCCGTCACAATATCGGGACACCTGCCCATGGTGTGGTAGCAAACCTTCGTTATACCGTGGAATAACACCGAGGTTTGGGCCAGTTGGTAATGATCCATATTCAAACCCATTCGCAGCACGAATAAAACAACGACAGGAAGAAAACACACACGACAGGACGAATGCTGCACTTCCAACTAAAGTTTATTATGAAAAACCCAAGCTTAAGTACAGAGCTACTATCACCTTCTGACAGTCAAACATGTGTGTCTAAAAAAGCCACTTCATTATCATGTAGATAGAGGGATGGGGTGCTGACACATTGATCGCCTGCTTTTCTAATGTGATATGCCTCAATAATTTCTCTTTCTACCTGATCCCTTCCCCGCCCAAGAAACTTAGTTTTCCGAAAAATGGGTTTGCACTTACAGTCTCGGCAGTGAATTGCGAGATTGCTGCCTTTTCCTTCTTTCACCTGATCGTGGTGTTCTTTTGCTCTCTGATTAAAACAGCGTCCAGTTTGACCTATGCACACACGATTACAGGTGAGTGGAATGCTGTACACTATCTTAGTAGTGCACCGAGTGAACCAAAGGTGGTGCTTGATCGAACAAATCGGCTTTTCTTTTCTCACCATCATAGGACAAATTTTTGAAAGCTTACTCGGCGCAGAAAAGACCACGTTTACATCATATCTTTTGGCAACTTTCTTAAGATTGTGAGATAATTTATGAAGGTACGGAATTACTTGAGTGACCTGCCTCTGATCTTGCTTATCTTCCTTTTTAATACCCTTTTTCTTCTGAAGCAGGCTCTCTGCAACTGCAGATAAAGTACCAGGAGGAAAGGCAGACATACGCAATCGCTCTGTTTGCATTTTGACACTTTCGGACATTAGATGCGTACACGATTTTTCCAAGGCGGAATTGAGGCAATTCATGGCAATTGCTCTTTTGATTATTTTAGAATGAGCGCTACTATAGGGGACTCCTTCCCTAAAGTAGCGCTCACAATCTCACAATCTTAAGAAAGTTGCCAAAAGATATGATGTAAACGTGGCCTTTTCTGCGCCGAGTAAGCTTTCAAAAATTTGTCCTATGATGGTGAGAAAAGAAAAGCCGATTTGTTCGATCAAGCACCACCTTTGGTTCACTCGGTGCACTACTAAGATAGTGTACAGCATTCCACTCACCTGTAATCGTGTGTGCATAGGTCAAACTGGACGCTGTTTTAATCAGAGAGCAAAAGAACACCACGATCAGGTGAAAGAAGGAAAAGGCAGCAATCTCGCAATTCACTGCCGAGACTGTAAGTGCAAACCCATTTTTCGGAAAACTAAGTTTCTTGGGCGGGGAAGGGATTAGGTAGAAAGAGAAATTATTGAGGCATATCACATTAGAAAAGCAGGCGATCAATGTGTCAGCACCCCATCCCTCTATCTACATGATAATGAAGTGGCTTTTTTAGACACACATGTTTGACTGTCAGAAGGTGATAGTAGCTCTGTACTTAAGCTTGGGTTTTTCATAATAAACTTTAGTTGGAAGTGCAGCATTCGTCCTGTCGTGTGTGTTTTCTTCCTGTCGTTGTTTTATTCGTGCTTCGAATGGGTTTGAATATGGATCATTACCAACTGGCCCAAACCTCGGTGTTATTGCACAGTATTTCTTCTACACTGGGCTCTTTCCTTTCCCACCAAGCGAGGCAGAGCCCCATTGTCACATGTGTGAATTTAATCGCTGTGACCACCTGTCAGTGCCGGACTCTTTCTTTCTGCATCAAGCAAGGGGTGGTTCCCTTGGAAGTTCAAGCATTACTAGGTGTTGTGTCGCCGTCCCTGGGCCACGCAAGAAGATTGTGTAGAATACTCAAGTCCGAAGGTTGGCGCCAAATTCGTCTGTATGAAGACTGGCTTCGTGTGCTTGTCCAGGAAGGAAAGGATCCATGCGGAGCGGGGAGAATGTTCCGCGATTACAAAAAATTGGCAGCACAAAGTACAGAGTTCTTGTGGCATCGAGTTCGAGTTTCCACACCGAAAAGGAGGAGCAACCACACTGCACCCAGCAAGGTCGACGTCGTGGATGACATCGAGCTCTCGGATGAAATTCGCGGCATCCTTGAAAAAGGGCCAAAATTCTGCTTTGAACCCGCTGCAGGGAAGCCGGAACTCCTGGCCATGGCTCGACGTATAGCAGGAAAAGCAAAGGAGCGAGACAAGGACAGAGCCGTTTGGGATGGAGCCGAAGCTGTGGCAAACAACGTGAGTCACTGTTCTAAGCGCTTGCCTCAGCAACGAAAGGTGGTCAGCTACTTAAAACAGCATGGCTTAATGGTAGTCCAGTCTGACAAAGAGGGTGGGTTTGTGGTGCTACAGGAAGGAGCGTATGAGCAGAAAGCCATTCAAGCTGTAGAGAAGAATTTCAAGAAAACTAACTTCAAGAAGAGAATACAAAAGACCACAGCAATAAGGATGCTCCAGGATCTACACCTTGATTCGCTTGCAAAGAGTGAGAAGAATTCGGAAAGTTGCACACTAGAAGCATTCTTCTCATGCAAAACACACAAGCCTGATTTCCCATTCAGAGTGATAGTATCGGAGAAGGGTAGTTGGCAGTCGGTTATAGGAAAGTTTCTCCAAAAGCAGCTGTCGACATTGAAGACAGAAGACCCCTTCCTCGTCAGGAGCTCGCACCAGATCGTTGAAGAACTGAAGCAAGGGCTCGGCAGCACCACATCAGCCACCTTTGGATTCTCTATTGACATTGAAGATTTGTATTATTCCATACCGCACGAACATTTAAGGCTGTAAGGTCGGTAATTGATGAGTCGGGAGAAGTGCCTTTTCAAAACTTGTCGGGTGTAAGTAGCGACCGTTTCTTAACCCTATTAGAGTTTTATCTACAATCCACTGCCATTAATTTTAACAACAGGTTTTACACACAATAAGCAGGTATTTGCATTGGCTCGTGTGTGGCGCCAGTTCTGTGTGACATATTTTTATCTCGCGTTGACAAGAGTTTGTTAAACTCGCTTCCTGACGTGCATATTTTTAGGTATGTAGACGACTATCTAGTGATAATGGACAAGCCGCACAATTCATCTATTGACGAGGCTGTTGCTGACGTTCTTGACTCATTCAGGTCGGTCTCAAATGGTTTAAAGTTTACCCATTAGCTCCCACGTGACAATAGCATACAGTTTTTTGACCTAAGAATTTCATTTTTAGAAGGACACATATGTTGGATGTACAATCCAAGATCACAAAAGGCACTCCTCCCCTATAGTAGCGCTCATTCTAAAATAATCAAAAGAGCAATTGCCATGAATTGCCTCAACTCCGCCTTAGAAAAATCGTGTACGCATCTAATGTCCGAAAGTGTCAAAATGCAAACAGAGCGATTGCGTATGTCTGCCTTTCCTCCTGGTACTTTATCTGCAGTTGCAGAGAGCCTGCTTCAGAAGAAAAAGGGTATTAAAAAGGAAGATAAGCAAGATCAGAGGCAGGTCACTCAAGTAATTCCGTACCTTCATAAATTATCTCACAATCTTAAGAAAGTTGCCAAAAGATATGATGTAAACGTGGTCTTTTCTGCGCCGAGTAAGCTTTCAAAAATTTGTCCTATGATGGTGAGAAAAGAAAAGCCGATTTGTTCGATCAAGCACCACCTTTGGTTCACTCGGTGCACTACTAAGATAGTGTACAGCATTCCACTCACCTGTAATCGTGTGTACATAGGTCAAACTGGACGCTGTTTTAATCAGAGAGCAAAAGAACACCACGATCAGGTGAAAGAAGGAAAAGGCAGCAATCTCGCAATTCACTGCCGAGACTGTAAGTGCAAACCCATTTTTCGGAAAACTAAGTTTCTTGGGCGGGGAAGGGATCAGGTAGAAAGAGAAATTATTGAGGCATATCACATTAGAAAAGCAGGCGATCAATGTGTCAGCACCCCATCCCTCTATCTACATGATAATGAAGTGGGTTTTTTAGGCACACATGTTTGACTGTCAGAAGGTGATAGTAGCTCTGTACTTAAGCTTGGGTTTTTCATAATAAACTTTAGTTGGAAGTGCAGCATTCGTCCTGTCGTGTGTGTTTTCTTCCTGTCGTTGTTTTATTCGTGCTGCGAATGGGTTTGAATATGGTTCGTTATACCACATCACGTGGCAATGTAGAAATAACGATAGCTTTAGTAAAGACCGGAGTGCGGAACAGTGGGAGAGCCGGCTCTCCAGCGGCGATTTGGATTGCCAGCTAGGTCTAATCCAGCACGCCCAGCGAGCAGCGAAGCTCAGCGGAGCTCTGGAATAGGGGCACCGACCCTGTGAGAAGACGGAAGTTGGAACTCTTCTGCTACTAGCACAATACCCTCCTAGAGAAACTAACGTATTTCCTATCCTATCCTATCCTATCCTATCCTATCCTATCCTATCCTATCCTATCCTATCCTATCCTGCATCCTTTGAAACAACCCCACCGCCACCATCGCCCACATCCTGTTCCAATGCCTGGCGGATTCTCCCCGCTGGGTCTAGAGCACCTTACCGCCTGGGAGGACTGGGAGACCCCGCTGCACTCTGAGGACCCGTTTCGGCAAAAGATCGCCACAGACTAGGCTGCCGACGTCATGAACCATAGGAATATGAACGTTTGAGTGTAGTGGGGCCGTACAGGGGCCAAGGGGCATGCATGCCCAAAACATCTCTGTTTTAATAAAGCTATTACCATCTACCACATGCTTCAAAACGGATTTTTCACAAAGTCTGCTTCAAATGTCCGGGTCGAAGATGCACATTCGGAAACACGAATGAAGTGATCAGTCACACGAGGTGCTTTCGGATCCTGTTCTGTTTGTTCCCGTTGCCTGAACTCTTCCCTCTTTTCAATTCTTTTCTCTCTTTTTTTGGGGAAAAATAGAAGGATGGCTGATCACGTGTTACCAGACTTTTCAATGTCATCTGTATTATCTTCCGGCCTAGTTGTGACCCAGCGGCTGAGTACATGGCGGCTGTCTTTTCTTTAATCGGTGTTATAATTCGTAATGCTAAAAGACGCGCCACTGAGGCACCTGCAAGTCTGTATACGTCTCTTTGGCCTGCAGTTGCAAAGCATTTCGATCCAAACGTCAATGGGCAATATCAGCACTGCGGTGTCGTGAAAGAGTTATCTCACATGGTTTCGGTCAAACAAAATCTTGATTTATCCCCTCCTACCATCCTCACTCGGAAGGACTGTGAGGTAACACTGCTCAGCAGCTGTGGGTTAGAAGCACAACGATCTTTGCGTCAACGGGCTCGGCCAACGGCTTGGACCAATAACATACCAGAAGAAGGAAATCTATAGTGGTGCCTACGGGCATCACCCTCTCTTGGTACCGAATAAATATTTTCACTACCCCCACTGAACACTTCAATAGAAGGGACTCTGAAAGCTACTGCATCATATTTACCTCGCTATATTTGTTCAGTGGCAAAAAGTGCATTTATTGGCGATAAATGTGATTTAAAATAGTTATTTTTCTTGTCACTTGTTCCAACGATGTGATGGGAAAATTGAAGTGGAATATACGATCAACTGATGAGAGATGAATGGCGGTGTGGGTTGACAAGCAATCCACGCGCATCATATATCTGCGTCACTGCACTTTGCATGTGAAAACGACTTGGGATGCCGATGCTCATGTCACAATTTTCCCTTCTGTCGCTTAGTGAACCTAACCCTTGGTTTCAGTGAAATTAGGCTCCTTGTCATTTACTTACTGTAATATAACGATGCGGGAAGGGAATAGACGTACCTTGTCATTTACTTACTGTAATATAACGATGCGGGAAGGGAATAGACGTACCTTGTAATTTACTTACAGTAATATAACGATGCGGGAAGAGAATAGACGTATACCAGACTTTCGATTAGGAACGTGGACATGTGCATCGAGCGCAACCAAATTAATTGCAGAAATGATGTTAAGATGTAATCAGTCGGCTAAAAAGTCGACTTATCTATGCATAATTTGATAATCCTGTACCTGTATATTGGTAATGTCTGCAAATGGCAGCAAATATCTAAAGGAACGTGTTTTTACTAAGAGCAGCTGAATATTTCGGCTTACAGGCATAGTAGTCCATGTGGAAAAGCCATATATATTTTGGCTGCATCAATTCCTGGTTTTGTCTTGCAGGAAATAGGCAAGATCACATGACAAAGCGGAAGCTGTCCGGGACAGGCCTCGGTGCCGATGCTTCTGCTATGCGGCTCACGTTGCTTCTTGCCGTCGTGGTCTCCGCCCTTCCATCGGGCGCCTTCCTCGCTTCCGCGGGCACCAATAGGTCGAATACTGAGCACGGCTTGGCGGCCGAGTACTTGAAACTAGTGCAGGAGCGACCGAACTTCGCCGTCTACGCTCTCATCAATAATGTCGCTTGCGGTAAGCCATGAGTGACATATTTTTTTCTCTCCTCTTGACAGTTTGTTTAGTGTTATCTAATGCATGGAAGGAATGATGCATTTCCATCGCTTGCTCGACACGTCTGTTTCCGGCAAGCTTTGGGGGAATTTGTTTGAACAAAATATATCTGTGCCAGCGAGCGACTTGAACTCGTTTAAACGTTCTATTTCTGAAATGTTATGCACACATCCTCCTATTGCGTTCTTGCGATTTCTCACCTCTGCCCTTCTCGCTATCCTCTCCTTGTCCTTTTTAATTCTTTGGGCCGTTTCTCGGTTGTTGAGGTACGAGTAATTGCCGCGACGCTGAACATTCTTTTACGCTTTTGGTTTTAACAAACTACTACCACCACCATCTGCAAGCATACTTCCGTGTGATGGATTTTTTCAATGCACCCGTGTTATAGGCAAAGAAAGCTCCAGGCATGTCATTGCTGTTTTATACTTGGGACGCTTGTTGACATCAGCTCACATATTTGTATGTTTTTTTGTGGAAATTTCACCGAAAGGGGAAAAGGCAGATCAGGAAGGAAGCTTTTTTCGATAACTCAGGAGACAGTGGCCTATTTATTGAAGCTAGATTAGGAATTAGAACACGCAGCTACAAAATGAAATTTAACCATAAAGGTCACACTTGTGCAGTATGTGTTAAATGCATAGAAACCATTGAACATCTTATACTTGAATGTGATGGTATTCATCCGGAAGTCGATGTAGGCGCAGTCAATCTTCCTGAGGCCCTGGGGTTTAGAGATACCAGTGGTCGAGTGAATGAACCTGGAGTGGAATAGAAAAAACGATTGGAAGATTTTTGGCTTAAAAGCAGAGAAGTAACGTAATATTATTAACGTAGAAACAAATATTCAATAAATAGAATGATGGTATAGCTAAACGATTTATGCAATAATTAGGATATACGAGAAAAAAGGAGCATGATAGCAACTGCTACCACCCCTTTTCAAAGGGGACGCTTCTATATTACATCCATCAATGTGATATTCACTTGAGCTTCGCATAGAAAATAGCCTCTACCAATTATGTTAGTGAAATAAGTTCTGAAATTGCCCACGGTGTGGAGCTTTGTGGGGCCCACCTTGTGGCGTGCTCACCATAAGGCTACGGCTTAGTTAAAACACTGGCGAGTGTCTCATCATTTACTCTCTCTTGTCTATTCCTCAGTTTCCCTATTTTACTTCTTATCAATTTACCGCATAGACTCGCTTAGACATTCTTGGGCTCGTTTGGATCGGTGCCCCAAACTTGCTACGGGGTTCAGTTGCACAATTGCTTGGGGCAGGCTTGAATTGACGGATCTCGCCATGGATATGCAAATTTTTCTGGGGCGTGTCTTTCAGTTGCTGTGGGCTCCACGTGGCTAAATGAGATGAACAAAATGACGGTACGATGCCGCCTTCGTCCTATATTCGAGAAATGTTTATCGTTTTTCTGAAAGATGAAGTCTTGATTGGAATATATATTAGCAGCTCAAGCCTGCTGCGTTACCTGAAAGCTAAGCTGAAAATGAAAGAGACGGGAACAAAATTCGCTTCTCATGCCTTAGTGCCGGCAGTAAATATCAAGCTTTTATGTCTTGTCAGAGAAAAATACGCATTTTAACGCCAGGCTCGGACCAAATGCATGGTGGAATCTTCAAGTAAAATAAAATTAGTTGTGGATTAGCTTTGGTTAACCCAAGCTGAAATGCGAAAGCAACGGCGGAAGCTTCTTTTTCCTGCTACATTTTTCCCTTTCACGCCCTATCAGTGCAACGTGCTACATTATTGGGGCCTCTTAAGCTCATCCTTTAAGGGTATGATGCGACAGCGTAAGCTACTAGCCCGCATATAAAGTCACGCTTCAACCAAGCCGTATGGACGTGCCAGCGTGTCGAAGGGGTAACGAGAATGCAAACGGTTGTGGCAGACTGAATCTGATATCACCCTCCCATATGAAAGGAGGGACAAGAGATGGCAGCTCCTGCCCGTTGCGGCGCCGGCTCACGGACACGGCATATAGCGACGAGCGGCTAGACCTGGCTTTCGCAATAAAACCAGCCAAAAGACGACGACGAAGAAAGACGAGGACACGCGGCAGCTTGACTAACAACTGTGCTTTATTAGAAAAATTACATTTCCGAAGAAACTAGCAAGGTATGCGAAGCTCGACAACCAGCACACAGCACAAAAGCACAAAAACAGCGACTCGATAGCCAAGGCACTAGAGCCGGTGAGATAGGAAACATTTCTTTCTGAATGAACGAGATGTATGCGGTACTAATACAATTATCATCTTGCAAACCTATATGATAAGCTTCAAGCACTTCGCTCGACTTTACCCTTGCCGCTACCAAGAAACGTGACATAAAAAACAGCGGATAGCAACCGCATTCCCGACAATGGTGAGACAAAGTTGCTGCATTAGTGGGTGACAGAGTCTCGTGGTGCTCTCGCAGCGTTTCTTTGACACACCGGCCTGTTTGGCCGATGTAAACGTTTTCACATGTCAGTACAATCTTATAGACGACACTTGTGGTACAAGGAACATAGCAATTATCACGTGGCGTCGAACACACAGAGGTCTAGTTCTGCCATATGCCACACATGGACGTGAACAAAGGCCCGAACGTTTGCAAGGAGCTGAGGAAACAACCTTGACGCCTTGCCTCGAAGCAACGTTTTTGATGTTATGGGAAATCACATGCACATAACGCGTCACCTCAAGTTTCTTCCGTTCAGCTTCAGCATGCTTGACCATTTGTCATAGCCCCTCTTATTTCTTTATAGCAATGCTTCTGCCAAAACATTCAGAAGTGCTTTTGGGAAACATGCGGCCAGAAACCGCTCATCCTGGCTGTAAAAGTTTATCTTTATGTGATGGTGGCATCTGTTCTGCAGAGCACTGCGGAAACAACTCATATCATTCATCAAGTAGGCACGCTGAACTTTAACTGAAGACAATTCACTAACACAAGACTGGTACGTTCGCGAATACCTTTCTTGAAGGTTTATGAGTGAGCGGAAGTGTGCGGTAACAACTTTCTTCCTTCATCGGTAAAACACACCAGGGAACATGGCCATCGTCAAGAGCTGTCAGTTGAAGTTCTAAAAATCTAATCATTTGGTCTTTGGGTTGTTGACAGGTAAAATAAAGGGCATTGGGCAAGCCTCAAAGGCTTTCAAGACATGATCTACAACCTCTTGCAAGGACACATTCGGAGGTATTAAAATTATCAAGAAATCATCATCGTATCTAAACATGTTGCACACGCGTTGTTCAAGAAGAAAGGCTTGTAATAAGTTGTCAATCTTTGCTAAAAATATCTTGCACTGGGCAGGAGCTGCACTAGCCCCAATACAGATTTCTTTTTTCTGTATAAACAAAGCACTCTTAAAATCTATCTGGTGTAGACGAAAGATAGACCGTTAGCATTTTCAAACCACATCAACAGAGACACCAAATGCATTTTGGAAGGCGACCAGGCCATTCTGTTTTATTCTGTTCACGCACTGCGACAAATGGTTGTCATGAGGGATGCTATAAAGCATGTCTTCAGTGTCAATAGAAAAGCCACCGTTGGCTGCAGGTAAACTGCTGCTGAGCACTTCAACCTATTTAACTGCGTTCACAACGTTGCAAGGATCCTGCACCGCGAGGGACTGCAGGTGTCGCGGCAAATACTGGCCCAGTGACTTCTGCCATACTTTAGCTTCCGTCACAACGGTTCTGAAAGGACAGTCTGGCTTGTGGGTTTTTGCAGAGGAAAACATTTTCAGGCGGTTTCCTTTCCCAGGCCTCACTTTCTGAGCCAAATTATCCAGCCTATTGGCCCATAGAATGTATAGAGCTGTAGTTTCCAACTTTGAAGGTTTGCAATTCATAGGCTGGAAATTGCTATCAATCGTTGCCAAAGCCTTCTCACGAAACGTGCTCGTGGGTAAAACCACACACCAGCCCTTCTTGTCTGCATGAAGAAGTGGCAAGCTGTTTTCAAAGAAGTGGTCGACAACCCGTTGAAAAAACCTGCTGCTACTCCTCTGTTACTTCCTACCTGCCAAGCATAGGACGTCAATGCCTTCAGAGAGACACCGTTGCTTATCTTCTTTGGAAGCCTTCTCTGCTACACGATGCACCGTGGCAAGAAGTTCATAACTGGCGATACAAGGCTTTACGCTGGACGTGGGTCCATACTGTAGTAGCTATTC
Source organism: Amblyomma maculatum (assembly GCF_055883805.1). NCBI lineage: Eukaryota > Metazoa > Arthropoda > Arachnida > Ixodida > Ixodidae > Amblyomma > Amblyomma maculatum. The sequence continues at coordinate 164,819,781 of NC_139345.1, read as the reverse complement.
AATTTCCTTAGTGACGACGCCTCTTCCAGATAGGTAACAGAGGGTCTGTGCACTTTGTCTGTTTCTTTTTTGGCAGTTGCCTCCGCAGCTGAATCCAGCACACTTCTATCGCTTGGGCAGCGATACTTCGGCGTTCCTGAAGGCAGCGAACGCCAGCAAGCGCGCTACGTCCTGTGAGGAACAGCACTCGAAGCCAATCATGCAGGAATCTCACCTGTCTCCAGAACAAAGATTCCCAAATCTTGGTGATTTGCTTCCCTTGTCCCGAAGACGGCTTCAAGAGGCAAAAACCACGAGCTCCTTGGGTGCAGAATTCTCTTTGAGGCAATAGGACCACGCGCTCAGCACGTGAAGGCGATCATCATCAAAATCATCAACCAATCAATCAATGAATTTTATTTGCCAGAAATATCTGTATGGTCACCCCGGGCTAAAAGCTGTGCACACAGCTTGACAGAGGCCCAAGGGACCAATACATGGCAGTAGCGAATATAAGAAAAAGAAGTCATTTTAGCACAACATCAAAGGTACACAAAGTAGCATAACATACACATTACAATTGCTTGCAATGAAGAAATAGACAGGAGCTACAAACTGGCAGCACATTTAGAGTGTCAATGTCACATCGTAATACATACTAAAAATTGAAACATCAGCACTTAAATATCATATTCAACATTATGATACGGAATATAACAACACATAACCAGGTGAGAAAGGAAAAAAAAAACGCAAATTACAGTGGTACAGGCAGATTAGGCGGTTACAATTGACATTTCGACAAAATGGTCTCTCAGCGTTTTGGAACTAAAATCGGCAATTTGCTTATATTTGTTTAGTATATTTGGTAGATTATGAGCCAGCGACTGCAGTTTATCATTTGTTCTGAAATGCGGTATTTCCCATACATCAGTAATAGGGGTGTTAACATTTGTATTTCTTTAGCCCAAGGATCCGATATTTTCTACGATGTTTTTAGCACTAGATTTCGAGAAATACATAATCTGTAGTAAGCGAGACTCATACATATGATCGGCACTTATCATGTTACAAATACGAATAGCATGCCTAACTGTGAGCGTTGCATGCATATTCGCAACGTGGCGGATAGCTTTCTTTTGTAGAAGTAAAAGTTTATTTATGTTTGTCTTAGTTGTCGTAGCCCAAACTAACGTGCAATAATTTAGGTGTGAAAGAAACAAAGCATGATATATCTGGAGTTTAGCAGATTTCGGAAGCATCATTCGGCAACGCGACATTATTCCAGTAATAACTGAAAGCTTTTTGCGGATGTAGTCTATATGGTTGTCGTACTGTAGATGGTAGGAAAAGTATACGCCAAGGGTTTTATGTGTGTTCACTATTTCTACATCTTGATTTTCATATCTCAAAAAGACGCCTGGCGGAACGATTTTAATTTTTTGCGTGAAAAATAATAGCTTTAGTTTTTGTTGGGTTAATCCTTATCCTGTTCGCTTTGGACCAAGATAAAAGTTTTGAGAGGACGCCTTCACTGATTAGTATGAGCTGATCCATACTACTACTAGAAAGCAGCAGGGTGCTTTCATCAGCATATATCACAAACTGAACAGACGTCTATATTTACAATATCTTTTATGTACGTATTGAATAAGAGGGGACCTAAAATAATTCCCTGTGGTACACCACATGTTATGGGTAAAAGCGCCGAGCGTTGGTCTCTAATGGAAACACACTGATTTCTGTTCTTGAGATAAGTTTGAAATAAAGGTAAAGGTGCCCCCGAATACCATAGAAGATTCGTTTATTTACAAGGATATCATGATCTATGCAATCAAACGCTTTGCTGAAGTCGATGAAGATGCCGATTGTTAACAGGTTGTGTTCAATCTTTTGTAAAATAGTTTCCTTAATCACAAGCAGAGCTACTTCAGTCGATCGACCTTTCCTAAAACCAAACTGAGAGTCGGTTAAAATAGCTTTCTTGTCAAAGAACTTTGCAATACGAATAAAAATCAGCTCTTCCAACCCCTTCGAAAACACAGGAAGCAAAGAAATCGGCCGATAATTCGATGGCAGGTTACGATGGCCGCTTTTATTAATCACTGTCACCCGCGCGTTTTTCATGCCATCCGGGAAGTCACCAGATACAAGTAGGGATGTTTATGCTGTCTTCGGCAGGTACGAAGCAGAAGACGATGATCTGATGATGGTCAGGAGGAGATATATATTTACAGAAGCAAAATAGTATACATAGGCAAAGTTACAGCAACAAGTCACACATACAACTGTAACTTAAAAGAAAATGAAGACTCTCACACACAGAAGTCACTTTACAGGCCCTTACTTTCCTACCGAGCGTTTCGGTTAAAGCCTAGGGGGCGTAAATACGTGCTAAGCACGGAGCCTCAACCTTGACAGTCGAACATGGTCCGAGGACCGCTTTTTGATACCAGACATCAACAAAGACGTAAGGGTGGTCACCTTAGGTGATCCGGCCCGAAAATGAAGCAGCCAATCAAATTATTTAAAAACATGCCCAACCCCCGTGGGTTGGGAATAATCTCGGACCCAGGTCCTTAATTACGTCAAATAAAAATACAACATTCAAAACACACACACTCTTTCCACTCGCCGGTCCGCAAACCCTCTCACACGGCGCCTGTCTTTCCTTCCTCTCCCCGGCGCGTTTGCGACGCGACCTTGCAGCTGGCGCCTTTGTGAAAGAAACGCAGCGGGGAATCTGGAGACCAGGCCGTCAAGCCGTCCCGTTCGAGGAAAAAGGGGGGGGGGCGGCACTGTTCCAGAGCAGTGTACAGTCGCCGTTGCTCGGACCCAATATCTCGCGATACAGCGGGAGGTCGCTGGGCTGATTGCCTACTTGGGAGGGCCGAGGGGCGCGCCTATTGTCGCCTTCTGCAGGACATTTAGTGAGCGCTTGTGGCAGTGCAAAAAGCTTCATTAACGGCGTCTCCCTGCACCCATGCTTGGCGCCACGGCGTGACATCGCTGGACGAGCTGGCCGTAAAGTGGTTCGCAGAAGCGTGCTGCTGTTGTTCCCGGCTGATAAGGATGCGTCTGCCGTTCGCTTCTTGGCGAAGCCTCGGGGCGAAAGGAACAAAACAAACCAAGCCTCCCGCGCGCCCCGCGGGGCGCATTCAGCATCCAAGAAGGGCATCCAAGAAGAGGGGAGAAAAGGAAAAAAAAAAACGCTGGCTCCTCGGCCTCGACGCGCGGGGGTTCGACCGCCAGCTTGACTCCACGCGTGAGTCGCTTTTCAATGCGGCCTTACACGTGCCTCCTAAGAGGGTAAATGAGCTTGGAATCCGGTCATTTCAGCCTAATACAACAAAGGCCGCAACAACCCGCGAAGAAAACAAAACATGTAGGACACTTCGCACGTGAATGGAACACCAAATGAATCTCGCGACACAAGATGGGTATAACACAAAACAAATCACACATTCGCATCGGTGGACCGGACAGTGTTCGTGAAAGTCCCGCGCGCGAGCGATTGGATGTCCTCACGCCAAGTTCACGCGCACTCCACCGTTCACATCACACATTGCACCGGGTACGCGGGAACATTCACGCGTCGCCGAAAGGCCATGGCTGAAGCGTTTGCTTGCTCTACGCCCCAAGTCACATTGGGGAGATGGGTTAACGCTACGGCGTTACCATTGCTTGACCCTTTCCTGTGGGTCACCGTCACATTGTAGCGCTGCAGGGCCAGCGCCCATCGCGAGAGCTTTGCCCCATGAGGCGTACTAGTAGTGAGATAGGAGAGGGGGTTGTGGTCAGACACCACGTTAATTTCTACCCTGTACACCCAATGATCAAATTTCTTTAGTGCCCAGATACTGGCGAATGCTTCCCGCTCGATCGTAGACCAGCGGATCTGCGTTGGCGTGAATCGGTGGCTGGCAAACGCTATCGGCCTTTCCCGTCCCTCGTCTCCCATCTGCGCCAAACAAGCTCCCGCTGCAACGTCGGACGCGTCGGTGAACAGCCAATATGGCCTTTTAATGTCGGGTTGGTTCAGCGATGCAGCTTCGCACAGAGCTGACTTGAGCCTATCGAGCGCGTTTTGCGCTTCCTGGCTCCACGAAATCGTGTTACGTACACCTCGCCCCGTCAAAGACGTGAGTGGTGCGGCCACTTCGGCGTATCCTTCAACGTAATCGCGGTAGTAACCACATAAGCCTAGCAGACTCCGTAGCTGTCTCTTTGTTGCGGGGGCCACGAGCCCACGAATTGCCGATATCTTTTCTGGGTCGGGCCCATGGGTTCCGCCTCACACTATGTGTCCTAGGTACTTAATGTGGGCCTGTGCGACCTGACACTTTTCCCGGCTCACTTTAAGCTTGGCGTCGCGCAACAAATCAAAAATTATTTCTAAGTGCCGCAAGTGTTCAGTCCACCAGGAAGAGAAAATGGCGATGTCATCGAGGTATGCGGCCGCATAAGCCTGATGTTTCGAGAGGAGGGTGTTCATTATCCGCTGAAAGGTGGCCGCGGCGTTCTTTAGCCCGAACGGCATGACGCGCCAAGCATATTGGCCCTCGTGAGTTACGAAGGCGGTCAGATGTTGGCTCTCCGGAGCTACCGGCACCTGCCAGTATTCGCGTCGCAAGTCGATAAGAGTGATATACCTAGCGCGGCCCACCCTCATGATGAGCTCTTTAGGGGGTGACATTGGAAAGGCATCCGTGCGCGTCGCTGCGTTTAAAGCGCGATAGTCAACACACATGCGCACCGATCCATCCTTCTTACCCACGCATACAACGGGATGGCCGCACTCGCTTTCCACCGGATACACCAGCCCGAGATCTAGCAACTCGTTTACCTGGTGGCTCATCTCACTCCTTAATAACTCCGGCACGCGATATGGGAAAGTGCGTTTGAGCTGGTGGCCTTCGTGCAGCTCCATCTTATGTGCCCCAACTCGTGCTACTCCCGGCGTTTCGCTGAACAAATCAGCGTAAGCGGCAAACACCTCCGAGATCTCGAGGCGGTCCTTAGTAGGTAGGTGTGCGAGTTTCTCCGCATCTATCAGACAACCACCACATCTCTCAGGCACAGACCGAGGGGTGTACTCGATTTCACTAAACTCCTCGTCTTCCTAGAAAACTACTCCGACATGGCTGACACGTGCGTAGTAGGGTCGCAGCCTGTTCGCATGCACTATCGCTGTAGCCTTTTTTCCCTTGTCGATTCTGTACGAGTTCTGCCTCTCTTGCGCGGTTACGACGAATGGACCGATCCATTTGGGGGCCATTTTACTGCTAGGGTCTGTGTCAAAGAGCAATACCTGGTCTCCGACGACAAACGTCTTGCTCCGTGCGCGCCTGTTATACGCCTGCGCGTAACTTCCCTGACGTGCGCTCGCCGTCAAACCCGCTACTTCTGCTGCTACTTCTAGCTGCTCGCGTAGCTGTCGCAAATACTTCGCGGGTTCTTCCCTGAGTGTGTTCGGGAGGGGTTGCTGGCCTGTCCATGTTCGCTGTAGAAGTGCCAGCGGTCCGATAGGGTTTCTACCGAATAAGAGCCGGAACGGCGCCACGCCTGTAGTGTCATGGGGGACTTCCCTGTACGCCCAGAGAACGAACGGGACCAGTCTATCCCAGTTCTTGGGATCTTTCTCAATAACATGGAACATCATGTTCTTCAAAACGCGGTTCCACCTTTCCACTGTCCCGTTGCTCTCCGGATGCTCAGGAGTCGAAAAACGCGGCGCGCATCCCAGTCTTGCTAACATCTCACGCGTCAGCTGCGCCGTGAAGTTCGTTCCCTGATCTGAACAGACTACCTCAGGTATGCCTGTGCGGCTGAAAATCGTAAGCAAGGCGTCGCATGTTGCCCTAGCGGTTAGGGATCGCAAACAGACTACCTCCGGCCACCGCGTGCACAAGTCAACGAGGAAGAGAGCGTGCCTATGACCCCTGCTCGACGGAACATCGAGCGGCCCGATTATATCGACATTTACGACCTGAAACGGATGGTCGGGTCTGGTGAGAGGTGTGATGGGAACCCTTTTAATTCGCCTGTCTGAGCGGACTTGACAGCCATGACATGTCCTGCAGTGTCGCGTTACATCCCCTTCTAAGCCTGGCCAGAAAAAGCTGTACTTAATTCTGTCTTTGTCTTCCGTGGCCCCAAATGGCCTCCCCAAAGGGACTCATGCGCATACAGAGTACCTCTTCACGCCTGCCAAGGGGGAGCACAAGCTGCTTCACTTTGCTACCGGAGATCGAGTCCCAGTGATACAACAAGCCGTCTGAAACAAATATGCCTGCCTTCCCTGCCTTTGCGTCAGCCCACGCTTTCTTTAAGGTTTCGTCTGATACTTGGTCGGATCTGAATACCTGCCGCTGTTTTAGGGCTGCGTCCGCGTCATCCTGGATCGAGATTACATCTTCCTTCTCACTTTCTTCCAGATCTACTTCACATGGCTGCTCCGTCGCCACACCCTGCTCAGCACTCATTAGTTTGTCTGCCTCAGGCCCCGCCGCTTGCTCCTCGGGTGATGTAGAGCTCAGTTTTTCAGCTTTACGCTCTGCTCCACCATGGTGACAGACGCGTTAACTGCTTCAGACAGAGGGCAGGCCTTATTCATAACAAGTGCCTCGTAACGACTGTCTATCTCCGAAAGCAGTTCCCAATCCTCCCTGGAGAGCAAACAATCCACTCCTTCCGCCAGCTTATCAGAAAGCGCGCATACAAGGTCTACTGCCTCGGGCCCTGCTATGTGTGCGGTGGGCCGCCTGATGCTTACCGCAAGAGTGACCAGTTTTGCGTTAACCGTCTCCCCAAAAGCCGAAACTAGCTTTATCGAGCCGGATGGCTCCCGACATATACTTGGCACGAGGCCTTCCCTAACCACGGTTATCTCGCTACCGGTATCAATTATAGCTGTCGCCGGTATCCCTGCGCACTCAATCTCCACCTGCTGTAGCTTCGATTTGCGTACCTCGTCGAATGACTGGGGCGTTTTCATCTCTGCTACTAGGGTTGTCTGGGAGGTTACTGACGCCGGTGTTTCGCATGCCTCTACGTTGGCTACAGCTAATTTTTGAGCTCGATCGCGTTTTTCCCTCTTCTGCACGTTTTGTGAAGCGCGAGGGCATTCCTTGGCTCGGTGGCCAGATGCGCGGCACTCATAACACTGAATTGGCCGTTTGCTATCATTGTTCGCCGCTTGCGGGGGTCCCTTCGGTTTTTCCGCATACAGAACAATTTGTTTCGCTGCGCGCCCCTTGCCCTTAGCCTGTTCGAACGTGTGGAGAACGTCGGATATTTCATCCGGTTTTAGCCACCTCTCCTTCTCACGAAGGCGCACATACTCTAAGCCCTCAGGGCTCAAACTACCCTTTATGCGATCTGCGATGATCAATGATACCAGGTCGTCTTTGGTTTCTACGTCCCGTGACCGAAGGTAGTACTGAAAGTACGTCTTAGTGCGCGAGATGAACTGCGCCCAAGTTTCATCGCGGCGTTTCGTCGCGCGCTCAAAGCGTTCGAGGTATTCTGAGGGGTTAAGCTTCAGCTCCTTTAAAACGGCTGTTTTTACCGACTCGTAGCTGCCACACTCATCGTCCCCGAGGTTACGGAGAAGGTACCTCACACGCTCAGCTAGTGCTGACATGATTAAGTGAACGCGGCTTTCGTTTGGCACCTTGTACGTCGTGAAAATTTTCTCGACTTCCTCGAACCATAACGGCACGTCCGCGTCACACGGCAGCTTCAGTCCCTTAAGGACTTTAGCGCATTGGGAGACTGGATCGGGCCCCATTCGACGCTGATCGTCAATGTCTGACCTTACAGACGTCTGCCCGCTTCCCGCTATTGCCATTGCAACCGCAGGATCTAGCCCAAGTTTCTGTAACTCTAGGCGTTCCTGTGAAAGTATTTTCAATTTTTCCAGCTCAAAATCTAGTTCCATGCGACGAATTGCAACCGCATCGGATACCGACATCTCCGCTACTTTACGTAGCGCTCCTGCTACAGGCTGAGTTGTCGCTTGCTGCGACTGCTCGCTGTCATCTGTTATATCTCCCCCTGTCTCTCTCTCTCGCCTACGCTCGCCATCATGCTCCGTGTTAAAACCATACGCCACTTTACACTTGAGCCATAGCCACTTCAACAAAGCGCAAGAAATCCCGCTTACCCGTGCTGGTGTCGCCAGTTGGGGCCTCCGTCCCTTGGTGCCGCAGCCTCGTCGGAGTCCTTCCCCAGAACGCTGCCTCTGGTTCGGGGCCTGGATCACCTTGATGCTTCTGGCTGGACGTGCGGACGTTTGTTGCCTAGTGGGTTCCCAGGGCCTGGGGCTCTGGGTGATGCTCGTGGTCGCTTGTTGCCGAACCCTGTCGTGCTGCGCCAGTGATGTTTATGCTGTCTTCGGCAGGTACGAAGCAGAAGACGATGATCTGATGATGGTCAGGAGGAGATATATATTTACAGAAGCAAAATAGTATACATAGGCAAAGTTACAGCAACAAGTCACACAGACAACTGTAGCTTAAAAGAAAATGAAGACTCTCACACAGAGAAGTCACTTTACAGGCCCTTACTTTCCTACCGAGCGTTTCGGTTAAAGCCTAGTGGGTGTAAATACGTGCTAAGCACGGAGCCTCAATCTTGACTGTCGAACATGGTCCGAGGACCGCTTTTTGATACCAGACATCAACAAAGACCCAAGGGCGGTCACCTTAGGTGATCCGCCCCGAAAATGAAGCAGCCAATCAAATTATTTAAAAACATGCCACAACCCCCGTGGGTAAGGAATAATCTCGGACCCAGGTCCTTAATTACGTCAAATGAAATACAACATTCAAAACGCACACTCTTTCCACTCGCTGGTCCCCAAACCCTCTCACACGGCGCCTGTCTTTCCTTCCTCTCCCTGGCGTGTTTGCGACGCGACCTTGCAGCTGGCGCCTTTGTGAAAGAAACGCCGCGGGGGATCTGGAGACCAGGCCATCAAGCCGTCCCGTTCGAGGAAAAAGGGGGGGGGGGCGGCACTGTCCTAGAGCAGTGTACAGTGGCCGTTGCTGGGACCCAATATCTCGCGACACAGCGGGAGGCCGCTGGGCTGATTGCCTACTTGGGAGGGCCGAGGGGCGCGCCTATTGTCGCCTTCTGCAGGACATTTAGTGAGCGCTTGTGGCAGTGCAAAAAGCTCATTAACGGCGTCTCCCTGCACCCATGCTTGGCGCCACGGCGGGACATCGCTGGACGAGCTGGCCGTAAAGTGGTTCGCAGAAGTGTGCTGCTGTTGTTCCCGGCTGATAAGGATGCGTCTGCCGTTCGCTTCTTGGCGACGCCTCGGGGCGAAAGGAACAAAACAAACCAAGCCTCTCGCGCGCCCCGCGGGGCGCATTCAGCATCCAAGAAGGGCATCCAAGAAGAGGGGAGAAAAGGAAAAAAAAAAACGCTGGCTCCTTGGCCTCGACGCGCGGGGGTTCGACCGCCAGCTTGACTCGACGCGCGAGTCGCTTTTCAATGCGGCCTTACACAAGTGATAAATTAAATATGTGAACCAGAGGCGAAGCTATGAATATTAAGACGTACTCTACTGGCTTCATTTGTATGTTATCAATATGAAGTGATCTGCTATTATGTAGACCCATAAACGTGTTGACTACTTCATATGCGTCCGTTGGCGCAAAACAACTGTGTTAGCGCGGGTAGAGATGTGAATGGCTGGGTGCAGAGCACTTTTTCCTAAAGGATTAACGTTAAAAAAGTGATTATTAAAGTGATCTGCTAATGCACAGTCCCTCAGTTCATCATCCTCAGCTTAATCATACCCACTGCAGGGCGAAGGCTTCTCCGATATTCCTCAAATTCCTGCGAACTGTTAACCTCATCCGCCCACCTAACGTTTTCCTTCCTTTGGAACCCCAGGTTTTTACCCTAAGCGACAGTCGGTTACCCTTTCTTCGCGCTACATGTCCTGCCCTTGCCCATTTCTTCTTCTTGATTTCCACTAGAATGTCAGTGACGAGTTATTTCTGTGACCCACTCGGCACGTTTTCTACCTCTTAACGTTATCTCTACCATTTTTCTTTTCATAGCCCTCTGCATTGTCCTGAACTTAAGTAGAACTCTCTTTGTTAGCCTCCACGTTTCAGCCCCATAGGTAAGTACAGGTAAGATGCAACTGTTCTATACTTTCCTCTTGAGCGATACCGGTAAGCTGCTAGTCATAATCTGGAAGTGCTGGCAGCTTACCTGTGTAGCTCAAGAGGAAAGTAGAATTATAGGAGCCTGACCAAATACGATGCCTGACTTTCGGGAGAGTGCACACATAAAATGTTACCAAGTGAAGGAGAAAACCATTGCAGGATAGTTGAAACTTAGGTCAGTTGGTACATTGCCTTAGAGGATAATAAACCAGCCAAATTACGAGGACGAAGAAAGACGAGGCGCACACGACAGCTGGACTAACAACTGTGCTTTATTGGAAAGATCACATTTTCCAAGAAGCTGGCAAGAGGTGCGCAGCTCGACAACTAACACACAGCACAAAAGCGCAAATACAGCGACGCTTCCGAGATAGCCAAGGCCCTAAAGCTAGCGATATATGAAATTAGTTTTTTCTTCATCAAACGAGATGTATGCGATGCTAATATAATTACAATTGCAAATTTACATGATAAGCTTCAAGAACTTCGCGCTCTACCTTACCCTTGCCCCTCTCAACAAACGTGACATTAGAAAATAGAGCAACGTTGTCTCACCATTGTCGGGAATGCGGTTGCTTAGCCGCTGTTTTCTAATATCGCTTTTCTTGGTAGCGACAAGGGTACAGTATAGAGCGAAGTTGTTGAAGCTTATCATATCAGTTTGCAACGGGATAATTGTATTAGCACCGCGTCCATCTCTTTGATGCAGAAAGAAATAAGTTTCCTATCTCACCAGGTGACCTGGCTACCTAGGAAGCGTCGCTATGTTTCTGTTTTTGTGCTGTGTGTTGGTCGTCGAGTTGCGCATGCTTTGCAAATTTCTTGGGAAATGTGCTTTCGACTAAAGCGCTTTCAAAAAAAAAAAAAAAAAAAAAAAAACGTTTGTTAGTCCAGCTGCCGTGTGTGCCTCGTTTCTCTTCGTCGTCTTCCTTTGGCTGGTTTACTATTCTTAAAGGCAATGTACCGACTGACCCAGGCTTCAACTCCCCTGCGTGGCGTATCCAAGTTAGAAAACTGTAGACATATTCAAAGAATCTCAATGAGCGGCACATTATAGGAGGCTGTGGAAGCATTCCACTAAGTTTTTTTTTTTATATATGCAGCGTTGCGCGATTTTAAGAAATGCCTCATTTTGCTTGCTTTGTCAGCCGATACTCTGATATTGTTTTAAGCGTAAAGAAATTGGATTCTTACGTCTGCGTTCTGTATTCATCGTAGGAAGGTGTGGCACGACTACCTTGTTCCTGGAGGAAGCAAGAGTGTGCCTGCCGAGAAGTGTAGGTGGAACATGTCTGACGTCACGCGGTTTCTGGAATTTCTGTTATACCACGCTAACACGCTAACAGTGATATTCCTTCTCAGAAGAGCCGCGCCTTATGTAAGTTGGGTAGCAACGTAAGGCAAGCGTGTGGTACCTATTCTCGACTGACGTAGTGGTAATTAGTGCGCTGCTCTCATATATTTCATATATTTCCGCCATATGGTAATCTTATACGGCATTACCGTATAATGCTGCACTAGAAATACACTAATACAACCTGGCGGCAAAATTAATAAGGTAACCAAGGAATGAGATCAAAGATTACGGACACAATAGATTCGATTTCCTAAGTCCTTGTGCTGTCAGATCTTTATCCGTGGAATTTCACTGTCTTCTCCCACCAGGCTGATAGTATGCTTCAAACCAAAGTTCCTCGCTGTAAAAAGGTGCGAACGCAATTAGCTTAATGAGAAAATATTACTGCTAAACTAAGTTGCAGCGAAGTGATAATCCATGTCTGCCGCGTTTCCGCATCTCTATGCAGTATTGCAAAATCTAATTATGTAATGTGGTAATGGAAGGAAGTGATAGGCCAACATTTAAACTAAGTGAGTGGTTAACGTACGGATATAGAGAAAGATTGGCTGTGAAAAGGTTGTTACAGAACTAGCAACACTGTCTGACGCCAAATATATTTGGTGTGGTTTTGTGGGAGTTTTATGTCCCGAAGCGACAGATGATATGAGGGACGCTATAGTGGAGAGCTGCGAATATTCCGGCCACCTGCTGGAACTCCTTAACGTGTAATAACGTTGCACAGTACACAGGCACATAGGTTTTCACACCTCCATCTGATTTTGGACGCCGCCATCGAGATTGAATCCGTATCCTTAGCTTCAGCATTCGTGTACCTTAACTTCTGAGCCTACTGTCCGGGTACCAAAAATATTCGATACATTTTTGAACCATGTAAGTCACAGGAAGAATAAAACAAAACACAGCTCGCAGATTAACAAAAGAGAGAAGGTTAGAACGAACAAAAAATCTAATTGTGCCCTATTTTAGTACTCATTGTACCGTTGGATATTAAAGAATCGAAGTCTGTAGTGAAGTACTAGTGCAAAAACAAAAAACTCTTAGGTCATTAATACCAAATCACGTGAAGCTTGCATTTAGCTTGTGATGGCGGTAATTGCTTACTTACCTTAACAGTGACCCCCACTAAGGTAACAGATTACTTTCTGGAAATAATGTTATGGACAAAAATCCTGGACCGTGCTTGCTATGTGTCTGCGAATACGGTTCCTTTCGACTGCAGGTAAACCTGAAGACGCCATTCTGTTTGAAGGAAGAGCAGTATCTTCTAGAATACGTGAGTAGCCAGCTTTTTGTCTAAGTTAAGTGCGTCTAATCACTCTTATTACTTTATACAGCGCAAGCATGCCTGTGCACCACACTCCGAAACAACTGTGCTGCAATTTTAGGTTCCATGTTAAGCATGCCTTTCTGATTTTATTCACTTTGGGATTATATTATTGCGAATGGAAAGGAAGAAGGCACTATCGGAGTCGGTTCGCTGTCTTTGGCGTACTGACAACATTATTTCTGCGCTGAAAAGGGCGCTCTACATTTCTGACACGAAGAATGCCTGTTATCTTAATATCGTTTATGTAAGCATCCGATGCAAAAGGAAACGAGGAAGGCGCTGTCTGAGGCGGTTCGGTGCCCTTGGCGGATCCGATGTATACGCCGATGAGAGAAGTTGTGCCATGTTAGTAGCCTTTGTCCAGCACATTTTGAGAGCTGCAAATTCTGAAAAATTAAGTAAATTGGCTGCAGGCTTGAGCGAAATAGACGAGTGGCAGCAATATTATAGCTGTATAATGCATGTCGCGAGACAAATAGCGGTCAGCAGAACTACTTATGAGCCATATAGCGGGTTTACAAATGAGCTGAAAATTGTGGAAAGCTTTCTCTACTAAATTTAAATACGAAGTGAGATTAGCGAGCCTTGTAACAGGGGGATCCTAATGATTTGTGGAATAGGGTAATTGTAGTACCAGTGTGGTGTAGGGTAACGGGGGATTCTATTAACTAGTGGAATAGGGTAATTGTGGGGAGGCAATGCGCACGCGCTGTATGCTACGCTGAAAAAAGGGAGGGGGTGTCTGGCAATTACTCTGATCATGCGCACTCGCTCCCCGCCCTAACCTATATCCTAACCGTTAGGGTCCTCCGATTCTAAAACTTGATAATTACTAATAAAAATCAATGTCTTCTTTCCTTTTACAGGGCGACAACGCGATGGGAGTTGTGGTGAGGATCGCCTTCGACCGCTTCTTCACATACTTTCTGAAACGATAGTTCTTCCGCATTTGACGTTTCACATGAAACCTACGCCTATGTCGCAGCTAAATCAGATGTAGCTGTTATACGAAAAGAGGACCTAATCCCGGATGTCTCTGAGGCAAACCAACAGGCTTGTTCAAGCCACTGCCATTGCTGGCAGGCAAATGACTGAAAGCTCGTTCCGCTGAATATCGCCAAGGCTGCAGCTGCGAAAAGCCCCGAATCTTCGGTAGGCCGTATCATGACGCCGAAACGACATGACCACGTGTGGGAATATTAGACACCCAGTATTTAATACAGCTATCGAAATTGGTAAGCAGGTTTTTTGGCGGGTTATTTTAGGAAACAGAATTCAAAAAATAAATATGCCTTCATTGGGCTTCGAAACCCTGCCCTCTGCATACCAGGCGAGCATGCTATGCATAAGATACGAATGGCAGTTAGTACAGAACGTGTTAGAGTGGCCTATAAACGCCTTCAGCGCAGTTGTCTCAATGCGCCTTTTCCACAAGGCCGCTCTACGCATATGCGCCCCTTCCTTGGTTGAAAAGAAACCACCCGAGTTGCGCATGATCAGTTCTTAACTTCCACGGGGGTCATGCGAAGTCAGAGCGGATCTCGGGGGACATCCGCAGTTCATATTTGTTATAGTCGTATATGACAGTGGCCGTAGCTGTCAAGTGTACACATGGCTATATCGCAGGCAATTGCGTCTTACAGGAACGTCTATATTCAGTAGCAGATGAATTTTCAACCACTCCCCAGAGGGTGCCATATCTTCTGAAAAAGGTAGAGTTTGGGCCAGAAGACAACAAAACAACAAAAGTTTATGAAATGTACGATATGTTTCTTTTTGCTACTATATTGAACTTAATTACTTATAACGTGACAACTGAAAAGTTTTGCTCGTGCATAAAATCTCCTATATAGCCTTAAACATCCGTAAACTCCAGGACTGCATCGAAGTCTATCAAGTGAAAATCCGAGCTTCGAATTCCCTACTTTGCTTTATGTGGCAAACATTGGGCTATGGCTACGACTATTACCCTGGCTGATAGACATGTACAAATGCGCTTGAACTGATCACCAATACGACGAGTGCGAGTCTGCGCTACACTGATTGCACACACACACACACACACACACACACACACACACACACACACACACACACACACACACACACACACACACACACACACACACACACACACACACACACACACACACACACACACACACACACACACACACACACACACACACACACACACACACACACACACACACACACACACACACACACACACACACACACACACACACACACACACACACACACACACACACACACACACACACACACACACACACACACACACACACACACACACACACACACACACACACACACACACACACACACACACACACACACACACACACACACACACACACACACACACACACACACACACACACACACACACACACACACACACACACACACACACACACACACACACACACACACACACACACACACACACACACACACACACACACACACACACACACACACACACACACACACACACACACACACACACACACACACACACACACACACACACACACACACACACACACACACACACACACACACACACACACACACACACACACACACACACACACACACACACACACACACACACACACACACACACACACACACACACACACACACACACACACACACACACACACACACACACACACACACACACACACACACACACACACACACACACACACACACACACACACACACACACACACACACACACACACACACACACACACACACACACACACACACGCACGCACGCACGCACGCACGCACGCACACGCACGCACACACACACACACACACACACACACACACACACACACACACCCGTACCTTGCACTGATGACGCTTTCGACTGTGCATTCGGCGTCATATTTCTCATCTGTTGATCTGCGATCTCGCTATTGGCAAATTCCTCTACATCCATCCGACCGTGAGAAGACTGCTTTTGTAACACCAGATGGTTTATACAAATTTATTGTAATGCCCTTTGGACTATGAAACTCTCCCGCGACATTCGAGCGATTTATGGACACTATCCTTCGTGGCCTCAAATGGGAAATATGCATGTGTTACATTGATGACGTTATCATTTTTGGAAAGACCTTCGAAGAGCACAATGAGAGGCTCGATAAAGTTCTTGAATGCATTGGCAAAGCGGGCCTCATTTTGAATTCGAAGAAGTGCCATTTTGGAGAGCGACAAACTTTAGTTCTTGGGTTCCTCGTCAACGAGGATGGTATCAGGCCTGATACGCAGAAGATTGCTGCAGTACGCGACTTCGAAGCTCCACACACCCTGAAAAGTCTTCGGAGCTTTCTTGGCCTCTCTTCTTATTTTCGTCGCTTCATTGCTGGTTTAGCGCAACTTGCCCACCCCCTTACTTCTCTACTGCAGAAGGATTCACCATTTGTGTGGACCGCAGAGTGCGAATCGTCTTTCAATCTGCTCAAGTCTTCTCTAACTACAGCACCACTGCTGCGCCACTTCGACCCTTCTGTTGTGACGGAGGTTGACACTGACGCCATTGGCGTCGGTATTGGGGCGGTGCTTGTGCAGCTGCATAGTGGGGCTGAGCACGTTGTTGCATATGCCAGCCGCACGTTAACAAAATGTGAACGGAACTACAGAGTTACCGAATTGGAGTGCCTCGCAGTTATGTTCGCTGTGTACTAGTTCCGACCATACCTATATGGACGTTACTTCACCATAGTTACTGAGCGCTATTCGCTATGCTGGCCGATCGGACTTCGCGATCCATCTGGTCGTCTTGCGCGCTGGGCATTACGTCTACAAGAATACAACTTTGGTGTCGCGTACAAGAGTGGATGATGCACAGTGATGCAGACTGCTTGTCACAGCACCAATTGCCGACTTCCGTTAACGATGAAAACGGATTCGACGGGTGTTTAGCCTCAATCGCTTCGACGTTTCCTAGTATGGCGACCTTTGGGCGAGAACAACGCAACGCACAGTCACTACAGCCTCTTATACAAGAGGCAGAAAAAAGAGCAGAGTCAACGCAATTTAACGTCTAAGATGGTGAATTGTTCAAGAATTACTCAGTTGCCGGTGCTGCCCTTCTCTTGGTCGTGCCAAAACGTCTTCGTGCACAAGTTGTACATGCCATGCACGATGATATACCTCTGGACATCTAGGCTTCTGTCGCACCCTGCAACGAATTCGCCAGCGTTTTATTGGCCACAAATTTATAAGACAACCAAGCAATACGTTACGACATGTGAAAAATGCCAACGACTCAAGGTACGCACCACCACACTGGCCGGACCTTTACAACCCGTAAAGCCACCTACCTCACCTTTTGAAAAGATTAAAATTGACCTGATCGGTCCTTTTCCAAAGACTGTAGATGGCTGCCGCTGGGTTATCGTCTGCGTTGACTATCTTACCAGATATGCGGAGAGCGCTGCGCTCGCTACCACAAAGGCTGCTGATGTTTCATCGTTTCTTTTGCATTCCGTTATTCTTCGCCATGGCGCACCCCGTGTTATTAAAAGTGATCGTGGTCGGCAATTTACTGCTGATGTCGCGGAAAAAATGCTCCGACTTTGTGCTTCACACTACCGACACTCGACACCGTATCATCCGCAGACCAATGGTCTCACCGAGCGCACCAACGGCACCTTGAAAACCATGCTGTCCATGTACATCTTGTATGACTATCGCAACTGGGATGCAGTGCTACCGTATGTGACGTACGCTTATAACACTGCAAATCATGAAGTTACCGGCTATTCTCCTTTCTATTTACTCTATGCAAGAGCTCCTCACGTTTAAGAAGCCCGTCGTATAGCCCGTTTACGCAAACTGGCTTCTCAAAGCCGCTCGAAAGAACACTACGATCTGCATCATCGTGCAGTTGCTTACTGCCCTGGAGACTCCGTCTGGCTTTGGACTCCTATTCGCAAGCGAGGATTACATGAGAAGTTTCTCTGCAAGTACAATGGCCTCTTCGTCGTGTTGGACCAACTGAATGACGTGAATTACGTCATCGCCAAAGTCACGACGGATAACCGCCGATGCCGCAAGACACAAGTTGTTCACGTGGCTTGCCTGATGCGCTGTCATCTTCGATCTGCCTAACTTTCTCGAGGACGAGAATCGTTCACCCAGGGGGAATTGTTACGCCGCGTAGCGGCGCACTGACAAGCAGCAGAAGCCGAAGAAGAAGAAGCAGAGGAAGCGAGGCACGCGCAGACTGATCCGGGTCTTCTGAGCCGTGTGCGTCCGTCCTTCATACGAGGTTCACTTGTATTAAAACCATTTCATCCGTTACAATATCTACGAGTCATCCCTAACAAACTGCGCCTTTGGAAGCTCTGCTTGCCTGACTAACCAGTTTAAATCGGAAATAAGTTGGAGATAATATTTTCCGATTCGATGAACTGAATGAATTGTTTACTGCCGGTATCCTCGTTGGCGTGCATCTTTTCATTCTAGCTCAGTCCTAATTAGTTGTTGATAAAAGTCACAAATTTTGGCGCACACAGGATTTCCTGTTCTTACCGTGGATTCATCTGACGTTTCTGCAGATAACGTCCTCGATAAAAAAAATGCAATAGCAAAATAAAACACATCTGCTGCAGCGCGCAAAAGACTACATGAATAAATTTCGGGTCCACCTAAGCGTAGAGCTGAAGGAATATAGGTACCAACAATTGCAGCAGCAGCAGCGGAACCGGAGCCTGAGTCAAGAGCGCCGAACCAGGTGGCTGAGCTCGGAGCGGGACCATGGCCGCTCCTCGAGCCAAGGCCGTAGCATAGTGCAAGATCGCAGCAGAGTCGATCCAGGGATGATTCTTTCCCGCCGCTAAACCGGTCAACGGCCAAGCTGGAACAGCAACAGCAGCAGTCGCAGAAGCAACAAGAGACAAAGGGCGGCGTTAAGGTGAGCTGGGGAGCGGGCCCTCCAAACTTACTGTTTACGCACTCGGATCAAAAGAATATTACGCGTAACTCGGAAGAGGTTAAAGCTCTCAGAGAGGAGAATGTATATCTCCGTAAAAAAGTCAATGACTTCATTAAAGAGATGCAGGCTTAAAGAACAGGGCAGGTGCCGTGACCCCCGATCCCGCCGGTCGAAGTGCAACGACCCCCGTCCGCCTTAGACTTGAGCCCCGAGGAATTAAGAGCTTTCATGCAGCACGTGGAGGATTTCACGGTTCGCATCAAAGAAGAGTTTCGCCAAACTCATGCAAGATTAGATACTATGTATGTCAAAACCAACTTATTAGAACAGAAAGTCACGTTAATAGAGCAAAAAGTTGCGTGGCAGGACCACGTCAAAAGCCAAAATACGCGACGAATAACAAACGAGGCTCGGGACAGGCTCATACAAGAGCGCCGTTTCGGCACTGAAGGCTCCAATCCGAACAACGCCCAAAGCCATGGCTAAACAAATACCACTAAAAATCTGGCAATGGAAATGGAGGGGGTACCGCCAAAAACAGGGACTCCTAATGCAGTTTCTACTCACGTAAGACTCCACACCCGATATAATAGCTTTACAGGAAACTAACACGACACCAACACTCAGGGGATATACGTGCTACGATATCGAACGCATGGCAACCCTGGTGAGCGAAAAGTTGGTAACCATAGCCCATGACCCGATTCCCAACACAAAACGTGAGCACATAGTGACGGAAATTATTCCCAAAAAGAAGGAAAAGAGTGTGTTTCTCGTAAACCTCTATAGCCCGCCTCGCCAGCGGGACGCGAATTTTCATAAACTTTTTCTAGTGCGAGCAAACTTGCTAAAAGCAACACGCTGCTAATTGTAGGCGACTTTAACGCTCGCGGACAGCAATGGGGATACCCCACAAATAATCGGAAAGGTACAGAAGTCGAGGATGCGGCGGAAGCGATACAATGTACCCTCTTAACAGACGAAACTCGACCCACGCGCCTTGGCAATTCTGTCTGCCAGGAATCGTGTCCGGACTTGACTTTTGCCAGGGGGGCGAATCATGCAATGTGGAAGAGTCTGCTGGAGAATCGAGGCAGTGACCATTATATCTTGAAGATCGCGATAACAGCCACCAACATCAAGCGCAAGCTCGGCACGGCCAAGATCACGAACTGGCCCGCCTTCCGCAAGGCGTGCACGGACCTGGAAGGGGGGATTACTTCCATAGATGATTGGTGTCAACAACTCAAAGACATCCAGAAGCAGTGCTCTCAGGAAGTGGATCGCACCGAGCAAACACCAGAGGTGGACCCTCGGCTCCTCAGGCTATGGGAGGCACGCCGAGGGCTCACCAAGCACAGGAACAAGCAGCGCTTTAACAGGAAACAAAAGCTGAAGATTGCAGAAGTCACCAAGATAGCGGAGGAGTACGCAGCCCAACTGGCCAGACAGAGCTGGCAGCACTTCAGTAGCTTGCTGGACGGCACCCTCAGCACGGCCAAAACGTGGCGTATACTCAAGACCCTCCTCGACCCTATCCAAACCAGGGCCGGAAGCGGGAAAGCTATCCGCAGACTCATCCATACCTTCGAAAGTACGGAGGAGCAACTGTTAGATAAAGTAAAAGAGAAATGCTACGGCACGACCTTACCTGCAGCATACCCGAAACTATACCTGGGAAGGCCGAACACCCACCTGGAAAGGCTGATCACCAGGGAAGAAGTGTTCGCAGCCATAAAGGTATGCAAGCGCAACAGTGCGGCGGGTGCAGACAAGATTCATAATGCACTCATACGCAACCTCAGCGACGGGGCGGTCGGCCAATTGACCACCTTGCTGAACGGGCACTGGGCCGCAGGAACGGTTCCTGAAGAGTGGAAGCAGCAGAGGTCGTAATGATCCCAAAACCGGGTAAGAAACTCTAGATCGAAAACCTTCGACCTATCTCGCTAACCTCCTACCTAGGCAAGCTCTACGAGCGTGTCGTTACTCGGAGGCTCCAAAATTGCAAGCAGGACGAAGACCTGTGCCCCCACAGCATGTTCGGCTTCCGAGCTCACCTCTTCACCCAGGACGCCCTCATATAATTCAAAGAGGAAGTCCTCACCAATGTCCCGAGCGCTGGCGAGAACGCGGTCATGGCCCTCGATATTAAAGGGGCCTTTGAAAATGTTAGTCACGCGGCTGTAATGGAAGTACTCGACCACCTCCACTGTGGCGAGAAGATTCACAGCTATGTGAAGGCCTTTCTCTGCAACCGAACTGCAACGGTGGGGCTCGGAGACCTTCGCTACGATAAATTCTCGACCCCCAACAAAGGCAGACCACAAGGGTCCTTCATCTCACAACTACTTTTCAACGTGGCTATGATCGGACTCGCTAGACGACTTGAGAAGATCGAAGGCATACAGCACGCCATGTACGCTGACGACTTCATGGTTTGGGTTACCTTCGGGTCGCTCGGCCATAAAGAAGAACGACTGCAAGCAGCGGCTACCTTCGTAGAAGAATATGTCCGTGCACGAGGTCTCGCCTGCTCCACAGAAAACTCCGAACTCCAGCGAGTTCACAAAGGGAATCACAAACAAGGGACCCTCAATGTCTCCCTCGAAGGACAGCTACTTCCCGAACGAGGCAAGATACGAGTCTTAGGAATGTGGCTTCAGAGCAATCAGCGATACGGCCATACGCTCGGCCTTCTCAAGCAATCGACCACTCAGGTCGCCAGGATGATCACGCGTGTGTCGCAGAAGCGGAACGGTATGCGAGAGGGGGATAGCCTGCGCCTGGTTCAGAGCGAGGTACTCAGTCGCGTGGGCTATGCCCTCCCGTATTTCAACCTCAACAAAGGAGAAGTGGAAAGTGCAGATATCATCATCCGCAAAGCTTACAAGACAGCCCTGCACCTACCAATGAACACCTCCAACGCAAAACTAGTAGCTCTTGGCATTCACAACACATTAGAAGAGATCAAAGAAGCCCAACTGGTCACGCAGATAGCCAGGTGCCAGCAGACTTCTACGGGGCGCTCGCTCCTTAGGCGACTGGGGCTAGGTGCAACTACGGAAATCGAGAATCGTACTGCGAGCACACTGGACGCAATTCGCTAGACGCTAAAGGTTAGCTCCCTTCCCCGGAACATGGACCCCAACTTGCATGTGGCCCATAGAGCAGCCCGGGCGAAGTATGTACAAATAAATTTTGCTACAAGACCCACAACGGTATACACGGACGCGGCTCCGTATACAGGAAGCTCACATAACAGTGCAATGGCGGTAGCTATTGATTCCAACCTCAAGGAACTAGCTAGCGCCTCAGTCAGGGATTGCAGGGTAAGCGAAGGGGAGGAGCTGGCCGTTGCTCTAGCGGTGGTAGCCGGGTATCGAAGCAACACGTCCCTTACCATTCTTACAGATTTGAGAGAAGCGTGCCGTAACTACATGAACAGCCGCATAGGTCGCGCCGCGCTCAGGCTCCTCCAGAGCGCGACCCCATCAAACATTAAACACAACATCTACTGGGTGCCAGGACACACCGACATAGCGGAAACGAACGCGCCGATGAGGTAGCTGGAGGGTACACAAGCCGAGCTTCCTCCCAATCGGACGATCTACCCGAGCTAGTCGGCCCTACGTACTCAGACATTCTGAACTACTATAAGGGGGTACGGATCCGCTATCCGCCGCCTCATCGGGATCTAAAACAATGAGGCAGTGTACTGGCGAAGACTGCAGACAGGAACATTCCCTAACCTGCATATCCTAAGCAAAATTTTCCCGTCACAATATCGGGACACCTGCCTATGTTGTGGTAGCAAAACTTCGTTATACCACATCACGTGGCAATGTAGGAATAACGATAGCTTTCGTAAAGACCAGAGTGCGGAACAGTGGGAGAGCCGGCTCTCCAGCGGCGATTTGGATTGCCAACTAGGTCTGATCCAGCACGCGCAGCGAGCAGCGAAGCTCACCGGAGCCCTGGAATAGGGACACCGACCCTGTGAGAAGACGGAAGATGGACCTCTTCTGCTACTAGCACAAGACCTTCCTAGAGAAACTAACGTATTTCCTATCCTATCCTATCCTATCCTATCCTAGGTACCAAATTTCGATTTCATTTTTATTCTTGGTAATCCGACATATTTGTATAAAGATTACCACACAGATTTCGCCTACAACCGCTGAATTATTTGTCATTAAAATCTTTTCTCACCAGTTTTGGTTTCAACAGTCGAGCAATGTCTATGACGTCAATCAAGTCTAGGCCACATGACGGACGGGAAAACATATAATCATTCGTTCTTAACTGATTGTCATTCCTCGTTTTGAGGGTTCTGGGTTTAGTATCATGGTGGCAAAAAAATGGCAGTAGTTTAGCTCTGGT
This sequence comes from Amblyomma maculatum, assembly GCF_055883805.1. Classification (NCBI taxonomy): domain Eukaryota; kingdom Metazoa; phylum Arthropoda; class Arachnida; order Ixodida; family Ixodidae; genus Amblyomma; species Amblyomma maculatum. Next base: position 164,796,559 of record NC_139345.1, on the reverse strand, counting down.
TAAACCTGGTAAGTTGCGCAAGCAATACTGCAATATTGCGCCGATGCTTCTCCTTGTAAGACTGCATATCAACTGATTTACCCCGACGCAAACTCCTATTTCTCTCTTTCCACTTTCACTCCTGTTAGCGATCGTCTTTTTTATTACTGCGCAATTCCTTACCCTGGGCAGCGGCCGTCCGCCTCTTGGGCCTTGAGTGGTGCATCCCGACCACCGCTTTGGCGCACGTGCCTGAATTTCGACGCGCGCATGCAACATTATTTATATTTATATTTATAGGAAGGGAAAGGCGAGGTAACTGTCTCACTTGTTTTCTGTCCACACCGCAACCGCGCCGTAAGGGAAGAGAGGAAGGTGGGAGTGAAAGTGGAAAGAGAAAAAGGAGTCGTAGTGGAGGGCTACGGAGTAATTTCGACCACCTGGGGATCTTTAACGCGCGCTGACAACGCATGCAACATCGGACCTTGCTTGCTTGCATCGCATGCGGTGAGAGAGTGCGTTCCGGGGAACGCCAGGAGTGCGAAGTGCGAGAGGACGGGATAGAGCGGTGCGTCAGCTTTCGTTCTAATTCTAACACTCCCCCCTTCCTCCCTTTCCTTACGGTGTATTTCCGGTGTCGATGTAGCTGCGGCTCGAAGTCAAGCGTGGCATCCGCCGGGTATACGCGATGGCTCGAAACCTGACGCAGTATTCAGTTCAGTTCAGTTCAGTCGTTCAGTCGTGTCCGACTCTTCGTGACCCTATGGGCCATGTCACGCGACGCTTTCCGGTCTCTCACTATCTTCCTAACATCACATAACTTCATCTGCAGTGCCTCGAGGATGCCATCTAACCATCGCGTTCGCTGCCTACCCCTTCTCCGGCGACCCTCAACCTTTCCCAACATCAAATCTTTCTCCAGCGACTCCTCTCTTCTCATCAGATGACCAAAGTAGCTGAGCTTTAACTTTAGAATTTGACCCTCCAATGAGCAGTCAGGGTTTATGGTCGACAATATCGACTGATTTGATCTTCTGGCCGTCCAAGGAACTCTCAAGAGTCTTCGCCAGCACCACAATTCAAACGCGTCAATTTTTCGGAGGTCAGCCTTTTTCACAGTCCAATTCTCGCATCCATACATCACAACTGGAAAGACCATAGCACGAGTTATACGGATCTTGGTTGGCAGACTAATGTCTCTGCTCTTTACTAGGTGGTCAAGGCTAACCATTGCTCTCTTTCCCAGAAGCAGGCGTCTCCTAATTTCATGGCTGCAGTCTCCTTCCGAGGTAATCTTGGAGCCCAAGAACAGAAAATCTGTCACAGCTTCCACTTCTTGTCCATTGATGCTCCAGGACTTGATAGGGCAAGACGCCATGAGGGCAAGACGTCTTTTTAATGTTGAGTTTAAGCCCAAACTTCTCACTCTCTTCTTGTACGCGCATCAGAAGCCTCTTGAGTTCCACTTCACTTTCTGCCATTAAAGTGGTGTCATCCGCATATCTAAGGTTGTTGAAACGTTTTCCAGCAATCTTCACTCCAGCTGAAGACTCGTCCAGACCGGCCTTCCTCGTGATGCACTCTGCATATAGGTTAAATAGGCAGGGCGACAGTATGCAGCCTTGCCTCACTCCTTTCTCAATCGGAAACCAATCAGTAAGACCATGCCCAGTTCTGACTGTGGCCTCTTGCCCTTCATACAGGTTCCTGAGGAGACAGATGAGGTGAATTGGAACTCCCATCTCTTGGAGAGCTTGCCACAATCTGCTGTGATCTACGCAGTCAAACACTTTCGCATAATCAATAAAGCAGAAGTAGACGGGTTTCTGGAACTCTCTTGCTTTTTCCATGATCCAGCGAAGGTTGGCAGTTTGGTCTCTAGTTCCTCTGCCCTTTCGAAACCCAGCTTGCACGTCCGGAAGCTCCCGATCCACATACTGCTGCAGCCTACCTTGGAGGATTTTCAACATCACCTTGCTAGCATGCGAAATAAGCGCGATCGTGCGGTAGTTGGAACAATCTTTGGCACTGCCTTTCTTTGGAATGGGGATGTAAACTGACCTCCTCCAATCATGTGGCCACTGCAGGGTTGTCCAACTCTTCTGACATAATGTATGCAGAATGTTAACAGCGTCATGGTTGAGGTTTTGAAGCAACTCAGCTGGAATGCCATCAATTCCGCTAGCTTTGTTCTTAGCAAGGCTGGCTAAGGCCCATTCAACTTCACTCTTCAGGATGCCCGGCTCTAGATCAGTAATCACAACCGTATTATGTTGGGTTTGCACATTCGGGTCCTTCTTGTACAGTTCTTCTGTGTATTCTCGCCACCTCTTCTTTATCTCTGAGGCTTCAGTGAGGTCCTTGCCTCGTTTGTCTTTTATCACGCCTAGCTTAGCACAGAAGCTTCCTTTGATATCTTTGATTGTCTTATACAGAGCTCGTGTGTTCCTTAATTGGCTGTTGTCCTCAACTGCTTGGCACTGTATGTTCAGGAAGGCATTCTTATCTCTCCTTGCTACTTTCTGAAAATCCGCATTGAGAACCTTGTATCTTTCTCTTTCCCCCATAACTTTTGCCATCCTCCTTTCCTCAGTTATTTGCAAAACCTCTTCAGATAACCAGTTTGCTTTCTTGCATTTCTTTTGCTTTGGAACTACCTTAGTAGCAACTTCTTGTATTATATCACGAACGTCAGTCCACATCTCTTCGGGCTCTCTGTCTTCTAGATCTAATTCTTGAAATCGATTCCTCACTTCCACAGCATATTCTAATGGAATTTGATCCAGAACATACCTGAAAGGCCTTCTAGTTTTCTGCGTTTTCCTCAATCGAAGCTTAATTTTGGCAACAAGAAGCTGATGATCGGTATTGCTTACGCAATAAAACGACAGAGGCGCTGTTATAGAGCTGCTTTCTCAACGCTCATGTCATCTAGATTAGACGGATGTCATAGCTGTCGGTGGACAGTTGAAACCAAGGCGGAATCGTGTCTGAAAGCCAGGACAGCAGCTTGGGCTTGTTGGTTATTACTCTGTGTTTTTTGCGCTGTTACCTGATAAAATAAGAAAGCAAATCTGAATAAATGTATTTATTGGTCGTGAGCAAATATATACTGTCATGTATTCTAATAGTATGCATATATTTTGAAGACCTAAAACAAACTTTGGGAGCCCTTCCATGGAATGCGAAAGCATGAGCGTTGGCTGTTCTTTATACTCCTGGAAGGTCATGACTTGGCACGGTTTAGTCTAATGGTGCAGGACTTTTGAGTTTTGACTGGGCATTAGTCATGCTCATGACTTTGACTTACAAAATTCATGGACTTCTTATTATGCACATTCGATCCTGATCTGACTGACTCATGACGAGCAACTATGACTCAAGACTAAGCTATAATAATTCACGCGGTAGAGCTAGGCACGACATGACATTTATATGCCACTTGTATTTACGATTAGATGTATGCACTGAGGGAAAAAGCGGGCAATATGAATTCTAACATGGACAAGATAACCAAGGTAGCCGAGGAGTTCTATACGGATCTATACAGTAGCCAAAGTAGTCAGAAAAAAATTAGATTAGCTGTAGTGAAGAGCGATCAGTAACCCAGGATGACGTTGAGAAAGCCTTAGAAGCTACGAAAAGGAGAAAAGCAGCTGGGGAAGATTAAGTAACTACAGATTTGATGAAGGGTGGAGGGGATATCAGGCTAAAAAACTCTGCCCACTCTGTATATGAAGTGTTTGATGACATCAAAAATACTGCAATCATGGAAGAACGCTAGCATTATCCTAATTTATAAGAGAGGTCTAAGGTCTAAGGACTTGAAAAGCTACAGAATAATTAGCTTACTATCATTTACGTACAAGGTATTTACTAAGGTAATTGCTAGTATGATCAGGACGACCTTAGACCTTAATCAACTAAAGGATAAATCAGGACTTCGGAAAGGGTACTCTGCCATTGATCATATCCACACTATCAACCAATGATAAAAAAGGGCTCAGAATATAACTAGCGCATACAGATAGCATTCACTTACTACGAGAAAGCATTTGACTCGGTCGAAACCTCTGCAGTCATGCAGGCATCGTGAGATCAGGGTGTAGGTGAGCTATATATGAAAGTATGGAAGATATCTATATACACAACCACAGTTGTGTACATAGAAAGTGATAAACTTTTCATTAAGAAAGGTGTTAGGCAAGGAGAAACCATCTCCCCAGTGTTATTTACAGCTTGCTTAAAGGTGATTTAAATACATGGAATGGGAGCAGTTATGCATCAGGGCCGATGGAGAATATCTCTGTAATCTGCGATTCGGCGGTGACGAGCCCTGTTGCGTAACTCAGGGGACCAATGATTAATGATCTAGACAGGAAAAGCAGAAAGGTAGGCCAAAATATTAATATGCAGAAGACTAAAGTAATGTCGAACAGCCTGAGAAAGGAACAGCAGTTTACAATAGATAGCGAAGCACTGGGAATAGTATGCTTAGCACAGGTAGTAAACGCAGATCCGGGCCACGAAAGGGCCATAAATAGCAGAATACGGAGCGAATTTGGAAGGTACTCACACATTATGACTAACAGCTTACTGGAATCACCGCATAGGAACGTGTGTAATAGTTGCAGCGTACCGGTGCTCATATAGACCGTTTTCGCGGCGAGCAGGAAAATAGCCTCGAACCGGAACGCGCTACGCGGCTCCTCCTGTCTGGTATGTGGGGACGCGGGGATAGCAGCGGGGCGGCAGAGCATTCTACGGAGAAAGGGCACACGTTGCAGTCTTTTGCACACATAGTGTCGTGAATAGCCGCAAAGTATCTAAGCCGATTAGATGACGTGAGCGATGTGCTTTCTTTCCCTGTTCTTTCTTCTTTCGCCCCTTTCTTTCCTTCATTTCCCTGATCGTTTCATTTCCGCCGGCCGCAGTTTAGCTGCTAATAAGCTCCGCGGTTAACGCAATCTTTTTTTTTTTCTTTTTTACTCAGTTGTTTGCATTAACAAAAAAATAACAACCAAAAGGAGATGATTAACAGAAAATAAAAGATTAAAAGCGGTGGTATGCGCGTGTGTTTCTCTACACTGTTCCACTTGCAACTCACTCAATTGGGCGAGACGAGCAGCTTCTGAATTTCAAGCCCCAACCGAAAATGTTTCGCTTTGGCAGCCTTTCGTGTGAGTTCCGAACACTGTATTTGTAGAGTAGGGACCGGAAAAACTGAATACCCGTGCAACAACGGCAGACTTTGGGCAACAAGCGGATGATATTCCTTGCTGCAAATATTTACGAGATGCCGCCAGGTAAAGAAGAACTATTTAGATTCAGTCACCTGAGGTTAATGCAAGTATGAAAGAACCTGTCCCACTTGAGGACAACGATATGCTAATAAATTGGTTGTCAACTTATTTAGTGAAACAGCGCTAAAATAATTTTTTTAAACACGCATCTCGTAAGATTTTGCTGCCGATAATAAATGGGAATATGATCATCGGAATAGCAGCGATTGCTTGCAGTAAGCAAACCTTGCGACGAAAAATGGACTATATAATTGTTGACAAAAATGAGGTCATTATGGGACATAGTTTAAGGTCCCTATTCCATAGGTATCATTTGTTCATTTTATCTTGTATTTTGATGTGACGGCAGCGTCAGACAAACGCAACTAACGTCCAGTCACAGAAATTGCAGGATAGTAGCTTCCGCTGTTGACAAGTCATCGTCACTCCCCGCACATACCGGCAAACAGGTGGTTGAGTCATGTAGGCATTGCTGAAATCCGACTGCCTGGTAGTGGACGCTTGAACACCCTGCCTGATTGTCACCCAACAAAAGTAGCCAGGGTAGAGTAAATGGATAATGGATATTTAAGAATAGAACCCCAGTGGAGGTGTGGGAACTTCCGCAGTAGCCGCTCAAGCAGTAAAGAGTATATGAATGATCGGTTGACCCAACAAATCTAGAACGATTAGCATTGCTCCTAAACATGACATGAAACGGCTACATTCGATTTCTTTCTTTCCTCAAATTATTACGTTAAGCCGTCTCTAGAAATCATTTAAGAATAAAAAGTAGATCGAAAGCTGCCATCACTGCCAGTGGTGCGCCGCCGCCTCTCTGTGACACATAAAAGTTACACACTAATTGTAATCAGGCTTGTAGCCTTCAGCCGACCTGATCAGGAGCATAATTTTTTGTCATTTCTGTCCGAATGGCTTAGCTGCTACTGAAAACTTTTTTTTTTAGCTAGGTACTTTCAGAAAGCAAAAATTTGCACGCGAAAGCTCCAAAATGTCGATTTCCGCTACTTGTCGTCTGTTCCGCGGATGGGACCCCACATACCAGCATGGCAATTGTTCACAACTCGGCCGCTAGATAGCGCCACATACACAAAATGGCAGCGCCCATGATACAACGGTCTATAAGGGGTTTAAACGTGGAGGTTAATGAATATGGTTCTATTAAGTTGAGTACAACACAGAGGGCTTTGGAACGAAAAATGGTAGGGGTAACGTTAAGATGTAGGAAACGAGTAGAGTGGGCTAGAGGAGTTACTCACGTAACTGACATTCTAGTCGAAATTAAGTGAAAAAATGGGCATGAGCAGGACATGCAGCGCGGAGAGAGGATAACCGATGCAGTAGTGAATTGGATTCAAAGGAAATGGAAGCGTAGAAGGGGGCGGGAGAAAGTTACGTAGGTGGATGACGTTAAGAAGTTCGCAGAGGTGAAATGGATGGAGCTAGCACAGTACCGGGTTATTTGTAGAGACTTGTTAGAGGTCTTCGCCCTGCAGTGGGTATTATCCGGCTGATTATGTTAATAACGCCATTACGTACACATTCATGACTACCAGTCTGATCGCAGTGTGACGTCGTATCATAAGTTTCATTTGGTTACATTTTCTGCTTCCACTTTTTGGGGGCACGTTTTCGCAGACATAGCCAAGTAAGGCTTTCGACTTGAAATTGTTTACATGGCTCCTGCTAGCAGAAACGTTTGCTGGAGTTTTGTATGTGCAGAATTTCTGAAAGACGAAACTTTCTAAACAGCTTTGGTTTATAAGAACAGTATTTTAAAGCAAGAACAAATGCAACTCTGTATTCCACCGCCGGCGTGGAGCAGAGATTAGGGCGCTCGACTACTGTGCCCAGGGTTGCGGGATCGAATCCCGGCCTCGGCAGCCACTTTTCGATGGAGGCAAAAAGCTAGGCGCCGGTGTGCTGTGCGATTTCAGTGCAAGAACCCCAGGTGGTATAAATTTCCGGAGTCCTCCAATATGGCGTCTCTAATAGCCTGAGTCGCATTGGTACGTTAAAATCCAAAACCAAATCAAGCTCTGCATTTGGCTCATGGCGGCCTTATATTTACTTATGCGCGATCGAGCCCGACACAGTAGACATCACCCAGCGGCAATCGAATTGTAAATCACGTCATTTAACGTGGCACATTGGCACCCAAGCCATGTGGGCACCGTTTTGGAGAGCGCAAGGAATAACTGAGATCACCCAGGGTCTTTTAACGTGCGATCGCATCTCACAGCACACTGGCGGGTTTGTGTTTCAGTGAAACGCAGCCGCATCACTCTGACCAACGATCTGGAAATAAGGAGCCTAACGGAAGGTGAATGAGTAACGGGGCTCCCACTCATCGAAATGAAAAAAAAAAGTATATATATATATATATATATATATATATATATATATATATATATATATATATATATATATATATATATATATATATATATATATATATATATATATATACATATATATATATAGATATATACAGCATATGCTGCTTTACATGCCGTGACTTGGTTACTTCAAGCGGGCTTGTTTTAAACGACGCGTGACTAAAGGTTGCCCGAAGATCGCCGTTTCCAGTCCATATTCCTCATTCGCTGGAACGCATTACGCGGAAAGTGCACCCTTTCTCTTCTTAAAACTTTTGAAGTCTGCATAGAAAGTTGAGGTGAACATGTGGCAGCGCAGCACCAATTTCATGTGATAGATATTGGCAGTTGCTGATATTGACGGCACGTTTGCCTTACTGAAACAATTTAACAGATAGAAATACTGAAGGACTTATGTTGCAATTTATTTAAAAAAAAAGAAATTCCCGTCAAATGTAAGGCTAGTAGGAAAAAAAAGGTGATTTGTGACCTTCCTAACTGTTGCAATTTATTTTAAAAAAAAGAAATTCCCGTCAAATGTAAGGCTAGTAGGAAAAAAAGGTGATTTGTGACCTTCCTAACTGTTGCAATTTATTTAAAAAAAAGAAATTCCCGTCAAATGTAAGGCTAGTAGGAAAAAAAAAAGGCGATTTGTGACCTTCCTAGCTGAAAATAATTTTAGACACTTCAAAGTAAATTCAACAAAATTCCATCTTTTCACTCCAGCAGTAACAAGCAGGTAAAAAGAAGTCGATTTTGTTTCATCCTGTTAAGTGCCTTGTGCAGAAATGTAGTGTGTTTTCAATGGAATTTTTTGCAGGAATTATGCCTACTCGAAATCAGTAGCCTTGGGCCTTTGAGTGTTAGCATTGCAGTGACTAGCATATGATTATTAACGTGAAAGCGTTAAAGGCTCCATTCACCAGAAAGTCCGGGCATAGGCGTCTTTGTAGGCGTCGACGTTTTGAGCGAGAAATCATCCGCGTAACGCTAGAAGCTGGTACTGTGACATGGCCGCGCACTAATTGGTTGCCCGACGTTAAGTTTGGGAGCCTTCAAACTCAAGTCTCTCCTTTTATATGCGAGGGTGAAATGATCAGCCTGTCGGGACCCTTGCCTTCTGAATCAGGCACACTGTTTCTTGGCGACGTAGGCGTACACTCATACGGCTTAGTTAAAGCGGGGATTTATATGTTGGGTACTAGCTTACGCTGTCTCATCATACACTTAAAAGCGGAGCTTAAGTGTCCCTCATAATTTTAAAGCGTGTCATTTTTTTTCAGCGGTGCTATCTGAAGACGCTGCGGATGAGGTTGGAACGTCTACAGTGTCTCTTGGTAAGACGGTTCTCTCGTTGTAGAAAGGACAGGTCTGATGAAGCTGCTAAGGCGGAAGGCAAAGGAAACTATTCTTTGATGCTCACTATGGTGTTTGACGTTAAATATGGAAGGAGATCGATACATATTTCCGATGTATGCAGCACCAGCAATGACAGCACTGAAGCAGCCACTCTGAATTGAATTCTTTGTCGAGTATCATTGAAAATTGCTAATGACAGTACTCACTGCCGTTGTGAACAAAACTATAGGAGCTTGATGTTTAATTACGTCTACACATGCAGGTCTTACCATGTCAGTGTATCCGATTACGTAAACAAACATTTGGAATAGAAAAACCTGCTGTTTTTCCTAAAGCTCGATGGGACCTTGAACGATAGCAGTGACCGCCAGTCTTCTTCTTCTTCTATCTTGGTAAATAGCACATACCCACGAAGGGGGATTGGCAGACCATCCTCCCTGCCGCGAACCTATTTAATTTCTTCTTCCTCTTCGCTAAGTTTGTTTTCTTTATTTACTGAGTTCACATGGTTCTGGAGTTAGGACAGCAGATATCTGGAAACCGATCAGTATTTTCTTACTTTCTTTTGTTATTATTTTAATAAATTAATAACTACTGCTTACAGCACCGTGATGTAAAAGCCTACTGTATGTGCTAAAGGATGGTTACGGCCTTAAGCCAAGGCGGAAGCCCGGGAAAGTAGGTACATATAAAAAAAGGTAAACAAGCGCAGAGCACGGAATGCAAAGTAGGATATGTAATACAACACGCTGCCAATAGGGTTACACACTAACAAGGGTGTTGTTTTCTACCTCCGTCCCGTGTTCTGCGCTGGTTTACCTGTGTGATTTTTTTTGCGGTCGCGCGCCCGTCCGCATCATCTCCTCCAGACGCTATTACTTGCGAGCAATAAAGCTTTCACCTTGGGTAGTGCCATAATGAGCAATCGAGGCAGAGGCTTGGCAGACTGTATTCATACGCAAGATCTCGTCAATATAAACGACGGCTCACCAGCGGTTCTACGCGGAACAGCCTACATCAGCTGCTTGGATGTGGCGTTTGTTTTCAGAAACCTCCATGTTTCTTGGTGTAGTGATATGGAAACACGTAGGAGTGATCACATACCAACGTAAGTATGCATCAAGTGTTTCACACCTGCCACTTCGCCTTGTGTGCAATGCACAGACTGGCCCGCCTTTAGGGCATCGGTGGAGACTTCCACCGTGGACCTCCGGTCACCATCTCAAATAAAGGGCCTCATTACCTCCTCTCTCAGTGAGAACACTCGCTATGTTTGTGTACCGGCGTCAGTGTCCAGCATCGACGTGGAATTCCAGCGGCTTCGTCCGTCGGCGGGATGAAAGAAAGTACAAAAGAACGAAATCTGCACAAGATCTCGCACTTTCTCGCCCAGCTAAACGAAAAGCTTTGCGCCACCTGGAGAGGTTAGGACGACAACGTTGGAGACAGTTCTGCTCATCACTCGATCTCCGTAAGCCCCTGTCACGTATCTGGCATGTTGCGAGAAGCTTGCGCACACCTCCGCAAGAAAGGCCCCGTTTTCGTGCCCTGGCCCTTTATCAACGCCACAATGAATTTGACGTAGCTGAAGATTTTTGTAAAATGGTTGTGGGCCGAAACCAGGCACAGTTACCAATTTCAGAGGTTTTTGCGCCACCTTGGCCGAATTATCAATACGACGTGCCCTTTACAATACCTGAACTAGACGCCGCTCTTGATTTTTGTTGATATTCATCTGCAGCTGGTCCTGACGCGATTACTGATTCAACCTTATCAAACCTAGGCAAGGATGGTAGAACTGCACTACTGAATTATTTCAATCATATATGGGCCTCTAGTACTGTTCCTGAACACTGGAAGATTAGCCGCCTTGTGGCTCTTTTGAAGACTGGAAAGCCCCTCTCGAACTTACCTCATACCGGTCAGTTGCCCTAGCAAGCTTTGTTGGAAAAGCTATGGAGCGAATGGCGCTGACAAGAATTGAGTTGTTTCTAGTGAGTAATGATCTTTATCCGAATATGATGACTGGATTTCGCCAGGGATGCTCTTCCATTGACTGCGTCATCGACCGTGTGGCGACCGTAGAACACGAAAAGCGTCACCGTCGACTAGTAGCTGCTGTCTGTTTAGATATAAAGGGAGCTTACGACAACGCCCTTCATGATGCTATTCTTGATGGACTTGACGACGTAGGAGTTGGTGGCTGGCTGTACTTGTATATCGTGAGGCATCTGAGTGGCCACTCTGTTTACATGACTGCGCCTGAAGGACATACTACCCGCTTTCAGGTCGGCCGGGGAGTTCCACAGGGAGGAGTCCTCAGCCCAACTTTATTTAATGTTGCGCTAAATGGCCAGGTGAGTGAACTGCCAACTAAAATCTACATAAGGGCATATGCTGATGACATCTGCATCCGGGCCTCTGGTTCGACGCGCCCACAACTTCGTACAAAATTGCAACGAGCTGTGTCATCGACATCAATGTACTTACGGCATCAAGGTTTATTTTTAGCGACAGAAAAGTGTGCACTGATCGCATTTACGGGAAAATGTGTCAGCCGCTACCTGATTACTCTTCATAGAGTCGTAATATCGTACGTCTCCAGGCACAGATTCTTGGGAGTAAGTATTGACCAGCGACTATCTTGTTGGGAACATATTACTATGGTGAAGAAAGGGCTAATTAATGTTTGCCATGTACTTCGTTTCATACCCAGTCGGAAAAAACTACAGAACATTTTTTGATTTTACGACAGAATTTTTGTGCGGTTTCTGACGGGAAACCTGTTGTGACAACAGAACATTCTGTAGTTCCATCAGGCATTTCTGTAGTTACAACAGAAAAATACTACAGAACTATAGACAACCGAAATATATTACAGAAAAACTACAGAACTACAGAAAAGTACTACAGAACTAGAGAAATTTATGACGTTTACGACAGAACTACAGAATATTTTGTCGTATTTTTGACACAGTTTTGTAGTTTATCTCGACTGGCTAGCTGGCATCAAATGGGGTTCAACGTAGCGCTCCTTAACACGGCTTTACAAAACTGTGTTGGCTACACCGGTACAATCACCCAATTCTCTCTAGTATGAGCATTTCCTGCTTGCAGACTTTAGAGAGCGTGCAAGCGCAGGCACTGAAAATATGCCTTGGACTGCCCAGATGCACCTCTAACAAAGGCACAATTGAAGAGGCACATGCTCGCGCAATATCCACATACTTGTCACACGAACCACTTCGTGTATATTTACGAGCACTTCCTAGACACCGTTTTCATCCATTCAGCAAGATTCTGGATGAGCGGCCGGACCGCAGTTTTACAAGTGCATTATGCTGCCATCAGTCGCAAGTACCGACAAGATATGCCCTCCCATATCGTCTCACCCAACCACCATGGACGATGGATAAACCTTTGGTGCATCCTCGTGCTCCCGGAATACTGAAGAAACTAATGGTGCCAATTAATTGACTAAAACAACCCACTCTGTCGCACGTTTGGTCAGAATATTCTAATTATATTTACGTATACACCAATGGATCTGTGTAAGCACAGACATCCGCTGCAGCTGTGTTCATACCAGCTCAGATAACACTAGGTTTCCTTATGGGACATACTTCTACATCAACCGCTGCTGAACTTGTGGCCATTCGGGCATATATACGCTACATCTTTGGGGAAGCACCCCAAAAATGGTGTGTATTCACAGACTCAAAGACTGAATTGCAAATTTTAGGAAACGTCGTACGCCACACTGCCTACCAGTCCCTGGCACTAAACATATGGAGCTCCTCGCATCTGCCCAATTGCAAGGCCACACGATAATGTGTCAATGGATCCCTGCCTACTGCGGGCTCCATGGGAGTGAACAGGCCGATGTTGAAGCGAAAAGCGCACTCATAAATGGCCTCCAAACAGCTGTGCCTTTTTCATGAGCGGATACTTCGTGCCTTCTTAAGAGTTGTATGAAGAATGCTACCGCAGCTTACTGGGCCCAGCCAGACACTCGACACAATCGTCTAAGAAGGCTGGATCGAACATTGAAATTTTATGTTCCGCGTGATATTCCGCGTCATCAGGCATGCTTGCTACATAGACTTTGTTTAAATGTGGCTTATGCGTACTTATATTTAATTGGAGAGGTGGTCTCGCCGGATTGTGCAACTTGTGGCATTACAAAGACTGTGGACCATATATTATTGATGTAGCCAGCGTATGCGTGCGAAAAATGTGTGCTAGCCACGTCCTTGAAGCGTTTGGACAAGGGGCCTCTGTCGAGGAACTGCTGCTGGGTGCTTGGCAGGACAAGGGGAAGGGTGTCCTGGCAGTGCGTGCTCTTTGCAGTTTTCTGTGCGCCACCGGACTTGATTCGCGCTTGTAAAGCAAGCTACTGTGCCTGTATATTGTGAGCACTGTGTGGCGCTTCATCTTCCACACGGCTGAACGTGCTGCTTCATCTTCATCCTGCTCCCTCTTGTAGACACCCATCGTCATCGCGAAGTGTGTTTGGCTGCAGTGTGCGACCAAGGCTTCAGGTCTGCAATAAAGCCTAATCCCCCAAGTCCGACCTTCGCGTTACCTTACACGTGGTGGAGGTGCGCCTTGATTTCCCCGCTGCTTCGTCACCTGCATCCACCTGGAGCTTCGTTCTGGCCGCCGTTTGACCCCGACCACCATCGTCATGACTCAAGAGGGCCACTCCGCTATTCCGGCTTCTACCAACTCGACCCCAGCTCCCCTTGCCACTTGGACTTTCAGTAGCCGTCAGCGCGACCCGCAGATGTTCGCCGGTGTCCGCGGCGACGACGCTGATGACTGGCTCGACAGCTACGACCGGGTCAGTGCTATCAACCGATGGGACGACTCTCTTAAATTAATTAATGTGTCCTTTTATTTGACGGATGTGGCCAAAACGTGGTTTCTAAATCATGAATCGACGATTCCGGACTGGGCTACATTTAAACAAAAGTTACGCCAGATTTTCTGCGCTCCTACTGTTCGCACGGAGTCCGCCAAGAAGAAGCTAGAAGCCCGACTTCAGCGGTCGAATGAGACCTACACCTCTTGTATCGGAGATGTTCTCGCACTTTGTCGGTGCATAAATGACACCATGCCAGAGGCCGAGCGGGTTCGGCACGTCCTTAAAGGTATTGGCCCACTCGCCTATAACGCCCTGGCCGTGCAGAACCCAACCACAATTGACGCCATCATATCGACTTGTCAACGCCTTGACGAACTAATGTCAATACGCCTGCAGCCTGATCCCACTTCAATTGGTTTCACTGCCGAAGCTGACCTCCGTGCGCTTATTCGCGGATTAATTCGTGAAGAGCTCTCGGCTCAAGGTAATTTGTGCCGCCCTGCATCTGAGCCACATAATTCAAGTGCCGGCCTGCGTAGCATTGTCAAAGAAGAGCTGGCCTCAATGACCTATTCCCCGCCAACATCGGTCGCTCCTACCATCTGTCAGGTGCCAACGTACGCCCAGATCACGTCCTTGCCGCCCGCAGTTGGAGCGCCTACGCCACCGGCGCCTACCACTGCTCATGTCGCTGCATTGGCACCACCTGCCGCGGCGCCGACATACTACCCCAACTGGCGCCCAGCCCGCCCTGTGTGTTATTACTGCGGGTACCGAGGCCATATTTCCCGCTTCTGTCGGCGCAGGCTCCAGAATGAACGCCGCGGCTACGAATCATTTGAAGCAGACTACCCTCCTCGCTTTTCCGGCTCTAACCAGCGTTCATTCCCTGATTATCACCGACGTTCATCACCCCCGCCAGAAAGCCCCGCTCCGCCTGCTGGTTACAGGCCTTCAAGACGCCGTTCTCCTTCGCCTTTTCGCCGCTCAACCTCGCCTCTCCGTCAAGCTTCTCTGACGACCCCCCGCCTGTCGGAAAACTGACCACTGCAGTTTTAGGAGGGAAAACTGCACTCTTCGGCCATCCCAAAAATCCTCCGGAATGTCCCTGGAATATTATTTTAGTGCGGGTTGAAGGATTATCTGTTGAGGCTTTGGTTGACACGGGCGCCGCTGTTTCTGTGATACACACTGACTTGTGCTCCCGCTTGCGAAAAGTGAAAGTGCCTTATGATGGACCTGAACTCCGTGGAGCTAATGGTGCAATAATTCGGCCTTCTGCTAAGTGCACTGTGCGAGTTTTTGTTGATGGTGTCCGCCACCATGTACAATTTACCGTGATGTCACCGTGCGCTCACCCAATTATTTTAGGCTGGGATTTTCTGTCTGCCGCATCAGCCAGCATTTCGTGTCGCGACAGGGTCATTTACATGAACGAGAGCGATACGTCTTCTGAACCTCCCGAGCCCCGTTATCGCCTGCTTGCCGCTACTAACTTAGTGTTGCCCCTGGATGCGAACAACTTGTCGCGCTTACTTCTACTGACATTGATAACGGATATGTGCTAATCGTGCCTTCTGATCGCCATCTGACCCGTGGAATCGCGATACCACCAAGTCTTGTTCGGTTTGAGCATGGCACAGCGCTTGTCGCTGCTTCGAACACTTCCCCAAAGCCCATTGTGCTGACTAAAGGGACATGATTTCCTTGTGTCCTGGACATTCACCCGGTGTCCCTCACCACCCTTACCGCCCCCTCTTCCTCACCAGCAGCTTCTTCCGATGCTTCTCTCTGTGTTTTCTTTGGCACCATCAATCCTGACCTTCCTGTGACGCACCGCCAAGCTTTGCAGGAATTACTTCGAAAACACCAAGCCTCCTTTAATGTCACTTCTCTGACCTTGGGCCGAACGTCTTCTGCGCAGCACCGCATTATTACAGAAGGTACTTCTATTGTTAGCCGCCGCCCTTACCGTGTTTCCTTATCAGAACGTAAAATCATAGAAGATAATGTGAATGATATGCTCCTGCGAGACATTATTCGGCCATCAGCTAGCCCCTGGTCATCTCCGGTCGTCTTGGTCAAAAAAAAAAAAGGATGGGTCCGTGCGTTTTTGCGTTGATTACCGCGCACTTAACAAAGTCGCTCGCAAAGATGTTTACCCTATGCCACGAATTGACGACTCCCTCGACTGTCTTCAGGACGCCGAATATTTCTCCACTTTGGATTTGCGTTCCAGTTACTGGCAGATACCGATGCACGAAGCCGACAAAGAAAAAACCGCATTCGCTACTCCCGATGGGCTTTACGAATTCAATGTCATGCCTTTTGGACTTTGTAATGCCCCCGCTACGTTTGAGCGCATGATTGACACTGTTCTTAGAGGACTTAAGTGGAAAACATGCTTGTGCTACCTGGGTGACATAGTTATTTTCTCTGCGACGTTTTCTGATCATTTATGCCGCCTTGATCAAGTATTAACGTGCCTGGCATCCGCCGGTCTCCAGCTGAACACAAAAAAGTGTATTTTCGCCAAGAAAGAAATCAAGATCCTGGGCCACCTCGTCAGCTGCGATGGCATTCGACCCGACCCTGACAAGCTTGCTGCAGTTTTGATCTTTGCACGCCCTCAGCGGACCAAGGAACTACGCAGTTTCCTTGGCCTGTCTTCGTACTTTCGCCGTTTCATTCGCAATTTCGCTACCATTGCTGCACCGCTCCACCGCCTCCTTACAGACTGTACTACTTTCTATTGGTCCGAAGAATGCGAAAAAGCTTTCCAAACCCTAAAGAATGCCCTCACTTCGGACCCTGTTCTCGCTCACTTCGACGACACTGCTGCCACCATTCTTCACACCGATGCCAGCAGCCTCGGTATCGGCGCCGTACTTCTGCAACGTGATACCGCTTCTCGGGAAAAGGTAATTGCGTTTGCCAGTCAAACTCTAACACCAGCGGAACGCAACTACACCATCACTGAGCAAGAGTGCCTCGCCGTCGTTTGGGCAGTTCAGAAATTCCGCCCCTACCTCTACGGCCGCCATTTCACGATCGTTACCGATCACCACGCTCTGTGCTGGTTATCAACCCTCAAAAATTTGACTGGACGCCTGGGCCGTTGGATTCTGCGCTTGCAGGAGTACCACTTTGATGTCATATTAAAATCGGGACGCAAACATCGAGATGCCGATGCTCTTTTCCGCTGCCCGCTATCAGAATCACCACCTAGTGCTTCCTCGAGCCTTCCTGCGTGCACCCTCGACGTCCCAATGTCATCCAGAGCTCCAAACATCACCTGTGCTACTCCTGCCGCTGCTCCAGATCGCTACGCCATTATTTCACACCAGCGAGCAGATCCCTTCTGTATTTCCCTAATCAACCTTCTCACCGGTGCTTCTCACCCTCCTACCGCTAGGATGCGCAGGCAACTCCAAAAGTTCAAACTTGACAACGGCGTGCTCTCCCGTTATATTTATTGCTCTGAAGGCACCCGTTGGGCCCCCGTTATTCCGAGAGCGCTTCGCACCCGTATCCTGGCGGCTTTCCACGATGATGCTACAGCCGGTCACTTAGGCTTTCATAAAACCACCGCGTGAAAACCCATTTCTTCTGGCCAGGCCTCGCCTCAAGTGTGGCAAAATACGTCGCCTCTTGTCTGCCATGTCAGCGCCGCAAACGGCCCACTTCTCCTCCTGCTGGCCTACTACAGCCGCTACCTTGCCCTTCTACTCCTTTTGCCGTTGTTGGCATAGGCTTATACGGGCCACTTCCATTGTCCGCACGAGGTAATCGCTGGATCGTCACCCCCACGACCACCTAACAAGCTACGCTGAGACCGCTTCCCTGCCTAATGGCTCAGGACATGAGGTCATAGGGTCCCTCAAGTGCTTCTCAGCGATCGTGGTCGGACATTTCTGTTGAAGATTGTAGCCGAAGGTATTGAGGCCTCAACCACACATCACAAATTGACCTCCAGCTATCACCCGCAGACCAATGGGTTGACTGAGCGGTTCCACCGCACTCTTTCTGACATGTTGTCTATGTACATCGACCAGGACCACCGAAACTGGGACGTAATACTTCCTTTTGTTACGTTCGCCTACAATACGGCTGTACAGCGGACCACAGGTTACACCCCGTTTTTCCTCGTTTACGGCCGTTCTCCCGCTACCTTTCTTGACGCCTCTTTTCTTTCTACACATGCCAGTTCCTCATCCTCTCTTCCTGACCAGTTCCTTTCCCGAGTGGCCAAATCTCGCCGGCTTGCTCGCGTCAACACGGAAGCTAGCCAGGAAGACCGCAAGTGCCGCTATGATGCAACCCATCGCCAAGTTTCGTTCCGTCCCGGTGACGAGGTGTTACTTTGGACCCCATTACGCACTCCTGGCCTTTGTGACAAGTTACAGTACCGTTACATTGGTCCTTACACAGTTTGGGCAAAAACCTCCCCGGTCAACTATCGCGTCTCCCCTGTTTACCCTCCTCCGGACTGTCGTTACCGTGGCACTGAAGTTGTCCACGTTTCACGTATGAAACCTTTTATTCGGCGCAATCCTGCGCACTAATTGTGGCCAGGCTGGCCGCTTGAACTGCGCGGGCGAAATAGTGTGAGCACTGTGTGGCGCTTCATCTTCCACACGGCTGAACGTGCTGCTTAATCTTCATCCTGCTCCCTCTTGTAGATACCCATCGTCATCGCGGAGTGTGTTTGGCTGCAGTGTGCGACCAAGGCTTCAGGTCTGCAATAAAGCCTAATCCCCCAAGTCCGACCTTCGCGTTACCTTACAATATATTGTCACGTCTCGACAGAACGCCAAGGAGGGCCGAAATATAAGACGGTTTGATTAGTGGACTAGAACGAGTCTTGAGCTCAAGCTTCCTCCTTCTTTCAGCTCGCGCTTGTGTTCCCATAGTCGTCATCTTTTGCTTCGTCTTCTATGCGGCAATATATTTCATATGCCTTCTCCCACATCGTCACCCAACATGATCTCCTTTCTTCTCTTCTCCCTCTTCCCAGTGCAGAGTAGCAGGCCAGATTTGAATTATTCCGTTCAACGTCTCTTCTTTTCCTTTGAATAATAAACCTACCTACCTACCTACCTACCTACCTACCTACCTACCTACCTACCTACCTACCTACCTACCTACCTACCTACCTACCTACCTACCTACCTACCTACCTACCTAACCTACCTAACCTACCTAACCTACCTACCTACCTACCTACCTACCTACCTACCTACCTACCTACCTACCTACCTACCTACCTACCTACCTACCTACCTACCTACCTACCTACCTACCTACCTACCTACCTACCTACCTACCTACCTACCTACCTACCTACCTACCTACCTACCTACCTACCTACCTACCTACCTACCTACCTACCTACCTACCTACCTACCTACCTACCTACCTACCTACCTACCTACCTACCTACCTACCTACCTACCTACCTACCTACCTACCTACCTACCTACCTACCTACCTACCTACCTACCTGCCTACCTGCCTACCTGCCTACCTACCTACCTACCTACCTACCTACCTACCTACCTACCTACCTACCTACCTACCTACCTACCTACCTACCTACCTACCTACCTACCTACCTACCTACCTACCTACCTACCTACCTACCTACCTACCTACCTACCTACCTACCTACCTACCTACCTACCTACCTACCTACCTACCTACCTACCTACCTACCTACCTACCTACCTACCTACCTACCTACCTACCTACCTACCTACCTACCTACCTACCTACCTACCTACCTACCTACCTACCTACCTACCTACCTACCTACCTACCTACCTACCTACCTACCTACCTACCTACCTACCTACCTACCTACCTACCTACCTACCTACCTACCTACCTACCTACCTACCTACCTACCTACCTACCTACCTACCTACCTACCTACCTACCTACCTACCTACCTACCTACCTACCTACCTACCTACCTACCTACCTACCTACCTACCTACCTACCTACCTACCTACCTACCCACCTACCTACCTACCTACCTACCTACCTACCTACCTACCTACCTACCTACCTACCTACCCACCCACCCACCCACCCACCCACCCACCCACCCACCCAATTTTGGGAACCTTCTTACGCCACACTGCCTACCAGTCCCTGGCACTAAACCAAGCTGCAAGGCCCCATAATAATATTTCAATGGACCCCTGCCCACTGCGGGCTCCATGTGAATGAACAGGGCGATGTTGAGGCGAAAAGCGCACTCATAAATGGCCATCAAACAGCTGTGCCTTTTTCATGAGCAGATACGACGTGCCTTCGTAAGTGTTGTATGAAGAATGCTACAGCAGCTTAGTGGGCCAAGCCAGACGCTCGACACCATCGTCTAAGAAGGCTCGATCGAACATAGAAATTTTCTGTTCCGCGTGGTATTCCGCATCATCAGGCATGCTTGATACATAGACTTTGTTTGAATGTGGCTTTCACGCGCAAGTACCTATATTGATATGGGCAGGTGGACCCGCTGGAATGTGCAACTTGTGGCATCCAAATACTGTGGACCATATATAATTGATGTGCCCAGCCTATGCGTGCGAAAGAAGTGTGCTAGCCACTTGCTTGAAGCGTTTGGACAAGGGGCCTCTATCGGAGGAACTGCTGCTGGGCGCTTGGCAGGACAAGGGGAAGGGTGTCCAGACAGTGCTTGCTCTTTGGCGTTTTTTGTGCGCCAGCGGACCTGATTCGTGCTGGTAAATCAAGCCACTGTGCCTGTAGATATGTATTCCATATGCCTTCTCCCACATCATCACCCATCACGATTTTCTTTCTTGTCTGCTTCACATCCCCCGTGCAGAGTAGCAGGCCACATTTGGATTATTCTGGCCAATCTCTCTGCCTTTTCCTCTCAATAAATCTATCTATCTATCTATCTATCTATCTATCTATCTATCTATCTATCTATCTATCTATCTATCTATCTATCTATCTATCTATCTATCTATCTATCTATCTATCTATCTATCTATCTATCTATCTATCTATCTATCTATCTATCTATCTATCTATCTATCTATCTATCTATCTATCTATCTATCTATCTATCTATCTATCTATCTATCTATCTATCTATCTATCTATCTATCTATCTATCTATCTATCTATCTATCTATCTATCTATCTATCTATCTATCTATCTATCTATCTATCTATCTATCTATCTATCTATCTATCTATCTATCTATCTATCTATCTATCTATCTATCTATCTATCTATCTATCTATCTATCTATCTATCTATCTATCTATCTATCTATCTATCTATCTATCTATCTATCTATCTATCTATCTATCTATCTATCTATCTATCTATCTATCTATCTATCTATCTATCTATCTATCTATCTATCTATCTATCTATCTATCTATCTATCTATCTATCTATCTATCTATCTATCTATCTATCTATCTATCTATCTATCTATCTATCTATCTATCTATCTATCTATCTATCTATCTATCTATCTATCTATCTATCTATCTATCTATCTATCTATCTATCTATCTATCTATCTATCTATCTATCTATCTATCTATCTATCTATCTATCTATCTATCTATCTATCTATCTATCTATCTATCTATCTATCTATCTATCTATCTATCTATCTATCTATCTATCTATCTATCTATCTATCTATCTATCTATCTATCTATCTATCTATCTATCTATCTATCTATCTATCTATCTATCTATCTATCTATCTATCTATCTATCTATCTATCTATCTATCTATCTATCTATCTATCTATCTATCTATCTATCTATCTATCTATCTATCTATCTATCTATCTATCTATCTATCTATCTATCTATCTATCTATCTATCTATCTATCTATCTATCTATCTATCTATCTATCTATCTATCTATCTATCTATCTATCTATCTATCTATCTATCTATCTATCTATCTATCTATCTATCTATCTATCTATCTATCTATCTATCTATCTATCTATCTATCTATCTATCTATCTATCTATCTATCTATCTATCTATCTATCTATCTATCTATCTATCTATCTATCTATCTATCTATCTATCTATCTATCTATCTATCTATCTATCTATCTATCTATCTATCTATCTATCTATCTATCTATCTATCTATCTATCTATCTATCTATCTATCTATCTATCTATCTATCTATCTATCTATCTATCTATCTATCTATCTATCTATCTATCTATCTATCTATCTATCTATCTATCTATCTATCTATCTATCTATCTATCTATCTATCTATCTATCTATCTATCTATCTATCTATCTATCTAT
This sequence comes from Amblyomma maculatum, assembly GCF_055883805.1. Taxonomy (NCBI): domain Eukaryota; kingdom Metazoa; phylum Arthropoda; class Arachnida; order Ixodida; family Ixodidae; genus Amblyomma; species Amblyomma maculatum. The sequence goes on along the minus strand of NC_139345.1, from coordinate 164,774,335 downwards.
CTATCTATCTATCTATCTATCTATCTATCTATCTATCTATCTATCTATCTATCTATCTATCTATCTATCTATCTATCTATCTATCTTCACCTATGAGTGTCCTGGTTGTGCGCCGGCCTGAATGCGTCTTCCGTTCAATCAGACTTTGTGCACCTTTGTTTTTTAAGGCGCCAAGTCTACCTTAATGACACTTCAGTTTAGTAGTCGATATAGTGCTGCAATGGCTAAGGCAAATGAGGTTGACAAATATAACTTCATAAAATACACTCCGCATATGCAGTGGCTTTTTCTTTTTTTTCCAACCTCTTTTTCGGCTCTGCCGTGTTTTCTCTTGCGCCTTCCTGGGCATTCTTTGTTCTTTCTCCTCCTCGTTTCTGGGGGGCACATACTGATTGTGCGCAGTGTAACTATATTTTTACAAATATGCCACAAGGAAATTTCTTAACGTTAGCCTATGTTTATTCTAAACGGTTCGCAAGATATAGTCGTTGCTGTTTGTGCAAGTGAATCGGTCCGCACGTGAAAATTGTGTTCGCGGTAGAGCAAAATAATTATATTTTTAGTTAACTGAAATCGAGTCGTCACCTCTTCTATTTGTTATTTTACAAGGGCATTATTATGAGCTCAATTTCACGGCGTCAACATTGAAGATGGGCCCAGCTTCTGGATTCGCTTGACCAGCAATCAAATATATTAATGCTCAAGAAATGTACGAAACACCACTTAATGAGCGTGCCGTGCGCGAGAGCCCCTCAACTGGCTTTCAGATGCGTATGTTTCACGATCGCCATTTTCAATCTTATTGTCTATTAAGGAAACGAAAAACGAGCTCATCATTATTGCTGATTTCAAAGTCATGGCGTAATCATGTTTCTTAAAATTGCGAATAAAAGTTGGTTACTTAAAATTGGCTAAATAAAGGTCTAGTTACTAAACTATGTCATGTCGAGGATTTCGACCTCGCCCTACAATCCAGAGTCCGCCTTACTGTATAATCTCTAAATCTGAAATAAAAAATCGTCTGGCAAAAGAAACCGCCGACTGAAATTCTTCTAGATGTACAAAATTGTGTCGAGCGTGTCTTCCTTGACAAAAAAATGCAAAAAGTTGCAAACGCGGCTACCTTTATGCAGAAAGTTTGAAGCATTTCAATTTATTTATTTTATTTATTTATCTTGTCGACAAGGAGCACGTGGGTTTACAAAATAGTATTATATGACCGAGATGACCCCAATGATACAACTCTATCAGCTTTGTTTTCTTTAGTGCTAATATATGGCGATTAAGCTGTCGTGATAGGGTATCTATCCTATAGCTCTTCTAGTAAAGAAAAAAACACCACCGATTTATCGAATTGTAGTGAGTCAACTTTGGAATGCGGGCGATGTTGCTTTCTCACGTAATCCGCTTCGCAGTGAGCCATCAGTAAAAGCAAGACGTTTTTATTGCTTACAGATGGCCTAACATTCCCAGAGAATTAGCCGAACGCTTCGGATGTTTTGTAATTCTGAGTTTATGCAGTTGACATTCTTTTTGAAATTGAAACGAGCATTTGCGCTTTCGTTTTTCAGAAAGCTAACGAATTGGATCCAGCTCCCGGCTTGCACGTCACATCAGCCTTAGACTCTCCAATAACGCCGCCGGCGTTTGCTACTCGTCCTTCCCAAATTTCGTCGGCCATCCAAGAACCAGGCTTTCAAGTCGCATCAGCCGGAGACTCAGCAATGACTCGCCGTCACAAAAACAGCCGCCCTCTAGGAGAGGATTACGATGAAGGAACCGATTGGTGGCGACAAGGCAACTGGAAGCGAGGCCATGGCGATCGCGGGGAGTATAGCTATCGGAATGAGGACTCCAGCACACAAGGCCATCGCCATCGCCACCGTAAGTTTAAGAAAGGTAGCGATAGTCATCGCTACAACGCAAGCAATGGACGCCGACGATTTAATCCTTATCGTCAGTACTTCTACTCTGCGAGAGAAACCGCAACAGAAGACTACTACACGACTTACGCATGGCCTGGGCAGGACATGGTCAGAAGCTACAGTGAAAGGCGACCGAGCTCTAGCACACGTCATCGACTCAGCATGTCAGGCAGGCCGAGCAGAGGCAGCAGCGAGGACTACAACTTGCCTTTGAAGCAAGTCGTAGGACCAAAGAGTCTGCATGACGATATCCAGAAATACCACAAGGACGCTGCACTGTTAAATCCGCGATCCACGTTCGATGATACGGGCTCGCAGCAGACGGCTGCAACGGGGAAGGCTGCGAGATTTATGTCCGAAGAAAGCGACGTAGTCACTCAACCGTTTGCAGGCGAGCTGCCTCGTAAAAGGCAGAAGCGTCAGCATGGAGATATCCAAAAATACCACGAGGACGCTGCCCTTTTTGATCCGCGATCCACTTTCGATGGTACGGGCTCGCAGCAGACTGCTGGGACGGAGAAGGCTGCGAAATATATGTACTATCGCACCACCACGCAGGCTTGAAGTTGAAGTTGAAGTTGAAAGTTTATTTTCGAATAAAAAATACAACGTACAAGAATATACAGCGAGAGGTCCCATGGTACAAGACCGCAGGTGGGACCTCCCGTTGTAATAGAGTTTGATAGGCAACGTAGAGAATAATATTATTGTAAGGACATTTATGAAGCAATACTGAAAATAACGAAATACATAGTAAAAAGTGCATAGCCGACAGATTTAGATACAAAAATAGAATACTGAAAAAAGTATAAAAACACTGTCCAATTCCGCGACACAAAAGATAAATAAAGAAATCACAAATTAGGAAGAAAATTTTTTAATTTCAACTTGAACAAAGAAAGTGTATTAGTTCGCTTAATGTCGAAATTCAAAGAATTCTAAAGTGATATGGACGGAAATTGATGACCTTGTTTCCCGTAGTCAAGTACTGACCTTAGGTAGTAGAAAATTATTACGTAGAGCGAACCGTGTAACGCTGTTTTTTTTTTATCGTGCCGGGAGGAAAAATGCTAAATGGGAGCTGCTGGTGAAGAATCTCAAAGAATAGAATACCGATATTATAAAAATAAAGAGCCGAGAGGGGTAGAATATTTAAATTCATGAACAAAATGGGCGACGATAACATTCGATAGCAGGAGGTTTTGATGCGTATGACTTGCTTTTGCAGTTTTATTGGCCAAAGATGAACATAATAGGCGTTACCCCAGGATGAAATGCCGTAGTTTAAGTGGCTGTGGACGAAAGCGTAGTAAAGTGTTAGTAACGTGTGGGTTGGGAAAAAGGATCGGGCTTTGATTAGTGCGCGTAACCCAAAAGAAATTTTCTTGCACTTTTCCGCTATATCATAATGGAATTTTAGGTGAGGGTCAATAACAACACCTAGAAACAAAATTCGGCCTTGCGACGCGATGGCAATGGAATTGAAGTATAGCAGTGGTGAGACGGGCAATGGCTTCTGAGGGGGATGGAAAATCTGAAAGCAAGTCTTAGTAACATTCACAGTAAGGCGGTTAATATGGCACCAATGCTCAAGAGAATGAATTTCATTTTGAAGGTTAGATATGAGCTGGTAAATGCAATAGTGCTATGTTATCATAGTAGAGTCATCTGCGTATAATATACTATTACAATGCCTAAAACATGATGGTAAATAGTTAGTATTGAGTAAGAACAATACAGGGCCTAGAATAGAACCTTATGGAGCCCCAATGTTAGTGAGAGCTTTATTAGATGCATGGTTATTAATACAGACTATGTGCTCTCGGTCACGAAGAAAGCTCTTCAGTGGAGGTCCAGATATGCCGTACGACTGAAGTTTCTGAAGCAAGATGGAGTGATCGATGGAAACAAATGCTTTGCTGAAATCAATGAAAACTGCGCCTGAAAACTTTCCTTTATCGATAGCATGCCTGATATAATGTATGAGATAAGCTATAGCAGTATCTGTAGATAGTCCGCGTCGAAAACCGTGTTGATTATCTGTCAATATGTTGTATTTTTCAATATATCCCGACAGCCTTATTTCAAATAATTTTTCGAACATTTTGTCAAAAAAGAAAGAATAGCAATTAGTCGATAATTATTTGGCATAGCGGGATCGCCTTTTTTGAACACTGGTATTATTTTCGCTATCTTGAGCTGCCGTGGGTACTCACTCTCTGGAAGTTAAAACTCGCCAGTATTGACGCCTCTGCCTCGCTCGATGTCTACAGCACGAACAACCGATGAACGCAGGGTTTTCTTTTTTTAACTAAGGAGCTTCGGGACATGAAATCTTTCCTAGTGAGGTAAGGTATGAGGTATGAGGGCTTCCTAAATGGCGAAAACGAAAACTAGATTCATTTATACACTACAAAGCTGCCAGACTAAGGCAGTGCGGAGTGAGTTGTATATGTAGACAACTTTAGTAGGCAAAGTCTAAGTTGACTGCATAAGGCCAGAATTTCCAACCAGTGATCTTATCTTTAATATCCTATGCCCTGTATCTGGCAGTGATACCATGTATTGTGTTAAATTTGCGTAAATAATTTATTTGCCATATAATCATCGATATTGTTGGCAGAAAAACCTAGAATTTTGAGGCTGCGCCTACTTGAATCTCTGGCCTTTATCAGCATCAGCCAAGTTACATTTTGCATATTCAAGACAGTTGAATTGCGCAAGACATATTTATTTTATGGTGCTAAAAACTCTATTGAGAATATTATCTCTTGTCTATATCGCACCTCGGTTTTGAGCGTAGTTGTGATGAAAGTTTTTGCGACCCATTCTCGTGTTATACAAACTTCAATTCAAGCACTGACGGAACAAAAAAACGTGCGAATTCGTACAATTGCCTTTAATTGCTTCTATAGCATATCTAAGTGCAAGTTTCTAAAGTATAAAACTTCACAGGCAATTTGGAGGCTACCGCGTTAGGCGGTAACCTTACAGAGCTTGAAGCGCATGCATGCCTTTCTCAGTAAAATGTTTGTACTGCTCTCATCGGGAGTACCAAGTCAACAAACAGCCTACGTTGCTCGTGTCGCATGGAGTTGACAATTCGATGATGAGACAGAATTTCAAAGCAATAAAGATATCTTGTATTTACAAGTGTTGTGTACTTTGCGGGAAACATGGCAACACGAATTATTCTGCACTGTGCCATTATTAACTTATTGCATGAAATCACTCGTGCCTGTGATTAGTTCATATATGGATTTCTCTTCACGTAGCCGGGTATTACAGCTAACGCATAAAAATAACCTTACAACTATACGGGGAAAATAAGCTATAACCCTTTAAAGCCACATAAGTCATAATCTGTAATTGATCGTTCGGTCACAAAAATAATGAAGGCTCATCAATTACATTTTACTTATACCAGTTAGATGGTTAGTACAAATGAGCTTTTGTTTTTTCAAAAATTGATATGGCATTATATTATTTACGATTACAAAATCCTCATCTCAACTAGCCACATAACTGCCATAATTAAATAGTTAATTAGTGAGCCTTAACTATCTTTGCAAGCAATTTTTTTCACTTTATGTCTTATAGGGCCTTAATTTATGGCAACAATATTTTAAATAAATGAACTTAATGAAGACTCCTGAATAATTACTCGGTTTATTTCCTTCTGGTGACGTCAGATGTTTCTCAGGGATCAGTACTCGGCCTCCAACTTTTTCTCATATAGAGCGCATGTGCCACCGCACTGAACAATCAATAGTTCAAGGTGATCTTACGATGTTGGTAACTGCTTTAAACATAAGCCGCACAAGTCTTTAGGTGTAACCCTTTTCGACAATGTTGCAAAGAAGAAGATCGGCAGTGGCGCGAGAGAAGCTCTCGTGCTAGGCCAGCCATTAAATCATCCTTCACCATGTCTCCATGTTGTGCCGTTCTCTTGCTTGCCGCCACGTAACACTTTGGTTTGAGGTGCGGCGTAGGCCATCGACGGCAAAAGTCCGCAGAGAATGGCTCGCTGCGCAACAGGCAGGGCTCTGTCTCATCACTGACCGCACCTACCCCCCACGTATCGGCAATAGTGTGTGCAAAGATAACACACCAGATCTTAAATTCACTTACCGGCTCCCAGCAGCTATCTGGTGCAACACCAAAGAGTAGTTAGACAGTAATCACTACATCCTTGAAATCCTTGATAACACACCTTCCTCACCGTCCACCTAGGGGATCTACTCTCACCAAGTGGGATTCCCCTCCGAAATGCAGATCTACAGTTACTCCAATCACCGACATCACTGCTTCGACTACACAATTACAGAAGGATGTCCAGGCAGTCACACGAAAACTTCCTATTGACTGTCCCAGTGACACTGTTGATGCTCGCCTCCTACATCTCTGGGAAGCTAAAACCAGCCTTGAAAGACGCTGGCAGTATCAAAGATGGAACAAGACCCTCCGCCGCTGGCTGGGTCGACAAAACGAAGACAGAAACACATGCAGGTACGCTTTCGAGGCAAAACTGGGAATCCCCATGCAACCATTTTGATGGTAACATGATCCTGCCTCAAACATGGAACCTCTCCCCCTACATCTCATAGACCCATCTCAATCTATGACACCATATAGACATAACCTCACAAAACTAATTCACACTTCCCCCACACAGCCATCACAGCTACTTGAGGAACTCAAGGATACATACTTTAAACCTTGCCAACCAATGTCCCATCTGGAATATAAAGGGCTCTCTAATGACCTTCTAAGTCTGCCTATCACTAAAGCAGAAGTAATGGCAGAACATCAGAACCTAAATACCTCCTCAGCTCCTGGGTTAGACGGTATAACCAATAAAACCCTGAGCAACTTAGACACCCCCTCCATAACCGCCTTAACCAATTACTTTAATTATTGCCGGAAACAAGGCACTTTGCCGGCCCAGTGAAAGGAGGCAAAAGTGGAATTTATACTAAAACCAGGGAAACCGCTTCTCCCAATCAATCTTCGACCTATTTCCTTCACTTCCAATGTCAGAAAAGTAATGGAGCCTGTCAGTCATAAACGACTAAGCAGCTTTCTGGACGAACGGGAGCTCCTGCCCAACTACATGTTTGGTTTCCGTCACTCAAAATGTTTTTCTACAGCTAACGCACCATAATTTTAGTTCAAAAATTCGCGATACACGAGCCATTCTTGGAGCCGACGTCAAAAAAGCATTTGATAATGTAACACACTCTGCCATTCTTAATAATCTACAAACGCTACAAGTAGGCAGCCACGTGTATAACTACATAAGTGCCTTCCTCAGCAACTGAACCGCGACTCTCACACTAGGCCCTCATCAAGCATCAAGTTCGGTGCTCGGGGAACACCTCAAGGAGCGGGCCTTTCACAGACACTTTTTAACATTGCCCTTATTCACCTCCCTAAACAAATTTCTGAGATTCCAGAGGTACATTTGCCCTTTATGCGGATGACATTACTGTATGGGCATGTCGAGGTAGTGACGCCACCATAGAGACTCCCCTACAAACAGCTCTCAACACTAGTGACACCTATGTGAAGGATAGAGGCCTATTATGCTCACCGTCTAAATCTCAACTCTTCCTTTAGCGACCCAAATCGACACGTCTTGATAGCCCACCTATCACTCTGACACTCGATGCACAACCAATTCCCGTAGTAACTGAAATCAGAGTATTAGGAATGACATTCTACTCCGATGGAGCACATGGGGAGGTAATCAAAGCAGTCCAGACTCATGCTCATCAAACTACTCGGCTCATCCGTCGTGTAGCACCTCGGAAAACACGCCTTCCTGAAAGAAATACACTTCGCCTCACACAAGCATACGATACCAGCAGAGTCGCATACGCGCTTTCATACTTACCCCTCACTATCAAGGAATGCGAGTGAATGAATGCTTTACTCCGCAGTTGTACAAAAACAGCCCTGCGCCTTCCTTCCAGCGCCTCAACACTCCGATTACTTAAACTTGAGGCCCATAATTCGTGTGGAGAACTCTGTGAAGCCACTCTGACAGCCCACACGGCCCGCTTTTCGCGTACACCAGCAGGTCGCGCACTGTTCTATTCTCTACACATATCTCCAATAGGGCTCTCATCTAAAGGCACCTCATTACCTCCTGCAAGTCACTTCAAAATTTTGGTACCTCCCTTCTTAAAAACATGAACCCAGAACGGGACGGGAAACGTAGAACAGCCAGTGCGCAAGCCTTACACAGACAATATGGAGAAGACCCCAGTGTAGCATATGTAGATGCGGCCACCTATGCAAACACCCATCGTAAGGTACTAGCCGTTACTAACAATCATACAAAACTTCTCTCTGCTTCCTCAGTCTCACCGATTCTACAACAGAGGCGGAGGAGGCAGCCATTGCGCTAGCCATGACATCCACACCCACTGCGAAAATAATTTCGGATTCTAAAACAGCTATCCTAAGCTTTGCCAATAGTTTAGTGTCCCCCGATACCACCCACCACCTTTTGCTTTTTTGGCCACCCCGACAATCTGTCACCCTTATTTTGACACCCGCGCATGCGGGCCTTCCCGGTAATGAGGAGGCTCACTCCCTGGCCCGAGATCTCGCTTTGTAGGCCGGGGAGGAACAGCCTTCCTCAGATGACGGCGAGTGCCTGCTGGCCTTTCGTGACATCCCTACCTACCACCGCAAAAATAGGAGGACTTACGCACCCTCTGCCCCGAATCTCAAAATAACACAAGCTGCCTATGGCGCTAGCTACACAGACGCACGGCCTCATACCCCATCCTTCTCCAGCCAGCTTTCCTGACCGGTTTTCTTCTTCCTGCAAGCTCTGCGGCAAACGTAGCGACTTTCTACACACACTATTCACCTGCCCCTACTCCCTCATCCTCGTTCACCAGAGGTGGCCCTAGATTACGGAAAGAAGCTACTCACCAGTACCTCCTATAAGGACCAGCGCAAAATCATTACATGCGCTCTCACTCGGATAGCCCTCCAAGGGCTTTCTTTTGCTTTGTAAAAGGGCCCTCCCCACAAGGAGGGGGTTCTCAAATGATATGTCGGGAACAACGCCCTCACTTTCTGTAATATTGGCAGTAAATGTTTCTACCACCACCTTCGACGCCGTTCCTACGCGGGGACCTTCGACCGAGAGCCATGGGATATCGCTGCGCAGCTTCGCCCCAGCCCTTCATTCCCAGACCCGACCAGCCGCAACTACCACCTCCCAGACCACAGCCCGGATATGAAAACAAGTCTCACACATAAATTGACCAGAGGCCAGATCAGAGGAAAGAGCCGACGCACCCGAAGAACCGAAAGACATGAACACGCAACCGCCGCCCCGCCCAGCCGCCCGACTCGATCTCGAGTCATCGGTCCCATGGTTGCTTTTGTGGCGGATGGCTGAAGAGCACCAGGGAGGCGGATCACCCAAAAGTCACCGTGGTGGCAAGCGAATCCTTCTCTTCTACCTCTTTTTAAACATCTACATCGTCACGTCAACATCGACTTCAATGAATGGATCGGTACGATCGCTCGGTGGCCCCGGGAAGTGTTGCGAAGAAGAACGGTTGCATTAGAGCGAAAGGAGCCCTCGCACTAGGCCAGCCTATAAATCATCCTTCACCATGTGACCATGTTGTGCCGTCTCTTATACGCGTCGCCACGTACCAATAGTTTCTCTTGCAGTTGCATGTAACTCTCAAACTTTCATTGGCGAATGAAACGTTAGTTTTCTGAAAGCGTCGTCTATACTGCAGACCTCACGATGGCAAGCTATTACCCTATAAGTAATTCTGTTTAAGCTAGAATTTGTATCACTGGTTTGGTTCGGCATTAAGCTGGCCTTATCAACTGTCTCGAGTCCTGTCAAAATCCCGCGCCTAGGTTCATCCATTTATTGTATTCGTATGATGTCGTCGCACTTGTGGCTGTTCTTGCTTCCACAAAATATTCGAGAGTCCCGCGCGCGCTGTGCCTTGTACTATTCCTTCAGCATTCATGTCACTCGGCACGAGTCATCGGCTACAGTCTGCCAATCTGCTGTCACACGCCGTTATGCGTTCGAATTTTTTTCTTAATTCACACAATTACAGACTGGAACGGACATCCAAGTATCACCTGAGCCATCACGTGCCCGTTAAAGTTCATTGAAAGTGGAAAATACAATTTTGTTTCTTATATACTTCCCAAGCTTTAACTATCCATTAAGGAAATAGAATTAAATGACAATGAAAATGTATCTCTTACCAGAACTCGAGGTAAACAGTCAGCAAGCAGAGCGTTCAAATTCAAATGCAAATTCTAGTTATAACGAAACTGAAGCGAGCCAAAGAAAACTGCATGGGAAAGTTGTAAATATTAACTTGTATATTCACCTTATATCACTTTCGCTAAACTGTAAATGAATAACTAAAACCTCATTGTTTGTTCTGCGAACAGCCAGAGTTTTAAGTTCGAGAGAAGGTCGTGTACGCTTCACATAAAAGTCTTTTTTAGTCGTGCAGTCAAAAGCTGTTACCAAAACAACAGTATATATCTAGGATCTGAACGCAAGCGTTATGACATTTTCACTGAGTCTGGGTTCATTGATGGTTGGCTTCAATAGTTTGTCTCTTTTTTTTCTCACTCATCTAATTTTCTTTCGTGTATTCGTCCGTATTTCACGTATGACCCGTCAGCGCAATATTAGCACCTACGGGGCACATCCTATACTTTTGTGACCATCTTATTACCATTAATCATCCTATCAGAAAGCAAGAAATGCGCAAGCCTGAAATGCACTGAGACAATTGGGTGAAATTATGCAAATTTCCTAATTGTTTTCATTAAAGAGACACGGAATATTACTATCATAAGATGTTAGCAGTAGTTTTTATTTTTTGAGATTGAACAGATTCACGACACTTTCAAATGAACGCCCAAGGACAGCACTAGAAAATTTTTATACAGACAAAAATGCTTTCGCTCGAGAGGATGCTTACAGGGGATGTTTTCGCTGTCAGTTCAATTTAGTGGTTCAGTCGTGTCCGACTCTTCGTGACCCTATGAACCACATCACGCCACGCTTCCGGTCTCTCACTATATCTTCCTAACATCACATAACTTCATCTGCAGCGCCTCGAGGATGCCATTTAACCATAGCGTTCGCTGCCTACCCCTTCTCCGGTGACCCTCAACCTTTCCCACCATCAAATCTTTCTCCAGCGACTCCTCTCTTCTCATCAGATGACCAAAGTAGTTGAGCTTTAACTTTAGAATTTGACCCTCCAATGAGCAGTCAGGGTTTATGGTCGACAATATCGACTGATTTGATGTTCTGGCAGTCCAAGGAACTCTCAAGAGTCTCCGCCAGCACCACAATTCAAACGCGTAAATTATTCGGCGGTCGGCCTTCTTCACAGTCCAACTATCGCATTCATACATCACAACTGGAAAGACCATAGCACGAGTTATAAGGATCTTGGTTGGCAGTGTAATGTCTCTGCTCTTTAATAGGCGGTCAACGCTAGCCATGGCTCTCTTTCCCAGAGGCAGGCGTCTCCTAATTTCATGGCTGCAGTCTCCTGCCGGGGTAATCTTGGAGCCCAAGAAGACAAAATCTGTCACAGCTTCCACTTCTTGCCCCTTGATGCTCCAGGACTTGATAGGGCAAGACGCTGTGATATTTGTCTTTTTAATGTTCAGTTTAAGCCCAGACTTCTCACTTTCTTCTTGTACGCGCATCAGAAGTCTCAAGTTCCACTTCACTTTAAGTGGTATCATCCGCATATCTAAGGTTGTTGATAACTTTTCCAGCAATATTCACTCCAGCTGAAGACTGGTCCAGACCGGTCTTCCTCATGATGCAGTCAGCATTTAGGTTAAATAGGACGGGCGACAGTATGCAGCCTTGTCTCACTCCTTTCTCAATCAGAAACCAATCAGTAAGACCATGCCCAGTTCTGACTGTGGCCTCTTGCCCTTCATACAGGTTCCTGAGGAGACAGATGAGGTGAAATGGAACTCCCATCTCTTGGATAGCTTGCCATAATCTGCTGTGATCTACGCAGTCAAACGATTTCGTATAATCAATAAAGCAGAAGTAGATTTGTTTCTGGAACTGTCTTGCTTTTTCCATGATCCAGCGAAAGTTGGCAATCTGACGTCTAGTTCCTCTGCCCTTGCGAAACCCAGCTTGCACGTCCGGAAGCTCCCGATCCACATACTGCTGCAGCCTACCTTGGAGGATTTTCAACATAACCTTGCTAGCATGTGAAATAAGCGCGATCGTGCAGTAGTTGGAACAATCTTTGGCACTGTCATTCTTAGGAATGGGGATGTAAACTGACCTCCTCCAATCCTGTGGCCACTGCAGGGTTATCCACATTTGCTGATATAATGTATGCAGAACGTTAACAGCGTCATGGTTGAGGTTTTCGAAACAACTCAGCTGGAATGCCATCAATTCCGCTAGCGTTGTTCTTAGCAAAGCTGGCTAAGGCCCATTCATTTTCACTCTTCCGGATTCCCGGCTCGAGACCAGTAATCGCAACCGTCTTATGTTGAGTTTGCACATCCGGGTCCTTCTTGTACAGTTCTTCTGTGTATTCTTGCCATCTCTTTTTTATCTCTGAGGCTTCAGTAAGGTCCCTGCCTCGCTTGTCCTTTATCACGCCCAGCTTAGCACAGAAGCTTCCTTTGATATATTTGATTGTGTTATACAGAGCTCTTGTGTTCCTTAATTGGCTGTTGTCCTCAACTGCTAAGAACTGTATGTTCAGGATGGCATTCTTATCGCTCTTTGCTATTATTTGAAAATCCGCACTGAGAACCTTGTACCTTTCTCTTTCCCCCATAACGTTTGACATCCTTCTTTCCTCGGCTATTTGCACAGCCTCTTCTGATAACCAGTTTGCTTTCTTGCATTTCTTTTGCTTTCGAAATACCTTAGTAGTAACGTCTTATATTATGTCACGAACATCAGTCCACATCTCTTCAGGCTCTGTCGCATAGATCTCAATCTTGAAATCGATTCCTCACTTCCACAGCATATTCTGATGGAATATATGATCCAGATCATACCTGAAAGGCCTTCTAGTTTTCTGCGTATTCCTCAATCGAAGCTTAAATTTGAAAACAAGCAGCTGATGATCGGTGCCACAAATTCGACTACAAATGCTGCGCCAAAAACAGTGATTAAGGACGCGGATAGCATTAGCAGACGAACACGAGCATTTTACTGATTTCCTTCAATAGATATCTGAAACACGGTCTGTTCGTTCAGTCTATCTGACTTTTCAACAGCTTGCTAGTGCGGGTGCGACGTTATACAACAGTTCGTGTCCGACGTCTTCGAAACAAAAAAGTAACCGCTTCAGGCAGACAGGCCTGTTTGCTTTTGTTTTGTGGCCGAATAAAGTGAGAATACACAGCCCATTGAAGCCCCGTATGTTCTAATCAGTCTATTCACATCTCTCCTTTGGGAACGACACCTTTTTACGTTCTCATTGCATAAGGAGAGAGTAAACCGAGTGTCACGCTTTGAGCGCAAGAACGTCTTAAATGAATTCGTTGCTCTATACCTTCTGACATTCCGTTGCAAATGCATGTACCTCCATGAATCCGTTTTAAAAGGGGAATCTGCGTCGCCTATAAAACTGCAATTTGGAACAGAGCCTTAGGTAAAGCGGGCTTTCTATGGGTGCATAGTGCTCAGGTTCTTTTCAAGGGCTCTTAAACAAGGGGCGCTGGGGCTATGCGTTTACGCCTCAGCGGACGGACAAATGGCGGGCATTCAAAACCGGTTTCATTGGCTGGCTCGCTTAGTGGCCGAGTTCCCCGATAAACTAGCTAGCACGTGGTTTAGTAGCCGGTATTTTATTCGCTCCTGCTGCGCTCACAAAGGAATGCTTCTGCGACCAAGGTGAGAACTTTGTACACAGCTGTCCGTTTGGCAAATTTCAATAGTTTGGATAAATATTACCTGGGAAGAAATTCCCCGTCCATGCATAGTAAAAGAGGACAAGCACGGGTAAAATAAAGGGAAGCCTAAAAACTATCAGTGCTGATTACCAGACAGTCCTTAAAGCCGGAATTAACATTAGTGCTTGATATGGTGTACAAGGCAAGAAAAAAGAAAGAGAAACACTTTAGCATATTACAGATTCTTCCTGATAAAATGCAAAAGCTAACGTTATAAATGCAGCAGATAATCCCAGTGTTCAATGTAGTCTGAGGAATTTCTGAGTAAAGCTAACACTGTGATTTTAATTGTATACTCCGTGGCGAAGCCTTTGAAACACACCAGGATGTCTGCATGAGCACGATGAAATCAACTCGAAGGGTGCTAAGTTTAACATGACCTGCTTTGTAATATTTTTGATCATATTGTCACATTAGGCGGTGCAACGCATAAGGAAAGAAGAACGCATACGCATAAGGAAAGAAGAAGAAGACTCTCGTGAGTTTGGAAGAGAAGACGACGTTCAACAGCGTCGGCTGGTGCCTACAGAGAACGTCCGTTGGAAAGCCTTGTCTTCGGTGTCCGCCCTCTGCTACAAGCTGAACTACCCCGTAACACCTTGGTGGAGGTACTTTCGATTCCCCTTGCCACAGCTCCGCGTACTTTTACGCCTGAAACCTGGATTTGCGCAGTGGACGTCATCTCCCTGAGCTCACCCCACCGACTACCACAGTAAGCATGGCATCCCAGGACGCATCACCCGCTACGGAAACTCCAGCTGCCCCCATGGTTTTAACCAAAATCCGTCATCCGCCTATCTTTAACGGCGAAGACAACAAGGACGTTGAAGATTGGCTCGACGAATATGAAAGGTGCAGCAAGAATAACCGCTGGGATGCTAGCATAATGCTAGCAAACATCATCTTCTATCTGGCGGGAACGGCGAAGACCTGGTTTACCAATCACGAACAGGAGATGCCTACGTGGGACATCTGCAAACAAAAACTGCAGGACTTATTCGGCAAACCAATTGGGCGAGCTCTGGCAGCCAAAAAAGACCTGGCTACTCGGGCTCAGTCGTCCACCGAGTCATACCTGGCCTACATACAGGACGTTCTCGCATTGTGTCGAAAGGTGAATACCTCCATGACCGAAGATGACAAAGTGGGCCACATACTTAAGGGTATCGCCGATGACGCATTCAATATCATCATCATCATCATCATCATCATCATCATCATCATCATCATCATCATCAGCCTGATTATATCCACTGCAGGGCGAAGGCCTCTCCCATATTTCTCCACTTAACCCGGTTCTGTGCTAGCTGCATCCACTTGACCCCTGCGAACTTCTTAATCTCATCCGCCCACCTAACTTTCTGCCTCCCCCTGCTACGCTTTCCTTCCCTTGGAATCCAGTTTGTTACCATAAGCGACCATCGGTTATCCTCTCTTCGCACTACATGTCCTGCCCATGTCCATTTCTTCTTCTTAATTTCCACTAGAATGTCGGTAACTTGAGTTTTTTCTCTGACCCACTCTGCACGCTTTCTATCTCTTAATGTTACCCCTACCATTTTTCGTTCCATAGCCCTCTGGGTTGTCCTCAACTTAATATAACTTAAGCATTCAATATACTTCTCTGTAAAGACTGCTCTACGGTGGACTCAGTCCTGCAAGTCTGTCGCCGTTTCGAACAGGCGAAGCAGCGCCGCATCGTCCATCGGTTTCAGCGCCTTCCCAACACGGCGACTACATCCTCATGTGACGACTTGCCCACGTTACAGCAGCCTTCAAGTCAGAATAACCTCACTACCATCGTCCGCAGAGAAATCGAGGCCTTGACTCCTGTTACACATACGTCACCTCCTGCACAGGCAACAATAGCTATGATACAGGCTGTTGTCCGCCAAGAATTCGCTAATGTGGGCCTCGTTTCAAATCCCGCCCCACCACCCCCTGCACCACAGCCAATCCCAGTGGTTGCTGCTTCTGCCACAACCCCACCCTACACACCGCGCTACCCTACCCGCAATCCTGCGGAGTGGCGCACATCTGACGATAGGCCTATTTGCTTCGTCTGCTGTCGAGCTGGCCATACATCCCGCTATTGCCGCAGCCGTCCGGCTCCCCCCTCTCAACCCTATTACAGCCCTGCCCGCCATAACTATTATGCACCACGACGCGTTTCTGTCACCCCAGCACATCTTCGTACTGAGAACACAGAGCAAGACCGTCGTCCTAGCCGTTCTCCATCGCCTCAAGCCCACCATTCCCGATCACCTACTCGTCGCCGCAGCTTGTCCCCAACGTACCAAGGCACCTACTCGGGAAACTAGGCAACGCAGCGCCCGGACGTGACGCTGCGTTACCAACCCGGACAGCCAACTGTGTTTCGACCATCGCACCACGCCGCAACCTGATCAATGTCCTCGTAGATCGAGTCCCTGTGCCCGCTCTCATTGACACTGGAGCCCATATTTCAGTTCTTAGTTCGTCCTTCCGCCAGCGCCTCAAAAAAGTTCTTACGCCCGCTAACACCTCTACAGTTCGCGTTGCTGATGGAAACACTACTACCATCATCAGAATGTGCACTGCGCAAGTTAGCATTGCCGGCCATCACGTCCCTGTGCTCTTCGCCGTCCTTACTGCTTGTCCTCAAGACGTCATTTTAGGCCTAGACTTTTTAACAGCCCATTCCGCACTCATTGACTGTTCCGCCGGACTTCTGCGCCTAGCCCTGCCCCATTGTGTTCACGACCCCAGTGCTGACCAATCCCAGGCTCGCCTCCGCTCCAGTACATTTACTCGCCTACCTCCCGAGGCAGCAGTATACGTGCCCATGTCACCTGTTCCCTCCCTTCCTGACGGCGACTACGTTGTCAACCCCATCACCGACGTCACTCTACAGCGCAACATCGTGCTACCTCATAACATTGTACACGTCGAGAATAACCTCACCTACATTCCCGTTCTCAACTTCAGCATGTCTTCACAAGTTCTCCCGGAGGGCATTTTCCTTGCCGAACTGTCGCCTTTGTCCACCTTTACCATTTCTGCAGTGCTGTCCGACCGTCACGCCGACGTACCTGCACAACCTATCCCATCACATAGTCCGGAGGACCGCATCTCAGCCATGGTTGCCTCTGACCTGCGTCCCGAATATGCCAGCGCCCTTGCCGGCCTTTTGCGGTCATTCAGCGACATTTTTGATTTCGGTCACGGATCCCTGGGCCAAACGTCCGTCGTCACACATCGTATTGATACTGGAGATGCCCGACCTATTCATCGACGGCCTTACAGAGTTGCTCTTTCCGAACGCAGGGTCATTCAGGACGAAGTAGAGAAAATGTTGACAAGCAACATTATTGAGCCGTCGAGCAGCCCCTGGGCGTCTCCGGTAGTACTCGTCAAAAAGAAAGACAAAAGCTGGAGGTTTTGCGTTGATTATCGACACCTAAACAAGATAACAAAGAAAGACGTGTACCCTCTTCCAAGGATCGATGACGCTCTCGACTGCCTGCACGGTGCTAACTACTTCTCCTCCATCGATCTCCGTTCTGGATATTGGCAGATCTCTGTTGACGAAAGAGATCGTGAAAAGATGGCTTTTGTCACCCCGGATGGCCTCTACCAATTCAAGGTGATGCCTTTCGGCTTATGTAATGCCCCTGCGACATTCGAGCGTATGATGGACTCCCTATTACGCGGGCTCAAATGGATCACATGTCTGTGCTACCTCGATGACGTCATCGTATTTTCATCAACCTTTGAAGGCCACCTCCATCGTGTTTCGGCTATTCTTGGCGTCTTCCGACGAGCTGGCCTTCAGCTGAACTCCAAGAAGTGTACCTTTGGTCGCCGGGAACTCAAGGTTCTAGGGCATTTAGTCAACACCCATGGCATCCAACCGGATCCCGACAAAATTCGTGCTGTAAGGGATTTCCCTAAACCGAAATCTAGCAGCGACGTGCGTAGCTTCCTCGGTCTTTGCTCATATTTCCGGCGATTTGTACCAAACTTCGCAGAAATAGCCCGTCCGCTCACGCAGCTTCTGAAAAAAGAGGTCTCCTTTACCTGGGGCCACGAACAATCGGCCGCCTTCGTCGCTCTTATTGCCCACCTCACCGGTCCGCCAGTGTTGGCTCACTTCAATCCGTCAGCGCCCACAGAAGTGCGCACCGACGCAAGTGGTCATGGAATTGGTGCCGTTCTCGCACAACGTCAGCTCGGGTTACCCCACGTCATCGCCTATGCCAGCCGACTCCTCTCTGCGGCCGAACAAAATTATTCCATCACTGAACGTGAGTGCTTAGCCCTAGTTTGGGCCATTACAAAGTTCCGCCCTTACTTGTATGGGCGGCCATTCACAGTAGTCACTGACCACCACGCACTGTGTTGGCTTTCTACACTCAAAGACCCTACTGGCCGCCTTGGACGTTGGGCCCTGCGCCTTCAGGAGTACAATTTTTCAGTAATTTATAAGTCTGGCCAGTTGCATCGAGACGCCGAATGCCTGTCCCGTCATCCAGTCGACCCGCCAAGCCAACCTGAATGTGACAATGACGCTTGCGTGCTCTCTATTTCTGATTTCTCCAACATTCGCCACGAGCAACGCCAGGACCCTCAGCTTCGCGAAATTATCAATCGCCTCAGCGCCGATCGCGATGACCCTTCTCTTCGTTTGTTTGTGCTCCACGACGGCACCTTATACCGGCACAATATGCGACCTGATGGCCCCGACCTTCTACTAGTAGTCCCTCAGCACCTACGCTCAGCCGTCCTTCAACAGCTTCACGACGTTCCTACAGCGGGTCATTTAGGCGTCTCTCGCACATACGACAGTGTGCGTCGTCGGTTCTTTTGGCCAGGCCTATATCGCGCAGTCCGCCGTTACGTAGCTGCTTGTGACCGCTGTCAACGCCGGAAAAAGCCATCACATGTACCAGCTGGACTTCTGCAGCCAATCGACATCCCTATAGACCCATTTTCTCGAGTGGGTCTGGATCTTCTAGGGCCTTTTCCACTGTCCGCATCGGGGAACAAATGGATTGCGGTGGCCACTGATTACACAACACGCTACGCGGTCACACGAGCAATACCACAATATTTTGTACCTCCTTAAGCTAAATAGCGCTGCGAGAAAGTAGACGGCAAACCTCTGAAAAACAGTGGTCCCATCTGGCGCAGGTAAGCTACTGTCGCCTGACGGCTTCGGTTGCTTGGATGTCGGCGCTAAGGTAAGCTCTTTCTCTGAACAGTCTTCTTTGCTGCAGGTCCGGGCTGCGCAGAATGGTCCCGCACTTACTCTGCAGTTATCTGGCTGAAAGGGGTTTCATTTTGTGCGAACAGTACTTATTAAGTGTACGCGTTATACGGTTGACGTTAGAACTCTGCGCAGATTTGTAATTCTGTAGATACATATCTCTGGGTGAACTTACTTAATACATCCAGGCTTTAAAATTTGTTTGTTTGTTTGGAGCTAGATGAGAGCGGTTGCATGTTCTTTCATCACTGTGGTCTTAGACAAACCATTATGTCGAAGGCTTTTCTTGGCTGATGGGTGGTGTTGAAAAAAGTGTCGGCCAAATGTGTTGCAACGGGTGCCGCGAAAAATGGCCGTACGAAGCGAATTAAAGAAAAAAAAAACCTGTCTCCACCGGGACTCGAACCACTATTCCTTTGATCCCCAGCTGAGCGCGCAAACCACACTGGGCTTTTTTTTCTTTATTGCTTGGAAAAGCTTTTGTAAAATAGAAAAAGTTTGTTTATTTAAACTTGTTCATGTCTCAAGTTACCGGGCTGCTTAATACGAGCCCGCCATATCCCTAACCCGGCACTGCACTACGATAAAAAACATCAAAATTCAGGGAGGCACACACATACATCTAGGTAGGGGCTCGTGGGAAACGGACACTCGTAATTCTCCTTGTCTAGCTCAATAATGATAGTAGCGATGACAATACCGATGCAGCTAATCATATAGATAGTAGTAACGATGACAATGACGCTGCAGTTTGTGATAATGATAGTAGTGATAGCAATGATGATGCATATGGTGTGGGGGCTGTGCAAGGAACTTCATGGCGAGAGGCAGTGAGAGATCACCAAGGCATGCCCGAAACTTCGGACTTTATGCGTTCTGACTGCTGCTCAGGTCAGCAGAGTTTCACTGCTCGATCGCTATAGTGAAGGTTTGGCTGCCACTTGTTTAAGTGCTAGCCTCTCGATATACTCTATGTATGAAGTGATCTTCAATTGCCTGCCATGACGTCTTTCCCAGCGGTACCTCTGCAATATTCATTCCCATTTTCCAAAATATTGTGGTATGGAACACATAAGCCTTTAATCTCTTGCTTTATTTAAAAGCATTGGCTCTTATTACGTTTTGCGATTTCGCGTCGGTTTGTACGTGCCTATCGCGTGGCCACCAATGTCTTGAACTATAATTTCTCTACGATCGAAGTGGTGTTTAACATGGTGGATTGTCACCCTAACCACCCAAGATGGCGGCTATCCTAAAGCCCACCCCAGGTCACGTGATGCCCCACAAGATGGGCTAATTTGCACCAAAACTCCGCACAAAGCTTGCACGCTGTTGGCCCTTTTGTTGTGTAGTAAGTGCGATCATCATGCTTTCTTGGTTTGGATGCGCATGATTAAAAGCCAAACCCATATGCGGCGAGATTGAGGAGCAAAGTTTCCAACGCCGAGTTTTCGGGAAAAGGCATCGGTGGCGGCATTTTGCGTCGCTGGGGGAAAGCGTCCAGGTAAGCATGGTACGCTTTTGCAATGCTGCTAGATGGCGCCACCATTGCCCTTCGCCGGAAAATTGGCGTTCGTGTCTTCCGCTCCTTCAATATCATCACAGACAATTCTGGTCGCTATCATGTGCTGCCAAGTAAGATAAGCACCACAGTCAGGCTCACTACGCAACGAATGCGTCAACACCGCGCAAGCTTTCTGCACGGTTTCACCACAAACAATGGACTGGTTGAGGCGAGATAATTTTTCAAAATGGTTCCGATAAGTTTTTTTTTATTTCGCTAACGTGCCATAAGGCATACTATAGAAAGTCATCCAACCCGTTTTATGCTAGAAACTGGAGAAGGCTTTTGTTTGAAGAGTTGTCCATTAGCCACTTGGGGAAATCCTCCTCCCTCGTCGCCGATAGCCCTACTTCCTGGAGAATTCGTGTCCTTTACGCCCTCGTCCCTGCACAAGTTCACGGCAAGTAGCGAACATCCACCTCTGCAGTCGTCGTAGAACATTTCGGCCGGTCCAATGTTTTGGAAGTCCTATCGACACATGACCGACAAGGTAAGGGCCGCCCCAGCCCTTATCCTTTTAAATGATACATCCTCCAGTCTTGTGAAGGTATTAGGGAAGGGTTAAGTGCACGGAGGGATGAGGACACGTGTACTTTTCCGAAGAAAGGTTGGTAGGATGGGGATCACCGAGCGGGCATCAAAAAGTAGCTTGGTGGGTGGTGCATTAGTGTTTGGAATTTGATGCGTGAGGTTGTTAACTTTTCTTTGCTCAGTGTTCTCAGCATTATCTTATGTCCAGTGTATCTGGAAGCGTATCTTTGTTTCTTTATTAAGTGAATAGATCTCCCGTGTTACACATTGTGCCTTGTCACTCTTTGGAGTTGTTTTAATGCAGCTAAGTAGTCGGTATAGATGTGGCCTTCTGTTATGGACTCTATTTTGTTTATGGCCTTCATGGCATCGCAGATTGCATAAAGTTCCATCATAAGCGGGTCCGGATGTTCTGGTTTGTATTCATTATGTACGCTTAACTCTTCGTGAGTCGGGCTGGTACCTGCTGTTCTGCCGCCATTTTCTATAATCGACGCGTCTGTATATGCAATACAGGTTCCTGGGAGTACATCAATCAGTAGACGAGACGACAACTTATCTTTACGACGTAGTTTAGTCGTTTTATTCTTCGTAGTCGTGAACTTCCATCCAAGGGGTCAGCCATTGTCAGTGTTGGCGTTGTCACCGCATTGGTCAAAGAATGCATGTGTATAACATATTTTCGTTTCATATTCCTTGTTGCCTCTTGTCTTTCAGTGAGTTCTGTCAGTGTGTTGAGCAGCCCATATCCCCGAAGAATAGGGATGAGGGCAATTTTTGGGAAAGTAGTGATTGTAAGCACTGTGTTTCTAATTATTGTTTCCAACTCTGCCCACTGTCGCCTCGAGTCTTTGGAAGTGAGCTTGGTAAGTATCCTGCAGGTGGAAGCACCAATTGTACAAGACGTCTTGCCATCTGCGTTCGGGCTCCTCCCCTCGGCGAAATACGTTTTATCAAATGCAAGAAAGTTGCAGCTACGTTTTTCGTCCTATGAAGCCATTGTGTTCCTTTGCTTTAATGCTTTAATGCTCACCACCCTTAGTGGGGTAGTGCCATAATGAGCAGTCGAGGGAGAGACCTGGCAGACTTTATGCATACTCAAGATCGCGTCAACAAGTTGTTTTATTTATTATTTATTTATTTATACCTCAAAGGCCCATCAGAGGCATTACATGAGGGGTGGGCTTCCATCAAGTTATTATATTTTCAACGAATGATTTGAAGCGCGCGTTGTCGAGATGAGTCACAGCTTCGGCAGGCAAACAGGTCCAATCGTTTGCTGCTAGAACAAAAAATGACTTCAGATGAGATGACGTAGATGCATGAGGGGGTTGGACGGCTTGTTGATGGTTGATCCGGGCTGAGTGGCGATGTAAAGAAAGGCACCTCCGCAAGAAAGGCACCCTTCTCGTGCCCTGGCCGCAATGAATATGACGTAGCTGAATATTTTTGTAAAATGGTTGTGGGCAGAAACCAGGCACAGTTACCAATTTCAGAGGTTTTTGCGCCACCTTCGCCGAATATTCAATACGACGTGCCCTTTACAATACCTGAATTAGACGCCGCTCTTGCTTTTTGTTGGCATTCATCTGCACCTGGTCCTGACGGGATTACTTATTCAACTTTATCAAACTTAGGCAAGTATGGTAGAACTGCACTACTGAATCATTTCAATTTGGGCCTCTAGTACTGTTCCTGAACACTGGAAGATTAGCCGCCTTGTCGCTCTTTTGAAAACTGGAAAGCGCCTCTCGAACTTACCTCATACCGGTCAGTTGCCCTAGCAAGCTTTGTTGGAAAAGTTATGGAGCGAATGGCGCTGACAAGACTTGAGTTGTTTCTAGTGAGTAATGATCTTTAACCGAATATGCTGACTGGATTTCGCCGGGAATGCTCTTCTATCGACAGCGTCATCGACCTCGTGGCGACAGTAGAACACGAAAAGCGTCACCGTCGACTAGTAGATGCTGTCTTTTTAGATACAAAGGGGGCTTGCGACATCGTCCTCCATGAAGACTTGACGTGGAAGTTGGTGGCCGGCTGTACTTGTGGATTGTGAGCTATCTCAGTGGCCGCTTTGTTTACATGACTACGCCTGATGGAGATACTACCCGCTATCAGGTCGGTCGTGCAGTTCCACAGGGAGGACGCGTACGTGTGGAACACCAGTGAGTGAACTGCCAACAAATATCCACATCAGTGCATATGCTGACGACATCTGCACCTGCGCTTCTGTTTCGACGCTCCCACAACTACGTGCGAGATTGCAAGGAGCTGTGTCATCGACATCGATGCACGTACGGCGTCAAAGTTTACTTTTATCGGCAGTAATGTGCGTAGCGATCGCATTTACGGGATGCTGTGTCAGCCGCTACCCGATTACTCTTCATAGAGTCGTAATACCGTACGTCTCCAGGCATAGATTCTCGGGAGTAATTATTGACCAGTGACTACTTGGCCGAAACATATTACTATGGTGAAGAAAAGGCTAATTTTTTTGCATTGTACATGATTTCATAGCTTGCATCAAATGGGGTCCAACTGAGCACTCCTGAATACGGCTTTACGAGACTGTTTGTTGGCGACATCCGGTACAGTCTCCCAGTACTCCCTAGTATGAGCATTTCCTGCTTGCGGACTTTAGAGAGCGTGCTGCGCCGGCACTGAAAATATACCTTGAACTGCCCAGATTCACCTCTACCAAAGGCGCAATTGAAGAGGCACATGCTCGGCCAATATGCGTATATTTGTCACACGAACCACTTTGTGTATATTTACGAGCACTTACAAGACACTGTTTTCACTCACTCATCAAGATTCTGGATGAGCGGCCGGACTCCAGTTTTACAAGTGCACTCCGCTGCCATCAATCGCAAGTACCAACAAGATATGCCCTCCCATATCGTCCAGCCCTACCACCATGGGTGATGTATAAACCTTTGGTGCACCTTTGTGTTTCCGGAATACTACAAAATTTCAATGGTACCACTTAGTGGGCTCAAATAACTTACTATGCTGCACATCTGGTCAGAATATCCTAATTATATTCACGTATACACCGATGGATCTGTATGAGCACATGCATTCGCTGCAGCTGTGGTTATACCATCTCAGAAAACGACTCTACATTCTTTTTGGGAAATACTTCTACATCAACCGCTGCGGAACTTGTAGCCATTCGGGAACCTATTCGCTACATATGTGGGGAACCACCTCAGAAATGGTGTATATTCACGGACGTAAAGACTGCATTGCAAATTCTGGAAAACCTTTTACGCCACACTGCCTACCAGTCCCTGGCACTAAACAATATGGAGCTCCTCACATTTGCCCAGCTGCAAGACCACAGAATAATGTTTCAATGGATCCCTGCCCACTGCGGGCTCCATGGGAATGAACAAGCCGATGTTGAACCGAAAAGCGCATTCATAAATGGCCTCTAAAAGCTGTGCCTTTTTCAAGAGCGGATACAATGTGCCTTCTAAAGAGTTGTATTAAGAATGCTACAGCAGCTTACTGGGCCACTCGGACGCCCGACACATTCGTCTAAAAAGGCTTGATGGAACGATGAAATTTTATGTTCCGCGTGATACTCCGTGTCGTGATGCATGCTTGGTACATAAACTTCGTTTAAACGTGGCTTTCAAGCACAGGTACGTACATTTAATTGGACAGCTGGACTCCCGGGAACGTTCAATTTGTGGCGTATCTCCGAGACTGTGGACCACATATTATTGGTGTGCCCAGTGAATGCGTGGGAAAGAAATGTGCTAGCCGCTTCCTTGAAGCCTTTGGACAAGAGGTCTCTGTCGGAGGAACTGCTGCTGGGCGCATGGAAGGACAAGGGGAAGTGTGTCCAGGCAGTGCGTGCTCTTTGCAGTTTTTTGTGCGCCACCGGACTTGATTCGCGCTTATAAAGCAAGCTACTGTGCCTGTAGATATTGTGAGCCTTCTGTGGACCTTCTTTCATTTGTACATGCCATGATCTTCTTCTTTCATTAAACCCCACAAACCACAACCTTTTGTTATCACGGTTACCTTGGTGGGAGTCTAGCCTGGCTATTAGGACAATGTGGTAAACATACTGCTATACATTACACACTGCCGCATACCGTTGCATTTTTCTTTTTTTTTCAGGACGTCCTAAAGCGCTCACAGGGCCATTGAGAGACGTTTTAGTGGAAGGGTCTGAAATAATATCCTGAAAATAGGAGGCGCAGCACACGAGTGTGCACCGAAACTCAGGTTTGGCGGTTGCAGTTTGGTCCTACTGTCCTGGACTTGTCATTCGAAGATCATGCTACCAAGCCACAATGAAAGGAATAATAGAATGCTCAAAGTACAAAAATATCAAACCAACAATGAGGCAGCGAAGTAACGTTTTGTGAGACACACTACACAGCGGTGACTTGTAGCCTACCTCTTCACGCGCCCCTTTCCCTCCGCTGTCTGCGCTATAGGCGTCTTGCATTGCCACAAAAACGGTGTTAAAAAACATCCTCTAGGCTGGGCAGTACGAATCGCCGGCATCTGCATCCGAATACCTGCAGTCGGTATGGATCCACGACTTTCATTTGTGTTATGCACAAACTACAAAGAATTTAAAGCGCTCAAAATGCTTTCAGGTTTGTCACAACGTGAAAAAAATAAATAAATAGCCAAGTGCCGGCATTGTACGGCGTTCAGAAATCGGAAGCGAAGTCTCGGTTCGCTGCCAGTGGATATAGCCAGCCGAGTGCCGTGCGAATTCGGGGAGCTCTACGGAAGCTTTACATGCAACTAATCTTAAGTACGTGAATACACGAAACCGCAAAAGAAATAGGCAGCGTAAAGTACCCCTGTCAGGCACACAAAATCCTTCCGATAGGCAATTTGCACCGGTCATGCATAGGCGACTTGGGTTTGCGCTCAGTGCATGCATATTCCTGAGCTCGCACGTTGACCCTGCGCTGGTGTTTGCTTTTTACACCCAGTTTAATTCATCAGTCACGCTCGTAATATTTAAAAATAAGGAGTCCACGTACTAAAAGTCGCACAGAATGTTGAAGCTGGGACAGCAGAGACATTCGATTTATGCCACAGAAGGCGTTTCGGTGTTCGTTGTTAGGTACGGATATCAGTGAAGGCACGCTTAGCTCGGTTCCAGTGTTAACTGCCTCTAACTTGTGCGCTAGCAGCTCTCGAGACAGACCTGACGCGTGTTGGCGCAGTGGGGAATCTGCATGTTAGAGCGCACTGTCAGCACAGGAACACGGTGCATTTATCGAATGACATGCTATTGTGGGCTATGAGGATCTTAGCCTGGGCCAGTTGGTTCATAGTTTTGAAAGATTAGCACAGTGCAACGAAAGCGGACATGAGAAGAAAAGAAGACACAATGCGGGACTGGTGTTGATTGTCAACTTTATTGAACCTAAAGCTGAAGCAATTTTTATCGCTACTGCAGTCGACTACGTGGGCACAATCACCTGCTGCTGAGTGAGAGGGAATACTTCCGGAAGGTTTTGCTTATCGACCTAGTAAATAACATGAAACAAGCGTAGAATCATTGTTTGAGAGACGCATTCAAAACATAAATCTAAAGAATGTGTGCATGAAAAGCTGGAAGCATACGCAATCCTTGCGGTGCATAACAGAACAAACAGTAACTTACGCCAACCACTTAACACGACTGAACAGTTAAAACTACTAACAGGAGAAGAAAAGGCAGACGGGTGACAGATAACATACTCGACCAAACCATGCCGCCAAAACACTAAAAAACGGCAACAATTAAATTATGAAGATAAGCACATACTAACAAACACGTACATCAAGATCTGAGCTCTCTCAAAGCAGTCAAGTAGGCCATTTATTTCCCCTGAAGAGAAATTGAAGAGGTGCTCGAACACGCGTCCGCAGCCTTTTTAATGTAAAAACCTTTAATTAGCCCTCTTTCCAGTTTGCTCTTTACTGCTGCAAGAAATTGTGCGTCGGATTATAAGGCCGATACTGATGGTGGGGTTGATTACAATGGTCTGCCATGTGGCTCCCGCTTTTATATCTTACGTTCAGGGCGTGCTCACCAGCTTTCTTGCTAAAAAACCGCCTCGTCTGGCCAATGTAGATTGTGCTGCACGTTAGAGGTATCTGGTGCAACACTCCTAACCGGCGTTCGGTGTATTGCGTCAAATGCTTCACATTGCAATTCGCCCGCCTCTGCCGGTTTACCATCGGGACTACTTTTTATAACTTAGACGGAGCAGAAAACACAATGTCCGCTCCATACCTTCCCGCAACCTTTTTGACATTATCGGACAGTTTATGTATGTATGAAATAACTGCCACAGAGTTTTTTTCCATAGCCTTTAGTCATATCGCACTTTGGTGTACCACATATAGCAGAGCTTCGCACAAGCCCGATATAAGGAAAGGCGAGTAGGCAGCTGAATTACGTCGTTCAACATGGCTTAAGGCTAGATTCAACAAAGTGCTCACAAAGTTTAGACAGGTCAGCCTGAAGCGCACCGGTACAAGTGTTCGCTTAACCAGCTGTGAATGCGCGCTGTCCTAAGGCAGCAAACCCTTCTCTGACCTCATATTGTATGACCAGCACACATGGGTGTCATTGAACATCACAATACGGTAATCATCCACATAAGGATATATTTTGAATGCGCTTGTCATCCAGGTTTTTGTGAACGATCTTATCCATGGCGGTCACAAAAATATCCGAGAGCAATGAGACGACAGATGATCTAATGCAGATCCCTGATTTTGTATCAGCAACTGTTTCTCGTATGACACAATCGTGGATTGCAGACAACTCTGGAAGGCGCAAAATCATGACTTGTTTTATTACGGTAGAGTTCTGGATGATGAAGCCAATTTCGTCTATCCTATGGAGCACGGCTGCGAAAACGTCTCCACGGGGTAAAAAGTAAACAAGGTCCTCAACAAAAACCGAAAATGGCGTCGCGGCCCCTTGCATTCCTTATTTAGGTCATCGGCCACTTCTACCGAGCTAAGTACTTGACACGGATTGGATCCAAACAGGCAGTTCGAACACTCACAGGGATAATGCCCAAGGGTTTCTTGCCACCTGCCTTTTTCTGATAATTTGATTCTTAGCGGGCGCCTAGGCTTATGCGTTTTGCTTGTGAAAAACATCTCCAGGCGTTTAGACTTTTCTTGATTCACTTTTCTTACTAGCGATTCCATACGACATTCTTTCGACATGTGAAGCGCAGCCACTTTTTTCCTTGCTCCAGGAGGCTTCACACGCTTGGAAGGTTTCTGAATGGCCGTTCCGTGCTTTTTTATGAAAAAAAAAAACAGTCAGCATTGCATTAAAGCCGCCTCCTTCGTCTGCTCCCAGCATATTTTGGTTGTTTTATTCCAGACATTGTGTGTCTTTCCTGATGGGAGGATGAAGTTTTTGGCTATGACTAGTGTACAAGATCTCTGAAACGTGCGGCGAAGTCTGCATTTGCCAGACGGGGCGATATTTTCACGAAAGAACTGGTGAGCATGCCATTAACATGAAAAAAGAATGGGAGCCACATGGCAGAGCATTGGAATCAACCCCACCATCAGTTTCAGCCTTTACTATCGGGCGGGAAATTTCTTGCAGCAGTAAAAAGCGAAATAGAAAGAGATGTAATTCAAGGTTTTCAGATTGAAAAGCTTCGGACGCGTGCGTCAGCACCCATTCAATTTATCTTCAGGAGAATGAAATAGCGTACTGGAGAGAGCTGGACTTTTGGATTTAGCTTTAGCTAGACATGTTGATGTATGTGTATTGACGTTATGTTAAAACAGCGCTTGAAACACGGGCAGATAGAAAGACAAGCCCACATCTGCTATCTATTCGTGTTTCTACCGCTATTTTAACATAATGTTCAACCAACTCGCTCAACAAGTCACTTTGTATTGACGTGTTTGTTTGTATGTGCTTGTCTTTGTTGCTTAGTTGTTCCTGGCTTTTTAGTATTTTGATTAGCGGCGTAGTTTGGTCGAGCGTTTTATCTGTCACTCGTCTGTACTTTCTTCTTCTGTAAATGATTTTAACTTTTTAGTCATGTTAATTGTTTGCCGTTGGTTACTGCCTGTTTGTTTTTTAGCAACTTACTGCCCTTTTGCCTGAAGGTGTTCTTTTAGACTCACTACGCATTCTTTGCATCCCCATTTTTTACAGCTTGTCTATTATTGTTAACTTCTGTGTAGTCTTTTGTGTTCATTACGTCCCTTGTATTTATGTTAGGGGCAGATGCGGGTTAATTCACTCCGTGCATTGTCGCTTTTCTGAATTTCTTTTATGCCCCACAAGGATTGCGTTTGTTTGCAGCTTTTCATGCGCAAGCTTTTCAGATTTATGTTTTCATTGTGTCTTCCAAGCTGTAATTGCACTTGTCATCATATTGTTTTGTAGGGCGTTAAGCAAAACGTGTACTGGAAGTATTCCCTCTGCAGGTGTTGTGCCCACAGTTCATTGTAGTAGGCACAAAACGTATTTCTTCTTCACATGCCATAAATATGTAGTCGGTGCCCCGTCTTGGGTGCTGTCTTCTTCTCGTGTTCGGGTTCGATTCCTTTGAACTCTGTGCTCAAATAAAGAAAATATTGTGGACTGATTAGCAATTGTATATATGCGCCAAATTCCATTGCAGTTGCCTCTTGAAAGTGAATGGCTGCTTTCAATGAGGTGCTAAAAGTTTAATTTGAGCTCTAGTTTGTCGTCTTCAGTTTTTGTTTACTTGTGCAGCTGCCGAAAATGTGGCATAAGGGACGGGTTCTCTCGCGATCACGAATAAACACGTACAGAGCTAAGTGTAATAAATATATCTCAGCTTTGAGCTGGCGGAGCAGCTAGTGTATAGCATGAATGATGCTTCTCTTGAACCAATGCATGCATACACCGGGTCGCCGGTACCAATCACATCGCATAGCCCTCTTTCGTGTTTCTGTGGTTTCGTGCGGCTATTTCCGTTTCACCCTGTGACGCGAAGGGCAATAGCTGCGGTGACGATGCTATGGAATAGAGGAGTACAATGCAAGGAGTACATGGGCTAGCGCTGGACAGCACTTCTCTTCGGACAGCGCTCCTTGTGTTTCTGTGTCTTTCGCTGTTTCATTATGTTAGATCTGCACCAGCTAGCACAGATGATCACGAAGACGCATGCTTTGAACATTTAGCTGAAAGGCAGCCACAACGCTTCTTACTTTTTTAACCGTTAGGCTAACGCCGGTATATAATGCTGTCAATGACAAATGGCGAGTCTTTACACGCTCACGAAGAGGCACAAAGAAACGCGAGTAGACGTAGAAAGTCCTGCGACATACGTGCTGCAGAACAGGCACAGCCGCCAAGTACTACCCAGTCAGGTTTTTCTTAGCCGCCACGAGGTGGCGCCACCCCATTCAGCGCAAGGCTCGTATGGCACTCGTTTTAAGTGAGGATCAGGTCTCTAGAATCGTAAAAAGTTGGATTCAGAAAATTTAGTGTTTATACATTAGAATAGTAATTCAATGCTCAATAAAAAATTGCACACGCCACCTCCCTTTCATGCAGAAATTCCATGTGCTCCACGTATTAAAGTATTTATTATTGCCATATATAGATAGGCAGCGTATATTAGTTTGCAACTTCCAGACTTGTTTACTCGAAAGTTTTTCTTGAGCCTATAACATTGATTGTTGAAAACAAATACATATCAGTGAGTGCACGGATATAAAGGCCATTTGTTTTCCTTTAATCGCTTGAAATGTGCATTGTATCGAAAGAGTCCGAGATGTAATCTCTAGGTTCACATATTTTTAATAATCAGTGACGAGAATATGATGCAATTAATACACCGCCACTCATTTCAAAGTGGTGGCAACCCGTCCTCTCAGACGTGACGAGTTTCAGCCGATTCGGGGGAAGATCTCTAGCGCTAAAGCACTAGTCCTGAAGAACCGACTCCGAGCAAAATTTCGTCTTGCTTGTGGAGTCAGTCATAACATGCATATCAACAGCTGCATAGAAACGCAATAACAGCCAAACATGAGACTGTGCTTGTTCATGATAGCCTTGACTAGGGTCAGTCATGACTTGGCCACGATGTTGATTACAGGTTGGACATCAGCGGGTCGAGTGGGCTTAGTCGATTGAGAAAGGGAATGGCTTTGAGCGGGCATAGCCGGCGTGGTTGCCTATGTGCTCTAATTCTTTGTTTCATCACCATCTCAAGAACGCAGCTAGGTCTCTTCGGCCTTTTTTTTTTTCGAATGATGCTGGAGTGTAGACATACTTCGTGCCTCAGCGCTCTTTCGGCATGGCTCAGTTCTTGGATGTGATTAGTTTGCTGGTTTTAGTTCCCCCATTTTAAATTGAGATATAAATATCCCTGCGGAAACTGTGCCATTCCTGTTGTCGGCAAATGGCACAAGGTGGAAACAGAGCCTCTAGGGTCGTGACAACTTCGCATTGGCAGGAATTATAGTCGTAGCACCCCATTGGCTCAGTAAATTTCTTCTGTGCACTTTATGGCTTGTAAATATCGTCATCACCTGAAAAAAAAAGTGGCGGAGAGCACCCGAAAGCGGGAGCTGTCTGACCCGAGCATTGCCTGCTTTCCGTTGTCTGCGCACATAGGGGCAGCACCTACGACGGCTAAAATATGAGACTACATAGCAGTGTAGCGTTAATTGCCTCCGTCCAGTACTCTGTAGATATTACATGCTTTTTAACGGCGCTGGAGAAGACAGCTTCATTTTGTCATATCTCTCGTTCTCTAGACTACTGCGATGTTGTGGTTTGGTCATGCTACGCGAAGGATTCTGATACAGTTGTCATGTAAAAGCAATTATTGTGAAACAATTGCAGAGTTTTATTTGACGTTTGTCCTTCCTATATTTTACTCTTGTAAAGCGCTTGGAAGTAAGTCTGATGCGGCTGTTTCTACGTAGTTTACATTGATAATTTTGGAGAAAGTAGGGATAAAGTTGCAAGCCTGCGCAAAATGGGGAATTGGTTTTGCCTGGAATGTACTTTTTGGTAGGCTCGCAATCCCTATATTTCTTGTCGCACAGTATATTTTTAGAGCATAGCTCGCGACATAACGCCCAGGTTTAAGTGCAACATTTGCAGAGCCAGGTGGTCG
The DNA here is from genome assembly GCF_055883805.1 of Amblyomma maculatum. Taxonomy (NCBI): domain Eukaryota; kingdom Metazoa; phylum Arthropoda; class Arachnida; order Ixodida; family Ixodidae; genus Amblyomma; species Amblyomma maculatum. The sequence continues at coordinate 164,741,965 of NC_139345.1, read as the reverse complement.
ATATGTTTTGAGATGTCGTTAGCTTTTGACAGAATTTTCAGTTCCCTGTTGTTCCTGATACGAACTGTACGTAAACGGTCTTGTACCTGTGTCCAACTAAAAGAAAAAAAGGTCTTTCATGCTAACAACACCACCACACTGACAATGGCTTTTGTAATTAAGTGTCGAATCTTTATTCCTCTTTTGATTTTTAACAGCCCTGTTTGTTGCGTGAGAGCGATGAAACCACCTTGTTATGCCTCATGGTAAGTGTCGCGATGTGTTAAGGATAAGGGGCGTTCAGTGGTACTCAAATTTACACAAGCCTCGATTCATTGTTCGCCGTCACCATGCTCCATGATCACAGCAATGTGATAGATATGCGCTCATCGAAACTCTGCAATAACTACGCAACAGTGAAATCGTTCTGCCTCAGACGTAATCTGACATTGTTACCACATACTTTGTGAAGTATAAGTAGGCAGCGTAGGTATGCGTTGATGCGTGGCCGCCAGCAGTACCATTTCCTGCGTCCGGGAGCAGTGTACAGCAGTGCGGGCTCACTGCCGGAGTATTTCCGTACCCTGCCACCTACAAACCCTGTCTACCATCGAGTGGAAACAATACAAGAGCCAACATTTTCTGAATTTATCGACAGCGCACCGCACTAGCTACACTACAACAGTAGACGATCGCTACATGTTATGCATCAATCGCTATAAAGGCGCGTCATACATATTCACAATTTAGAGTTAATTTGCAGTACTTGGTGCAATCATCCACAGGTAAAAAAAGCATCTGAAAGCCATGTGGCGGACAAGCAGGCTGTCATCTTACTCACAATGCATGTTCTTTAACAATATCATCCTGTCTTCAAATTTGTCCCATTGATTCACTTCGTGTTACGCGCTTTTAAGTCAGTATATTCCAGCAGAAAGAAGGTTTTGTATCAATTCCTCTAATTTTAAAGCAATAATAGAAATAGTTGTTCCTTCGATTTCATAGACGTTTTGCAATCTCATTTAAAGTTGTGTGTGTACCGCTGTAGTCCGGATCACTTAAGCTCAAATGGATCAAAACGTTTACTACCAAAATGCCATGAAACGTCGTTGAGAACTTAACACCACTGCATTCTTATCAGTCCGTTCTATCTGATCCAAGAGAAACGCATCTACCATGGATCTTCAGTTAACCATGTCCTGCAAAAATTAAAGTCAGGAGATCCCGACTAACTTTTTTCTCACCCTCTTCAACTGAAAAGTTGTCAGCATCGTTTTACACTCTGCTTTGCTTAAGAGCGATGCGGTGTTCGCCCATGGCCGTACATGATCTGCCCATTTGCATTTTTTGTTTCTCATAAAATGTAATTAATTGCTTGGAGTGTACCCCCTTTCTTATATAGCCTTACTTCTACAATTTCTATTTGAACAGCTCGTTGCGCTTCTTAAAATCTCACTTTCAGCCCGTTGCGTTAGCTTCCAAAGTATTGCCATATGAATGAATACCGGCATGATGCAAACAATCTATATTTTCTTCATGCCAGGGATAAAATGCTGCCATATGCATCCTAAAACCTTTTTCGCGCCTGGTTATTGGTTTATTTCATCCTCCATATCTGTGACGAATACTTTGCCTTAACAAATGTGCGCAGGTTGAGCGCACCATTTGCTGCATCAGCTAGTGTTCTCTTGCAGACGACACCCACAACCACCCCGAGGCCATTCTGCGTTTGAGCCAATTTGCTTTGTTGTGCGGCCGCGTCGGACGCTCGGGTGCTCCGAAGAGCATAGCCGAGTTTCCAGGGTCACCCAAAAAATAGACAATACTGTGGACTGCCCTCTAGGTTTTTGCTTGTTCTGATGCATTTCTACCTACTGTGCATAGCGCCTTCTAACAGCGTTGATACTTGTTTGCGTTTTCTTTATATTACTTAAGCGTTCAACCATGCCCTGCACTTCTTTTTACACAAATTCTGAGCTCTGAACACCTCCTCATAAAATGCATGCTTTCAAAATAAAGGCGATATTTCAGACTGAGCCCGCACTTCGTTAGGACAGCCGTTAATCGCTTAAATATAACATTGCTGCTGTCAAAAAAGCAATGAAAACGAGTACGGTTGAGTTGCGTTTAGTTACTGTAATGTGATCGTTATTCCTTAGTGAAACATAATAGCATCGACTATTGGACGCAGTTAGGCGTAATTTGCTCGCAGCTATGGTACTCTGGGTTTTATCTTCTTGAAGTCAAAACTATGTTGATTGTGTACTCTTGTTCAATATGTGGTCTTATTCCTATATAAGTGCATTGTTTTAAAGTTTTTGATCGGTAGTCTGTCTACTCTCAATATTCTGTAATAGCCCCATACATCCGTGTTGTTTCGTTAGTGTTTAGCATTCCACTGGCGTAATTTAATTGTTTTTAAGCTTAGTAAACACGTTTTTCTTACGGCGAGCAGTAGCATTGTCCCTTCTCGGAAGACAAGAAAAAAATATGAGCGCAAATCAGTAAAATTAAAAAACATGATCTGAAATTGCATTTCATATTTTCCACAAGGCCGCAGTGATTCTGAATAACTAAGTGTGATTTTAGATGACGTTAGCTGCAAATCTTACTAATTTCCTTCAAGAAGTCGCTGGTTAACCAGAAGCTATGGCGCTGTACAGTCTTTGTCAAAAGTATACGGCCCAAGAATTTTTGCTCTAAGCCCAGTAACGATGCTCGTAAAGCAACTCTAGCGTTCGAAATCTCGTAGATGACAAACCTCGCCCTCATTATTGTCTAGCTTCCAGTATTGCTGCCAGCAGCCACGTCACAGTGCTTAGAAGCGAACCTCTTGGGCCGTATACGTTTTACAAAGACTGTACCTCTGACAGAACGGATTAATGCGCGGAGCCGTCCACTTCGTTTCCTTCTCTATTGAACTGCTATGTGGTGCGCATGTTGAAGGCCTGAACGATGTGGTTGGTTTGGCGTTATGCGCTGTCGATTATACCAATCTCTTACCGCCCTATAGTATGGTGTTCCTGCTATGAGACGACGTCTATATGAGCGATAAAGAAAGATTTAGCGTTGATAAACTCGGCGGCCATGAAAATCTGTCATCGCTATCAGTCATGTAATATACATCGTCATGTCAGCGTGTATATTTGTAATGGAAAGATCTACGAACGTAATGATAGTAGATCTAAATGCGGTCTGTATTAAAGATGGTAGCAAACGCTTGTAGATATACGTTCAAGCTGTTTCTTTAAAAGTGCGTAGGTTTTAAATGCTCAACTCGCATTTATTCGTCTTGATTGTTCATAAAGATTTCAATGTTTTCATCCTGTGTCGCTCAAAAATCCGCGATATTTGATTCATTTCAAATCTTGTCCAAGCTACTGCTGCAATTTTCATTTGTCACTAATTTCGGACATGCGTGTTTTGAGCGTCTTTAACTTGTTCTTGATGTTGTAGTATTTAGTTTCTATTTGCGCGCTCAATCATCTGCACATTCTACTTTCAAATTTGATTTGTTTCCCTTAGGCGTATTGATTAATTAGACTCAAAATGACTTATCGAGGTCTGTAAGCCACACTTACTTATCGAGGTCTGTAAGCCACACTTCTTTGTTTTTGCTTAATGATCTGCTTTTTGGAAAGGCCCATACTTATTTTTTTGCTTTTTCTGCAGGAGACTCCTATGCGTGTGCTACTGTCGGGAAAAGGTAATTAGCACTGCAGTAAAGAGCTGGGCCAGAGGAACATAGGCTCAAAATTTGCGTTTCACGAATTTTGTTACGGATGTATGTGAACGCGAATTAGGCTTCACACGTTCTAAAAGTACAATAGTTTACGTATCGAGTCCTGATAGGAGTCATTCGCTCGCTCCTTAATGAGGTAAGCTTCCATGTGTCTTTGGGTCGTACTTTCTTTATGGCAGATTACTACTTCCGCATGCAATGCGTAAACAGCGGTCGGCACACTTTGTTGCGAGAGCAATACTACGCCAGGTTTCGAGCCGTCGCGTATACCCGGCGGACGCCACGCTTGACCTTGAACAGCCGAGGAGGAGGAGAAGATGAAGAAGGCTTTGTAACTTACGCTTTCGACTCGGAGTTTTAGAATATGGGGACCCAAGGCTTAGGGCCTCCAAGGAAATAGCGTGCGGCGGCGCAACGTGCTAGCCGAGCGACAAGGTTTAGAATACAGGTTTTCCCGACTCAGCGGAGCCGCGCTTGCGTTCGTTGATTGCTGCGCTACGACGGTAATCCTAGAGAAAGCATTTAAATATATAAAAGCCAACAACGCCATTTTATACATCAGGAAGTATTATTATTGCACAAAACTATATTACAACTACCAGTTATATAAACCGTTTTCGTCAGACAAGACGAAATCGGCCAATAGTCAATCCAGGCTGAGGCCTGAAAATCTCATTTGAACCTTCCGCGCTTTCCGACGTGTGGTCCCCATGGTAACCAAACGAGGCGAACTCGCTAAGCCTGGCAGCTCGGTAAATCCGGAAGCAATAAAAAAATATGGTGCGTTTTATCGCTAAATATTGATGGTGCGGGAATCATGAGACATAGAATAATCTTCGTTGGCCTTTCGTTTGTCATCAACTCACGACACCATGGAGCGGCAACGACGAATGTGTGCCGAGGCGAGCGGCCTCCGCTTGGCCGGACGCCGCCATGTTGCCGTAACCCAACCGACCTAACGGCGGCTTGAGGCGAACGCCATTTTAGAGCCAACCCCAAGCGTTAACTCTACACCCCAAGAGTGCCTTAGGTTCCGCGCATGCACATTTCGACGCCCCAAGCTCCTTATTCTAAATATCTCAACTCTTAAAGGATGAGCTTAAGTGTCCCCAATAATGCAGCACCTTACACGGATAGGGCTTGATAGGGAAATAATGTAGCAGGCACCGTTGCTACCGCAGTTCAGCTAGGGTTACCTAGAGTTAAACCACAACGAATATTTTCTTGTATTTCCTTTTCCCTCCATTGCAGGCCGTTCAATGTGCGACGCTATGTGAAAATGGGTCTTAATGAAGAGAATGAGTAATTTTTCAGATGTTATACTGCGCGACGTCGGTTCATGTTAAACAAATTTAGGTGCTCAGAATCATCTGAAGCCGTCTAGTACTGCAACACCATATTATCTGTGCGACGCTAAAGCACACAAACGACCAACCATATTTAGGAGAAGGACACTAATGCAACGGCCTGTCCATCTGATGTGAATTCGGTCGCAAAAAGCTGCAACTAGTGCACAACCGCACACTCGCAGTGCACATACTCTAACCTGTTATTATTGTGAAATATGAGATGGCGATATGCCTTTTGTCATATACGTTTTGTCCTGAACTCGTGGAAACAGTCTTGCCAAGGTCACAGGGCACGGGAAAAGAAAGCTAGTTCTATAGCATTGGGCAAAGTTTTTGGTTCCTTTGTATGGTTTAATATCCGTTAACTACACAGGCTACGCGGAGCGGCGCAATGCAGAGTTCAAAAATTTCCACCATGTGCGCTTCTTTGACATGCACTGGCATACGTTCTTTTAAGTTGTGTGAGAATTTGTGTTGATATCGCATCAACAAAACCTTCGCTGCACTAAGCAAATAGAACGAATTAATAAAATTAGACGTTCAAACACTTCTCAGTTTATGGAAAATTACTGTTCATCGAACACAATAATATTTTTGCTAGTGTGCCGTTGCTTGAAATTGGAATGATGCGCTTTTTTAGGTATCTTATGTATATATCAGGCCACAATATTTTAAATTATCTTGATTTGAACTCAGCTTGTTTAGAACAAATGAAAATGTGAGGCAATTAAGCTTTTGATCGTTCCAGGGGCTGCTCGGTTAAAAAAAAAACTGACAGTATGTAATGACTGGAGATACATCAGTTATCCGTGTAGGTAAACTCAGTTTCTGCAAAACCAATGTCATTAATTGTGTGCTTCTTTCATCTTTTGTGAACCAGAATGGCGTGTTTCAATCCAACGCCTACCCCACTGCAGCCAACTGCAGAAAATCAGTGTCCTTGGTATAGTATATTTTCAGGATAAAATTGAATTCACGGCGTGAAGATTGCATGCACTGTTTCTCCGAAGGCACATTTACGAATATTTTTTAAAGCGACAGCTTTAAAGGATCCGTTCTGCACAAAATAACGCTTCGGCGTTCTGAGGAAATATAACTGGAACGCCTTTGGTAAGGGGAAGTTGGCATGTCCGAGCCCTCCCTGGTTATCGGGTTCTGTGGCGCAACCATACCACTTTACATGACAGAGCTAGCTGAGAGGACATGGGAACACAGTTTACCTCCTTGTGAAGGGAATTGAATTCTCCGGGACCCTTGGATCCCGAGTAAGACACGCTGCGCATGGGCAATGGTGGCAGGTGCGTAAGGCGCTTGGTTTCAAGCTAGAATTTATATCTAGGCCCAGTGGTCTTTCATGTAATTATTTACTTATTAGCATCTCAAAGGCCACAAGGGGCATTACATGAGGTGTGGGTTACCAACAGGCAAATATTATTCCTTCAATGAAATACTTAAAGCGCGTACAATATATTCGCGATAAATCACAGCAGCCAAGCAGTGCCAATCTGGCTGTTTCAACAAAATGACTGCAGGTGTGTAGATGAAGACTGCCGAAGGGATTGGATGGCTTTTGGTTTGTTTACAAGGAGTTAGTGACGATACGCAGGGGTAATAACGGTATGATTCAGGGGTGAATGACAGAATCCACGAAAAAAGCAGAGCCTGATTATTTTCAGTCGAAATTCTATACTGAGAAGATTAGTTTTATGTTTCATTGAAGCAACGCTTATGTGATTTGAATACTCCGAAATTTCAGAACGTACCGCTCTGTAATGGATAAATCTGAGAGTCTTTATGAAGTTAATCTGTTGCGGGTCCAAGATCAAGCTGGCTTGCTCAAGTTTTTGGCGCAGTAAAATGCAAAAGGCTAAAAAGGTTACATTAGATGAAGCAAGTCCTATGGTTCGTTTAAGATAACCTTTAAGATAAGATAACGCTTAGCTTCATTGGCGATATTGGCGACATGGGTTTACCAGGAAAGATCTTGTGAAAATGAGATGCCAAGGTTAGTAATGGTGCGCCGCCTATGGTGTAGTCTGTGTAGGACACAACGAACGGCGGTGTAGTGAAACTAAAGTAGTCTGATTTGCACTTAAAGATATTAGCCAGTTAGTGCACCATGTTTCCACTTGTTTTAAATCGTGCTTTGAAATATTAGTGTTACTACATCTTGCGACTGCACGGTAATGAGTATGTATGAGGCAAAACAGAGAAAATTTAGGTGTTAGTGATTAAGCGAGTAGCCAATACAGTGGGAACTCAGTGAGTGAAAACGGAGTTTATATAGGTTAGAGAAGACACCAAAAACGAAATGTGTGTGCTAACTTCACGAACCTATTTCGCAACTGAATTATATTCTTCGAAAGTTTTTTCTGGAGCAGGTACCAGAAACTGCGCTGTAGCATCCTTAAATTATACACGATGGCAAGGAGCCAAAATGAAATGAAGAAAAATTTTCAAAAATAATTTTCTTCTCCTAACCGCATCCGAATGTTGCTTGGCATGCCTGTACATACTCTGAAACAGCTTTGAAATTTTCTTTCAAAGGCAATAAGGTAATGATATTCAGCGTTTATTTAACATAACAATCTAGGGGCTGAAGTTAGTCAGGCAGCCAGGGCGTTTACTTCGCCTTAATCGCTCGCTCACGACCCTGGGGATTTGAGCCGAAGTTCGCAGGACCGTTTTGATTTCTTCCTATTGCAAAAAGGGTTTGTGGATTACAAACTTTGTGAAATCGTTCTTTATGCGCAAAGGAAACATTATTTATAAGGTGCCGCTGTTGTTTATAACGTGCCGCTGGCATCAAAACAAGAACAGTTTACTACGTTTCTTGACAAATTTCGGTTCAGGAATCATGTCGTCATGATAACGGAAACATGGTATCATGAAAAAAGCTTGATGTTAACATTAGCAGGTTATAAACATTATTGCCAAAACCGAACTGAGGCACGTGGCGGCGATGTCGCCATGCTTATCAGAGATGATGTTTGCTGCGAGGTGATGCACCATTTCACGCATAGTAATACTGACCTGGAGGCATTGCGTGTTTCTAGCGGGAAAGATATATTCGCAGTGGTATATCGCCCTCCTTTTGGAAACAAAAATCATTTTTTACCTTCATCGAAGACATGTTGGAGCATGCTTCCTTTCATGAATACCGTCTGCTATTGGTGACTTTAATATTAACTTAGCTGGAAATGACTGTCATTCTCTTGATTTCAGTAACAAACTGTTGGCGTCTGGCTTTCATTCTGTCATCAACACACCAACGCGAGTAACCGAGACAGGCGAATCCGTCCTTGGCCTTTTCATTGTCAACCAAGACACCGTCGTACACTCCGCTGGCACCATATGCTATGACGTAAGTGACCACTGTCCAATATTTACTGTGTATTCCAGCTTTCGGTCACAAAAAAAAAACGAGCAAGGACGAACCCATGTATAGGAGCATATCGAAAAGTAATCTGGAATCTTTCCGGGCACGCCTACTATACAACGACTGGTCTCCTATTTACAATGAGAATAATGCCTCTGAAGCTTACAACAAATTCCTAGTCTTGTTATGTGACCATTACAATAAATGTTTTCCATATAGGAAAGCAAAACTAAAGAATAAAATAAGAAAGCCGTGGATAACACCTGATCATTTGAAGATGAGTAAGGAGAAACAAAAACTGTTCCAAGACTTCTTGCGTACCAGAGAAACGACAGCACTAACAAACTTCAAGAAGTATCGAAATAAATTGACTGCAGAGTTAAGAAAAGCCAAGTTTGCTTACTATAATAACATCCTATCTGATGCGTCAAGAAATGGTCCTCAGAAATTGTGGAAGGTCATTAACGAAATTCTTCAAAGACAACATCGCAAGTGCAGCCCTCTTGAAATGTCAAAAGATGGCAAATGTATTTCGGGTGTCGATTTAGCCGAACATTTCAATGCCCATTTTGTAAACATGATGAGACCAACCTGCGATGAAACAGGGTCAACGACTAGGTACAAACTAAATCCAACCGTATTCCTCGAGCCAACGAACGAAACGGAAATTTGTAGCGCGTTCCTTAACCTGAAAAATACCAGCTCAACTGATGTCGACGATATTCAGAACAAGCCTGTCAAGTTCGTAATTGACGTTATCTCGCCTCACCTAGTATATATTTTCAACCTGGTCCTCACAACTGGCTGCTTCCCAAGTCGCATGAAAGAAGCAAAAGTATCGGTCATCTTTAAAGGCGGCAAAGAAAATGACGTTACGAGCCTGTGTCTATACTGCCAGTATTTTCAAAGGGCTTAGAAAAAATCTTGTTGGTACGCATAGAAAAATTCTTTACTAAACATAATATACTACGAGAGCATCAGCGTGGTTTCCGTCGAGGAAAATCGACTGAAACAGCACTGTTAACGATGGAAGAACTTATCATCAAAAACACTGAATGCAAAATGCTTACTTTGGATATTTTTGTGGATTGTAGCAAGGCCTTTGATTTCCTGAACCACAAGCTTTTGTTGAAAAAGCTGAGTGCTTACGGTATCCGCGGTGCATCGCATGTATTGTTTGAATCGTACTTGAGTGATCGGAAACAGTGTGTCAGTATTGGGGACCACTCCTCATCTTTTAAGAGTATTTCTTCTGGTGTGCCACAAGGCAGTCTACTGGGACCACTGCTTTTCAATGTATATGTAAACGATATTGTTCAACCGAATTCTGATGCCTGTTATGTTCTTTATGCCGATGATACCAGCATGTTTGTTTCTGGTCATGATATACAGGAAGTAGTTGCAAAAGCGGAAACTGAGATGTCTAAGATAATCAATTGGTCCAACGCCAATGGTCTTAAGATCAACGCAAATAAATCTAAAGCCATACTTTTTAAACCAAGAAACAAACAGGCTGCAATAGATCGTCCTTTAACGCACAGTACAGCTACTATTGAAGTTGTTAACCAACATAGGATTTTAGGAGTGACATTTTCGGCTGACCTTACATGGTCGCACCACATTGATTGTTTGAGCAAATCACTATCATCAGCTGTGGGAGCACTTGCCAGAGGTCGTTATTATCTGCCTGAAAAAATAAAAGTTCAAATTTACCACGCAATATTCACATCACATTTAAACTATTGTTCGCTTGTTTGGGGAACAACAACAATCAGCAACATTAACGTAATTTTTCTTTTACAGAAAAAAGCTCTTCGTAATATTGTTAATGTATCATGTTACCATCCGACAGAAGCACTGTTTCTCAAGTATCATATAATAAAAGCACAATATTTATTTATTTATTTGTCTTTACCCTCAGGGCCGTAGAGGCATTTCACAGTATCGCTTAATATATACTTTCTTTTTTGCAAACAATGGTCTTCAAACGTTTTTAAAGAGCTCCGCAAGTTTAAGCAAACAAAAAAGCGACGACCGCACCCGCAGCTCTGACAAGTGGTTTGTTCCGCATCGGCGTACCGAATATCTCTGTCAATCCTTACAATACCAGCTTCCACTTCTTCTCAATGACTATAAAAAGAGGGCAATATATTTCGAGACTTTCAATAAAAAAAGATTGCGACATTATTTTGTAACCAAATGAACTACTTATGTTTCAATAACCATGCTCACTTTGTGATTAGAGTTGTACTGACATGTTAGAATTATGTAGGGCTTTATAAGTTTCATTGTGAATTGAGGCATAACGCAAATTCCTTATACTTTCCGTGAATAACTACTGTTTTGTTAACTACTGTACTTTGAATTTTTGTTAGAGTATGTTTGAACGGATGTTAAATTGATGTGAGTCTACACTGTAATTTACTGTGGGACAACTGCTGCCATGTATGGGCCCTAAGGCACTCTTCAAGCTGTTCTAGAACAGCTTTTTTCGCCTGAGGGCCTTCAACCTCGAGTTGAAAATAAATTGAATTGAATTGAAATTGAATTGAAGTAGCAATTGGGCAGATATTGGTTTGTTTCAACGTGCAGTTGACAAATCACATGAATATTATGAATCCAAGTTCTCAGGGCCATCGAACAGCACACGGTCGATCTCGTAACTGCATGTTACTATTTTCAAGCAGCACAATTTCTTTCCATAAGTGGGACCAAGCGTCTCGTTAGTGTAGACATTTGTTTTCATGAAGAGCGCAAAATATAGTAGTCTACAATTTCCTATCACTTTTTCTGATAGAGCGTTTCTTTTTGTAAACTGAAATGATTTGTAAAGTTAGTGGCGGAGTTGTAGGAAAGCCCTTCTTTAGGATCACTATTATGTGCTGTATTTTTTCTGCTCTTCGCAGTGTGCACCATAACTTAGGAAACCTTTGGCTGTGTACGAGTTCTTAAGACTTCTTGAGCTTAGTATGAGTTTGTTAATGCAGCGGAGAGAGAAACAGCCCAATTATTTAAAGGGTGAGCTGCTCGGTTATAGTACTCTTCATATACCCCACTGATAAGAACGGTGAAAAAAAAAGACCGAGGAAGAGAGAATGAAGGTAATGATGCCGTACAATTATACACGCGTGCGGTGCTCGGCGATAAGTAAACAAACTTTATTAGCCTAGTCGGCTTCTAGGACGAACATGCTTCAAAAATTGAGTGTGTCCAGTCCTCGTGAGAACTAACATCAGGCTACAGCGCCAAGCTTTTACGTTTTTCCGAACACGAAAAAAAAAAGGCGAAGAAAGAAAAGCGCACAGAATGTAATGCTGTATTTGTAGAGATATAGAGCAAACATGAGTTACGTGCCCATTACAACTTTGTGCTATTATTGCAAACTTTGCACATTGCAAACTTTGTACAATGCTTTGCATTTTAACTAAGCTGATTAAAACAATCCTTTGTTTTGTTCACAACCACCGGAGGAAGCAAGAAAAGGTCTACCGAGAAGTGTAGGTAGTGGCTGCTGGAATAATTGTTCAACATTAAGGCTGCGGAAATTCTTTGCTCTACCACGGCCTATTTTATAGATAGCAACACTTCAAGAGACTAGACAACAAATTATTTTCATGTATTTATTGTTTGTATCGAAGTGTACGAATTTATCTAAGCTAGTATAGCTTTTAAAGTGCATAAGCAATTCGTCCAGAAGTTTGCTTGAAAAAAATCTTTTAAGTTGAATTCAGCCTAAGTAGGCGTTGTTGCCGAGTTGAATATGCTTGTCCATGCTGGTAGTGAAACACTAAAAAATGCGTTTCATCGTCGCGGAAGAATCTTTCAGTGCTGTGCATTATTTTCATCGTTTTACGTACAGCTGGGATCATTGATCGGGTTGCTTACAGAAACAGGAATAGTGTAGCAATCTGGACTTACCTGATGAATTTCGGTCGGCTACCGTTTACTCGAAAGGAAAACGGCTAAGATGAATCTACAAACAAAAAGTAGTGTAGATAGTTTACCAACACGCACTTAAACGCATACTCTAAGGATTTTGTAATATGAGCAGCGTGGCTCTGAAACTGCATTGTGCGGCGTTTGATCTGCGTTATAGACTATAAAGAATCGAAGGCTTGTCAGTAATGCTCGCAGCCATATAGCAATTATAAACATTGTTGCACAAAAGGCCCTAGCTATTAAATTTACTTAACACGATAAGATTGGCTGCGAAGGAAGATCACCAGCTGCAGGAAAAATTAACCCTTGCAGCAAAGCAGATATTTTTTATCACTGAAGCATTTGAACTGCCGACATAATTGCCGAACAAAGCAGCGTAGGCGCTCAGACTTTTCCGCAGTGCATCGCGTAGGTCTGGGACCACAACGATGACGCCATTTACAGCGGCGCTACGCTTCAAGAGAGGGAATGGTTTCTTGAAGGAAGAAGCCCATCTCAATCGGGTATATCGCTCCCAAAGAGTTGTTGGATAGCGCATGGGATAAGAGAGCGGAAATCTAAAAGTTCAACAACGCTGACATCATTATGACTTTGCACTCCTTCGGTGCACTCAAGAGAAGACTTGACTTTTAGTTTCTGATAGCGTGATCACTGAAGTGCTAGCGCGAAACCAGTACGCATGCCTTACCTGCAAGCTTCGCACACTTGAATCGTTGTATCTCGTCGAAATTTAGGAAACCCACTTCATTCTGCCTTTAAAATTTAAACTGATCAAATATTTAATACAATGAACGAAGAAAAAGTTCGCAGCATTCTTGATGGCCTAAAATGTATTTTGCATGTTTTCGTATTTATTTCCTACTTCTATCAAGCATTTTGTGTTTTCTCACCACGTTGGCAACCAATAATGCGCGAAATTTCGAGCCTTTTAAAATGTGAGATAAGCTGTCCACGTTGCCGGCCAGAATTAAGAAACCCATGTGAGATAAACCTCTATGCCTAGATTAACATTAATTAATGGCTACGGTAGGTATACCTGACGAGGCGAACGTGAATAAAGGAAGAAAAGTATTCGCTGGAAAATATGAGTAGACGCTCGTTTACAGCTGAAAAGTCAGAAACGCGATTTACATTGTGAGAAACGTAATGCTTATAGCAGAATATGGCAGCACAATGGTGATACAGTTATTCATGAGACGGTAGAATGATTTAGGCATGGTTTCTTTTCTGCATGGTTTCATTTTGTAAAAAGTAATTATCCAGGTGACGACAGGACGGTAGTACTCGCTAATACAATAAAAACTAAGAAATAATGGCGACCGTGTTCTGTTCTGGACCTTCAACTATACTTTGGCCAATAAAGTTGCACCTGCAAGGGGAAACCTAACGTTGTGAAGAGAGGCACGTTACATATATGTAAAATTCTGAAACCGCGAACCGTTTGGAAAACATGCCTTAGTACCGTGTTAGTATTTGGCCCAGTCCAGATGGATAAGCACGCAAACTGAAGCCCCACATTATGCGAGTATGCGAACCCTTCCAGATATTTTACATGGCTTCGGAGGTGTCTGCTCAAGCCAGTACATGTCGATATGACATGTACTAGACTTCGCGCAAGTTCGCGAAGCCCGCTCGCTGCGTCTGCCTTGAAAAAAAAGAATCAAAAGACAATCGCCATCTTGGTGGGCTGTTCGCGCGACCTCGTCCGCCCGAAGATTGCCCGCTATGCTGATGTGTCTTGGAAGCCATTGGTAGATGATGTCATGTCCTCCTTTAATAGCATACTGATGAATTTGTCGTATTTCCACAACGAGTTGCTCATGGGCTCCACGGCGAAGAGCCGCTTTTAAGGCTTGCAGGGCTGCTTTTGAATCTGTGAAAATAGACGACCGCTGAGGGCACTGCTGACCGATATGCCTAATTGAGACACGAAGAGCGGTTTGCTTTGTCGCTGTTGAAGTAGTCCGGTGAATTGTCCTTTTATTTCTGTAGTAGTTGTGGCGATGACCATGAAGCGTGAAGAATTGACGGCATTCACTGAAACGTTGGTGTACAAGTGCAAATGATTTGCATGGTGCTTATGAAAGTATTCAAGAGTGACGTGTTTGAGTTCTGTCGGCGATAGCTCGACCTTCTTCCTGATGCCGGGTATTGAAAGAAGCACGTGGGGTTGGTGCAGGCTCCATAGTGGAGAGGATGGTCTAGATGCGGGTGTAAACCGGGACGGCTGAATAGTGCGATATGCATCAACTGTCCCTTTAAACGATGTACGCGGCCTGGTATTGGAAGACTGATCAAATTATGAGAGGGAACCAGGAGATGTGTCGGAAATGTGCCTTCAGGGCATGAACTATTAGGTAGGTAGTTATGGGATGCTCTTGTGCAGTTAATATGGTAGCAGCCGTAGAGGTACATCTCGACAATCCCAGGCAGGTTCGCAGAGCTAGAGCTTGAACGCTCTGTAGAATTATTAAGTTTTTTTTTTATATATATATCCAAGTGCAGGTAAGCTGTACCGAAGGAATGCCATAAATATTGAATCTTACAGCTGGAGCATCGACCGCACTAATGCTCCCCAAATATTGCCCAGGTTTTATAACTTCAGTCGGCCCTGACTCTCTTGTCGAGCCAATTATATAGGACAAACAGGACGGTATATTAATAAGAGACTACAGGAACACTGGAACAACTTGGAAAGTGGAAAGGACAAAACGTTTCTGGTATCACATTGCCAGTCATGTGAAATGATGAAGAAGGAGAAGAAGTGCACTCCTAAGTTTGACAGTGTTAAGATTTTATATCGCCACAAAGAGAAGATAACGAATCGTATTTTATTTCAACGGACAATAAGTGTGTCAGCAAGGCTTCTCTTGCTCTTTCAAGCAAAGAGGTGTCTTTTTTAAGTGATTTTTTAAAGTAATTTTTTATGCAGCAGGTGAACCCAGGGGTTGTTTCACGTGACTGTTTCGTTTTCTTCATGTTTGTTTTTCTGGGCCTTGGAGTAAAGGGCTTAGGCTTAGTTGTGAGTCAGCGCTTGTACTGTGGCTTTCTTGTTTCTTGTCCCTTGTCTTCGTGTTCGCGCTGTTTATACGACGGGCACCAAGGACAACAGAGCCGTACTCGGGCTGGACTTGCAGAGCGCCTGTGATAAAGTGAGGCACTCGGCTATCCTGGCCCAAGTATCCAGGCTAAACATGGGCAGGAGGACATACCAGTACATCAAAGACTTCCTGACGGAACGGACCACCGAAATCTGTGCGGGAGA
This sequence comes from Amblyomma maculatum, assembly GCF_055883805.1. Taxonomy (NCBI): domain Eukaryota; kingdom Metazoa; phylum Arthropoda; class Arachnida; order Ixodida; family Ixodidae; genus Amblyomma; species Amblyomma maculatum. Next base: position 164,726,312 of record NC_139345.1, on the reverse strand, counting down.
CCTGCAGCTCGAAGAGAAGAAGCTGGGCAGCGTCGGAACTCCGCAGGGGTCGGTAATCTCCCCGCTCCTCTTCAACCTCGTGATGATCGGGGTAGCCACCCGGCTAGAAAGAGTAGCGGGAGTCCGGCACACCATCTACGCCGACGACGTTACGCTATGGGTACCGGGAGGAAGCGACGGACACATCGAGACAACACTGCAAGAAGCGGTCAACGCCATCGAGGAGCAGCTGGACGGGTCTGGACTCGTTTGCTCTCCGGCCAAGTCAGAACTGCTGGTGATTCCCCCGAAAGGATCGGGCAGGAAAAGAAAGAATATGGAAGTCAAGTACGAGCGTCCCAAGATCACGGTCAAGACGGCGGGAGGACAAGTAATACCGGAGGTCGAGAAGATTCGAGTACTCGGGCTGCTCATCCAGCGAAACCGAGCCAACGGTGAAACGGTCAACAAGCTCGCGGGCAAAGCGGCTGCGGCAATGAGACTCATCAAGAGGGTGTCCAACAGAAAAGCGGGGATGAAGGAGGAGAGCCTGACTAGGCTCGTTCAATCCTTCGCAGGTAGCCACATAACGTACGTGGCCGCCTTCCACAACTGGAGGCCGAGTGAACGTAACAAGATAGACGCCACCTCGGGGGCACGAGCGCCGAAAAATTCATGGCGCTGGGAGTCCACAACACGCTGGACGAAATAGCCGAAGCACAGAGAACGGCGCAACTCGAGCGTCTCTCTGAAACGAGAACCGGAAGACAGATACTGCGGAACCTTGGCCTCGAACCGAGGGAAGGCAAGCAGCAGAAAGACGTACCTATACCAGATAGCATCAACAGAAAGCTCAGGGTCTTCCCGATCCCGAAGAACGTGAACCCCGAGCACAACAGGGAGCGGAGGTTGGCGAGGGCCAGGGCTCTCGTAGACCTCCACGCCAGAGAAGAAGGCGCCGCCTACGTGGACGCGGCGGATTATCGAGGGAACACCGACGCATACGCGGCGGTGGTTGTCGGGGCATCGACGGGTGCAACGAAGACCGCGGTGAGCGTCCGGACTCGAGAAGCGCACCGGGCGGAGGAGGTGGCCATCGCCTTGGCCGTTTCCGACCCCGGATGCACTACAGTGTTGTGTGACTCTAGAACGGCAGTGAAGAACTACGCCAAGGGTAGGGTATGTAGTGAGGCCGCGCGCATACTGTGCAAGGCCGAAGACATCGGACGCAAAAGTCCTGTGGTGATCAAGTGGTTTCCGGCCCACATGGGCAGTGACGTGTCGGAACGCGGAAACGTGAACCACAACGAGACGGCCAACTCGGCTGCGCGAGGACTAACCAACCGCGCGGCTGCAAGCAGGGCCGACTCGGAGTCTTGGTCGCGGCGCAGTGCCAAGGACGAGATGACCACCTTCAACGAAATAGTGAAATGGTACAGATTGAACAGACAGACTATGCCGCCACCTCACCCGGGGCTTACCCGGAAGGAGGCAGTGTTATACAGACAGTTACAGACGGGGTCCCTGCTCACCCCGGTGCTAGCTAAGCACATGTGTCCGAGTGTGCACGCGAGCGACATGTGTAGACTGTGCGCGAAGGGGAGAGCCACCGCGGCTCACATCCTTTGGGACTGTAGCGTGAATCCGCGCGAAGCCAGCGAGAAGACGAAGATCCCGCCGCAGCTAGAGGCTGCAACGAGGAGCTGTGATCAAGAAACACAACTCAAGGCCGTCCAGCAGGTCTCGGCAGCTCTAGAGAGGCAGCGACCGAGCGAAACCGAGGTGAGGAGGGGCAGCACCCCCAAGAAGGGGGCGGCGGCCCTCTAGAACCCGCGGAAGTAGCGAGGGACGTAACAAGACCTCAAGGAGCACAACGCACGAGACTGACGTAGTGGCCGCGTCGCGGTAAAAGCTTGTCCTCCCTGCTTGGAGGGAGCCTAACCGATTCTGCAGGCATTTTAAATAAAAGTTGTTCTCTCTCTCTCTTTCTCTGTTTATATTAATAATGAATAAGTACCAACTCGCCCAATAAAGTATCCTGACATAGGTGCTGCCAGACTAGCGGTGCCTGCAGCGACCGGCGCACGTTCCCTTATCCAGCCGACGAATTGCTTCCGCTATTGGCGAAAGCCACCTGGTAGTTCTCAGGGAGCGGCAAGAAAGAAACTTAAACTTAGTGCTTACTCTTACAAATTCCAGATGAGTGTTTCTAATCTTGCAAACTTTAACGTGGCAAGGATGCTTTATTATCCACCCCTGTATTTGAGTACATTACAGCGGACAACGGGCAAGTAACACTTTCTTTTCGTGATTTCTTGATAGTTTCGTTAGTAAACAGTTGCAGGAATCCAAAACACTATTCGTGAGCATTACTTTTCTCTACGCAAACCTAGGAAGATAACGGATTTGCTCTCTATCGTCGCACCGCACGTTTACCTGCACTAAAAAACGCTGCTGCATAACAGACGTCTTTCTTCCCTGCAGATGAAGATATCTTCAGATTGCTCGATGCCAAGGTTACAAAACAAACACTACTTCTTCATCAAAGTGCACAGGCGAAATGAACTATTAAGAACTATTCACGCCTAGCGACAAAACATGTATATTTGCAGAAGTTTTCTTAATTCTATATCCCGTATAAATGTTCACATGGATCTACTCGCGCTGACACGTTGAAGAATGGCACACACTAATCGCTGTGTACAAGGTGAAAAAAAAAGTAACTGAAAAGAAAAAATCACTAAAAAGCGCCATGATTTTTTGCTTTGAGTTGTACTGCCGGAGAATGCATACATAATTTGAATTTACTAGCAAGGTTGCACCCGATGCAGACGCATGTGCGCGCTGCTAGCAGCCAATTCGCGGTAGGCAGCAATTTCGGCCGTGCGCGTCTTGCAAGCTCTGTTTTCACTGCAAATGCATCAACATACACGCCGAGGAATACAACATCTTCATGAAATTCGGGGATAGCAAGAACAAATGTGTTCATTACGTGAAGCGGCTTGATATTACGGCGGCAGGGCTTATCTGCGAAACCGGCGACATGGAAATGCACCCCGAAGGGCAGGGGTATAGACCCCTTTCATAAATGTTAAGTCGGCTTCACCTCTATGTTGCCTTCCCCACTAATGGCAGAACAGCAATGTATTAAAACATTATATTAAGGCCATAATTCATATGATTTATGCATCAGAACATACACGTATAATTGCCATATTACCACTACATGCATCTGTGTAGAAGCAACATGCGATTTCAGGTCTATATTGCCGTTTTTCTGGCGGCCAGTGACGCCATGTTTGGGGAAAGAAGCAGCGTGAGAAAGCCTACTTAACGATTTTTGCAAGGGGTCCATTCCCTGTAGTTTCAAGACTGATTTTCAAGAACCTGGATGCTGCAATGTGCCCCTTCATCGAGGGGCAGATTGCAGATTGCTCACAACCAGAGTACTCACCTGTCACACTCGTCTAAAGCCGTGAGCCAACTACCTCGGCATCGAGCAACGCTTGGCGCAGCTAAGCAGTCCATTCTTAACGTAGCGCCCAAACTACCCGCGAAGAAAAGCGTATTAGTTTCACGTCTGAACCCGAAGATAACGGCGTCAGACATACAGACCCTTTTGGCGGACATAGTAAGCGATAAGGTTATTACGTGCACAAAACTGAAAACTAGGTACGATACATATTGCTCGTTCCACATTTCTCTAGATGAGCATTTATTTGAACTTGTGAGCAAACCTGAATATGTGTTCTGACGGCTGCGTATTTCGCCCCTTCTATAGAAAGGTGTGGTCCCTAGGACACTTTGATGATCCTAATGGCGCTATAACTATGTCCGAAAATGGCACATCAAAAGCTTTTACGAAAACACGAGATGGCTCCGAAAAAAAAAAAAAAGGGAAGGGCGCTTCGCGCGCGAATTCATACCAATGTAAGTATGACATTATATGCCTGAGGGAAACGTGACTAATCTCATCCAGTTCGAGTGGGTCTTATTCGGACAATAATAAATACAGAGGCGGAGTTCTGATAGCCTGCCATTCTCTGCTAAGTGCATTTAGAAGACCAGACTTGGAGACGTAAACCCTTCCAATTTTTTAACGGTAACACGCGAGCGTCGACCGTCCGCTTGATCAGTGCTTAAATACGGAACGAACTGGCAAGCTCGCCGAGAGCTGCCGCATGCGCACGAAAACCAGACAATAGTCACCGTCATCTGCTGAGCTGTTCCAGGAGTATGGCGCAGCCTTTTCTGCGCTAAGCGCACTACCTGGAATTCCAGCCGCTAACACAGCAAAGAGGGTACGAGAGATTTCTGATTATAGCAGTGTAAACATGCCTGAAACAAATATCATTATTTGCATTTCACGCTTATCAAAATCGTGGGTCACAGCCATATGCGCAAACTACAGCATACAATATACAAGAGTAAATGAAGAATTGATCGCAAAGTTCCTTCGATAAACACTGAATACGCTGGTTGCAGCTGGGCGGAACGTGGCTTCTCCTGAATATCGGAGCGTGTGCCAGCATTATTACGATCAAAAGAAAAGGTAAGGGGCTACGCAAAACTCTTGGAACAGCCTAGTAGGCGACGGCCAGCGTAGCCTGGTCTCGGTGCGCATGCGACATCTCTCGGCGAGTTTGCCTGTTCGTTCCGTTCCGCGCTGATCAAGCGAACGGTCGACGCTCGCTTGATACCGTTAAAACATTGGGTGGGTGTAGAGGAATGTGTGCGGATGGAAATTTTAACGTGCGACAAATCGCACTGTCTTTAATAAGATTCATTAAGCGTCATCATCCTCAATAACCGCCAAACATTCTGTTGAACCACTGATAGGAAACATACACAACATTGTAAAGATCACAACACGAAAACATATCATAAAATGCAGCTGGGTTCTCAGTCACGTGGGGATTAGGGGTAATGAAAGGCAAGATGCATGTACCGCGTGTGAGAAAATTACGAAAATAAAAGAAATCAAAATTCTAAAGACAGATTGTATGAAGGTAGTGCTCAGCAAACTGAAGCTAAATGGCAGGCTGCTTGAGAAAATTAAACAACAAACTTTACTCTGTAAAGCCCTTATTAGGAGAATGGAAATCACGCCAGCATCAGAAACGATTAATCGAAGCAATTTTATGTCCTCTACGCATAGGTCACACACACATCACCCATAACTTCCTGCTAACAAAAAAGACAAACATATCTGGGAAATGTGTGGTGATATCGTTAAAGTTAATCACAGTTTATTCTCATGGTCACTACTCGAAGAGGACATAAAATAATATTTTACTACATTTTACATAGAACACATTCCATTACATCCAGCATTACCTTTTGGCGAACAAGCACTCGTTGATTTTTCTCTTGTTTTCATGTTTGTGAAGATAACAAATATTCTGAATAAAATATCAGTATTCTAACTCTAGGTATTTCTTAGAATAAAACATCCAACCTTGTTTTTGGCGCCTAATAGCCATAGTTGATTTTGTGCCATAAAACCCCATATAACTAAGAGACCCCTCCTAGATATCGGAAGGTGCGTATGCGACTGTTCTTGTCCACCGGTCTTTATCCGCCCAGAGTAGTGTGTATTAGATTTCGCCCGCTCCTGCTCGTCCCTGAGAGGGAAGCTCGAGCCTGTCGATCGTGATCCAATGATCCACGACAGGTGTACCTTGCGGTGATTGCCCACTACCTCTCAAAGAAGTTCTTCGGTCATCATGAGAGAGATCACAGCACGCGCTTGCGTGCTTGCGGCGAGCATTCCTTGTCACTTCGTGCGCGCAGGGGAGCCTTGCTCCTGGCGCGCTTCTGGACCGCGGTGACCGAGGTTTTTAGTACCGTTGGAGGATGACGTTGAATAAACGTCTCCTTTGTAAACCTGGGGGCTTGCGTCCTTGCAGCGACGCGCTGTCCTCGCTGTGGAGTTTGAGTGCACGCTGCGGTGTTTCAGTGTGCGTTTGATAACAGCTGATCGGGTCTTTGGCTCACGCGACGCTCGAAACCGCGGTGGGTGGTGGCATATGCACACGCAGAAACCAGTTTACAGGAAACGAAAGACGCTCTACCGGTCACGCCATCTCGCCGACGCATCTCACGGACAACAGCAATACTCGTGCTTTTGCATTTAATAATAATAATAATAATAATAATAATAATAATAATAATAATAATAATAATAATAATAATAATAATAATAATAATAATAATAATAATAATAATAATAATAATAATACAGGAAAGCTAAGGCGGCCTATTTGTCATACTTGTTCTGTGGACACCTAACCTGCGCCGTATGGGCAGAGAAGGACAAAACATATTTATTTTAATTTGGCAGCGGGGAAAGGGCCCTCAGTCCAGGGTCCCATTGGCCGATGCTGCAGTAATTGCGCGGCGAGCGTGCAATTGCTGGCACTCCTGCCAGGGGTCCTTCAGCGCGGACGGTTAGCGAGGAGGATCCGAAGGCTGGCGGCAACGATGCGTTCGCGTGGATTGTTACGGCAGACCGCGCGGGAATATGACATGATAGTAGCTTGTGCAATATTGGCAGCGGTCAGTGCAGTGGCTGATTCTTCCGCAATACTCGGTCCAGTGGTGCGAAAAGTGGCACGGTTGAGGAGAGTGCCCGCTGGGATTGTCACGGTAATGGCCATGTATGTGACTGTTAACCGGGAGAGCAGCGTCTACGCGTAGAATATCGGGTCGGCTGCTCTATACTTGTAAGGGAAGGAAAGAATGTTGGAGTGAAAGTGAGAAGAGAGAAAGGGGTCTCGATTCTACAGTTCTCTCGGAATTTATTTTGATTCATTGATGCTAATTACAACTTCTGACTACTATCACGCACTTATTTTGCTCATTAAATCAGAAACACATCCACTTACGGTATCCATGACGTCATATCCCTTGGGTGTCGACATTAGTCGTATCGCTATTTCGATGTGTGATTAAAACTGTTGTTTTATATAACAAAGAATTGTATTGACATCACGTTTTTCTGCAGAACCCTCCAATCACCCTCGGTCACATCCATACGTTGGATCCGAACACTTCTGAGAACGACACAAGGGCTGCGGACACATTCTGTACGAACGTTCTCCACACGCCATCTTGCCGGTATAGCCTACAAATGATTTCTCATTATTTTATTGAGAGCACAATAAAGTTGTAGCACGGGAACATATAGAAAAACTACACTCATTATAAGAAAGAAAACTTTTGGTAAACTATGCAAGGCTCGCGTAGAGTGGCGTACATTGGTACACCCGCCACATTTGACACATCTGCCACACTAGGCTTCAATTAAAAGTTTTTGATGGCAGGCAATCATCATCATGACAATCCGTCGCCAAGCAAAGCTTCGACAAAGGAAAGCACCTTGAGCACTGCCATGCGTGGTAGACGCTAAAGAAGCAAACTCAGATTTAAGCACAATTACATGCTGACACCTCCACAGCTACATGCTTTTAATAAGCTATTTATAAAGCAACCAGTACTGCGGCATACACTTGTCTCATTTCAATTCTACCGAAGCACATAGGCATAAATCGCATCTTTTCATTATCAACCTGACTATACTAAATGCAGGGTGAAGGCCTCTCCCATATTCATCCAAATAACCCTGTCGTTGCATCAAATTGACCCGTGCGAACTTAACCGCAATCGCACACATGACATTCTGCCAACCCCTACTACGCTCTTTCCCTTGGAATCCAGTTTGTTACCCTAAGAGACCACCGGCTATCCTCTCTTCGCATTACAAGCCTTTCCCATTCCCATTTGAGTTTCTTGGTTTCCACTATAATGTCGTTAACGCGAGTTATTTCTCTGACCCACTCTGCCCCCTTCCTTTCCCTTAATGTTACACCTACCAGGTTTCGTTCCATAGCCGTTTGCGCTGCGCTGAAATTATGTAGAACCCTTTTTGTTAGCCTCCATGTTTCAGCCTCATTGGTGGTTACAAGTTAGATGCAACTTCATCATCATGATCATCATCAGCCTGATTATACCCACTGCAGGGCGAAGGCCTCTCCCATATTTCTCCACTTAACCCGGTTCTGTGCTAGCTGCATCCACTTGACCCCTGCGAACTTCTTAATCTCATCCGCCCACCTAATTTTCTGCCGCCCCCTGCTACGCTTTCCTTCCCTTGGAATCCAGTTTGTTACCCTCAGCGACCATCGGTTATCCTCTCTTCGCACTACATGTCCTGCCCATGTCCATTTCTTCTTCTTAATTTCCACTAGGATGTCGGTAACTTGAGTTATTTCTCTGACCCACTCTGCACGCTTTCTATCTCTTAATGTTACCGCTACCATTTTTCGTTCCATAGCCCTCTGGGTTGTCCTCATCTTAAGTAGAACTCTCTTGGTTAGCCTCCACGTTTCAGCCCCATAGGTGAGTACAGGTAAGATGCAACTGTTGTATACTTTCCTCTTGAGCGATACCGGTAAGCTGCTAGTCATAATCTGCGAGTGCTTGCCAAATGCGCTCCATCCCAATCTTATTCTTCTTGTTATTTCCTTTTCATGGTCCGGATCTGCGGTTACTACCTTTCCTAAGTAGACATATTCGCCTACTACTTCCAGTATTTCCCTACCTAATGTAAACTGCTGTTCCTTCCCGAGGCTGTTCAACATTACCTTAGTCTTCTGCATATTGATTTTCAAGCCTACCTTTCTACTTCTCCTGTCTAGGTCATCAATCATTATTTGCAGTTCATCCCCCGAGTTGCTTAGCAAGGCAATGTCATCAGCAAATCGCAGATTACTGAGGTATTCTCCATCTACCCTTATCCCTAACTGCTCCCATTCCAAGTCTCCGAATACTTCCTCTAAACAAGCTGTGAATAGTACTGGGGAGATTGTGTCTCCTTGCCGAACACCTTTCTTTATTGGAATTTTGTTACTTTCTTTATGCAGAGCTATGGTTGCTGTGCAGCCACTATATATATCTTCCAGCACTTTAACGTACGGCTCGTCTACCCCCTGATTTCGTAATGCCTGCATCACAGCCGAGATTTCAACGGAGTCAAATACTTTTTCGTAATCAATGAATGCTATGTATAAGGGCTGGTTATATTCCGAGCATTTTTCTATCACCTGATAGATGGTATGGATATGATCTATAGTAGAGTTCCTTAGAGAGAGAAAACTTACCTTACTGCAACTTAAAGGATACCGGTATTTTGTTAGTCATATTCTGCGAGTACTTGCCAAATGCGCTCGATCCCAATCTCATTCCCCAAGTTATTTCCCTTTCATGGTCAGGATCTGCTATTACTACCTGTCTTAGAGACATATTCGCCTACCACTGCCAGTGCTTTGCTGATAGTTCTAAATTGCTGTTCCTTCCCGAGGGGTGTTGAACAATAATTAACTATTCTGCATATTGATTTTCACGCTTACCTTTCGCTTTTCCTGTGTAGGTCAGCAACGATTATTAGTAGTCTATGTTCTGAGTTACTTAGCAACGAAATGTCACTAGCGAACCCCGCCGGGGTGGCGCAGTGGTTAGGGCGCTCGACTAGTTTCCACGCACGCGGGATCGAATCCCGGTCTCGGCAGCCGCTTTTCCGGGGAGGGATAAAGCAAGGCGCACGTGTGCTGTGCGATGTCAGTGCACGTTAAAGAACCCCTAGGAAGTTAAATTTCCAGAGTAATCCACTACGGCGTCTCTCATAGCCTGAGTCGCTTCGGGACGTTAAACTCCATAAAACGAACCAAACCAACCAATGTCGCCAGAGAATAGCAGATTACTGATGTGTCTTCCAGCAATATTTATCCTTGACTACTCCTCTTCAAAGTCTCTGAATTCTTCCTGTAAGCAAGCTCTGAATATGCGGAGATCATGTCTCTTTGCCTAAGGCCTTTCTTTTTGTTGTTTGTTGCTTTCTTTATCCACATGGTATGGTTGCTGTGCAGCTCCCTACTGAAAAAATTGTATGAGGCAATAACCTCACATTTTCTCACACAATCTTACTATATTCACATAAGAAATCACATACAAGTCGCATATAATTGCATGAGGTCTCATAGTTTCTTGTACATTATCTAAATTAGGTACGAGATTTTATGAGAATGATGTGCATCGTATGAGAGTCTATGCGATTAGATGAGATTTTATTAGGTTATTTCCCCGTAGAACTTTTGGTTTTTCAGTAGGGTAGCCACTAAAAATATCTTTCAGCGCTTTTACATATGGCTCACCCTGATATCGCAATGCCTGCGTCACTGCTGAGGTTTCGAATGTGTCAAATGCTTTCTCTTAGAAAATGAATGAACTGTAAAAGGGCGGTTAAATTCTGACAAATTTTGTATCGCCTGGTTAATAGTGCCACGTATAGGTGACAATATCGTTGTGAACAAATGATGAGACTTGATCTTCTCTCGAATAAACTCTTTATTGGGCTGACTTACGCTCTCAAAATAACTGAACAACTCGGCGGAGGTGATAACAAACGTGCTCGCTGGTCGTCGAAACAAGAATGCCTGCTGCATCTGTCAACGCTCAATTTAAAAGTGACAAGGAAACATCTAGATAAAGACGCAAACAATGAGTAGCACAACATTGAACATCACAGAAACACACGTGAGTCGTCGAGAAACATCTCGACGCATCTTGCGCGGAATCGATAAAGCGGCATCTGGCGACAACGAGCGTGAGCAAAGATTACAGAACATGCCGGCAGCTGTGGAAAAAGAACAAATAAAATGTTTGAATGGTTCGCGGCAATAGTATGGATAGCATCGATGGTACAGTACCCTTTCACAAAACCTCCCTGATCCTTTGGTTTATTGAAATCTACGGTTTTCCTGATCCTTTTAGCGATTACTTTGTAAACATGTTGTACATAATTGATAATAAACTGGAAACTGACCCTGGCAACGTTTAAGGCTAGAACCCTAGCTAGTGAAGCTAGCTTAGCAGTGCTGTTAGAGGAACTAGAGGCCATGAAATGAGATGTCATAGGGCTTAGTGAGGTTAGGAGGCCGAATGAGGCATATACTGTACTGAAAGATGGGCATGTACTGTGTTATCGAGGCTTACCAGAGAGGCGACAACTAGGAGTAGGTTTCCTTGTCAATAAGTATATAGCGGGTAATATAGATGAATTCTATAGTATTAATCAGAGGGTTGCAGGCATCGTAATTCGGCTTAATAAGCGGCATAAACTGAAGGTTGTACAGGCCTATGCACCTACATGTAGTTATGATGACCAGGTAGTTGAAAGCTTCTATGAAGATGTAGAATCGGCAATGCGAAAAGTAAAGACGCAGTATACTGTACTAATAGGCGACTTCAATGCCAAGGTAGGGAAAAAACAGGCAGGAGACAAGGCAGCAGGTGACTATGGCATTGGTTCTAGGAATAGCAGGGGGGAGTTACTAGTTGAGTTTGCAGAGCGCAATAACTTACGAATCATGAATACCTTCTTCAGCTAACGGAAGAACCGGAAATGGACATGGAAAAGTTCTAACGGAGAGACTAAAAATGAAATCGACTTCATAATGTGTTCAACCCCCGCCATTGTGCAGGATGTGGAGGTAATCGGGAAAGTGCGATGCAGTGACCACAGGATGGTGAGGTCCCGAATTAGGCTAAATCTGAAGGAACGCAACAGATTAGTAAGAAAGAAACCCATCAACGAATTAGCGGTGAGGGGGAGGGCAGAAGAGTTCAGGATCTCGGTACAGAATAGGTTTTCAGCTCTAACTGAGGATGACGACATTACCCTAGAGGCAAGGAACAATAATTTCAGAGATATCATTACTGAGTGCGCGGTAGAAGTAGGCGGTAGGATAGTTAGAGAGGATACCGGTAAGCTGTCTAAGGAGACGAAAGATTTGATTAAGAAACGCCAGAGTATAAAAGCTTCCAATCCAACAGACCAGATCGAATTGGCCGAGATATCAAAGCTAATCAATAAGCGCAAGGTAGCTGATATTAGGAAGTATAACATGGAGAAAATTGAGCATGCTGTAAAGAACGGGGGAAGCCTTAAAGCGGTAAAGAAGAAATTGGGCATATGCAAAAACCAGATGTATGCGATAAGGGACAAGGCGGGCAACGTCATCACTAATATTAAAAAGATAGTCAAAGTAGCCGAGGAGTTCTATACAGATCTCTACAGTAGCCAAAGTACTCAGGACCGTAATGAGATTGGCGGTAGGGAAAAACAGTCAGACGTTCCACCAGTGACGAAGGACGAGGTCAAGAAAGCACTAGAAACTATGAAAAGGGGGAAATCAGCTGGAGAGGATCAGATAACTACAGATTTGCTGAAGGACGGGGGGGATATCGTGCTAGAAAACCTGGCCACCCTGTATACGCAGTGCCTGGTGTCATCGACGGTACCGGAACCATGGAAGAATGCAAACATTATCCTCATTCACAAGAAAGGGGACTCTAAGGACCTTAAAAATTACAGACCAATCAGCTTACTGTCTGTTACGTATAAGGTATTTACTAAGGTAATCGCTAATAGAATCGGGACAACCTTAGACTGCAATCAAGCAAAGGATCAAGCAGGGTTTCGGAAACGGTACTCTACTATCGATCATATCCATACCATCAATCAGGTGATAGAAAAATGCTCGGAATGTAACCACCCCTTATACATAGCATTCATTGATTACGAAAAAGCATTTGACTCAGTTGAAACCTCGGCGGTGATGCAGGCATTGCGAAATCAGGGGGTAGACGAGCCATACGTGAAAGTGCTGGAAGATATATATAGCGGCTGCACAGCAACCATAGTTCTGCATAAAGCAAGTAACAAAATTCCCATAAAGAAAGGTGTTAGGCAAGGAGACACAATCTCCCCAGCACTATTCACAGCTTGTTTAGAGGAAGTATTCGGAGACTTGGAATGGGAGCAGTTAGGGATAAGGGTAGATGGAGAATACCTCAGTAATCCGCGATTTGCTGATGACATTGCCTTGCTAAGCAACTCGGGGGATGAACTGCAAATAATGATTGATGACCTAGACAGAAAAAGTAGAAAGGTAGGCTTGAAAATCAATATGCAGAAGACTAAGGTAATGTTGAACAGCCTCGGGAAGGAACAGCAGTTTACATTAGGTAGGGAAATACTGGAAGTAGTAGGCGAATATGTCTACTTAGGACAGGTAGTAACCGCAGATCCGGACCATGAAAAGGAAATAACAAGAAGAATAAGATTGGGATGGAGCGCATTTGGCAAGCACTCGCAGATTATGACTAGCAGCTTACCGGTATCGCTCAAGAGGAAAGTATACAACAGTTGCATCTTGCCTGTACTAACTTATGGGGCTGAAGCGTGGAGGCTAACCAAGAGAGTGCTACTTAAGTTGAGGACAACCCAGAGGGCTATGGAACGAAAAATGGTAGGGGTAACATTAAGAGATAGAAAGCGTGCAGAGTGGGTCAGAGAAATAACTCAAGTTACCGACATTCTAGTAGAAATTAAGAAGAAATGGACATGGGCAGGACATGTAGTGCGAAGAGAGGATAACCGATGGTCGCTGAGGGTAACAAACTGGATTCCAAGGGAAGGAAAGCGTAGCAGGGGGCGGCAGATAGTTAGGTGGGCGGATGAGATTAAGAAGTTCGCAGGGGTCAAGTGGATGCAGCTAGCACAGAACCGGGTTAAGTGGAGAAATATGGGAGAGGCCTTCGCCCTGCAGTGGGTATAATCAGGCTGATGATGATGATGATGATGATGATAATAAACTGATGACATCATGCATTGCGTCTACAAGGTGATCAGTTTTTTTAGCTAGATGTCCATCGGCATTCAACAAACATCCCCAGCTGCATTCCGCCTTTTCATAGCTCTAAATCTATCTCAAACTCGTCCTTCTTTACTGGCGGAACGTCTTACTGCTTTTGACTGCGAATCTCAATATTGTAATGACTAATTTGGCTACTGTAAAGGTCGGTATGGAACTCCTCAGCTACTTTGAATATCATGTTTATATTCTTTATAACATTCCCCTGCTTGTCACAAGCGCATGCACCTAATTTTTGACTATGCCCAATTTTCTCTTCACCGCTTTAAGGCTTTTCCCGTTCTTTAGTTATACTTCCTTATCTCGGACACATTGTACCTACTGATTATTTATAATAGCTCTGGTGATTATATCCTGTCTTTTGGTCTCGAAACTTTCATACTTTTGCTTTTCTTAGACAAATCTTTTGTCTGCTTAGATGGTTTACCATTATCCTATCTACAGCGCACTCAGTAGTTATATCTCTGAAGGCATCATTCATCACATGTGCAGTATTTTCATTATCCGTTAATGTTATATATCTGTTTTGTAACATCGTCAATTCATCGGCCCTCCTCCAAACCGCTAATACTATGATGCACATCTTTCCTAATCTCTTTGCCTCTCCCTTCAAATCTAGACTAATTCCGGACCTTACCATTCTGTGGTCAATGCATCGCACCTTTCCGGTTACCCCTACGTTCTAGATAATGCCCAGGTTATAAACAGTATCAAGCGAATTTCATTCCTAGTCTCCCAGTTGGGGGCTGTTCTACCTTTCTTTCGTTTGCTGAAGAAGGTATTCATGATTCGTAAGTTATTGCGTTTTGCGAACTCAACGATTAACTTTCCCGCACGTACTATTCCTATAACCAGTGTCATAGTTACCCTCTGCCTGGTCTCCAGCCTGCTTTTCCCCTACCTTGGCATTGAAATTGTCCAGTGTTAAAGTATACTGACTTTGTATTTTACCCATTGCCATTTATACATCTTCGTAGAAACATTACACTGCCTGGTCATCATGACTACATATAAGTGTATAAGTTAGTGCAACCCTAGGTTTATGCCGCTTATGAAGCTTAGTTTTGATGCCTGCCACCTTCTCATTACTATAGAACGTATCTACATTACCAGCTTATATCTTTATTGACAAGGAACCCTACTCCTAGTTATGGTCTCTCCGATATAAATAACACAATACACGTGCCCCCCCTTCAGTATAGTATATGCCCTATGACATCCCACTTCATGCCCACTAGTGCTTCGAAGGGAACTGTTAAACTAGCCTTACGTACCATAGGGACCTAGCTTTAAACGTTCCCAGGTTAGTTTACAATGGCGGCTTGTCCGCAGCCATACATTTATACCACCCTTTGCTGCGTTAGAGGTCTGACCGCCGCCGTTGTCAGTTGCTTCGCAGCCGCTGGGGACTGAGGGACAGAGGGACAGAGGTTGGTAGGAGTACTCATATGAGGTTATCGCCTTTTACTAAACAAGGGTAACCGAATTCGATTCTGGTGAGGGAGTGTTTCCAGAGCTGTTCATCATGCATCAGGTCACACCCCGAACTTGTTTATGCAATTCCATCGACATGCGGAATTTTTTCGTCTTCTTTTATTACATCCGGTAGGGAATCGCGCGGCACCGGGAATCGAATCACGATCCTCTTGGACGCGATGCCTATGTTCCAGCGCTACGCCAAGGCTGCTTATAAATTATGTCTGGCAGAAACGTTGGACATTGAAGGCCCTGCCTTCTAGAACTCGCGTCCGTGAGCCAGTATCGCCCGACGAGTGACAAAAGGGAGTCTCTCCTAAAAATACCGTTTTATTCCGCATAAACAAAATATTCAGAAAAGAAACAATACCAGGCGCCACAGCACAGCAAGCATGCAACCGAGACTCGCGACAATGCAACGCCAAGAATAAAACAGAACAAGAGTCGGGGCTTTAACGCTGCAAAACAAAACGTACTGCGGCGCGAATAGCACGAGCGATACCACTAAATAATTAGTGACGCATACAAGAAACATTGCTCCTCGCGGAGCAGCAA
Organism: Amblyomma maculatum; assembly: GCF_055883805.1. NCBI lineage: Eukaryota > Metazoa > Arthropoda > Arachnida > Ixodida > Ixodidae > Amblyomma > Amblyomma maculatum. The sequence continues at coordinate 164,710,527 of NC_139345.1, read as the reverse complement.
CTCCGGCAAATATGCCTTAGCCATCTTCGCAGGCACCGTTCCCGTCTTCGTTCAGGCAGGTCTCCATTCCGTCGTCCGTGTGTATTCCTCTGACCTGTGACGCTCGCTGGCCGCACCACTGCCCCTCGCCGGCCTCCCGCCGGGCTAAATACCCGACACTTACTTCTGACACCAGTATCTACCCTCGTTTCTGCGCCGATAACATGCCCCCCCCCCCCCCCACACACAACACTGGGAGCTCGCTCATGCGCACGCTTGTTGCTCGGGCTAGACCAACGTAATTAAAAAAAAAGCGCGCGCGGTTTGAAACACTAAAGGGGCCGCGGGGCCCCATATCATGAATAATTCAAACATAAGGCACGCACGTATACAGCATATATCTAATCCGGTCTTTGACGAATAGATTCAGCACTGCAGAAATTATATTGCTATAGGCATCATTATTTCTGCGGTGTGAAAGCTCCCTGTTAAATGCTGTATTGAAAACTTGCTGTGCTTATGAAAGCGTGTGATTGACTCAGTGCAGCGAAATTAAATGGAAACTAGAGCATATTGAAACCCATTCGCAGCACGAATAAAACAACGACATGAAGAAAACACGCACGACAGGACGAATGCTGCGTGTTTTCTTCATGTCGTTGTTTTATTCGTGCTGCGAATGGGTTTCAATAGGGATCATTACCAACTGGCCCAAACATCGGTGTTATTAAACTAGAGCAAACATACAAAGAAAGAGGTACGATGCGGGTACGAAAACAAAATTAAACGATGGTACAGGGCTGGAATTGGGTTATTTGAGAGTCTCATATTCGTATTCAATATAACATCAATACTTTCAAATTATCATTGCATAATGCTATGATAGGCACTACTATTTTTGTCCATCATTTTTTGTTACCTCTGATTATTCAGTCTGTGACGCTACAAAAGTATCTATCTGGCATAATATTGTCCGTTTCCAGCGTTTTCTTGTACCCTCAAACGTGTGTATATATTGTCTGAGTTAGGAATGTGTAGTTTGATAACTCATTATTTATTACAATATTCTGTAACCCAAAGGTCGAAACAATGGGAACTATTGTGTGCAAAAAAACAACAACAAAACATTGCTATCTTTTATGTACACTTGCGACTAGAATCCGCCTTTTTCACAAAACCTCTCTGCGCATGCGCGCCTCTCCCCTGGTAGCAAAAAAACAACCAACACCAGCTGCGTATGCGCAGCTTTTGGCCTCCCCGATCAGCGCAGCCGTAGCTGATCTCGGAAGTCCTGTGCAGTTATATATTCGTTGCAGGCGTATGCGATAGATGGCGGTAGGTATCAAGAACACACACCGTCATTTCGCGGGCGCCAACGACGTTTTCAACCAGTAGCAGATGAATTTTCAACCACTCCCAGAGGGCGCCACAGTTTGTGAAAAAGACTGATTACACTAGCTGAGGTACTAAACGCCTCCACATTGAGGAGTGGGCTCAAACTATAGTGCGCCGTTTACGAGGATATTACAGGTGATTTTCGGAGTCGATGATTTGTTTATAATGCTGGCTCTGTTTCACTTTTGGCTTTTTTACATGTGTGGGTATTTCAGTTGCGCTATTGTTCTTGCCTATATGCCCAGCTACTGTTCCAGATGCATTCGAAACACTGGCGAGCTTCAACTGCGTTTAATAAAAGTGCGGTCAAAAATGCAATGAAATTTACTCGCACTGTTTACGACTCTGCATTAAGTTTAGAATGATTTTTACAAGCGTGCGATCGCGTGCATTGCAATCGCACGTACGTTTCATTAGGGATCCTGCCGCTCACACTACGTAAGATAAATAGCTGCGCTGAAATTTAGTGCTATGGAGCATTGTATTCATCCTTAGAATTTTTTCTCTGAAGCTTTCTCTCTAATTAGTATTTCTGTACCTCCGTTCCTTGGCTTACACCCTGATTTGCGGGATGTTTATTCATATAATCAATATAAAGCTTACAGAGCGTAAAGCACGGAAAGAGAGAGCAAAGGTACACAACAGGCGCTGTTGCGTTCCTTTCCTCTTTCAGTTTAAATGCTGCTGTGCTCGTTTAGGCTATGCATTCCCAGCAGCCTGTTCAAAGTTCAGTGTTAGATAAATATTAGTAATAGTTCGGGATATATCTGAATAAAATTTCCATTCATGTTTAGCGGTCTAAATTATAGTTACCAATGAAACCCTGTCAATGCTAACGTCTTTCCTACGGCCCTGGAGGGCGCAATGTCTAGCCCAATTGTAGAAGCCTCTTAAGGCAACGGTAAGGAAACTTATTACTTATTTTGGAGAAAGCGCGCTTATTTTAATGTGACAATTATGAAGTACTTTTTATCACCTCTTCTTCAGAGCACCGGTATGTATTGTTTTACCTTGCTACCTGATGACTTCATTTTAACGCATTCTAGCCTTGGTTCTTTGCGGACCTGATTATCTGCGATAGAACAAATTATAACATAAATTTCAGCGTGCAAGAAAATTTTAAACGCTCATTATTTGCCCCTTACTATTCATTCCTCTGCCGTATTATATGTTGCTAAGCTTTATTAGTTTTTACATTATTTATTGTTTGAACGTAAGTTGTTACAGTTTTGTTCACAAGCTGCAAATGCAGGTATTACAGTGCCCATAATTAACGTAGATTTGAATCAAGGTCTAATGCCGCAAGTTGCGGTATTTTGGTTCTTTTTTTGTCTGATCAGACATATCCGAAAACGCAACATTGCCAGTAGCACCATTGAGGTTCCCGTTCCTAATTTGGGAAAAACTTCACTGCATGCCAAGGCACTCGATAGAATTTATTAACAGGGACAAGATGTTACTGGTCCCTAGAAGCCTGAGTCGCTTTGTGAGGTGCTTTGTCGATTGATGTCATGTTCTGGCTTGCAATTAGATCCCTGGTTTGCGGTAATCTGCTTCCGCAATACTTAATACCTAGATAATCTTTTTTTCTTCTTTCAGCTGAAGCTCGGCGCTTTTCATTTTATTTCTGCGATAAATACATAGAAGTAGATAGGCGTAAGTGAAAATAATCATTTGGGTTTCTGCACATAGGGGTAATACGATGACTATGCCTCCCAAGCTCGTACAATGAGTTTTGAATAGATGCGCTTCTTAGCACTGCATAAAGGTAACGTACAGCTAGAAGAAATATGAAACGGAACACGGGAGCACGTGGCCTCCACGCTTTCAAATGCGCTGTCACCGACAGGTGATAAGAATCAGTGGTAAAGACGCATCCAAAGTAAGCTTGCTCGGCTACTCTTTCCGAGCATGCCTTTAGTACCACCCATTCACGTCTTGCGTTGGCGGCAGCGCTTTGCAAAGCGCAGAGGTCACGCGCTCCAGTGTTCCCTTTCATATTTCTTCTACCTGTATATTTCCCGTACGCAACGACATAAAGATTCCATGCGGTAGGCTTACGTTAGCATTTATTAAATTTCGCTTTATCCACAAGTTACTTTCGGTTTCGAGGGTAACTTTTTTTTTTAAAACACTATAAGATGGCGCGAGAAAACCAGCCCGGCAAATGCGGGTTCCGATGACAGACAGACGAAGACGGCAGAGCGAACTCTTTTGTAGGTGGGCAGTGGAAATATGCCAGGGAGTTTCCTCTTCCGAAAAGAAGGACACTAAGGAATCTTCATGCAACGCTCCAAAAAGCCTTCCGTATGACTTTGGTATGCTTTGTACTCCGCTTCCAGAAATGCATGGTACGCTCGCACAAACTTCAGAAATTCCCAGTTCGTTGGAATGATGCCTTTTCCGCAATGCTTTTCTTTGATACTAGCCGAGCCATCACCAACATTATAGGCAGCCAGGACAATGTCCAGCATAGGTGCATCATTGTAGGAGTTGCACACCTGCGGACAAAAACGACAGAGCTAGTAAGATTATAAGGTCAGTACTGATCGAATACTGAGTAGGGTTTTGGCGATTATTAAGTATTTGGAAATGAACAATCAACACTCATATGCGGTATAGGCTTGAATTTCGACAAGTGCTGAACGAGTTTGATTTAATGTAGAGTGTATGGCGCCAAAACGACCCAGCCTGTGCCGTGCAGCACAGTGAAGGGCTCAGAAAATTTCGAACTCTCGAGGTTACTTAATGGATTCTTAGGATCCGAAGAAGAGAAGTATAACGACTAAGCGACGGCGAACTTGTGAGGTAGCAAAATAAAGCAAGAGATCTTTTTTAAAATAGCGAGAAGGCAGTGGAGGCTTGGCGGACGATTAATTCTTTGCAGAAAAGCTTGTAAGAGATAGTTTCACCTTTGCTTTGCACCCTGTTGTTCGTTTCAGGTAAACATTTTATTAAAACGTTAGGTAGTCAGAATGAAATGTCTCCGACGGTTTCGAATTGTTATATCATGTATTTATTGTATTCCTGTTATTCTACGCATATTCGGAAGTAAACATGTACGAAGTAGAAGAGCCACATAATACCAGACATTGCACATAAACTGCCAACGTTAAAAAATTCCGTTTTCACAACCCCCACATTGAACACGGCCAACGTATGCTTACACCGAACTAAATGGGATCTGTAATGCATAAAGCATCCACAGAAAAACGACTTAGTGTACAATATTAACAACGTAATAAATTAGAAAGTGCGTTTGCTGACAATATGTCGCCAACCGATGAAAAGCAGGATAGCATTACACGACAGTGAGTTCCATTCAGATGATGGCGTTAAGAAGGAATGCTTAGAGACATCGCTTCAAAAGTGGGTGGTATATAGCGTTTGTTTCTAACCAGTCTTTTTTTAATTATTGTTCAGTTACGTACTCTTGTGGAATAATGTCTAGAATTTTAAAAATGTAAGCGACGGCGAAGTTTTACAAATTTATTCGAAATACTGAGAAACGTGTGTGATATGTCTCGCCTCGGAATTCCTCGGCCATGTTTACCGACATGCTGGGTATAAAACCTGTTACTGACAGCTGTATTCTTCCAAGCATTTCGCATACCTTGGCTCAAACAGTAAGCTTTGAATTTTTCATTGGACACGTCGACTAAGATGGATGCTTTATTATTGCTTGTGCATGTGGAAATGTCCCTTCAATGGGACATCCTCAAGAAACTCATTAATACCTGAATCGACGATGCTTATGCTGCCTTCAGTGCCACAAACGCGGTTCTCTCTGCCAAAGATTCCTTTAAACAAGCGCACCACGTGCAACAGAGCGGCATGGTCTGAGCTTCAAGTACCACTTTTGGCGGAAATTCAATACCTGAGAATGGCGTCTGTTAGGCTCTTTCTCCAGCAAGCTTTCATCTTCAAAGCAGCGATCCAGCACATTTAGTAATGAGCTTCCCGCATCGTATATTGCTGTGAAGCACTTAATCTTGTTTGTTAAAATACAGTATCTCGTAACAGTCGCTGAAGCAGTCAAGGGAACCTTCACTCTATACATCCTAAAACAATAAAAATATATGACATTTGGTTTTCCTCGCGGAATTTTACCTTGGTAACTGCAGAGATCCACAACGAGTGAGCAACAGATTCAGCCGTGTCATTACCACCCAAGACTCTACTTTTACTCTGTTACACATCTCGCTCATTATCAAAAGCAGATTGAAAAGCTTGTTACACTGGCCGTTGCTTCGCCAAGAATATACCGTAAGGCATATTCTTCTCTCTGAGTGTCGATATTGGTGTTGCTGATATTCGCGAAATGAACTGACATAATGAATACATATTCCTATAACAGGTATGCTTTCACACCGAATGCTCCTAAAGAGTCTTCGACGCCTTTCTTATTCCAACATCACTCATTTTAGCGTTTTCTGCAACGGCGCTAGCTATGGCATGCGATGAACGTCGACATCCGTAACGAGGCTTGAACGTGCCTTATCATGAGTATTGCAAGACTTTTGGTCATATTACGAGATCTATGGGCACGCTTAGATTCCGCACTCTCCGGTTTGCGTTGTTTACATAAACCCGGTGGGATTTTTATTATTAACACACAGTTTTAAAACTTACAGGAGTGTCATGTGCGCGTCGAAATTGTTCCGGAAATGACCATCACTGTCCAAACGATCACCTCTGCGCTCATCTCCGCATTGAGCACCCGTTTAGGCATGGCACCAAAGGTAGTCGCCAGGAGAGCCCACGAGCTCAAATGAGCACTTCTCACCATTTCGCCTCTTTCATCTCAACATCAGTCATACCAAAACGATAACTTGCCATGTACAAATAGACGGTGTTTTGTTTGGTTTAGTTGTTATGGACTTCGACAACACAAATAGACTGATACTAAGAGGGACGCCGTATGAACAGCTACGAAAATGTTGATCTCCTGGGAACCGTTAGCGCTTACTGACACCATCGTGTACTTTAGTGCCGTGCTTTGCCACAATGCCAGGATTTGATCCTGCTATCTTGGGTACAGAAGTCGAGCGCCGTAACTACTGAGTTACCGCGGCGAAGCAGTAAACTATGGGGCAGAAAGGTTGCACAGTCCAGCTAAAGGCGTCGCTCACTGCGTACAACCTCCGCGAGCACTTTGTCCCTTGCATACCAACCCTTGCATAGGCTTGTACTTATTGATGGTCGCGCAAAGGCCATCAACAAGCACATCGTATGTGCCTCTTTTTACCTGTTCCATAACATACCACTGTGTTCACCGACTAGTTTATCTTGCTCGCCTACCAAGGGCGTCGGCTTTGCTTCCCGTGATGCAGCCTGAACTGAACGTTTTATCCCTCTCTTGCTTCGAATTTCAGTGTCTGTAGCCAGCCACCAGAGGAAGCTGTCATTTTCCAATGTGCTTTGAAACACATGGCCCAAAGTGGACATAGCTGGTACAGACCAGCTATGTCCACTTTTCACTTAAGCGTCCTTATACAGACCGTAACATCGACGTGGTCTCAGTAGACGAAGCGCTTATGGTGTGTGAAGTGGTCATGAAGCCATCGCCTCTGTCGAGCGCTATAAATTGAAAAGACGTAATTACAATGTGAAAGAAACTGACACCAAACGCCTTTGCTGGAAGTTCGTGCAGTAGTGAGTTAACACACATGGCAAATATGAATATGACTTTCTCGATGCTATTGTAATATTTTTTCACGAAAGCGTTTACACGTTGTGTTTGGCCAAGTTCTGGCAAGTCAGTATTTGGAAAATAGTCAAGGTATGCGTGACTATATATTCGCGCTCACCTTGTCCTGCAATGTCGCTTTATTGTCGAACACCACTAGTTTCTTGTCATCTAGGAAGTAGTATGTTTTGTAAACCTTGTCATACTTAATTTTGGTGACGTTGAGATGATCGCAATACTGGAAATAAAAAATACAATTCACACAAACTCGCTTTACACACTTAACATTTGTTTTTTTAATTATAGAATGCTTTTTGTGCCCAACAAGAGCACTTTTCACTGAACAATAGCACACTATGACGCATAAAATATTCATGAATAAAGTGCAAGTCAGCTTCCCTTTGGCATTCTACACACCTGCTAAATTCGGATTTATATATAGGGACATGCGTAGGCGAATTCGTTCCACCATCATCGGCAGAGAAAAAATCCGTTAAAACTATGGTAAAAAGAAGTAAGGTTTTTAGATTTAAACTATATGTAACAGAAACGGCAACACCAATTCGTTTAAGCACATACTACTTGTTAATAATGTGCGGATGTGCAACATTCGGCACATCACACTTTGAAACGAGTATGAAGAATAGCCGACATCATCAGACCTTTTGTCTAGGCACATTCATTATAAAGCACTGCTGCCACTATGCGACAATTGAACAAACCATACAAACATTTATGCAAAACGGCTACCGCCGCGTACTTCACAGTGTATGGAAAGTGTGACGAGTTCTAAGGACAACAAAAGTGCGGTTATAGCCAAAGGAGTAGGGTAAGACGGGGTAAAATAACACACCGGGCAAAAGGAGATGTCTCGCATCTCGCACAGCGTAATCTACCGTTCAATCCGAAAGAGTAAGCAGGTTCGATAAATAACTAACAGTTTCCGCTTAATACCTAACTGCGTCTGATTAGTGCGAGTTACAAATCGTGGTAATCTTGATATGCGTACTTCTAAAAAGTTCTTCCCTGACATTTGCAGGACGGCTGCCCGATCACTAAGGGGCTAAATCCGGACATTACGTTTCTTTTTATCTGCGCAAGAAAGCAGCTGGTCGCAAAATGGACGGAAAAGGTTCATGACAAGCTACTGCTCCTGCTTGGCTAGCTGTGGTAAAATTACGTATACTGCCCTAGGTCGTAATGTTCCTGACTAAGATTAAGAGCCCGTGTAAGGAAAGAACGCAATGGTAGTTGCTGAGAAGAAGTAGCCAATTTCACGTTCACAGTTCGTTCCTGAGCTTCCATGTTTGCCTAGTTTGCTAGAATGGACCGAATGCGTTCTATTTCAGGTCGGTGTTCCGACCGAATGCTCAACTAGCCAGCAAGTCTCTTGCGTCGCCTTCGTCTGTCGTCTTCCTTTTCAGCACGCACCTTTCGACCTACGCTCGTCTTTGTCTGCGTGACAACAGTCACCGAGCGTTGGTGCTACAAAATTACCCTCGGGAGAAAAAGGAGGCATCCTGCCGACTCACGGCGTAAACACAACAGGCGGGTCGTAACAGGGCTTGAGGCGTCCAACGTGCACTGTTTCACGGCCGCGGCGACGCATATCCAGCGTCGGCGCAAGCGGTTCAATGTTGTATTTCACTGGAGATTTTAACACGATATGAACCGGGATATTTTGAAGCAAAGTTGGTAGACAGGCGGGAGCGGTAGAAGGAACCCAAAGCCACACGAGGGAGACTGCAGTCTATGATGGAGCTGGACATTTCGGTGCTCGAAGGGACTTCTGGTGACTGGTTCTGGGTCGTGAATGAACGGGCAGGCTGGCGACATTCTTCGGCTATTCTGCCGCTTGAGAAACTGTGGTCGATTCGGAAGTACCATGGCGATAAGGGAATACCTTGTCTATAGTATAGGTTGGTTCACGGCCGTAGAGGAGGAAGAAGGGGGAGAAACCGGCCGTGCTTTCTATGGCAGTATTGCTAGCGTACGTGACGAAAGCGAGAAGCCGGTCGCAGTTTGAGTGGTTGGACACGACATACAGCGAGCATATCTCTCGAGATGCGGTTAAAACGTACCGTCATGCCATTTGTCTGCGGGTGGTAGGCTCAGGTAGAACGGCGGACAATGCGGCACTGCTGAAATAGGGATTCAACGCTCTTGGAAATAAAAACACGGCAACGGTCACTGAACAATTCTTTAGGAGAACCACGGCGCACAACGAGATGGTGAAGGACGAAAGACGCAACATCTGGCGGCGACACAGATTATAAATATGTTTCTCCTCTACCACGGGCGGCAGCTCCAGGTATTTTAAACAGGACTGCAAGAAGTCGTGGGGCCCACCCGCACGGAGACGCAGTCTGAGTGCAGAACGGAAAACAGAAATCTTCTCGGCTAGAAGCTCACAGGTAAATATGAAGGCAGACGAGAGAGTCAGAAAAGTAGAAAAAGAGAATCGAGAACTCGAGCATGCTAAGCACGCTCATCAAAGAGATTCAAAATTTGAGAGTAGAAAAGAGTACTCTCTTCCTCCCGCGAGGAACCTACTGGTACCCCCAAAAAGGTACTGAAACAGACGCCCCCTCCTCAGCCTACAAATGTATTCGCGCACCCAGAGCCGGGAGATAAGGCGTAAAACATGATATGTCATGTAATTATGCTACCCCCGGAGAAACGCAAAGTGCACAAGACGCACTCGCTGGCGGCATTAGAAAGGAGACTGGACGCTAAATACGAGGCGAGATTGGAAAGAATCGAGACCCTCCTTACTCAGTTAATGAGGGCGGTAAACCAAATGCAGGCGCAATTCACGGCAATGCGGAACGTCTTCGCCGAGAGGCTAACTTCATTGGAGAAAACGCTGACCCAAATGCAACAAAATGGGCAGGCATCGTAAAAAAGGCAAGTTCTCCGGTGTGGCTGGTGAACTGCTGCGGCTTCCAACGAAAGCAAGCACTCGTGCAACAGCACTAAGTGCAGAGCAAAGAAAACCCTTTAGATATAGGCCTGCAGTAAAACTGGACAAGGTGTTCCCAGAAAGGAGAGAGAGATATTTGCCAGTGATTTAGATGGTTTTTGCCTTAGGTAGCAGTCAGCTGCTGCAGGTGGCCGGAAGTTTGTCTATCAGTGACCTCTTGCGCTCGTGCCGAGGAGTCAACAATTATTAGGCCGGAAATAATTCGGTGGTTCATGCAGGCACCAGACGGAGTGGTTCCCTAGTTGCGGGACCCATATGTTCCCAGCAGCTCCTGGCCCCTGTCCGTCAGTGAGAGCTGAATCGATAGGGCGGGGCTGATTAACAAGGTCTCCCATCGCTCAAGGAGTTGGAGATTGGGGGTATTGGCGGGAAGAGGAGGAGGAGGAGGAGGAGGAGGGGAATGTTTAGGTTTGTGCATTCTGCCAATACGTGCGGCAGGGCTCCCTTCTCTTTTCTGCAAAAAGGACAGAGCATATCGTGTTCCGCAGCGTACATGCGGTTCATCAGTAAAGGATGCGCAAGCAATCCCGCCTGCGCTCGCCGCAGGATCGCTTGTTGTCGCCTGATGAGTTTGGGGTGCAGTTCTAGCACTCTGCACTTTCCTCTCGGTACACCCGGGTATCTCCCGAAAGCTGGTGACCGTATGCGGTAGCTCTTGCGGCTCGAACTGGCTCCAGATTCACATTTCTCGGGCATGGTAGTCTAAGATGGTGTTGCTTGCTACTTTGGAGTGAGGCGGGACCCACAGGAAATCTATGGCTCTTCCCGGAAGCTTGCACTTGGATAGAATGACTCGGGCCGCGGAGGAGATTACCCCACTGCGGAAGCTTCTGTAGGCTATTTTTGAGTCGGTGACCACGATGTTCACGCTAGGCTGTGAAAGTGTGAGGGCCACAGCCGCTTCTTCGGCAACTGCGGGGTCTGTTGTCTGTATGAACGCGCTGACGATCAGCCTTTCGTTTGACATAACCACCACCGCTGCACGCTCACTGTGTTTTCGGAGCTAGGCGTCGACGTAGAGGACCCTCCAGCTTTCGGGCTATGGCTTTGGCCCGCGCGGTGCGCGTCTAGTCGTCTTCGCCAGGCGTAATATTCCGGGGAAAGGATTTGGTCTGAATGGCCGTCTTCCATCCTTACGGAAAGGCTTCCTTGATGGGAACTGGCTCAATCTGCCATCCTATCTTGCGTAGGACGGCTCGTAAGTGGTCCATGTGACTGAGCCGGATTCTCTGATTAGAGAGATGGGCTCCACCGAGCTCCTCCACTGAGCTCCTCCACCGTGTTGTGGGCGCCATGTCTAGCAGCCTATCTCAAGCTTACGAAGGCGAATAGTTCAGTTCAGTTCACTCGTTCAGTCGTGTCCGACGTTTCCTGACCCTATGGACCATATCATGCCACGCTTTCCGGTCTGTCACTATCTTCCTAACATCACATAACTTTCTCTGCAGAGCCTCGAGGATGCCATCAAACCATCGCGTTCGCTGCCTACCCCTTCTCCGGTGACCTTTTCACTTCCCATGAAATCTTTCTGCAGCGACTCCTCTCTTCTCATCAGATGACCGAAGTAGCTGAGCTTTAACTTTAGAATTTGACCCTCCAATGAGCAGTCAGGGTTTATGGTCGACAATATCGACTGCTTTGATCTTCTGGCCGTCCAATGAACTCTCAAGAGTCTCCGCTAGCATCACAATTCAAACGCTTCAATTCTTCGGCGGTCAGCCTTTTTCACAGTCCAACTCTCGCATCCATACATCACAACTGGAAAGACCATAGCACGAGTTATACGGATCTTAGTTGGCAGACTAATGTCTCTGCTCTTTACTAGGCGGTGAAGGCTAACCATTGCTCTCTTTCCCAGACGCAGGTGTGTCCTAATTTCATGGCTGCAGTCTCCTTCCGAGGTAATCTTAGAGCCCAAGAAGAGAAAATCTGTCACAGCATCCACGTCTTGTTCATTGATGCTCCAGGACTTGATAGGGCAAGACGCCATGATCTTTGTCTTTTTAATGTTCAGTTTAAGCCCAAACTTCTCACTCTCTTCTTGTACGCGCATCAGAAGTCTCTTGAGTTCCACTTCACTTTCTGCCATTAAAGTGGTATCATCCGCACATCTAAGGGTGTTGATACGTTTCTCAGCAATCTTCACTCCAGCTGAAGACTCGTCCAGACCGGCCTTCCTCATGATGCACTCGGCATAAAGGTTAAATATATAGGGCGACAGTATGCAGCCTTGTCTCACTCCTTTCTCAATCGGAAATCAATTAGTAAGACCATGCCCAGTTCTGACTGTGGCCTCTTGCCCTTCATACAGGTTCCTGAGGAGACAGATGAGGTGAATTGGGACTCCCATCTCTTGGAGAGCTTGTCACAATCTGCTGTGATGAACGCAGTCAAATGCTTTCGCATAATCAATAAAGCAGAAGTAGATAGGTTTCTGGAACACTCTTGCTTTTTCCTTGATTCAGCGAAGGTTGGCAATCTGGTCTCTGGTTCTTCTCTTGCGAAACCCAGCTTGCACGTCCGGAAGCTCCCGATCCACATACTGCTGAAGCCTATCTTGGGGGATTTTCAACATCACCTTGCTAGCATGCGAGATAAGTTCGATCGTGCGGTAGTTGGAACAATCTTTGGCACTGCCTTTCTTTGGAATGGGGATGCAAACTGACCTTCTCCAATCCTGTGGCCACTGCAGGGTTGTCCTCAAGTGCTGTCATAATGTATACAAAACGTTAACAGCGTCGTCATGGTTGAGGGTTTGAAGCAACTCAGCTGGAATGCCATCAATTCTGCTAGGTTTGTTCTTAGCAAGGCTGGCTAAGGCCCATTCAAATTCACTCTTCTGGATGCCCAGCTCGAGATCTGTAATCACAACCGTCGTAAGTTGGGTTTGCACATCCGGGTCCCTCTTGTACAGTTCTGTGCATTCCTACCCCCTCTTTTTTCTCTCAGGCTTCAGTGAGGCCCTGCCTCGTTTGTCCTTTATCACGCCCAGCTGAGCACAGAAGCTTCCTTTGATATCTTTGATTGCCTTATACAGAGCTGCTGTGTTCCTCAATTGGCTGTTGTCCTCAACTGCTTGGCACTGTATGTTCAGGAAGGCATTCTTATCTCTTCTTGCGATTTTGTGAAAATCTGCATTGAGAACCTTGTATCTTTCTCTTTCCCCCATAACTTTTGCCATCCTTCTTTCCTCAGCTATTTGCAAAGCCTCTTCAGAGAACCAGTCTGCTTTCTTGCATTTCTTTTCCTTTGGAACTACATTAGTAGCAACTTCTTGTATTATATCACGAACGTCTGTCCACATTTCTTCAGGCTCTGCCTTCTAGATCTGATTCTTGAACTCGATTCCTCACTTCCACAGCATATTCTGATGGAATTTAATCCAGTTCATATCTGAAAGGCCTTCTAGTTTTCAGCGGTTTCCTAAATCAAAGCTTAAGTTTGGCAACAAGAAGCTGATGATCGGTGCCGCTATCGGCCCCAGGCCTTGTTTTTACTGCTTGTATTCGCTATGGTCAGGTTGTTTTCCTGACAAAACTCTGCTAGCTTCTTGCCCAGCTTCATTTGGCTCACCAAGAGCGAACTTGCCTGTGATTCCGGATATTTCTTCTCTCCCCACCTTAGCATTCCAGTCTCCTATGAGAGAAAGGACGTCTGATGATGGAATGCAGTCTAAAAGACATTGCAGGTCAGCATAAAATCTCTCAACGTCAGCTTCTTCAGCAGTAGTGGTTGGTGCATGCAGTTGTATAACTGTTATGTTGAAAGGGTGACCTTGGATCCAAAGTGAAATCATTCGGTCGTTTTTGGGGTTGTACCCTTGCACTGCTTTGCCCATTCTTCTGCTTACTATAAGAGCGACCCCATTCCTTCTTCTGGTTTTGTGCTCACAATAAACGACGTAATGGTCACCGGAATTAAATTCTCCCATTCCGGTCCACTTGAGCTCGCTGATACTCGAGATATCAATGTTCAATCTGTCCATTTCACGCTTGACGACATCCAGTTTACCTTGCGTCATAGATCTTACATTCCATGTTGCTATGTGATATATCTCCTTGCAACATCCGACTTTCCAGTCTCTTCCCGACACATCCACAACTGAGCATCCTTTTGGCTTAAGCCCAGCCGCTTCATTCGTCCTGGAGCTACTAGCAATCAACCTTTGTTCATCCCTAGTTACATGTGGGACGCCTTCCAACCTGGGGGGCTCATCTTCCGGCGCCATATCCTTAATGCTATTGTGACTGGTCATAAGGTTTTCTTAGCAGGAAATACTGGAGTAGGGTTGCCATTACCTTCTCCAGTGAATCACATTTTGTCAGAACTCTCTGCCGTGACCTGTCTATCTTGGGTGGCCCTACACAGCAGAGCTCACGACTTCATCGAGTTTCGCAAGCCCGGCCGCCATGACAAGGCAGTGATCCATGAAGGGGACGAAGGCGAATAAGGACACCTTAAACACGATGCTTCGTAAGGCAACGAGGCAAGCCCTGGGCATGCCCATATACTCGTCCACGCAAATAATGCTCTTTCCGAGGCCCGGGACTGGACTTCCGGGTCCCTGCTGGCGAAAACAGCTCCCCTGTGTTCCAGCAAGGGATATGGTACTAGATCTGCCGGAGGCGGGTCTTTTGCGCATTCCCAGATTATATGGTCTAGGTGGCAGGCTCGCTGCACGGTTGGCAGTAGGGATTTACTATGTCGGGAAAGATCTTTGCATACGGCCAGGGGTTTGGCTGCGACTGCGTTTGCAGCCGTCGCCACGCGGTAGCCAGTTCTCGGCTGAGCGAAACGTGTGGAGGAGGCAGGTTCGCTCTCAGCTTCTTGTAGTAATCGGTAATGACCTGATACTAATCCAATGACTCACCCCGTCTGGCACCCACGTCCGAGATCCCCTCACCAGCTCGGTTGACAAAGCCTCGAACATATTGGCGAGCGGCCTTATTACCCGGCACACCCGAGAGAGCCGGGATCCACACCTGATCCACTATGTTCTTATCTTTTGGCAACGCACTAACAACTTTGAATTAAGTGGTGGAGATGCGACCCATCGTCCTGATGTACTATCTGATTGAAGCGCGTCCGAGCCGTGGACTTTGTGATGCCGCAACAGAAGCCACGATTTGGTATTTCCCAGTTGCGCATTGATTTCGCCGCACATCTGCCCCGCTGTTTCCTGCTGAGTGCATTGCCGTGATCTTGAATCTCCCTTTTCAATTTGGAAATGCGGAGTCTGAGCTTCGTATTGTGCTTGGCCGACTTCCACCTGCCCAAAAGGAACGCGTGCACCTCCCACATGTGCATGAGCCGTTTGTCTTACATGGGGTTTCTTCGATGGCGTTTACATATCTCCGGTGGCCCGCTTCGTATCTTGCTTATCATCGCTTAAGGCATCCAAATTGAAAATTGCACCGACTGTCCGTGTTTCCCATATTTTGCGAAATCTAACCCAGTCGAAAAAAAAAACTACAGAACTGTGTAAAAAATACGACAAAATATTTTGTAGTTCTGTCGTGACTATCAAATTTTTCTGTAGTTCTGTAGTCTTTCTGTAGTAGTTTTCTGTTGTCTGTTGTTCTGTGGCACTTTTCTGTTGTAACTACAGAAATTTCGGATGTTACCACCGAATGTTCTGTTGTCACAACAGGTTTCCCGTCAAAAACCGCACAGAAATTCTGTCGTTACATCAGAAAATTTTCTGCAGTTTTTTCCAACTGGGAACAATCTGATCCTTGCCGGAGGCGTGTTAAGCTTGTGTTGCGCCCTGTAAAAGGTAACTGAGACCACATAATGGTTGCTGCCTAATGGTACTCCTGTATTGACCCATTCGGCCTTCGAAATGTCCCTTGTCAGCGCGAGGTAGGCGCTCGTTTCTTTACTAACGCTATTGCCTATTGGGGTCAGTTGTGTGTCTTTCAAGATTGTTAATCCCAGGTCTTGAATGATTCCCATATTTTCGAGCCTTCCGGGTCGCCTTTGAGATATCCCCACACTAGATGTCGCGCTTTAATGTCCCCAACAATGAAAAGCTGAGCATTACGTAAAAGCTTTGTCAATCGCCTGAGGAGGTCAGGGACGCCCACATTCAGGATGTAGAAGTTTTCTTCCCCCTTTTTCCTGAGTACCACTTGTACTAAGGTGTAATATTCCTTGGCTTATCTATCTCCTGCTGGATTGCTGTTATGTTCCCATCAACTGGGATTGCACTGAGTAAATCACGCCTCTCCGCCACGCCTGACTTATAGTAGGATAGTGATACTAGTCCCCCATTCTCCAGCAGTGCTATTATATCGAGCTTCGTCTCGATAGGATACAATAAAAAATACGTTAATTGCTCTAGGAAGGTCTTCTGCTAGCCTCGAAATTCTGGATGTGGAGGTGCAGGTGTCCCCTCTCCCTTCCGATCCCTCTGCAGTTCCAATGCCACACCCTGATTTGTTCGTGTTTAGTGATGCGTGCCATGTTGAAGTCCTAATTTATGACAGATAAGCAGCAGTAGGTCATCAAATCTTCTGTCCATGTACACATTTAACTGCTCCTTTTTGGTCTCTAGGGCAGTGATCCTAGCCTCCATCCAAAATTATTGGGATATCAGGCGTTGTTGTGGCTGTAGGAAGAAGTAAAAGAAAATTCACGGGCCTGCTACTGGCTCTGTAGCTGAGCCACTTCCGCTGCCTCGTGCAGACAGAAGAGCAAAGAGAGAAGAAAGAAAAGGAAGAGGGAGAGAAAGACGCGCGCTGTAACAACAGCCGTCATCCACCACCGAAGCGGTGGCGGGTGCGATGACGGCCTACAACAGATACAAATTCGGTGGCAGGCTAGCCCCATCAGGAGAGATGTTTGGAATATCAGGCGTCCATAGTGACCGGGAGAAAAATTGGAGGCTTATCAAGGTTAAGCCCAGTGGATGCGAAGCATGTTAAGCAGCTGCCTCAGTGTGGATGGGCTAAGTAACGGAGACGTGGTTTTAGGTTAATCGTCGTACTTTATTCTTTGCAGCCCGACAAACACACTCTTACGGTCCGTAAATGCATGACTCTTGGTTTGCACGCCACTTATTCTGTATTGTCTTTGAGCATTTCTACACAACACCAAGTCTAAACTGTTTCCCCATCTTGACCGCATACACGCCCGGCGCAAAGACGCTGGCGCGGTTGCGGGCACAGAGACTGACGCGACGGCGGGCGCACGCCGCTTCATCCATGGCGTGACGTCATATATCACGCGATGCAGCGATGGTGGCGCCGCCGCCGCGTCGTGCGCGGCGGCGCGAACCGAAGCGTGGAGGCCTCCGCCGGGCGACGTCCGACGGCGCGATATGAGGCCCTATCTGCAGCAAGTATGACGTCATCAAGTGACGTCACATCATGTGATCTCACTTCAAGGTCAATGGTGGCCACCGCCGGGAGGCGACCGACGGCACGATATGAGGCCCCATCTGCAGCCGGTGTGACGTCATCACGTGACGTCATGTCACGTGACCCCACTTCAGGGTCAGCCACCGCCGGGCGTCGCGCGAAGGCCCAAAACCTACGTTAATATGCTTCGCATAAAAATTCCGCCTCTCTATGCTAGTTAAAAGGAACACAGCGACAGTTGAGCCCGTGGTCAACTCGCGTGGCATCGAGGCTGTCTTAATAGAATTTATCACTGGTCGCAAGGAAGAGTATAGTCACTTCTTCTTCTTAAACAGGTACAGCACCCCAACAGAGAAAGCTACTTTTTTCCGCGAGGTCTCTTCTTCGAAGCGATCAAAATGGCAGAAAACAATTCGCTCGTTATAGTAGGAGATTTGCAGCAAAAATGAAGCTACAGTAGACACGAAGAGGAGGCAATTATGGGATGACATGTATGAGCTGGGTAACCCTACTGATGGTCTGGACCCTAGCTCTCCGTCGAGGATAGGAAACAGCGTCTGTGCAGATACCACCCCGAACCTTACCCTTGGGAAAAATACGGCAGAGGTGGGCTGGAAATACACGGCTCAAAATTTCGGCAGCGACTACTTTGTTCTGGCGCTCACCATCGTCACGGCTGTCAAAACATATCGCTTCAAACAAATCACTGTGGCTTAGCTGTAGTTAGACCTAGCAGATTGCGAAAGCAAGATAGGCGAAGTGTCTCCAATGGAAGATGACACCACCTGTTAGGGTGCCTAAATGCGCGCGAGCTCTCGCCCTCAAAAGGTGGAGACAACTCCGCCATAGTTTGCCCCACCTTTCTCATAGCATTACAGGAGCGTTCCTCTTATCTGCAATCCCAATCTTGAACGCGCGCCAAGGAACTCTATGCGACAGGAGCGATGGTGTACCATCGAAATGCACACTTCTCGGAGAAAGTGTGAGATACTGCGCTTTTCCTCCAGAAGTCTCATCTTGTCTAGCGTTCCTGCCATCTGCAATCCCAAAATTGAACGCGCGCCAAGGAACACCACGCGACAGCCGCCGCAAGAGCGGTACACACGTGGGGCTCAAATATGGAGCCGTAGAGGTAGCACTGACCCTTTCAAAGAATGTCCCCACTCTCCGGAGCGGCAAAGGGGGTTCGCGCATCGAGGTACCCTTAGGGTACTCAGTGCCCAGCATCGCTTTTCAGGGTGGGGACAGCCACTCCTTTCGGCGCCATCTTGATTTTTTTGAATGCGCTGGGTGTGTTGCGGCGGCAGGTTATCTAGAGAGAAGCGGGCAGGCATGTAAAGGCAATACCACCGTAATGTAAATAAATATTCTTCTCTGCCGGGTGGTTAGCAGTCTGCTTACATAAAACGTTCGTTTCAAAAGATGGTGTGCGACACATGTCTCGTGTATCGCAACCTGAAGGTGGCAATATTTTCTTGCGAGGTTGCCCCCTTTTTATAAGCTTTTTCCCTCGCACGCTTTTCACAAACATCAACGGAATTATTACAATTATTATTACACTTGGGTGGAATTTTGAGTTAGCAGCACTTATAATAATAATTGTCTCTTATTATGGATTTCTAATCATATTTATGTAACTAGAAGAAAAAGGACATGTTGCAAGAGTAGGTCGACAGTAGTTCAAGTGCCTACTGGAGAGGAACAAATTACTAAGAACATTTTTCAGCAAGCAAACAGAATTTATTTACAATATTAAGTAGTCATTTCACTTTATAAGCTCTCAGAAATGTTATCAGGTAAAATGTGTTTGCCTTACAGTAGGCTCGTACCTGCTACAGTCGTGCTAGCCTAACACTGGGCTGGTTTTTCAGTAGTGTGAAGTCATCGCAGAAAGATGCGAAGCCTTATGGAGACAAAGCGCTCAAAACGTTTTCCAATCACATCTTTGTGAAGGCAGCATGGGTTTTCTGGCAAGGTTACATGCTTTCCAATAATTTCCTTCAGTGCGTTCAAAGGCGTTCTCAGACGGGTCACATATTTAGCTTCAGCAAAGGACTTGAAAGTGAAGATAAAGTCCAGCACTTGTCTGCTAGCATAAATTGCATTTCTGGTACCTTAGGCATATTCTTTTAGTTGAGTAAGATGGTGTTCCTGTCGAGGTTCGTCAGCCAATGGCATGGACATGCACACAGAGCAATGTTCCACACTGCGGACAATTGGTCTTAACAAGACACCTGCCAAGTGGGCAAGCACATCTTCCTCAAGCGATCATAATCCCTTTAAGGCGAGATATAAAGCCAGCTCTCTTATCACTCTATTCCGACTGGGTGAGGCTTTGCATCTGTTTAAACATTTCTGCTGAACGGAAATCGACAAGGTAGGTGTCATCGATTGCATATCCCGACGTCTTCGGTACTTTGAGGAATTGGCTCACCGACACTATTCTCAGCGCGTTTTTTCAGACGGTACGGGACTCATCAGTCGTACAACCGAGAACAGGTTCATAAGGCAGTCTTGAGCAAGCCTTGCAGTCAGCACGAATGTGTACACACGCTCGTTGATCAGAACAGCATGCAGTTTCATTATCACATTCGTCGACATCAAGACGCCGGTCTAGCATGGCTTCCATACACCCTTGACGCCAATGTGGAGACCCCTGATCACATCAGAAGCAAAAATCCGAGTTGAAATGGCTTGCTGGTATTTTGCTTCATCGAGATGGCTCAAAGCAACTACAGGTAGGCGCGATGTCATGAGCGTGTACCATTTTAAGATAAGCTCGAAATACCATGCTGTAGTTTCTGCTCCAGGAGGAAGCTCTTATTTTTCAGTCCAGAACCGAATAGCTGGTGGTACGTCTCGAAAAAACTGCACAGCAATGTCGACTTTCATTTTCGTGAAGTGGCCATTTGATATGTGAACATCAGTAAAGTGTGAGGCCACCTGTAGCTGGGAATCTCGCTGCAGCTCAACTGCACTTTCAACACGCTGTACGGAAACATCGGCACTTGATAATCCATATTTTGGATACAATGTCATCACTGAGGCGCATGACATCCTTACATACAAGGTTACCCCTTACGTTTTTCTGAACATGCGCAGGGTCTGGCATGAAGTGTAGTTCCTTTTGTTTATCACATGGGTGTAGTGCACTGCACGCAGTAACTGAATGTCGTGAACTAGAGAGATTCAAAGCACGCCACATGGCATGGTTAATCGAACCCATATCACAGGTTACACATCCCGGCCTTGGCGGCAGCTTTTCGATGGAAGCAAAAAGCAAGACGCTCGTGTGCTGTACGTTGTCAGTGGACGTTAAAGAACCCCAGGTGGTCGAAAGTTCCGGCGTCCTCCACTACGGCGTCTCTCATGGCTTAAGTCACTTTGGGACGTTAAACCCCACAAACCACGAACCAACCAACAACACACGCAGTGATATTTGAATGTGCAGACGAATCAAGTGGAACACGAAGTCTTTTAGTGCGTCCTCCGGAAACATAAGCTCCAGTAAAGTGGCAGGTGATTACTTGCTTCCACCGCTTGTTCATGCCACCCATCATAAAGACAAGTGCATGGTTAGCAGGTTGTTCACTCTCTAGGAGCGTCATCGTTCCAAAAGATGCGTCACTGCCACGGTCGAGTTCTAGCCCCTTTCTTATTTCCATTTCGTCCATAAAAGGAACACAGTCTTTTCAATGTCGGTCATTGCTGCAACCTTGGTTTCTATGACGTCAAATAGATGTTAAGGACACCAGGCTGAAATGACACATGTTGAATACGCATACAAAGAGTTCTTCTACAGGGCAAAGTGTTTTTCGGCTCTAACAAGATGTCATAGCCCGTTGAGCCGCAGGAAAAATTAAGCAGGCGAGCCTTTTTCACAGCTTCGGCCCTCCACACGCATTTTTTTATATTTTTTTGTGTGTAAGGCACACTTCTGGTCCTCATTGAGAAACTTTAGATTGGAAGTAAAAGGAAATATGTTATCTTGAAGATGCTTTCTTTGTTTTGCCTCTTTATTTAGTTTCTTTCTGGAACATAACAGCTGCTAATTGAGTGAAGTATTTTTTTTTACAAGTCTTGCTACTTCTTAATCAGCTCAATTGGTTGTAAAGAAAAGATATCAGTGGATTGTTTCACACTCCTGTGCTCAGTAATTCCGGAGGCGTCATTGCTGCCGTCACAATCTCCTTCTGAAAGAGCTTGACTCTGAGAAGGATCGATGACAGGTGCTGTTGGCAGTGTTCGCGGACATGGAGGCTTTCTATGGCTGGGCCGAGCTGGAAAAGTACAACTAATAATAAAAGTCATGAAAATGCCTCAAAAGTATTAGGGTGAGCTGGAAACTTCCCTGAAATATAAATGTCACGTATACAAATGGCAATGTGCCTAACCATTTTTACGCGCACAAAGAAAATATTATTTTTAAATGTACATACAAAGTTGCTTTCAAGCTGCTATGCAGCGGCAGACTTACGCATTAGCATGCTACGAAGAAGCATCCAAAGACAAAAAGACAAAGACGTATCATGTCTATGTCATGAAGTTTCATCGCTCAAAGCACGCAGTACCATGCAGGGCATTTCGCTATGCCTCGATATGGATTTCCTCCTCGGAAGGCTGACAAAACATAATATACTTATCATAAGCATCTATGTCTGTCGTAGCCATAGTCGCTTTGGGACGTTAAACTCCCTAACCAAACCAAACCGTCTATGCCTTATCAAAGATATCTAAAAACCATCACATTGAAGCTTCAAAGCTTGTACAGTTTGTGCAGTCTCAGTAAGTTATACAGAAATTAATAGCAAAAAACGGGGAGGCCAGCAACTTTGAGGAAAAGACCGTGATAAAATTTAGAGCAACGAATACATAAAAACAAAATAATATACTCTTGTACTACTCAAACTCGCTTGTATGTTTTGTTAAACATCTTCATAATGAGCATGCACGCAACATATGCACATTGCATTGGCAAAAGAACCTTAAATGAGTGCAGTCGGGGAAAAACAAAAGCGAAAAATTTGCACACGAACCATGTACTGTATTCAAGAATTGATAAGAAAAAAACAAATGAAATACCCCATGAAATATGACTGCACCCTTTAGAAATTTCACACAGCGTCAACATTTAAAAAAGATTTCAGGTTTATGTGCCCCTAAAATCGAAGAAAGTAGGCAAGGCATTCCACTTGAGCAAACCGTCGTCCATCCTGACAATTCAATTGAAATTCACCCTGCTCGAAATGGAGCTGTAACAGTGAAATACCAACCCCAGTGAGTTATTGAACGACGAGCCGGCAAGCAGAATCGTAATGCACTTACCTCACGCACTCGCACATCCGAGTCGAACAAATAATAAAAACTACTATGCCTATACAAATCAACAAAAAACTCATCAAAGAAACAAATTCATAAGTTCTCCAACACTTCTAGCTAGAAAAAAAACCTCAGTTCACACATAAGCTCTTAAGAAAACTTTAAAAGTTCTCATCTACAAAGTAAAAACGCCTTGCACTTGGTGCATGATAGCCTAATTTGCTTATGCGCCAAAAAACCCAAGACAACACAATACAGTTCCTAAGTTCTCCGACACTTCTAGCTAGAAAAAAATCTCTGTTCACACATAAGCTCCTAAGCAAGCTTTAAAAGTTGCCATCTACAAACCAAAAACACCTTGCTCTTGGCGCATGATAGCTGGGTACACACATACATACAAAAACGCACATTGCTCACAAACCAAAGCACTATACAAAACACTATAGGTTATATATACATAATAAACTAAAAACCATGATTCCCCAGAGAGGAGAAAACATTATAAACGGGGAGGGTTCTAATAAAGGGCGACAGGCATCTCACGTCTGCTACCCCGTACAACATAGAAGCGCGTGTGCCAGCGCCACAGAAATCGCGTCTCGCCGTCTGTTTCTAACTGTCCAGATGATACTTCCAGTTGACGAGGCGCAGCCTCTGCAAGGCTGGGTACATTTCTCGGGCGGTCGTTCGGCGCGTCTTAGCTAGGCACCTGCGACACCACAACGTAAACAAAACCACAGTGAACACAAGGTGTTCAAAAGGGTTGCGCCGGCGCCTGACGCCGGGGGTCATGCGGACGTTAAACATCCTATATGCGAGCCGCCACATTGTTCTCGCAACTAAACACTCGAAAAAAACATGCGGAAGGCTCTCGGGAGCACCGCAGTTGGCACACTGGTCATTGGGTACAATACCTCATCTGGCAAGGCGCTGTCTCGTGGGGAGGGCGGCCCAGCGCCTAAGCCAGTCAAAATGTCACACTTCATTTGGCAGCCGACAAGCTGCCCACGCTCGCCATTTGCGTACAGCGGTCTCTTGTTGCTCATCAGCAGAAAGCCCGCGAATGGCTACTAATTCGCTGCTGCGTATGGCTGGTAGGTCGCCTACATTAACATCTGACATCGAGAGTCGACCTTATCTCGGCAACCTCGTGGTGAAAAGGCAGAGGTTTGTTCCCCTGTGGACCGAGGTATTGTTAGGGTGTAAGCACACGACGTGCCGTGCTCATCCAATACAGGATGAGTGAGCGACCAGGGTAAGACTCGTCAGCTAATAGCCTCTTCACCAGCCTTAACGCGAGTATTCGAGCCACTGTCTGGATGCACGGCAGGCCAAGGCCTCTCCTGCTCCTCGGAAGGTGTAGGATGTGACGGGCGCCTAGCGCTGTCCCACCATCCCAAACAAAAGTCCCTATTAGGGACGCGAGTCTGTTCACCACACGGCGCGGGATTGTCGCGATATGCGCCACATAAAGGGTGAAAGCGCACGCTCGTGTCTTCGCGACACTACCTTTAGCATCGAGTGGTAGGCTGAAACTCGCTGCGTCAGAAAGGGCGTGCGTGGCTCGCGGGAGAACTGTGTCCCATGTCTGGGGGGAGACCCCACTTGGCTCAAACAGCACGCCAAGTACATGCACTGCGTCCACGAACGGTACGGCGGCGGCTAAAGGGCCCCTGAACTGACCGAAGCGCAGTGCGTTACTTTTCTTCGGGTTGAGCTGCGCTCCAGATACAGCTGCGTATTTTGAAAAGATGCTCAGAAAACAATGAAGCTGTCATTGTCACGCACGAAGAGTGAAGTGTCGTTCGCGTATCCAGATACAACTACAGTCTCCTGCCCTACTGATGGAAAAACTCGAATACGCCTGTCCGCGGCGATCCTACGCAGCAGCCATTAAGTATTAGTTCATTGCCAAGATCTGTGTAAAGGCCGCGTAAGAGCTGAACGAATCCATCAGAAAAACTAAATGAGCGGAGCACGTTGAACAAGTAACCATTTTCTACGCAGTCGAAGGCCTTTGTTTGGTCCAAGGAAACAAAAGCTCCATTGATTCGTTTAGCACAGGCGTATTCGAAGACGCCTCTCCTCAGTGTCAGCGAAGCGAACACCGATTGTCCAGGTACCGAACAGGACTGGTATGGGCTAACCAAATCCTGAAGGTAGATTCGCACCCTACGGACCAGCAATGTGGCTACAAGTTTATAGTCTGGGTTGAGGAGGATAATCAGTCGCCACGATGAAGGACTCGACGGCGTCATGCCCCCCTTCGGTATTAGAACGCTACTGCCGACACTGAACGAGGGTGGCTTGGTGCCGTTCTCAAGGAAACAATTTACGAGCCTAAGTAAAGAAGAACCGAGGATGTCAAAGAATGTAGAGTAAAAACCGGTTACAAGTCCGTCAGGATCGGGAGCAGTCGATTGGTTCATGGCATCTAAGGCAAAACGCACCTCCTCCAAAGTTGCCGGCTCCTTAAGTGCCGAACATGCGTCTTCTGGAAGCTGTAGAAGAGGCCCACAGAAGGAGCCGACAGCTTCTTGAAAATGCTCTTCCTGATCGACGCCTTGCGACAAAGGAGGGCCGCGAAGTGCTCGGTAAATGAGTTGCGGATGTCCGCGGGTTCCGAAGACGTTGTACCGTCCGAAAACGTGACGCTCTCCACGTGAGTTCGTCTGTTACTGCGCTGGCCAACGGTTCGAGCGTGTGCGAAGTCCACGGCATCCTCAAGCGGCACGTTTGATGGTTCCGCTGAGAGTGATATGTGTGAACTGTCTTCGAGGACGCGGTGATAACGCTCGCTCAGCGTCTCGAGATATTCGCGCATCGCGAACGTAAGCATTTCGCCGCCACGTACGATGTGCATGCGGCTCGGAACGTCACTCAGCACGCTCGTAATGCGGACACGCCGCGCCTTCCCCGCACGCACAAGAATATCGCGCCAGCGTGTTTTCAGCGCGTCCCAGGTAGCAGGTGTTATGTCGCTAACTGCGGCCACAGACAAGCACCACTCTCGGCGTATATCATTGAAGCACGGTTCATCGCGTAGCACCGCTACATCCATGTGCCACATCAAGGGGCTGTCTGCACGGCCCGGGGCTGCCCGCAGAGTAACCGTGACCGGAAAGTGATCACTTAGTTTAAGGCTTGCGGAAAAGGCAATACCTCACACTGTAGCAGGTCAGGTGCCATGGCGGAGGGGATGTAAACTCGATCTATTCGGCTCGCGCTCTGGCCACAGACTCGTGTTGCCTCGAAATGGTCTCTGTGAAGAGTGACCCACGCATCCTCTAAGCGTAATGATCGCACTAGCTTTCCAAGTTCTTTCGCGTGGTAATTAGAGGTGCCCTGACCAGGCCCCCTGATGTCACGCATTGTGTCTAAAACGCATTTAAAATCCTCGAGCAGAAAGTGGGGCATGTCGCCGAGAAAGTATGTCATGATGGACCGAAAGAACTCGTTGGTCAGACTACGCGTGACTGGCGCGTACACGCTGATAAAACTTGTCCTGCGGCTGTTCAGAAAAACGTCAACGGCAATCAGGCGCCCATCTATGCCATATGTACAATGAGCACGTGCCCTGTATATTGGTAAAAGCATGATCACGCCTACGCCACAAAACCGTGAGTCCGTTAACGAAAAAAAGGCCTCAATATTAAAACGAGAACGAAAGGAAAGGACATCGGCAGGGGTGCGGAAGTTGAACTCCGGCAAAAACAAAACATCCACTTGATGCGAACGCGCAAGATGAAGCACCTCACTTTGCTTGTCACAGATGTCGAAAGCCTTGGACGTTAAAAGGGTCGTGAAACGTTTTCTGGAAATTTTGCACGGCTTGGTTAAATGAAATCCTTATCCTACATCATATAATATACCCCGATTCATTTCATCGCCCGCGTTGATTGAATAGCGACAAAAACAGAATTTCAATTTCCTAGCGCGCGTCCTCCTCAACTCAACAGAAGCTCCCGTTGCCAGAGCCTGCTAAGCCAAAGTTGACCGAGCTCGGTGCATTTTAGAGGTTTTAATTGTGCCCTACTCTACTCTCACACGTGGTATTTTATAATGTGGCTGACGTCCCAGGTTCCAGCGTCCAGAATATAGTCGCTACTGTTAAAACATGGTTATATCGTGGGCTTTGAGCCTTATGCCGACGCAACTTTTCGGGAGCCAGGTCGGCGAATATAGAGCCTGCGACCGGTACAGTAACCCTTGTGTCGGGAGGCCGCGGTAACCGCGGCACAACTCCGGCTTGCAGAAGCCCCGAACGTCAGCCTCCCAATCCCAGTCGTTTCGGAACTACGCATTGGTATGTATGTCCGAGTTTTGCAGCCTAGCCTACGTTCGACCGTTGCGAGAGTGCGCAATCGCTAACCGAAGCTTTCGGACAGGTGCAGCTGCGGGCGGTGCGTGCCGATGCCGACTGCTCTTGAGAGCATCTGGTGAGATCCCGGCGGCGACAACGTAGTTGAAGCAGCCGTCTGGGTGTTACAGATCATCCGCATTTACTCCAAATGCTTCTTGGGCATGGACTGCTAGTCGAAAGCACGAGATAAGAACCTTGAGCGAAGGGCGACATAACTTGAACAAGCGGCCGCCTGTTTTTCATTTTCTCGAGCAAGAAGCACTGTCATGAAATCTATTGCGGAAGGCAGTGCTAATAAAAAAGCTTCCCCTTTAACGCTACTTACTTGCGATCATCTACACTGTCTACAGTGTCGATATTGCGCCACGTTAGCGCGAACACAACATCGCTGGTTTTCATATTTTTCTTGTTTTCTTAGAAGGTGTGCATGAGCACGACGTTTCACCATGCAGATTACTGGTTTGCTTAATTCCATGCACGAATAAATGAGAAAACACGCATCATCCGATAGTGTGAACTTGCTAAAATGGAAAGGGCATGCACACTGATGTGAAGTAACGGAAAAAAAAACCGCTGTTCGGACACATTTGCTTGTTTTATTAGCCAGGTATGACCTTCAACAAGTGCAGCACTTCAAAACATGAATACGTAAGGAATGACACAATAAATGGAGTAAATAAGTACAAAAGCAATCTCATTTCGGAGGAGTCTGTGCTAAGTGAAACTGCATGTAGTGAAGCAGCCTGTCTCCTGCAGAAGTCGTGGGAAAATGCACTAAAAACGACACAGAAGAGAAAAACACAGAGCAGGACTGGCTTCTGCAGACGATCACTAACTAGCCCGACAACTCTTGTTATAGCCTGTCTCCACTTGCTGCCAGAACAATCACCATAACAGCATTCAGTTTAATTTGCTAGTTTTTTTTTACCCACTTGCATTTGGTGATAGTGTTGCATAGTGTGCAAATATAATTAAAAAATTGTCTGACCTCACTGATACCATCATCAACAACTCCACACAGTAAACGTCTCCAAAGTTCTTTAACATTGACATCTTACATGTGCTGAAATGTGGCAACCAAAGAAAAAAGAAAGACGTTCTTCCAAAGCCCAGTACACCGAAACTTGCACAGCTTGAGTAAGTGTTGGAAATTTAACAGTTAGCAAATGAAGTTATAGAGTAGTTTTGCGGCACTTCCAGAAATTTTGGCACTTGGCGTGGTGTGGGGAAACAACTGAGAGCTGTTGACAGAAGTGGAACTGTCGTTTCTGGCTCCTTCGAATAGAATGACTCCATGCACAGAGCTGCTTAACGCACAAGTCGCATACCTATCATCTTCGTGTTATGCGGATGATATCAGCGTGTACATTGACATCGGCCACAACACTAGTATACAGGGTGTAAGACGACTACCAGATTTTGTCAGTCAAAAGCTGCATTGCCTTCAGGCATTATTTTGCTGCAGTAGCAAATTGCGGTTGCACTGCAGTTCTAATATTTGGTGGGTCTCATTCTCTCTCAATCACCTGCAGCAGAATTCAAAGTTTGCCATACTTCCAGGGAGAATAAATTGACAGCGAAAGTTACACGGTACAGCTTCTGTTAGACGGGAAATAATTGTACAGATGAATGAATACCCATCAAATTTGTAAGAGACCTAAACCACATTTTCATTTTGCTATGCTGGAAAGTGAATATTGCTTTTTCTCTTGTCAACAGGAGGCACCGCTACATCTGCTACAGCCAGCTTGCGCACTAGCTTTGGGGATGTCTCGGCAGACATCACAGTAAAGTCCTCCCTATTTGTGATGCAAGCTAAATAAGGGAAAGGTTTCCGCCTGACAGTTACACTGGTTTCCAGTTTGCACAAGGTTTGTAGAGTCATCACCTTATTCATTCTGAAACAAGCCAGAAAACATGAGAAGAGAGGACTGCAGGACAGCTGGACTAATACCTGAAATTTTAATAAAGGATAGAGGCAAAAGAAGACTTGTACAGAGATGCACATGTAAAAAAGGCCCCAAAATGACTTTCGACCGACTTCTTAGTGACACACACGTCCTTAGCCTTTGCAGTATAGTGTGCGTTTGGATTTGGATCTGTGGCTTCCCTTTTGTAACGAGTGGTCCTTGACCATAAGGAATTTGCTTTTTTTAGATGATTTTTTAGACCCTTTCCGCTTTCCACACTTTCACTGCTTCGGGGTTTTTCGTGCAC
The DNA here is from genome assembly GCF_055883805.1 of Amblyomma maculatum. Taxonomy (NCBI): domain Eukaryota; kingdom Metazoa; phylum Arthropoda; class Arachnida; order Ixodida; family Ixodidae; genus Amblyomma; species Amblyomma maculatum. The sequence continues at coordinate 164,681,221 of NC_139345.1, read as the reverse complement.
GTGCGTTTCTGTGCGAATCTTATTTTGCCTCTTTCCTTCAGTAACATTTCAGTTGTTAGTCAAACTTTGTATTGTGCTCCTCTCTTCTCCCGTGTTTCGTCTTCTGGCTGATTTTAAGATGAATCAGTACCAACTCATGCAGTTGTTAGTCTTGTTGATATCACTAGCCTGACTACGCCCACTGCTGGGCAAATGCCTCTCCCATATCCATCCGAATAACCCCATCCTGTGGCAGGTGGATGATTCCCGCAAACTTCCTAATTTCATCTGCCTGCCCGACTTTCTGCCGTCCCCTGCTATACTTGCCTTCCCTTGGTATCTACAAGACATATATAGGCTCACTTAGAATGAATTTTCTGTACTCACTCCCCACCTATACCTTTGACGGGTAGAATTTTTCTTTTTTTTAAAACTGACTGCAAGTACATCATAATGGGTGAGGCATCATAATAGATGCCTCTCCCACATCCATTCAAATAACCCGATCCTCTGTCAGCTGCATCCATATGATCCCCGCAGACTTCCTAATCTCATCTGTCAGCCCGAGTTTCTGCCGCCCTCTGCTACGCTTGCCTTCCCTTGGAATATACAAGACATATATCGGCTCACTTAGAACAAATTTTGTGAACTTAATCCCCCCCTATACCTTTGATGGGTGAAATTTGTTTTAGCACTGACCGCAAATACATCGTAATTGTGCAGTTGTGTATATACCTGCTTGTATAGTTGCCTCTCCCATACCCACCCAAATAACCCGATCCTCTGTCAGCTGCATCCATCTGATCTCCGTAAACTTCCTAATCTCACCTGCCTGCCTGAGTTTCTGCTGCCCCCTGCTATACGTGCCTTCCCTTGAAATCTACAAGACATATATAGGCTCACTTAGAATGACTTTTGTGTACTCAATCCCTACCTATACCTTTGTCGGATGCACTTTTAAATTTTGTTTAGCACTGACCTCAACACATCAACACATCGTGATTGTGAAGCTGTATATACCCATTATTATATTTAGGAGAGAGGAAGACAGTGAAGAAGCATGAATAAAAGATGTCTTGGTCTAGGTCAACTGCCTTCTAGCCTAAAAATTTTGAATGCACTGATGAACCTGCGGCCAACCATTAAATTATTTTGAAAGCAACATGTCTCTCTTTAACACTCATTTGGTAACTATAGGAAAGGCCCAAATGTGCTACAATGTGGTGGTCTTTGAGGCACTGACAAACCTAGATTTTCTAGTTGCCGCGTTCACCTTTACACAGCCTCGAAAAATAGTGGCTCATGGGGAATAGAAAAATCGAACGGTTTTCTGCAAAAGCTACTTTGAAAGGTGGCCACTGTTTGCAGCATTTCGCAGTCTCATTCAGAAGCAAGCCAACATAATCTGCAATTAAGTAGACATGCATACAATAATATGTGCCTTATCTTTTGAAATGTACCAGACATTAACCAGCCATAAAACAGCGTGCTGAAAAGGTATGTATAGTAAAGCCTCCTTCGTTGATGATCATACCCATAGTTTGCATGGAAACATCTGCACTAGAACCTGCATGATGCTGAGTTAATTGGCCTGCTCGTTGAATATGCCATGAAATTGTTGGTATTTCAATGAACTTCCTCGGTGCTGGAGTCAAGTCTGGAAATATAAAGATGGGATGGTTTAATTGTGAAATCTTTTGCTGTTGAATTCACTGCAGGCTAGAATGTAGCAGGATTAAAGGGCAGCTGTAGACGTAAAGGCAGCACACATTATCACTGCATCTTATGTGTCCTAGTGCACATATCTACACACCGTGCATGTTTTGCTAGTAAACAATGTAACCACAGATTTGCAAAGCTCCAAGAATGCTACACTGATGCTGTATGAGTAGCTGCTTGTGTTGCTGAATATTGTGAAAGCCTTTTGATGGAACAAAAAATGCCTTGTGAATACTTATGCAGAGTGAGGTTGGTCAGGAGAGCAGGTCATATGTACACCTTCGCAATTTAATCACACAAGCACAGACAATATGATACAATATGACAATATAAAGGAAGGAATTGAACTGAAGACTTCTCAGTTCGACAGTCCAAACTTCTGCTACATGTGCTTTGGGCTGTGTGTGCAAGCCCGCTTGGAATTTGATCGCCCGAGCCAGGAAAATGGTGCACACCCATATGAGCACCACTCCTAGTACTCTTTAACATGTAAATAGAAGTGCAGGTGCTTGGGATCAACCTTGGCTGCCGCAATGCACCTCAAACAATAGCATGTTAGCCAGAATAGCAGGTTGGGCTTGTTTGTTTTCCATCCTGAGGTAACAGCGCAAAATGTGGACAGGAGCACAAGACGAGAAGACGATGAGACACTGTGTCGTCTTCTCTTGTGCTCCCATCTATGTTTTGCGCTGTTCAGAATGTCACGTGTCTGCCCAATATCTACATAATTGTCACACGAACCACTTTGTGTATATTTACTACTTGCACAACACCGTTGTCACCCACTGATGTCGAGCAGTTGAACAGCTGTTTTTCACGTGCACTCCGTTGCCATTGATCACAAATGCTATCCCACTACAACTTCGCATATCACCCCACTCAACCTCTGTGTGTAATGACTCAACCTTTGGTGCGTTTGCATGTTCTCGGGATACTGAAGAAATCCATGGTACCAATTAGTAGATTCAAGCAACTTAATCTGACATACATCTGCTGAGAATATTAGAACTATATCCATGCATACACAGATAGATCTGTATCACCACAAGCGTCATCTACAACTGTGGTGATGCCCGCTAAGAACACGACTCATTTTTAGGGCATAATTCTCCACAAACCGCTGCTGAGCTTGTGGCCCCTTGGTAAGAGGCTTTCCACATCTGTGGAAAACCACTTCAGAAGTGGTGTACATTCATAGTTTCAAAGCCTGCATTACAAATTTTTGGATGCTTTCAACGCCACAGCCTTACCAGCCTTTGGCCTTTGGCACTACACGTCACCGAATTTCTTATATCTGCTTGTCCTCAAGGCCACAAAATTGTGCTTTAGTGGATCCATGCACACTGCAGGCTTGATGGAAATGAGCAGGCCGATGCTGAAGCAAACGGCACCCTCAGCAGTGGCCTCCAAGCAGTTCTGCATTTTACTAGAAGAGATACCACTTGTCTTCTTTCGAGCTTTATCAGGAGTGCGGCAGTGGCTTATTGAGCCTAGCCAGACACTCGAAACATCAATCTTAGAATGCTAGACTCGACGTCATTTTCTGCTCTGCGTGGAATTATATGCCATTATGCATGCTTTCTCCAAAGACTGCACTTAAATGTGGTTTCACACACAAATATTTATACTTAAATGGACAGGCGGACTGCCCAGAATGTTTCACATGTGACATTACGGAGACTGTGCAGCGTGTACTAGTGGTGTGTCTCAGAATATGTGTGCAAAACAATAACTCGAGTTACTTCTTTGAAGTGTTTTGGCAACAGGCCTCTCTCGCAGGACCTATTGGCCGATTGGCCAGAAATGGAAAGCTCGACAGGCAGTGCAGGCTTTCTGCTGCTCCTTGCATGACACAGGACTTGACTCGTGACTGTGGTGCAAGTTACTATTCCTGTATATATTTTAATCAAGTCACGACCCTCTTTGTTCTCTTTTTTCCTGTACAGAGTAGCAGGTCAGATATTAAACATTTCAGCAAACCTATCCGCCTTTCCAATCAATAACACGTGAATGTATTTCTCCTGGATGGTTGATCTGGTAATCACACCATTGTAATGCAAGGACATGGGGCATATTAGCTTTTGAGGTGAACAATTTTTACCCTAGAAAGGTCTTTTTAAATGATGTGAAGGATTCTGAGCTTTGCCCAACATGACCCTCCTTTTTGAAGTCTAAGGCATCAGATTCTAAGGGACTAGATGAGTGCTGTGGAAAGAACGTAATAAAAGTGGAACCAAGGGGCCCGTTCTGGGTGGTACGGTATGCTGGTAGGGGCACCTGTTGTGCTAGCCTCACGGTATCGTTTAAAATACATAAAATCTAAAATGCGCATATTACTGCTTTGAGGGCAGTCTGGCAGGAAACGATCAAATAGAACTGGAGGCTTCTGCGAGTCGAGTAGTTCTCAAATAGGCACATCTGTAAGGCTACAAATCGCAACTACTTTTACTACATTTATCACGCTAACTTACCTCAGACCACCTACACTTTTTTTTTGCCAATGCACTGGGCCAGCGGTTTTGCGTCGGTACGACGCATCGTTTGAGGTGAGCTTTCTTCGTTTCCAAGCCGGTGATTCAAATGACGCCGAGGTTCATTTCGAACTTCCAGTAGACAGTAGTACGAACACATGAACCCAATCGGTGTGCTAAAACTTGTGAAAGCGAACGTTACTTCCACTCGGAGAAGTCGTGCTGCAATCTCGAGGCGCACACAGTTGGCACAGCGAGCACTGATCAAACCCCCACAACACGCTAAACCCAGAACCTAACATTGTCAGGAAAAAGAGGCGAAGTCTGAGCACTGTAGATGTTGCAGAAAGCTTGCTTCCTCTTTTTTTTTTTTGAGAAAGGTTACGAAAGAGGGCCTCTGGAAGGTGGAGGAGCAAAGCTGTGACAACGCGTTGGGTGAAAGGAGCACCCAAGTACATTGTACCAACGTTTTTTATTCTGTTTCCGGCTTGCCGTGTAGTGCCATAGTTTAGGTCATCGAGCCGAAATAACGGAAGCGAAGCTCGACACGTTATTCTCAACGATGCAGCGCGGAGGCGAGCAATATACGAGTACGCGTCGCGCGCGCCGCGGCGCCCGCTCCTGAAACACTCCACCCACCTTTCGGATTGAACACACTTGTTGATTTCTTCGACCTGAAACCGGATTTACATCGTATCTTTAATGACGTCAAGAATAAAAAAAATTACAACAGCGGCCGCACAACCAAGTTGTACCGGTAGTATCAGACTGCTCAAGACGTTGTCAGAGAATAAAAACCAGCCAAGGGACGAGGACGAAGAAAGACGATGTACACACGGAAGCTGGAACTAACAACTGTGCTTTATTGAAATAATAACATTTCCCAAGAAACCTTGCAAGGCATGCGCAGTTCGACGTCCAACACACAGCATAAAAGTGACAAACAAAAAGCAGCGCTTCGGAGATAGCTAAGATACTAGGGTCTTTGAGATAAATAACTTATTTCTTTCTGCATCAACGATATGGATGCTGTGCTAATACAATTATCTCCTTGCATACTTATGTGATACGCTTCAAGAACTTCGCGCTCTACCTTACCCTTGCCCCGTACTCCTCCGCTCACTCTAAAATCGTTAAGAGAGGTATTGTTATGAATTGCTTTCGCAGTGCTCTAGAGAAAAGTTGCCACCACCAAATAAAGAGTAGCTTTGACAACCAGGTTGGCCGGCTGCTGGCCGCAGGATTCCCAAATGCACTTCTGAATGCGGTGGCAGAATCGCTGCTACAAAGAGTTAAGAGGGGCAATGAAAAAGTGGCCAAGGTTACTGAAGCTGAATGGAGGAACCTTGAGGTGATGCCGTACGTGCATGGACTTTCCCATAATATCAAAAAAGTTGCTGCGAGGCAAGGCGTTAAAGTTGTCTTCTCTGCTCCTTGCAAGCTATCAAGTCTTTGTTCTCGTGTTGCTCATGGCAGATCTAAGGCCCCTGTATGCTCGACGCGACATGATGATTGTTATATTCCTTGTGCCACACGTGTTATTTATAAGATTCCTCTAACATGCGAAAAAGTTTACATCGGCCAAACTGGCCGGTGTATTAATGATAGGCTGCGAGAGCATCACAACTCTTTGTCACACATTAGTGGAGCTAAAACTTTGTCTCGCCATTGTAGGGATTGCGGTTGTTATCCGCTGTTTTCAAATGTCACATTTCTTGGTAGGGGCAAGGGTAAGGTAGAGCGCGAAGTTCTTGAAGCGTATCACATAAGTATGCAAGGAGATAATTGTATTAGCACAGCATCCATATCGTTGATGCAGAAAGAAATAAGTTATTTATCTCAAAGACCCTAGTATCTTAGCTATCTCCGAAGCGCTGCTTTTTGTTTGTCACTTTTATGCTGTGTGTTGGACGTCGAACTGCGCATGCCTTGCAAGGTTTCTTGGGAAATGTTATTATTTCAATAAAGCACAGTTGTTAGTTCCAGCTTCCGTGTGTACATCGTCTTTCTTCGTCCTCGTCCCTTGGCTGGTTTTTATTCTCTGACTATGTACCAACTGACCCAGATTTCAACCCTCCTTCAAGACGTTGTGCTCCATCACGAACGTTCACGCAAAAAAAACAACAACAACAACACATAAGATTGGAACCATTGTCATTTGGATTGCCCGGAGGAGCGAGGATAGTCGTCGTTACCGAAAACCTGAACTTGAGCATCACCGTGGTCACCTCTCGCTCTGTTCCAGCGCGCAGCGAGAAGCAGACACCACCCGTCCTCCTCCGCCGCCGCCGACCGCGCGTCACGTGACAGTAGCGAGGAACTGCTGGGACTGCCCTGGTACAGATTGTTGAAGAGTAGCGTTTGCGTGAGCGACTAATTGATATACTATTTTTTATATGCTAACTTTAACAGGAACCTATTATTTTATTGGAAATAATGATTAATATCTGCGTTTCCAAATGGTTAAACATGACGTAGGCGAGTACTTCTAATTACTGCCTACAGGGTCGCATGGTCGCTTCAGCAACGCAAAAATGCTGTGATTTCAGAATGGTATCATTAAATGCAGAAGCAAAATTTCGACGAGATATTTTGGAATCGGCACACCTAATGTTTACTGAAGAAAGGAAAATTGCAACCGGGCAGCTACATTTTCGTTTCATGACCCCTTTAAAGGAAGCAAAACGAAAAAGAGCCATCTTAAAAGGGAGGACGAACAAAGACGACTATACATATCACAGAAACAAAGGAATGGAGGAGAACATAACAGACTCACGGAAAAGTTCGTCGGGCAAAGTCTGCAAACGTCTCCGCACATTAGCACTAGGAAGGCGATCGGGGAGTTGATGCTCGATGTTGAAGCCTCTGCTGATAGCTGTGCAGAGGCAGTCAGGATGCGACGAAGTGCTGAATGCTGCGGGCCCGGGCCGCGACATGGTCCGTGTAGCCCGCGGCGTCTGTGCAATCAAAACACACACACACACACACGCACACACACACATACACACACACACACACACACACACACGCACACACACACACACTCACTCACTGTACGGAACGCACGCAGTTCAACCTTCGCAGGCCGCTGCGATGCAGCCGAGGTGATTATTAGCCGGGAGCGAGAAGCGGTGGCCGCTGGTCGGCGCCGATTGAGCCGCGTCGAAGCCACCGCGAGACAGGCGAAGAGGAGGAGGAGGGTGCGGCCGCAGCGGCCGTTGAGCCTGGGAGCCGGTGCCATGATGGTTACGACTCGGCATCCGAGAAGTCCATCAAGGAGCCGTGTCGTGCCTTCGCACCTTCTTATGCAGCGCTGATGCGTTAGAAGATGCTCAGCTCTCTGTGCCGGAAAAGTGACGCTTGGCGTCGTCTGCCAAAGGCGCTTTCATAGCTCCGCCCGCAGTCAGGCGTTGCGGCCTCAGGGAGCCAGAGCGTCTTGGTACCGTAACGCCAGACAGAGTGACTTCCTTACTCGGGAGGACGGGGGCGGAAGCCGCCGAGTGCAGGAGGCGCGGGGCGTTCAGCAGAGCCTCCAGATTTGCCGACTTCGCATGTGGAGCGGGTGTCGGCTGCAGGTTGTCGCCGTGCGTGCGCTGGACCGCCACGGGTTGCGACTCCGATGCTCGGGACTAAGAGCCGGGTACGTTTGAGGAAGTCTCGAAATCGCTCTGAGAGGTCACCTCCATCACAGGCTCGGTATCGGGGGAGGGCTCCGTGGTTGCCCCGTCAGGCAGGCCCTCAGACGTGGTCGTTAAGGCCTCGTCGTCGTCCTTCTCTGCGTCTCTGCTTGACTCCTGGGTGCCGCCGGACTGCTCAAGGTTCGCGGCCTTTTCGGGGTGCATGCCAGGCTCCGAGGACGACTTGGCAGCCGCTGAATAAGAGCGCGGTAGAACATAATCTACCATTGGATGTTCGCCGCCACAGCGCTTGCACGCAGAGCGGCAACTCGCACTATCATGACCGCAAGCGCTGCAACGACCGCAGAGCACCGCCGAACAAGCAGCGGCAATGTGGCCCTCTACGCCGCCCCTGGAACACACCCGTTTCATTCCTCGATACTCCAGCATCACACGGGTCCTAGTTACCATCAGGAAGTAGGGGGTGACCGCGTCATTTCCAACTTGACTAGCCGCGTCCCGTACCGGATGTGGCTCCTAGACTGGAACGGTGCTTCAGAGACGGATCGGGTCTTTCCGTACGGGGAAAGCGCCCCAGCGAGAGCCTCGTCGCTGACGCTTGGGGGAAGACGGTAAACCGTCACATAAACCACCGGAGCTCCCATCTGCTCTAGTGGTACTTCTTTTCCGGCGGGACTCAGGACACCTCTCGCCACCATTTTCGTCGCTTGCGCCATGGAGGACACGGCGGCCACGAAACAGACCTCCAAGGTGCTGCAGGTACTGCAGCCCCCTACTCCGACAACCTCCTCGGTAGTGTCGATGAGGCTGCCCGCCGGAACAGGTTCCGGCACCGTGAATGTGAAGCACTGCGCCTTAGACGGGCGCAGTGCCGGGTAGGGCGTTCCATGACTCGATCCAGGGCCCGGGTAGCAGCGACAGGAACGCGGCGCCTGACAGGCGGATGCTCCGGGAGGAGTGCAGGAACAATTCGGTGCGCAGCAGCCTTCTCAGCAAAGCCAATACCGTGCACCACCACTCTACGACACAACTCCCGTTTAGTATAAACCTAGGCCGTAGCAACAAGTCAAGTCGATCATGCCATACTGCCGTCTTATCACTACAAAAAGCACGCCAAGATGCCAAGATTGCATGCTGCTTCCTTATGAAAATGAAAAGGAATATAAAGGGACACGTGCTTAACGCTGTATCACAAAATCATGTGTCTTACCTAGCATATTTTCGTTGTGTCCGTCGATGCCCAGTTGTCACGTTTTACTTGACAACTGGGCACCGACGGACAACGAAAATATGCTAGGTAAGACACATGATTTTGTGATACAGCGTTAAGCACGTGTCCCTTTATATTCCTTTTCATTTTCATAAGGAAGCAGCATGCAATCTTGGCATCTTGGCGTGCTTTTTGTAGTGATAATTTAATCCCTTAGTTGACCCCATTCCCAACCCCTCGGAGGAGCAGTGGGAGGCTATTCTGCTCAGCGATGATCCTGACCGTCAGCACTGGCTGGTGGGGAGGGCCAGCGCAGCAGCAGCAGTCAATGGATTACCGGACTAGGCGGCCCACCCACATGTTCTGAGAATACTGATTAAATAAAGATGTTTTCAATCAATCAATCACGTTTTACTTGCGCTGCTCATTTCTTCCTTCGTTCAGAGTCGCGGGGAAAACGAAATACTCATTGCCCTTTCGCGCTAGATCCAGTGTACACAGGGACACAACAATCAGTCATGTTTTGTTAACAAGCACACACATCACAATGCGCTACACAAAACATGAGCCATCGTTCCACAACGCCACGAGGACAGCGAAACGGAACGCACGCACGTCCGTTCAGGTCGACGGCGGCGGGAAAGGACCAACATGGTGGCGAGAGGCGGCGCAGTGTGATTCAAAGGCTGTCCCCACCCTGAAAAGCGGCGGCGCTGGCATCGAGGCACCCTAGGCACCCTACTAGCCACTGTAACCCTACCACCTGTTAAACCACAGGGCACCTAGTGGGAGAAGCGCGAAACACCCGGCGTGGATACGAGCCACGCAACGTTGAAGAGCCGACTTGGTAGCCCAGCTCTCGCGCTGGTACGACGTTAGTAGTCACGCGGTGTAAAGCGTAACTACCGGACCACGCTATGCTGAAGGCTCGAAACCTGGCGTAGTCTTCCTTTCGCAATAAAAGCCCGAAATCGCCAATTGGGACAGACGAAATCCAAAAAAGACAAATGGGCGGAGTCACTTAAGAAACACGTCGAGGAAGCAACCACAACTCTACGAGAGGACGATGCGCCGGTGATGGTCTACGGCAAGCTCCTTCATACGTCGGAAGCGAAACGCGGCTTGGTGAGGCGTCTCCGATCACAAAGATAGAATGGGCACCTTAGACGAAGGATAGCAAGATATAACAGAGAGATTTAAGATTACGCGATAAAACTGCGAACAGAACCGGTGTAATTGGTGCGACGAGATATAAGGGAGAATGAGCCTCGCCAATACGTGGAACCTACCCAGACACCTGCTTCATAATTGCGATTCGAGAACGTAATCGGGCAAATAGTAATGACACCCAGACACGCATTTGAGGGCACCAACTAAGAACTCGGCAAAACTAATTAACACTTCCTGGGAGGACTGGGAGGCGGTCCTGCTCGGCTGCTCTGACCTTATGGCGGAACGAGCGGGCTGGGGCCGCAGCCGACGCCAATGGGCGCTTGTGAGAGGAAGACCACCTATTATTTGTAAGAGGTCATGAAGAACTCCTGTACCTTCACTAGTCCTTAGTATGCGTAGGTCCTCCGGCCCCCTCCCCCCTGGCTGGAAACGGAGGGCCCCTGTTCGGTGGAAAATAAAGTTTGCATTTATTCATTACGCGAAGAATCAAGACCTCTTTGCCTACTTCTGATCGCGGAGGCCCCGGCCACCGCCCCTTCGGCCTGCGCGCCAGAGGTGGGGACTGGGGGCCTGCTAATCTGGTGGATGAATAAAGTTATCACATCACGTCACGCATATACGAAGCTGACCCCGCCGGCCGTACGACCCAAGCATCAGCGCGGCGCCTTTCGGTGGTGGACGACGGCTATTGCGATGCGCGTCTTTCTCTCCCTCCTCTTCTTTTTCTCTATTTTCTCTTCTGTCCGCAATAGGTGGCTCAGCTACAGAGCCAGTAGCAGACCCGTGAATGTGTTCCCTCTTCCTTCAGTCGCAACAACATAAGCCAATAAAGTTTTTGCATTAATATCTGTCACACTTCTCCGCGGACACGTGAAGCGCGCCGTAAGGAAATGGAGGAAGTGAAAGAAGAGAGAGGTGCCGTAGGCTACGGAGTAATTTCGACAACCTGGGGATCTTATCTAATGATATACCTTCAGTAAACATCGCGCTAAAGACTGAGCAATCACCCCTCTGTAAAGGCCTTATCGCACTTTAGAGGTCAAAAGGGCCCCTAGATTTAAGGGGAATGTCATTAATGACTAATCGTTGCTGAAAGAAGGCAGTCAGCTAAGGTGTCCTGTTTCCAGAGCGAGCGTTACAAAATAGATTAATAAACCTTGTTTCCACCGGGAATCGAACATCCATTCCTTGGTGGTGGTGGTGGTGGTGGTGGTAAAAATATGTTAATGAAAATGTTTAGGAGGTTGTAGTGCTTTACCAACGCAACGGCGCCACACCACTGATCGTGAAACACTTTTTCGTAATTCCTCTTATTTACTGTGAGGATGATAGCGAGATTCCGCGAGTGACAGATAATAAGCCTTTCCCTTCTTGTAAACGTATTATCGAACGCCGGTGAAATTTGATGCGTTCAATGAAATGCTGGTTGTGTTCGGCAAGGGGCGCACGGTGTACCGTTACGATAGGTCATGATGTGACTAGGCGCCATCTGCCTGGCGGAAAAAGCCGAGAAACGGAATACATGAACAAGGTGTGGGAGGACGAAAACTACCACAAGCGTGGAAAAGAGCGAACGTGGTCCTCATACCCGAACCAGGCCAACCACCGAAATGAGAAAACTTGAGACCCATCTCGTTAACCTCGTGCGTAGGAAAGCTGATGGAGCACGTAATACAAACGAGACCCACTAGATACATCGAACAAGAGAACCTCTGGCCACATGAGATGGTGGGCTTCAGGCCAGGCCTACGCACACAGGACGTGATGCTCAGGCTTACATACGACATCATAAATCAGGACTCTTCAGACACAACGACTATTCTCGGTCTGGGACTGACCAAAGCATTCGATAGTGTCAAACATAAGGTAATACTCGAGGGACTCCATGAGATTGGCGTCAGCGAAAAAACATACAAATACATCAAAGACTTCCTCTCGGACACAGAGAAAACCACGACTTTCCAGAACATCAAAACCCGTACAGTCACACTAGGAAGCAAGGGAACACCCCAAGGCTCCGTCCTGTCCCCCCTATTTTAACACACCGATGAGGAGATTACCACCATTAATTACTAAACCAGATACGAGACCTAAAATTCAGCATGTACGCGGATGATATAAATCTCTGGATAAATAAGGGCAGTGACGCAAAGATAGAGAGTAAACTATAAACTGCCACGGACGAGGTAGTCAAGTACGCTGCCGAAAGAGGCCTATCCTGCTTGCCACTAAAATCAGAGCTCTTCATATACAACTCTAAAAATAAGAAGGGTAAAGCAGACAAAGATAAATGTAGGAAACTTCTCGGCACCTGAAGTAGAGTAAGTCAGGATATTAGGAATGGTCCTTCAAGCGAAATGTGAGAACACAAAAACCATAAAGAAACTGGAGAATTACGCGGCACAAGTTACGGGCATTTTCAGGAGAGTAGCGCTCAAAGGCCACGGTTTCAAAGAATGCAGTTCACTGAGGATGACACAAGCTTACGTTATCAGCCGCATATGCTATGCCACACCGTTCCTCAACATGAGCAAAACTGAACGTGACAGAATCGACTCTATAATTAGGAAATGCGTCAAGCGAGCATTAGGTCTCCTCATATCCACCTCGACGGAGAAGCTGGAAAAAATGGGGATACACAACAAATGACAAGAGCTAACTGTGCGCATCGCACAGCTTGGAAGATTAAGTAAAACGGACAGAGGGAGGACCATCCTTTGAATGGATTGACCAGACAGAGATATAGGCAAGAGAAAACATCTATTCCACCCGACACAAGGAAACACCTGCTGGTACCACCTTTGGCGAAAAACATGCACCCGGAAAATAATAGAGAACGTAGAGCAAAACTTATTTCAAAAAGAATGAAACATAATGCAGCCGAAGACGTAGCATATGTCGACGCATCGTGCGGAAGGCACGGAGCGGCAGTCTCGGCGGTAGTAGATGGGAACGACGTACCCAAAATTGCGGCTTCGATACGCACTCGTGACACGAACACGGCTGAAGAGGTTGGAATAGCGCTCGCTTGCGTTGGCACGGGGGCAATAGTATTCATTAGTGACACCAAAACGGCTGTCTGGAATTTCGGAAAAGGAAGGGTTTCTGAGGAGGCCAAAAAGACCCTTCTTGCTAACCCCAAGAATCGAACAATCTTCGTCATATGGATACCTGCACATGAATCTGTCTCTGGCAACAAAGCTGCACACTTGCTAGCCCGAGATCTCTTGCACCGGACAGCAACTGAACAGCCCGACTGCATGCGAATAAAAGATAGTGCTATACCATACAATGAAATCACTGATTTCTACAAATTAAATCGAAAGAGCTAGCCACCGCCGGATCGGTCTTTTTCTAACAACGAGGCGCGCATTTGGAGGCGGTTACAAGCCGGAAACTACACCTGCCTGGTCTGGATATTCGTGACACAAACCCGAGAGGAAGAAGATTCGAAATGTACGAATTGCGGCCAAAAAAGGCACACTAGATCACAATATTTGAGAATGCGCCGACTCCCCAGGCTCCAGTATGAAAAATAATAGTAGAGAAGCCTGGGAAGTTTGGCTGCGGAACGGAGACCGCACCGTTCAGCAGCAGGCTATCCGCCTGGCGGCAGAGGTCGTGAAAAACTCCTGTACCTTCACTAGTCCTTAGTATGCGTAGGTCCTCCGGCCCCCTCCCCCCTGGATGGAAACGGAGGGTCCCTGTTCGGTGGAAAATAAAGTTTGCATTTATTCAATACGCGAAGAATCAAGACCTCTTTGCCTACTTATGATCGCGGAGGTCCCGGCTACCGTCCCTTCGGCCTGCGCGCCAGAGGTGGGGACTGGGGGCCTGCTAATCTGGTGGATGAATAAAGTTATCACATCACGTCACGCATATACGAAGCTGACCCTGCCGGCCATACGACACAGGTATCAGCGCGGCGCCTTTCATTTGCCGCTTCCTTGAAAGCCGCACTACACAGCAAACAGAGGCAGACCTAGATGTCTACGAGATGTTAGTATAGCAGGCATAAGCGGCGTTTGAAATTGGAAAAATGGCACAGTGTGTGTCAATTCTCCACGGACACATGTACCACACTGTAAAAAGAAAGGGAGAAAGGTGAGAGTGAAGAGAGGGAGATAGAGGTCGCGCTATAATGGCTTTTGCCTCATCGTACTTTTGTGCCTTCTAGATTTGTTTTGCAGGAAGATACTTTTTTTGTTTTCCAATGCAACCCCAGTGCATATGCTCCACCCACGAGAAAGAAGCGCACCTTCATGTGGAGTGCATGTTCATATGTAAAAAACAGGACTGCACTTACCTTTTCTAGTTCTGCATAGAAATTATAAAACCACACCGGATCCATGAGATCCTTGAAGAAAGCGAGTCCTCGCATAAGAATATCCGTTTCAGCATCGTAAACCGGCATCTCATAGGCTCTAACAAAGACTGATATTAGGAACGTTGTATTTACACCTTCACTTTGGAGATATTTGGCGTTATTCAAAGCAGTGACCTGAAAGGAAATATCCAGATTACTGCGGTTTGAAATGACACTGATTGCAAAAAACCCCCTGGGCTGCTTCAAGAACAAGTGCGCTCTTCACAACGATTGGCGAGATAACACTGTGTTTTGTGATGAAAGTGGGCTCGTTTTTTGCCATGAAATGATGGGAATGAAAGAACGAAGAGAGACGTGCTGCAGGGGAAGGCTTGGGAATAAGTTCGACCCCATGGGATATATGATGCGCAATGGCAACGCGTATATCGCGCAGACGCAGGAGTGAAATTTAGAAACCCTATTTATAAATGCTTGATATGCTATTAGGAGAATTTAGAAACAATGATGTACATAAAATTAGTGTTCACAAACAATATTGCGCATAAGAATGCTATCAAGTACTCCTGTTGCAAATCAAAATGAAAAAGTGCCCATATGTCCTAAAATATTCATAATAAGGAACCGCCTAAATAAACCCACAGTAATTAAAAGTCTGTCCCATAGCAGTGTCATGAACTTGATGATGTGTCATCTGCGACCACTTACTCTTCTCAAGCTCCTATATTAATATAAACAGCGCGAACACGAAGACAAAGGGCAAGATAAAAGAAAGCCACAGTACAAGCGCGCTGTTTATATTAATAATGAATAAGTACCAACTCGCCCAACAAAGTATTTTATCAAGCTTCTATAGTTTCATCCGCCCACCGCACTTTCTGCCTCCCTGCGCTGCACTTTCCCTCCATTCAAATCCAGTCTGTTACCCATAGCTACCATCGGTTATTGTCTTCGCATCGTATTTCCTCAGTGCCCACTCCTTTTTTTAATTTAGACAAGAATGTTAGCAACTTGGGCTTGTTCCCTCGTCTACTGTGCATGCTTTTTTGCTCTTATAATAAAAACCACCATTTTTGAAGCTTCACTAAGTCAAGTAAAGCCAAATCACCGTGTCGGACGCAGGCCACAACTGCGCCCCATCTCCTTTTTCATGATGTCTTCTTGCTTCCGGTGCAACGTGCGCCTTTTGCTATTCCTACTGATCTTTCGTCCGGTGACAGCGCATACGTGCGGCTCAGACTTTCTGCCGGGGAGACCACCGCCTTCACCTGAATTGCTCGGTCATAATAGGCACTTACCGCTGCGGGCGAGGAGCCCGAGATCACGCGAGGTGAGCAGAACGCTCCTCAGAAAATTTCGCATTCGCTACACCGTTTCGGTCGGTTTTATTTCAACTCTGTACGCGAGCTAGGGCGGTAGTATTTGAGTGTGTATTTGCCAAGTAATGACTGGGGAAGAATAAAGCCTGCTTCGTGTACGAATAGAGCCTGCTGTCCCTTCTGGCCTGAAGCCTTCTGGTGGCGACGTATCGCACCGCGGCTTCAGGGTTACAGCTCTCGCTGTTAGGGCTGGCACACTAGCGCTAGAAGTCGACTTCCGCCTCTAACAGCCGTCTCATGGCGCTGGGTGTGGTGAAGACTTTCAAGGAGCTTCGGGAGGCCCACCTCACCAATCAGTACACGCGTCGGACAAATATAGAGTCGGGTCGCCGCCTTCTTGCCCGACTTCACATCCAACACACCCAACTCACAGAGGAGAGATGTCGCATTTCAGAAAAATGGAGGCGCGCCCTCCATGTGCGGCCTCTCCCCGCCAACATGTTCAAAGAGGACCATAATGGTCGGCGCCTGGCGCGGGCGGAAGCCTTGAACCGCCATTATGGAAGCAAACCAGGAGTTTTCTATGTGGACGTCTCCGTCCCGAAAGGGTTCGGGACGGAGACGTCCCTAGGGGTTGGTACACAACCCGCGGTGATCCACATGGGCAAAACAGTAGATGACTTTACATTCAAGGCCCAGTCATCAACCTACGCAGAAGAAGTTGCCGTCGCCCTCGCAGCCTCTGGCTCCTCCTCCAAATACACCGTAACCGACTCGCAAGGGGCTTGTCGGAACGTCCAGCAAGGGTGGACCGCTCCCTTAGCTTACAGCATATACCAAAATTGTAGTCGAGATTCGGATCCGGGTACCGATTTGGGCTCCAGGTCACCAAGGTCTCCAAGGGAATGAGGCAGCCGACGCCGCCTCCCGCGCGTTTTCTCTCCGGGCATTTCCCACGGGACCCGACGCGAACCAGAATTTTGATTTCAGCCCAGTTTAGAAATATAAAAAAATTTGTGAATATTACAGATCCACGCACCAAACTCTTCCCACTCCGTACAAAGGGCTGGGGAAAGCTAACGAGCGGGTGCTCCTGCGCCTGCTCACCAATACAATGTTGTGCCCGGCTACATTTTGATCCGCAATTCGACGGGCTGTGTTCGCACTGTGCGGAGGTGTCTGACACCTACCACACGGTCTGGGCCTGCCAGAAAAACCCATCTTTGCTCCCTATCCCCAGCCCCACCCGAGAAAACTGGGAGGCGACCCTGTGCGGCTGCTGCACCCTAAAAGGCCCAAAGGGTCTTAACGCAGCGCGCCCGGGCTGCGGCAAACGGCAATAGAGTGGCTGTCTAGGCATCCCACCTAGTGTATATACCTCTATGTAATATAATGTTTTCACCACCACCTCCAGCCCTTTTGGGCATTATCTCAAGAATACCTTCTCATACACTGATTACCATTGCGTGAGGGAGGGGCAGGATCAAATTTAGGAGTTAACTAACTTTTGATTTTATTTTAAAAATTTTGAGACTACAGCACTGACTGTTGGGACACAAGTATTCGATTAAGTGGCGGCGTGCTTATAGCTTATAGGAAATGTAGTTACAAGCAGTGAAGTGCAGTGGTAATTATTTAGATACAACAATACAAGTAATCGATTAAATGTTCACTATACTGTCTATACACTTTGTGGGGAATTCGGCCCCTTTGTTTTGGATCGTGAACCAAATAAGAACGCATCCGGAGATACTCGGCCGGCACCGACGCCAATGCGCATGTCGGGCAGCGTGAACTCGGAAGCACAATGCGGCACGTGATCCGAAGCGAGTAAACGGCTTCCGGGGGCTTTTTTTCGTCTCGATGATGTGCGGAAGCGTTCGCCGGGAGCATTGCGTGAGTATGTGTATTTGCGAAGGAGCGTTCGTTTCCCTGCAGCACGAGTGCTTTTCTGTCTCGCCATACGAGGCTTGGATTTTGTCTTGGCTTGCTTTGTTTCAAGGCTACATTCCTTTTTCACCGATGGTTATTGATTTATTGCACCGCTTCCTTCACTTCTCCATTTCACTTCCGCTCCGCGCTAGGATCTTTCCTTTTTCTTTTCTACACGAAATACTTTAGCTTGTTTTCATCAATAACCTTTTTGCAGATAACTGTGTCATATACCGCGAGCAACTCTAACGTAAGTTTTGTTCAGTCCAATTTCAACCATGTTCTTGGCTCGATTAACACGAGGTACATTGAACTAAACATTAGAAAATGGTTGGTTTGTGGGGTTTAACGTCCCAAAGCAAGTCAGGCTATGAGAGACGCCGTAGTGGAGGACACCGGAAATTTGAGCACCTGGGGTTCTTTAACGTGCACTGACATCGCACAGCACACGGGCGCCTTGATTTTCGCCTCAACTGAAAAGCGGCCGCCGAGGCCGGGATGCGATCCCGCGTCCATGGGAACAGTAGTCGAGCACCGTAACTACTGCGCCACCCCTGCGGGGTAAAACATTAATAAATGGAAGCTCATGCGTGTTTCTGGCCATATAATACATTGCCTTAATATCACATTAAAACAAGTGACTCGGACCTGTGCCCTGTTGCAATTGGCGAAGCGTATTTGTATCTTCAGAACTTTAGTCGAAGATGTACATAGACCACGTAACCAACAATGCTAATCACATGCTGGCCTACATCTGCTGCAATAATAATTGTTCTTCTAGCCCTGAAAAATTATTTCTTTAAAATTCTTCAGTCAGTACTAAACTGCAATTTTCTACTTCCGTCTGGGACCCAAACAAGACACTCATCCATTAAATTGAATCTCTAATGAGCCAGCCACTTAGCTTCATTCTTTCTAATTATCATCGTAACTCCAGCGTCAATGCTACGAACAAAGTTTATAATTAAATATTAACACAGCATTGAAAGGCATCCTGCCATTGCTTGTTTCATAAGATCACCCCAACCTTAAACGGCCTCTGAAACGTTACTTTCGGCGATATAAGAAATCTATACATGTGGTCTTTCTCACTATTTGAATCAAATTTTTAATATTTGCGTGGAGCCTCCCATAATTTAAAAAGTATTTTGGAAAAGTTGTGGCCACTCCGATAGGCTTTGAAATGTAAGAGCGTAAGCTGTTATCCATCCATCGCAATCTCATTTCGCACAGATCTCGCTTAGACGAATCGTTTGACACCAGCCGTATGTGACTACGACCAGTGGTTCGCCAGCTGCGCACCCCCTTCAGACGCAATTTTGGACCCTTTTGGACCCTGAAAGGTAGATGGTGCGACTTCCCCATCAAAATGAGATCAGATTTAGTGTTGACATTTTACGCGCACTAACACGAATAACCGTTAGACACCTCGCCGGTCTCTCTGCCACTATCCTTAGCGCAATGATATATTCATATTAATATGAGCATATAACCGACCAGCGACCGATTGCAGAGCATTAGCTGTCCAACGCTGTTTTGCACTGAGAGGTAAGCACCTTTTAATTGAACTCGCATGTTCCAGATTCGGGTATAAACACGTTGAGCGTATGTAACGACGATTCCCTTTATACCACACGCGTCCTCCTACTTCTTGTGGTTCGCCTGCCATACCCGCCACGGAGATTCAGTGGTTAGGGCACTGGGCTACTGAGCAGAAGGGTTCGATTCCGACCGCGACGACATGCGATACATGCGATTGTTTCCTAACTCAACAATTTATCGTCTGCGGCTGCCGGAAGTTACACCAACCCCTTACTGTTGAAATAACCAGATGTATTCAGTACGACTACGTCGCACATTTTAAAGCTTGGGCTATATATACATTTTGCTTGCATTAACCCGGCGAATTGTTTACTACCGGTTCGATTCTCGGACCTTAAGGTGGCCGCTATATTGGATCGCTAAGGCGGCACACCACCATAATGAAGACTTCTTCTTACATAGAGAATTTGGATCCCGAATGAACGGAAATTGCCAAACGTGAAGTGCAAGAGCTTCAACACCAGCAGGACTATACCTATTGTAGGGTGGAGGCCTCTCCCATTTTCCTCCACTTAACCCGCTCCTGCGCTAGCTGCATCCACTTCCCCTCTGTGAAATTCTTAACCTTATTCAGCACCTAACTTTCTGCCGCCTCCTCGTACGCCTATTTTGCCTTAGAATCCAATTGGTTACTCTTAAAGGCCATCGGTTGTCCTCTCTACGGGCTACATGTCATGCATATGCCCCTTTCTTCTTAATTTTGACTAAAATTTCTATAACTCGAGTTCATTCTTTGACACCTCTGCACGCTTCCTACCTTTAACGTTATACCTACCCTTTTCCGTTACTCTGCGTTGTTCTCAACTTGAGCAGAACCCTTATCATTAACATACATATTTCATCCCCTAGGCGAGTACTGTAAGATGCAACTGTTATACACTTTCTTCTAGAGTGATATCGGTAAACTGCTAGTTATATAGTTCTAGTACCTTCCCAATGCGCTCCATCCCAATCTTATTCACCTAGATTTTTCCGTTTCGTGGTCCGGATCTGCGGTTACTGCCTGTCCTAAGTAGGCATATTCGCCTACCACTTCCAGCGCTTCGCCACCTACTTTAAACTGCTGCTCTTTCCCAGGCTGTTTGACGTTACCTTAGTCGTCTGCACATTAGTTTTAGGCACACCTTTCTGTTTCTCTTGTCTAGATAATTCATCATTAGTTGCAATTGCTCCTCTGAGTTACCTAACCAACGGATGTAATCAGCGAATCGCGGATTACTGAGGTATCTCCATCGACCCTGATGCCTAACTGCTCCAATTCCATGTCTTTGAGCACATCCTCTAAGCAAGCTGTAAACAGCACTAGGGAGATCGTTTTTCCTGGCCTAACTCATTTCCTAAATTGAATGTTATCTCATTTTTTACGAAAAATAATGGTTGCTGGACAGCCAGTATAGATACCTTCCAGTAGTTTCACACATGGCTCACCTATGCCCTGATCTCGCAATGCCTGCATGACTGCGTTGGTTTCGACCGAGTAAAATGCTTTCTGTAGTCGAGGAACGTTATATATAGGGGCTAACTATATTCCGAGCACTTTTCGTTTACCTGGTTGATAGTGTGGATGTGATCGACGGTAGAGGGCCCCTTCCGAAATCCTGCTTGATCCATTGGTTGATTAGTCTAAGGTTGTCCTGTTCCTATTAGCGATTACCTTAGTAAATACCTAGTACGTAACGAAAAGTAAGCCGAGTGATCTGAAAGGTTTCAGGTCATTACCGCCCCCTTTGTAATGAACTAATATGATAGCGTTCTTCCATGATTACGGTACTTTCGATGTCATCAGGCAATACGTACACACGGTGGCCAGTTCTTCTAGCACAATATTTCTCCGTCCTTTAACAATCTGTGGTTGCGGTTGCCCTTCAGGAACCTGGAGCGGTGGCCAAATTAGCAAACTACATGACGTTTCAGCTAAACCCCTCGTCCTGTCTCTTCGTACACAAATCGTACATGGCCGCAGAAGTGGATCTAGACCTAACACTTCCCTGGTCGTATGTCATGGTGACGATCTTACTCCTCCGCCGCTCAGATCCTCCCCTGCACATATTGAACATATACTGCTCCCCCAAACTAAAGCGAGTGACGTTCGCAGACATGTTTGGCCGCGCGCTGAAGACAGCGGGTTGAGACCCCCTCCTGATATTGGGTGACTTCACTGCCCCCAGTCAGCTGTGGGCGTACTGTAAAGAGGAGGTTCAAAGACACAAACTGGCATAGCTTGTGTCCACACTGGGCCTCACCCACCACACCGACCCGTTTACCAAACACGTGTAGGAAACTCCGTGACGCGGGATACCTGTCCGGATTTTTCCTTCGCAGACCGGGTTAAGACCAAGAAAATCCTCGGCAGAGATCAATGCCTTCTTAATACCACGATCTGCACACGCCCCCTCAAGCGTCCTTTCGTTACTTTCGGCGATATAAGAAATCTATAGATGTGGTCTTTCTCAGTATTTGAATCAAATGTAGAAGGACGTTCAGGACGGCGTCGAGGTCGACGGGGAAGCGGGGCAATCAAGACCAACACGATCTGCGCGATGGCAATTCCACACACCTTCTTCTTTCTCATCAGCGTCCAGCGAAAGGGTCCATCTTCTTCTTCACACAAATTTTAAACGTTTGCGTGGAGCCTTCCTTATTTAAAACGTAATTTGGAAAAGTGGCGGCCACGCCCTAATTGGACTACCTTCCGGCAAAAATTTCCCGCCACTACCAACACGCGCATAGCAGAGCAAGGGTACACCAACTGGTCCCGGTCACTGACGTCACACCTTCGCACACGTCAAACGCAGATCCAGCTCACAGAGGCAATAACGGACGTGGATAAACACCTCCTTCACCGCTGCGAAGCTCGCCGCAGCAATAAACGCAGCTGGCGTCGCCAAAAACAACCGAAAACCTAAAAAATCGTATTGCCGATATAACCCACCGACGCGTCGAGTACACGGCCCAGCTCGCGGACTCGAACTGAGTGGATAGCTGCAATACAGCGGCCCGACAGATGTCTAGCCGTAATACATGGAGGCTCTTCTAAGCTCTCATCAATCCAATGCAGACCAGCACGATCGAAAACCCAGAAACATTTACATTGAGCGATCCACTTCTTTAAAAGCAACACTATGCAGCTGGCACAATCGCTCCGGGACCGTTACGTGTGCACAACTCAAGTCCTCCGAGGTTCGGTCTACTCCTACGCAGACGAAACTTGGAGCTGGACAAACCTTTCCAGCTTCACGATCTTCGGGCCACCCTAGTAAAAATGAAGAGAGGCACAGCGTCGGGTCGGG
This sequence comes from Amblyomma maculatum, assembly GCF_055883805.1. NCBI lineage: Eukaryota > Metazoa > Arthropoda > Arachnida > Ixodida > Ixodidae > Amblyomma > Amblyomma maculatum. The sequence goes on along the minus strand of NC_139345.1, from coordinate 164,658,564 downwards.
ACAAAGTCGCCGTCAAGCTTTAGGCTAATCTGCCTGACTTGACGTACCAGTGCTTATTCGAATACAATAATGTAATCTGAACAGGGGACACACCTCTTACTCATCGATTGAAAAACGGCACTTGTGACTTTGATCCCAAAATCTGCGATACCAATCGCCACGGATAGCCTCCGCCCCGTCTCTTGCTCCCTTTGTGGGCAAACTAATGGTGTCTATGGTGCGCGACCGGCTCTCGGAGTGTCCTGAACACAGGCACACTTTTACGGACACCAAGTTCACATTTCGCCCGCCCAGATTCGCACAGGATGTCTTTCTACAACTCAACAGAAAAATTATCAACACATTCGAACGCCCACAATGACCGCGATGTACTTGCCCTAGACGTGAAAGGCGCTTTCGATAACGTCACACACGAAGTCTTACTGACCCACCTAAGTCAAACACACTATGGCTGCAATACGTTCAATTATGCAAGACACCTTACATACCAACATTCCTACATCAAAATACAAGACAAGGAGAACGGACCATTTATGCTTGGCGCGCGGGGGGCACACCTCAGGGCACAGTTCTCTCCCCGCTGCTTTTTAACGTTGCCAAGATGCGTCTGCCTGCCCAGCTGGCTGAGGCTGAAGACGTGCAGTACGCGCTCTACACCAACAACCCCTATGTGCCACAAAGGGCAGTGTGGCCGACATTGAAACCTGCCTGCAAACAGCGGCAAGCGTACTGTCACAGCTATGCCCGGCGCTGTGATCTTTAACATCATCATCATCATCATCAGCCTGATTATACCCACTGCAGGGCGAAGGCCTCTCCCATATTTCTCCACTTAACCCGGTTCTGTGCTAGCTGCATCCACTTGACCCCTGCGAACTTCTTAATCTCATCCGCCCACCTAACTTTCTGCCGCCCCCTGCTACGCTTTCCTTCCCTTGGAATCCAGTTTGTTACCCTCAGCGACCATCGGTTATCCTCTCTTCGCACTACATGTCCTGCCCATGTCCATTTCTTCTTCTTAATTTCTACGAGAATGTCGGTAACTTGAGTTATTTCTCTGACCCACTCTGCACGCTTTCTATCTCTTAATGTTACCCCTACCATTTTTCGTTCCATAGCCCTCTGGGTTGTCCTCAACTTAAGTAGAACTCTCTTGGTTAGCCTCCACGTTTCAGCCCCATAGGTGAGTACAGGCAAGATGCAACTGTTGTATACTTTCCTCTTGAGCGATACCGGTAAGCTGCTAGTCATAATCTGCGAGTGCTTGCCAAATGCGCTCCATCCCAATCGTATTCTTCTTGTTATTTCCTTTTCGTGGTCCGGGTCTGCGGTTACTACCTGTCCTAAGTAGACATATTCGCCTACTGCTTCCAGTATTTCGCTACCTAATGTAAACTGCTGTTCCTTCCCGAGGCTGTTGAACATTACCTTAGTCTTCTGCATATTGATTTTCAAGCCTACCTTTCTACTTTTCCTGTCTAGGTCATCAATCATTATTTGCATTTTATCCCCCGAGTTGCTTAGCAAGGCAATGTCATCAGCAAATCGCAGATTACTGAGGTATTCTCCATCTACCCTTATCCCTAACTGCTCCCATTCCAAGTCTCTGAATACTTCCTCTAAACAAGCTGTGAATAGTACTGGGGAGATTGTGTCTCCTTGCCTAACACCTCTCTTTATGGGAATTTTGTTACTTTCTTTATGCAGAACTATGGTTGCTGTGCAGCCACTATATATATCTTCCAGCACTTTCACGTATGGCTCGTCTACCCCCTGATTTCGCAATGCCTGCATCACCGCTGAGGTTTCAACTGAGTCAAATGCTTTTTCGTAATCAATGAATGCTATGTATAAGGGCTGGTTATATTCCGAGCATTTTTCTATCACCTGATTGATGGTATGGATATGATCGATAGTAGAGTACCGTTTCCGAAACCCTGCTTGATCCTTTGCTTGATTGCAGTCTAAGGTTGTCCTGATTCTATTAGCGATTACCTTAGTAAATACCTTATACGTAACGGAGAGTAAGCTGATTGGTCTGTAATTTTTAAGGTCCTTAGAGTCCCCTTTATTGTGAATGAGGATAATGTTTGCATTCTTCCATGGTTCCGGTACCGTCGATGACACCAGGCACTGCGTATACAGGGTGGCCAGGTTTTCTAGCACGATATCCCCCCCGTCCTTCAGCAAATCTGTAGTTATCTGATCCTCTCCAGCTGATTTCCCCCTTTTCATAGTTTCTAGTGCTTTCTTGACCTCGTCCTTCGTCACTGGTGGAACGTCTGACTGTTTTTCCCTACCGCCAATCTCATTACGGTCCTGACTACTTTGGCTACTGTAGAGATCTGTATAGAACTCCTCGGCTACTTTGACTATCTTTTCCATATTAGTGATGACGTTGCCCGCCTTGTCCCTTATCGCATACATCTGGTTTTTGCCTGTGCCCAATTTCTTCTTTACCGCTTTAAGGCTTCCCCCGTTCTTTACAGCATGCTCAATTTTCTCCATGTTATACTTCCTAATATCGGCCACCTTGCGCTTATTGATTAGCTTCGATATCTCGGCCAATTCGATCTGGTCTGTTGGATTGGAAGCTTTCATACTCTGGCGTTTCTTAATCAAATCTTTCGTCTCCTTAGACAGCTTACCGGTATCCTAACTATCCTACCGCCTACTTCTACCGCGCACTCAGTAATGATATCTCTGAAATTATTTTTCCTTGCCTCTAGGGTAATGTCGCCATCCTCAGTTAGAGCTGAAAACCTATTCTGTAGCGAGATCCTGAACTCTTCTGCCCTCCCCCTCACCGCTAATTCGTTGATGGGTTTCTTTCTTACTAATCTGTTGCGTTCCTTCTTCAGATTTAGGCTAATTCGGGACCTCACCATCCTGTGGTCACTGCATCTCACTTTCCCGATTACCTCTACATCTTGCATAATGGCGGGGGTTGAACACATTATGAAGTCGATTTCATTTTTAGTATCTCCGTTAGGACTTTTCCATGTCCATTTCCGGTTCTTCCGTTTGCTGAAGAAGGTATTCATGATTCGTAAGTTATTGCGCTCTGCAAACTCAACTAGTAACTCCCCCCTGCTATTCCTAGAACCAATGCCATAGTCACCTACTACCTCGTCTCCTGCCTGTTTTTTCCCTACCTTGGCATTGAAATCGCCCATTAGTACAGTATACTGCGTTTTTACTTTTCGCATTGCCGATTCTACATCTTCGTAGAAGCTTTCAACTGCCTGGTCATCATAACTACATGTAGGTGCATAGGCCTGTACAACCTTCAGTTTATACCGCTTATTAAGCCGAATTACGATGCCTGCAACCCTCTCATTAATACTATAGAATTCATCTATATTACCCGCTATATGCTTATTGACAAGGAAACCTACTCCTAGTTGTCGCCTCTCTGGTAAGCCTCGATAACACAGTACATGCCCATCTTTCAGTACAGTATATGCCTCATTCGGCCTCCTAACCTCACTAAGCCCTATGACATCCCATTTCATGCCCTCTAGTTCCTCTAACAGCACTGCTAAGCTAGCTTCACTAGCTAGGGTTCTAGCATTAAACGTTGCCAGGGTCAGTTTCCAATGGCGGCCTGTCCAGCGGAGCCAGACTTTCTTAGCACCCCCTGCTGCGTCACAGGTCTGACCGCCGCCGTGGTCAGTTGTTCCGCAGCCGCTGGTGACTGAGGGCCGGGGTTTTATGGAGCTTATCATAGGAGGTTGTGGCCAATTACTGCACCAGGGTGGCCAACTCCTGTTCTGGTGAGGGAGTGCGTTGCCGGAGGTGTTCACCGGCATCAGGTCGCACCCCAAACCTGTTTATGCAATTCCATCAACACGCGGATTTTTTTTTTCTTTCATCCGGTGGAGAATTGCGCGGCACCGGGATTTGAACCCCGGTCCTCTTGCATGCGAGGCGGATGTTCTACCGCTACGCCACCGCTTATCTTTAACGTTCCCCCAGAAATCGAAGTTTGTGCATATCCGCCCCCCTCCAAGATGCATCACACAAATCTCGCTTTCGCTTGCGAACAGTCCCATTTATGAACCAAAAGAGATTAGAATACTCGGTTTCTTCATCCATCGCCAAAGGCGTCCTGAAAAAACGCTAGCCAAGCTCCGCCAGGTGGGGACAAGGTGTGCCGTATGGTCCGCCGGGTGTCTAACAAACGCGGGGTGTTACGAAGTAAGGACGCCTTGTAGCTGGCAAACGCTTTAATAATCAGTCGAATCCTGTATTCAACTCCTCACCTACACTTGCGGAAGCACAAGGAGGATACCCTCGAGGTGATCCTCCAAAAAATCATGAAGCGTGCCCGCGACCTCCCAATCGCCACCTCTAACGGTTGGCGCAAGGCCCTAAGGATGGTGAACACTTTTAGGGAGCTTTGGGAAGCACATTTGATGAACCAATATACCCGCCTCACACGGACAGTGTCGGGTCGCCTTCTTGCCCGGCTAAAATTTAATTCACAGAGCACAGTCTACGCATCCCAGAACTGTGGAGACGTGTCCTCAGAGTTTGGCCTCTCCCTGCCAACATGTCACGAGAAGACCATAATGGGCGGCGCCTGGCGCGGGCGGAAGCCTTGGCCCGCCACTATGACAACAAAACAGGTGTGTTCAAAGTGAGTGCCTCGGGGCCCCATCCAGGGGGCTGGTATACGGCCGCAGTCGTTCACAACGGAAACACAGTCGACGGCCTTACCTTCAAGGCCAAACCTATAACACATGCTGAAGAGGTAGCCATTCCACTCACCGCCTCGGACCACACCTCTAAATAAATTATCACCGCCTCACGAGGAGCTAGTCGAAACATCGCGTAAGGGCAGACCACCCCCTTAGCCTATAGAATATATCAAAATTGCAGTCGTGACCCGGACCCCGCGTGCCAATATCTCGTCTGTGCTCCTAGCCACCAGGGTCTTGCATGGAATGTGGCAGCTGACGCAGCCGCTCGTGCGCTTTCTCTCTGGGCAGTTTTCTCCGGACTCGAATCGGCTGAGGACATCGATTCCAATCCGGCCTACACATTCAAAGATATTGTGAGATTTTATAAAAACTCGAATCGCAAATACCCTAACCCATGCAAAGGGCTGGCAAAAGCGAAGGAGAGGCTGCTCCGGCGCCTTTTCAGCAACACGATGCTATTCCCGCCAGTACTTTAACATCTGGACTCCCATTTCACTGGCGAGTGCCAGTACTGTGGGGAGGTGGCTGACAAATATCACATGGTATGGCCCTGCCCAACAAGACCTATCCCTTCCCTCATCCCTAACCCTTTCCAGGAGGATTGTAAGGCGACCCTGCTCGGCTGCTCTGACCTACAGGCCCAAGGAACCTTAACGCGACGTGCGCGGGCGGCGGCAACCGCCTATGGGGTTCCTGAGTAGGGACTTCACCCAGTATTGTAAGGCTGAGGCCCTTAAGGATCCGCGCCAAACAAACCTTCAAAATGTACAATAAATGTTTTCACCACCATTATCACCACTACCACCTGAGAATCCCCAGCTGCTTTCCCCCTTTTCATAGCTTCTTTGCTTTCTAAACCTCGTGCTTCATTACTGGCGGGACATCTAATTGCTCTTCACCACAGCTGAGTTCATTTTTCGCCTGACTACTTTAGCTACTCTACAGGTCCGTATAGAACTTTCTTCTTTCTTTTTTTCCCGTTTTCAGGCTAATATCGTTTTTTAGAGCATGCTCACTTTTTTTCCCATGTTATACTTCCTTATGTCGGCCACCTTGCTCTTATTGATTACCGTTGATATCTCTATCAATTCTATCTAGTCGGTTCGCTTGCAGGCTCTCATACGTGTGCACTTCTTAATCAAATCGTTTGTCTCATTAGATGGTTTACAGGTATCATTTCTAACAATTCCACCATTTACGTCTTCTGCGTACTCACTAATGATGTCTCTGAAATTGTTGTTCCCTGCATCTAGGCTAAGGCCAACTTCCACGGTTAGCGCTGAATATGTATTCTGCAGCAAGAGCCTGAATTCTACCTTTCCTCTTACCGATAATTCATCGAAGGATTTCTACACTCGTCTCTTCCGTTCCCTCTTCATTTCCAGATTAATTCGAGACCTTACCATACAACGGTCACTGCATCGAAACTTTCCGCTTCCTTCTACATCTTCCGCAATTACAAGGTTAGAACAAAGTATAAAGTCAATTTCATTATTTGTCTTTCCATTAGGGCTTTGCTATGTCAACTTTGGGTTCTTCCTTTAGCTGAAGAAGGTATTCATGATTGGCAAGTTATTTCGTTCACCAAGCTCATCCAATATCTGCCCCCTGCTATTCCTTAGCCCAATGCCATAGTTGCCCACTGCCTGGTCTCCAGCTTGCTTTCTACCTATCTTGGCATTTAATTCGTCCATTAGAACAGTATACAGTGTTTTTACTTTCCATAGCCAATTCTACACCTTTGTAGAAGCTTTCGACTGCATGGTCGTCATGACCACGCTGTGGAAGCTCTCTACGTAAGTAAGAGATTACGCTCTCAAAATGCTCCTAACGACCACTCGCAACCAATTAGGGCAATACATGTCCGCGCGAAAACCTCCCCAGTGCCGTAATCGGGGCTTGATGGACTTGCCCACTTGTTGGACGCTTCAAATTACTTCGGGTCGACCGGGGAGAGGTGCAGTATCGCGGAGGCCCCTTTTCTTCATTGCTTCTTGAGTGCCGGCGTGCGCTGAGTTCAGGGCGGAGAGGATATTGCTGATATATTCGGTATTAATGACGTAGCTTACGTTTTCGCGTTGATGAGTGGACCGAGTGACACTGATTGCTCAGCCACGTTTCCTACTTGTATCCAAATGTTTTCGATGGACCCTTTAAAAGTTAACACCGTCTTGTTGAGAACCCCTGGTGGTCGAAATTATCGGAGTCCTCCACTACGGCGTCTCTCATAGCCTCAGTTGTTTTGGGACGTTAAACCCCACAAACCAAACCAATTCACCATCATGAATTCACCATCCTTCATGCAACACTAATTATTGCTAAAGTTTATCCTTCCCAAGCACCACAGCAAGTTAGAATTACTTTTCCCGATTTGTTGTCCAAATATCTAATAATAAGTTCAAAGCTCCTTTTATTTAACTGCTATCGCTATAGACACGAAAAAACGTAAGGTTGGCTTAGCTCTGCTCCGCCTGGATACGTAGCATGTCCCAATCCTGTGTCTGTGTTCATTGTCACTTCATGCAATAGATTTCTAGCAATCGATCGGGACGATCGCTCGGTGGCCTCGGGTAGTGCTACGAAGATGACGAAGCGAGCAGTGGCGCAGGGCGGAGCGCTCGCGCCAGGCCCACTGGCCATTAAAGAATATTTCATAGTCATGACACCAAGTCGTTCTGTTTCTGTTGTGTCGCCATGTTCCATCGCTTGTCATGCTGCCACATAACAATATTAACTGATGTGTTCAGCTTTTGCAGTGTTTCTTTGCTTTTCCTGTTAGCTTGTTAGATACAGCACTAAGATCCTTATTGACTGCACCTCCTTGATTGGAAGTCCTACCACGCACACGTTAAGCGGGGTTGGGGGCGCTTGGCTCCTGGAACCGGGACCCCTGGGTTTGGGTCTGACGACCAGTAGCTCTGATTTTGGGTGTGATCATAATAGGCCTGAATGACCTGCGAGCTCTGCGATAGTGTCTACCGCGCGTTGCAACGTTTCCTCTATCTGACCGTCGTTCCCGTTGGTGGTCCAGAGTTTGATGTCATCTGCGTAGAATGTATGTCTTAGCCCAGGAATGGCTTCCAGCCGGGGTGGAAGCTTTATGAGGGAGAGATTGAAGAGAAATGGTGACAGTACTGATCCTTGCGGTGTCCCCTACCGCGGACCTATGGCTGAGAAACGAGCGAATGTTTTGGAAGGTTTTTCTTCAGGGTTAATGACTGAGAGGTTCTCGAGAATGGCTTTGTTTGTCACGTTATCGAAGGCCTTGGTGAGGTCTGTCCCTAGCGCTGCTTTGGTGCCCGTGCATTTCCCAGTGTCTATGACGTCTGCTTGGAGCTGAATCATGACATCCTGTGTAGATAAATTAGCTCTGAAGCCTAGCATAGTTGTTGGCAAGATCTCTTTGTCCTCTGCGTACTCCTGCAGTCTGTTTAGGATCACATGCTCCATGAGCATGTGATGCTCCATGAGCAGGAATGATCACATTCTCCATGAGCTCTATGAGCAGGAAGTGAGCGATATTGGGCGCAAATTGGTTATATCTAGTTTCTTGCCTGGTTTGGGAATAAAAGTAATCATTGCATGCCTCCAGGTTTGAGGGATTTCACCATCGTTCCAGTACTTATTCATGAGCCCCGTGATTGCCTCTACTGATTTTGCGTCTAAATTCCTTAATACTTTGTTTGTGACCCCGTCCGGGCCTGCCGCGGACGTGGTGCGGAGCTCTCCCATGGCGAAGCGAACCTCTGCCTCCGTTATTTCTGAATCTAGCTCTGGATTTGGGAGTGGCAGTTGAGCCCAAGAGGGCTTGCTGAGATATAGATCCTGTAGATCTAGCAAGAACTCTTCCGTGGTGCGCTCGTATTTATGGATCAGTCTAGCGAGCTGTTTTTCCTGCGTCGAGTTTGTCTGTGTCGGATCTAGTAGATGTCTGAGCATTTGCCACGTTTTTTACATCCTAGTTGTCCATTCATGCGGTCACATATCTGACCCCACTGATTTTCTTGAAACTCTAGTGTGTATGCTCCTGTCTTTCTAGTTTCGCTCTACGTTTCTTTAGCGGTCTTAGGTGTTTGTGCTTCCTTAGTCTCTTTTGCAGGTTGAGGTGGGCTTCCCACATATGGAGTAGCCGCGAGTCGGAGATTTGGCCCTCCTGTTCGATCGGCACCTCCGATGTGGTTTGCTTAATATCCTTTTTAAGTGACTCAATCCAGTCATCGAGATTCGTGATTTCTGTTTCGGCTGTTTGCTCTCTTAGGTCCCTGAATTTATCCCAATCTGTAATATGCGTCTTCCTGATTATTGTTTTGTGCTTAGCCATTTCAAAGGTAATGGCTAAAATATAGTGGTCACTGCCTAGCGTGTGGCCCGTGCTTAGCCTTTCGGCTCCCATTATATTCCTAGTAAGGATGAGGTCCGGTGACGTGTCGACGCTGATGCTATTGCCTAGTCTCGTGCATTCCTGTGGGTTGTTTAACACGGAAAGACCCATGTTCTGCATCGCTTGCCATACTATGTTGCCTTTTTGGCTGGCTTTAACGTATCCACATTCCGGCATCTCCGACAACTAGAAGCTGCGCTTTTGGTTGCCAACATTAGGCTTCTGACCTGTAGCTCCGGAATACCCGTACCTCTATCTCTCGCCGGGCTGTATAGATTTAGTATAGAGAGATTTTTATCATATCGACTTTTTGGCACTATGTTGAGCAGAATGCAGTTTTCCTTGTAGCTGTCAATATTGTGCTGTATTGCAATTACATTGCGTTGCAACAGCGTTGCAGTGAACGCACCCGTGACGTACCGGCGTCATATCCCGGTGGTAGGAACGCTTTGTAGCCAGGAAGTTTTACGGCACCACTAGCTGCTTGTAGAGCAATAACGTCTGGTGGATGCTGTAGGTTTTGTATTTCGAGCTCCAAGTTCCCCCGCTAAGTTCACCGGCGTTCTATAATTCGATTACAGGAAAGGAAAGACGCAGCATCTGTCACGTGCGGAAGGCAAGAAGCAACCCCCGGTGGCGTTGGAGCGCATTCGTTTCCGCTTGGTCCTCATAGCTGAGGGCAGATGGGAGACGTCACATCTTTGACGTCGCTGAAATTGAGTGACATAACTATTTTAGTCTTTAATACTTTCAAATTGCGCGCCAATCCCAGTATCTGTGACTCGCGGAATCCCACTGTCATCTTCATAGTATACAAGTGGAATTACAAAGAGCGTTTCACGACCCGGGGTGTGGCTAAACTCTCTTTGGCTTCCATCTCGAGCTCGTCTAAATTCACCGGCTTTCTATAATTTGTTTACAGCAAAGGAAAGGCGCAGCATGTGTCACTCGCGGCAAGAAGCGCCGCCCGGTTGGGTTGGATCGCACTCGTTCCCGCTTGCTCCTCATAGCTGACGCCAGATGAGTGACATCGCATCCTTGACGTCATCATAATTAATGAGAGAGAGAGGACTTCATTTACACCGACTTGAACCTCGGGGCAGGGGCTCAGCTAGAGGCAGGGACTTCTTGCCGGCTTTCCTGCGCCGTGGCCGCAGAAAAGGTCTTGGAGTAAGCCTTCTCCGCCATGCGTAGGACGATATTTTGTTCATCCGCAGTTGGGCTGCGGATGTAGGACTCCCGGGCAATCGGATCAAGCGGATATATCTCCCGGAGAATCGGGGCATTGTCAATTTAGATAATTTTTACTCAGAGGTACGTTGCAGAGATCGCAAGCCTCTGGGTCACCTGTCAACTCATTATACTCAGTAACATAAGGGAAAAAATGTTTGGCTTGAATTTTTCGCCCGGCCCTGCACTTTGAGAGTGTTAAGGACCTATCTGGTGGTGGATAGATCCTTTTGCTTAGTCTGGGAGTCTCAGAGAGCTCCTTTTATGTGGTGAGGGGGTCTGCCTCCGGGTAGCAGGGTCTCAATGGTCGCTCGGGTGTATACATCTCGAGCGAGGCGATATGCAGCTGCTTTACCTGGTAGACCCTCGTGAGCTGGCACTCAGATGACTGAAACCTCCCGGTTTAGCGGGTTCTTTCTCGGTAGACTGGTCGCCTGCTTGGTTATTAGGCCTTTGCCGAAGTTCCTAACAGCCGCCTTATTATCTGAGAGGATAGTTTTCACTTTCGTGCTTGTACATGCTAGCGCTATCGCAGCCTCTTCAGCTATTAAAGCGTTACGCGTATTAATGGATACAATTACTTTCCATGAATGGTTGCCATCTACTACTGCTATGACCGCGGCCTTTCTATTCCGCAGGCAGCATCGCAATAGGCTTAACTATTTCAGATTTTGGTACTGTCAAATTGCGCGCCAATCGCAGTATCTGTCAGTCGCGGAATCCTGCTATCATTCTTACGGTAGACAAGCGGAATTATGAAGGGCGTTTCACGACCCGGAGCGTGGTACAGTGGGAGTGGAGGTTTGATTCCCGGATGGAGACATTTTTTTCTATTCTGAAGGCGTCGCACACCTCTTAAGCATTGCTAGGAAACTGTGGCAGAGCTTGTCATAGGGGCTGCGCAGCTGACCTTGGCTGTGACGTCACTCGATTGCGGCATACGTCACACGGTTTAGCGCGTGCGCAGCACTGGCAAATCTGTGCACCGGCTCAAGCGAAGCTCGGCTCCGTTACTCGTAGTGAAGCTTTTCGCTTCAAATAGTCGGATATGAATTTTCTTCTTTTAGACCATTTCTGGTTGCGGCACTTTCCGAACGGGTATTTTTATGAGGCGCATTGTTCGGGGTCGAGTGCCTCTTTGCTTGTCATCGCTATGTTTCGAAAAGTTCTGCTTCTGCTTCATACACTTATCTGGTTGTGTACTTGTGATCAATGCCATTAAATGGTTGACTGCTCTTATTGTAACCTGCTTCCTTCTTAAGGCGAAAGGCTTTGATACATTGTGTGTTCCGCTTCTGCCGTGGCTCTGATTGGTCGAGAGGGGTGACGTCATCAGCCGCAAAATTCGAAGTGACCAACCAGAAGTCTTATGCCCAATCACCATAGCATCAATACTTAAAAACAAATCCATAAACCTTGTCTCCTACCGGGGAATCGAACGTCCATCCCGTGGATCCCGAACCCGGCGCTTTACCACGGCGCCACGCTCCTTTTTTTATTGCCTGACTTTTGCACGACAACACAAACACACACGACATTGATATAATAAGCCTGCCAAGGACTTGCTTCGTCGTTGCCTATAGATCCATAAAAGGTTCTACCTTTGGCAACCGCTCAGTATTATCATCGGCTACGGGTCATGGGCGAGTGACGAGTCAGCGTGACTTCTAATGGAAGTGGTGGAGGCGGAAGAGGTACCGAGAGGTTCGGGAAGACGACAGAGGAGACACCTTCTGTAGTGAGCAAGGACACCAGCACGTCTGCCAGCAGAGGGAGGGCACCTGAAGCGGCACTCCCTCTCCAGACAGACGGTAGAAAGACTAGCGAAGAAACCAGCTCTACAGACGTCAATGCAGACGTTTCGTTGAGATGGGAAGTGCAGCAGACTAATACCGGCGGCCATAACACCGGCTAAGCGACTACACACCCAGACCGACACTGAGGTCAACAATGCATCAGCCTGCAGCGTTGGAGAGTCGCCAGCAAAAACGCCCCAGGCCGGGCACTCAATGTTCAATCCGCGGCGGTCGGAAAGGTGGGCCGTCGACAGGGACCTACGGCAGCACGCTGAGGCCCTACCACAGGATGACTCCGGTGTCATGGATGATGTCTAGCAGAACGTTAGACGCGAAGGGTAAGCACCATGCTCTAGGCCTCATTACACTTCACCAAAATGGCTCCTGCACCCCCATTGAAAGTGGCCACACTTAATGTCAGAGGTCTGGCAGGAAAGAAAAAGCAGATCCAAGTGCACCGAATTTTAACGGAGGAGGGGATCGATCTCTTGGCTGTACAGGAAACAAAAATTGAGGGTGAAGAAGAGAAGCATGGTGCGGCGTTTCATATCTAGATTTTATGCTGTAGTGAGTCATGCAATAGGCACTTGTGCAGGATGTGCGGTGGTGGTGGTTTGTGGGGTTTAACGTCCCAAAGCAACTCAGGCTATGAGAGACGCCGTAGTGGAGGACTCCGAAAATTTCGACCACCTGGGGTTCTTTAACCTCCACTGACATCGCACAGCACACGGGCGCCTTGCTTGTGTCCTTTTTGTCCAGGTCTTGCGGTGAAGGCCTATTTCTCATGTTTGTCGAGTAGGTGTGTTTTTGTTGATTTCACTCTCGGCAATGCTTAGTGGCGCATTGTATGTTTGTATGCACCAAATCAGAGGAAAGGGCAGCGTTTTTTTGAAATTTTTGAAAGCATTGAACAGCATATCAGTTTGCGAAAACACCTCATCATTCTTACGGGCGACTTAACTGCATCCTTAGTAGTCACGATAAGTACAGTTTGCGCGAATTCAGAGACGTAAGCTCTGAGGTACTGTCCAAAATTGTGGGGGAGTGCAATGTTGAGGATGCGGCAGAATGTCTTGACGGCGCGTGCGGTGTAAAATACACAAATTTTCAGCGTGCAAGCCACTCTCGTCTTGACCGCATATATGTTTCGCTTGATGTGATTCCAAAATGTAATGGCTACCATGTTGCTGCGGTCTCTTTATCAGACCACTGTTTAGTAATATGTGTGATAGCATCACAAAAACGGGGCAGTGGTTTTAATTGGGACCAGTAGAAATTAAATGAAAAGTTGATTAATGACGAAATTTTCAGAGATGCAGTAACGGAAGAAATAGGCAAAATAGACCCTAATAGTACACTGAGAACATGGTAACAATGGGAGCTTTGTAAGGAACAGCCTAAAATAATAGCAATTAGTATAGATGTAGTGTCCTTGCCCACGAACAGAAACATATTGAACGCAACTTAAAGTCCCTGCTTGGAAAAATGCTTGATAATGAATGTGCAGCGCCTGGCAAATGGACAGAAGATATAAGAAACTTTAAACAAAAAATAGAACTTATAGAGCAAGAACGTTTTCGCGGTGCACTTGTACGTGCGAGAGCGGAAGAGACAGCTGCAGGGGAGGCACCGTTGAGACGAGCGCTAGGAATGTAAAAGGCGCACGCACAGAGAAATCACATCGGAAGTATAGAATGGGGTGGCGTCTCATCGGATGAAAATGAGCATATTCAGTGAGAATTCTTCCAATACTACCAGACACTATTTGCATTGCACGACATTGATATGAGAGCGTTTAGGGACAAGTATCTCCTTAACCAACCAATTAACCAAGCTTGCGCCATGCTCTGAGTCGTGATTCGCTTTTCATAATTCCTCTTGTCTACAGTGACAATGATAGCGAGATTCCTTGAGTGACGGATACTGCGCCTTTCCTTTCCTGTAGACGAATTATAGAACGCCGATGAACTTTAATGCGTTCAATGAAATGCTGGTTGTGTTCGACAAGGGGCGCGCGATGTACCGTCGTTGGCTGGTTGGTCGCACAACTTTTATTTCCATCGGAAATGAGTGTCCTCTTTCCCGCTCACGGCACACGTGCCGGAGAAGACGGGGAGTCGTGCACCCGTGGATTAGAGACTGGCAGGTAGCCCTTGGCTTGTTGCAGCCTCTTCTGCCACATAGACAGTGCGGTGCTGAATTGCAGGGTCCGCGCTTCGCAGCAGGGTATCTCAGGCTTCTCTACTTGTTATATTTTGTCCTATCACTGGAGACTGTAGGCACTCCCAGATTATATGGTCGAGGGTCCCTCTTGCCCAACCGCGCACAGATCATTGTCCTTAATGTCTGGTAGCGCGAGAAATGCCCAGACCGGGTTCATGAAGTTATTAGTTTGTAGTCGCCTCCATGCGACAGCTTCTCTATTATTTAGGCTAACATCTGGCGGGGGTACCTGTCTATGTCCCAATTTATAATGGTAGATGATTTCCCCGTAATTTTGCAGACACTCGTCGTATGCCCAGCGTTCAGGGAGCTCGACAGCTACCCGAAAGTAGAGAGCTCAGGCTAGCTCGTGAGCCGCCTCGTTACCATGAATGGCAGCGTGAGCGGATGTTAAAATTAACTGAATTTTCCTATTGAGCGTTCTTTGGGCAAGGATATTGGCTGCTTCCGGGGATGTCCTCCCCTTTCCAAATTTTGGAGGGCAGTTTTGCTGTCGGTAATTATGAACTTGACTTCGGTTCCTACGCAAGCTAGCGCTATAGCAAATTCTTCCGCAGTCTTTATGTTGCGGCCTCTGAGGTGTACCGCGGATAGCGGCGCCCCTCGGCCATCGACTACCGACGCTACCGCCGCACCTGGTCTGCTCCTTGCCGCATCAACGCATACTACTTCCTTCGCTCCCATGTTATTGAACCGTCGCTCTAGAGCTTCGACTTGTTTTGCCCTTCTCTCGACATCAAATTCTGGATGCATATTTCTAGGGAAGGAGGGAGGGGAGTCTACCAAGGCTTTCCCTACTAATTGTGATTTTTTTAACTCCTCTGTCTGGGTTGAGGCTTCACTCTGCCCGTCTCGGTCTTGCTTAGTCCCACGTGTTATGCTCCCCGAGTTCAATCAGTCGTTCGCTCGAGGTGCTCATGGGCAGTCCTAGCGCCTTCTTAATGCACCTTGGGACCAGGCAGTCTAATTTCTCTTTTTGTCCGGCCTTGATGCCCAGGTAGGGTGTAGCGTAACTGATTCTGTTTATTAGGTACGCCTGATTAGTTTTAGTAAATTTCTCTCCTTGAGGCCTCTTCCTTTTGTGGCGACCCTCCTCAAGAGCCCGAGGGTTTGCTTTGAGCAACTTTCTAATTTCTTCAGGACCTCTTCGTTATGGCCTAGAGATTGGATGACCATCCCCAGAATCGCGTTCTGATCTACTTTTAGCATCAGTTTGCCCTCTACCTGAATATGAAGTTCCCCGCTATTCTTGGAGCGGAGGTACATTGGGTTATCTACTAACTCCGATTTTCGAGGGGAGCACGAAAGTCGCCTTTCAGCTGCGTAATCGACAGTGATGTCGGTCGCTGCCTGCAGACGTTGCTTTGTATTCGCATAGCTCCCCTGGTTAATCTAGAGATTGATATTGTCCGCATACATGCTCAAATTGAGCCCCTTGATTTGGGTAAGCTAACCCGGGAGGCCTTTCATCGCCACGTTGAATAGGAAAGGCGATACAACTGAGCCCTGCGGTGTGCCTTTGCTTCCTTATTCTATTATGGGAGACTAAATTTTGAAATATCATGCAGGCGTTTCTGCCCCATAACAAGTCTTTTATATAGCTGTACGTTCGCTCCCCTACACCGAGCACTGCGAACCCTTCGAGGATAGCCTCGTGCTTGACATTGTCGGCGGTCTTGGAGAGATATAGGCCAGGATCACTTTGGCGTATTTTGATCATGGGTTATGATATCGTGTTTTCGTCGGCGAATTACGTCCTGCATGCACAAGTGTGGTCGGAAACCGACCATCTCGCGCGGCCGAAGGTCGTTTTGCTCCATGAAGCATGTTAATCTCGTCTGGACTACGTGCGCCAGCAACTTCCCCACGCATGAGGTTACGGAAATTGGTCTGAAATTTTCCAATTGCGGGGGTTTGCCCGGTTTGGGTATTAGTCGTATGTTTGCCGTTTTACATTGATCTGGCAACTTGCCCGTTTCCTAAACGTTTCCAATGAATTCCATTAGTCATCGTCCAGATTCCTTAGAATTTATTGGTGATGCCATCGGGGCCCGGGCAAGATTTAAAATCAGAGTTCAGTCGTACAATTTCTGCCTTCTCCCGTGATGGGGGCGCCAAGCGCTTTGTTGGGCGGGCCACCGTAGCTCGGGAGGGGGCAACGCTGGTTGTCTTTAACGTACGTTTTTACTCATCATCATCATCCTTAGCCTGAATATACCCACTGCAGGGCGAAGGCCTCTCCCATATTCTTCCAATTAACCCGGTCCGGTGCGAGCTCCATCCACTTGACCCCTGCTAACTTCTTTACCTCATCCGCCCACCTAATTTTCTGCCGCCAAATGCTACGCTTTCCTTCCCTCGGAATCCAGTATGTGGTCCTAAGCGACCATCCTTTCTTCGCGCTACATGTCTTGCCCATGCCCATTTCTCCTTGATTTCCATGTTTCCTAACTCTTAACGTTATCCCTACTTTCTTTTTGTTCCATAGCCGTCTGCATTTTCCTCAACTTAACAAGAACCCGCTTTGTTAGCTTCCACGTTTCAGCCCATAGGTGTGTGCAGGTAAGATGCAACTATTGCATACTTTCCACTTGAGCGATACCGGTAAGCTGCTAGTCATACTCTGGGAGTGCTTGCCAAACGTAGTCCATCCCAGCTTATTCCCCTTGTTATTTCCCTTTTATGGTCTGGATTCGCGGTTAACACCTGTCCTAAATAGATATATTCGCCTACTACTTCCAGTGCTTCGCTAACTAATGTAAACTGCTGTTCCTTCCCTAGGTTATTGAACATTACCTTAGTCTTCTGCATATTGATTTTCAAGCCTACGTTTTTACTTGTTTTGTTTAGGTCATCAATCATTGTTTGCAATTCATCCCCTGAGTTACTTAGCTAGGCAATGTAATCAGCAAATCGCAGAACACTGACGTATACTCCATCTACTGTGAGCACTGTGTGGCACTTCATCTTTCACACGGGTGAACGCGCTGCTTCAACTTCATCCTGCTCTCTCTTGTAGATACCCATCGTCATCGCTGTGTGTGGCTCGCTACAGTGTGCGACCAGGGCTTGAGGACGGCAATCAACCTGATCCGCCAAGCCCGACCTTACACTAATCTTGTCTCTAACTGCTTACATTCCATGTCTCTGAATACTTCTCTGTTATCTTCTCTGAGAGTTTTTCTGGTCATTTATGCAGCCTTGATCAAGTATTAACGTGCCTGCCATCCGCTGGGCTTCAGATAAACACGAAAAGTGTAATTTTGCCAAGAAATCAAGATCCTGGGCCACCTCGTCAGTCGCGATGGCCTTCGACCCGACCCTGACAAGCTTGCTGCAGTCTTGAACTTTGCACGCCCTCAGCGGACTAAGGATCTACGCAGTTTTCTTGGCCTATCTTCATACTTACGCCGTTCCATTCGCAATGTCGTTACCATTGCTGCACCGCTAAACCACCTTCTTGCCGACCATACTACTTGCAATTGGTCCGAAAAATGCGACAAAGCTTTTCAAACCCTGAAGAATGCCCTCACTTCGGACCCTATTCTCGCTCATTTCGACGACACTGCTGCCTCCATTCTCCACACCGATGCGAGCAACCTCAGTATCGGCGGCGTACGCCTGCAGCGTGATACCGCTTCTGGGGAAAAGGTAATTGCCAGTCGAACCAGCGGAACGCAACTACACCATCACTGAGCAAGAGTGCCTCGCCGTCGTTTGGGCAGTTCAGAAATTCGGCCCCTACCTCTACGGCCACCATTTCACGATCGTTACCGATCACCACGCTCTGTGTTGGCTATCAACCCTAAAAAATTTGACTGGGCGCCTGGGCCGTTGGTGTCTGCATTTGCAGGAATAAATTTTCGATGTCACATAGAAATCGGGTCGCAAACATCGAGATGCCGATGCTCTTTCCCGTTGCCCGCTTCACGAATCACCACCTGGTGCTTCTTCGCACCTTCCTCCGTGCATCCTTGACGTTCCAATGTCGTCCAGAGCTCCAAACATCACCCGTTCTCCTTCTGCCGCTGCAACAGATCGCTTCGCCATTATTTCACACCAGCGAGCAGATCCCTACTGCCGTTCTCTAATCGACCTTCTTAACGGTGCTTCTCACCCGCCTACCGCTATGATGCACAGGCAACTCCAGAAGTTCGAACCTGACAAAGACGTGCTCTCCAGTTATATTTATTGCTCTGAAGGCACCCATTGGGTCCCGGTTATCCCGAGAACACTTCTCACCCATATCTTGGCGGCTCTCCACGATGATGCTACAACCAGTCACTTAGGCTTTCACAAAACTTACCATCACGTGAAAACGCGTTTTTTCTGGCGACGCCTCGCCTCAAGCGTGGCAAAATACGTCGCCTTTTGTCTGCCATGCCAGAGCCGCAAACGGTTGACTTCACCTCCTGCTGGCCTACTACAGCCGCTACGTTGCCCTGCTACTCCTTTCGCCGTTGTTGACATTGACTTATACGGGCCACTTGCGTTGGCCGCACGAGGTAATAGCTGGATCGTACCCGCCGTCGACTACCTAACATGCCATGTTGAGACCGCTGCCTTGCCTAATGCTGCAGCACTCGAGGTCGCCACCTTCATTTTGGAATCTCTCGTACTGCGCCATGCGTCTCAAGTGCTTCTCAGTCACCATGGTCGGACATTTCTGTCGACGATTGTTCTTGAGGCCTCAACCACACACCACAAATTGACCTCCAGCTATCACCCGGTGACCAATGGGTTGACTGAACGGTTACACCGCACGCTTTCTGACATACTGTCTATGCACGTCGACCAGGACCACCCAAAGTGACGTAATTTTTTTTTGTTACGTTCGCCTACAATACGGCTGTACAGCGGACTGCAGCTTACACCCAGTTTTTTCTCGTTTACGGCCGTTCTCCAGTTACCCTTCTTGGTGCCTCTTTCCTGTTTACACATGCCAGTTCCTCATCCTCTCTTCCTGACCAGTTCATTTCCCGAGTGGCCAGAACTCGCCGGCTTGCTCTCATCAACATTGAAGCTAGCCATCATGTCATCAGGTGAAGCTTCATCATCTCATGAACAGCGCAAGTGCCGCTATGACGCGACCACTTTGGACACCATTACGCACTCCTGGCCTTTGTAACTCCTGGCCTGTGTGACAATATTCCAGCGCTGTTACAGTTTTCCTTGCTCAGTTCTTGCAAAACCTTCCCCGGTCAACTATCGCATCTCCCCTGTTCACCCTCCTCTGGGCAGTCGTTACCATGGTACTGAAGTTGTCCACGTTTCAGGCATGAAGCCTTTTATTCGGCGCAATGCTGCGGACTAATTGCGGCCAGACTGGCCGCTTCAACTGTGCGGCCGAAATAGTGTGAGCACTGTGTAGCGCTTTATCATTCACACGAGTGAACCTACTGCTTCATCTTCATCCTGCTCTCTTGTAGATACCCATCGTCATCGCTGAGTGTGGCTCGCTACAGTGTGCGACCAGGGCTTCAGAACGGGAATAAACCTGATCCGCCAAGCCCGACTTTGCACTAATCTTATCCCTAACAGCTCACATTCTGTTTCTGAATACTTCTAAGCAAGCTGTGAATACTACTGGGAATATCATGTCTCCTTGCATAATGCCTTAATGTATAGTCATTTTGCTTCTTTATGCATAATTATGGTTGCTGTGCACTTTCTATATATATATATATATATAGAAAGTCAACAGCAACCATAGTTATGCATAACTAAATTAAGGCAATATGCAAGGAGACATGATATTCCCAGTAGTATTCATAGCTTGCTTAGAAGTATTCAGAAATATATATATATATATATATATATATATATATATATATATATATATATATATATATATATATATATATATATATATATATATATATATATATATATATATATATATATATATATATATATATATATATATATATATATATTTCCGCACTTTCACGTACGGTTCGTCTACACCCCGGTTTTCGCAATGTCTGTATGACCAGCGAGATTTCTACTGAGTCACATGCTTTCTCGTCATGAATGAACGTTTTACTTATTCATAAACACGTGCCGTCTCCTTCAAAGGCATGTCTGACTTTTTCAAATATTGTTCCTGATTGACTTTTTCAATTTGTTGTGTCCAGGAGATGCAGGTGCATGTCCATGTCTTGGAGAGATTCATGCCTCCCTCCATTTCGTCGCATCTGCTGAATCAGTTTTTTTCGCACAATTTGATCGCGTAGCTTTCAATTTCCTTGTTATGTCTGGCGATTCATCTCCTAAAATTCTTGTTCCACTTTTGCTTTTTCAGCCTGCGTTCTATGCTTTGTTGAGTGTTCCACATGTGGAGCAGTCGGCTATCCGCTATACCAGGAACATCGTCTCCTACCAGCGTCTTTGTCGCCTCCCCAACCTGGCGTTTGAGTGCCTGCCTGCGTCCATTCCGCAATGTTCTCAATCCGTTCTAACTGCGTGGGTGCTGATATTTCGATATTGATCCCATTCCGAAACAGCCGGTTGGCGCGCCCTGTGTGACGTGACGTCTCTTTGAGGACCGAAACGACGATAAATGGTCACATTCAAAATTTTGCTCCGAATTTTGCCAGTCTGAACCTTGCAAGTGTTTTGAATATGTCAGGTCTGGGGATGTGTCCGCTCATACGCTGTTGCCCGTCTTCATTGGATGGTCGGGATTCGTAAAGAGCTTTCCCGAGTGGCATAGCTCGTGCGTGCCCTCCCATAGCTGCCTGTCTTTGGTGCCCTGTATAGCGTAGCCCCATTCTTGATGTCTATCATTAGAGTTACCAACGATCAGGAAGGAAGTATTCCTGGCCGCATTGATTGCTCTGCACAATAGGGCTCTAAATCTTATTTTTATTAGCTTGGGTACGCTATAAATTTTAAGAAGGGATATACTGAGATCCTTCTTTCTTCTCGTTAATACCTCGAAAAATACGTTCTCGATATGTCCCGAATTCAAATCGTGTTCTATCACCGCAACATTGCGCTTGACAAAGGTAGCCACCGTCGATTTCTCGCCTTTGTCGCTATTGAACGCCTGGTAACCCTTTAGTTTGGCTCCCCTCCCTCTCTCCTGACGGGTGATTGCTAGGGGAGTCTCAGTTATGAGTGGAAGGTATTGCAGCAGTAGCGCTCTCTTGCGCTTGAAACCGCGACAGTTCCACTGCCAAATTTGGCTTTTATTTACGCGCCGGGCAATTTGGCAGCTGCGCTAGGGTTTGCTCGACATTCTGCTGCCACGTGTTGACGGCTATGAGCTCGGTTCGAACTCTGTACTTCCCCTGCAAGTTCCTGTACCTGGCTCTGAATTTGGTTCAAGAATTGGGTCATTTGCCTTAGGAATGAATCAAATTTTTCGTCAAGCCCATTTTTAAGTGCTTGGAATGGGTCTGCTTCACTCATTTTGCGTTTCACTGGGGCAGGCGAGATGCCTCAGTCACCATTTGCTCATCTTCTTTAGCCAGTGGTGCCGCTAATGGCGGGACGACTGGCTGAGCTGGCGGCAGCTGCTTCGAGGGAGTGGGACGCCCTTGCGTTTGCGTCTTCTGTTTCGAATTTTGATTTTGCGTTAGCTTTTTATTCGCCCCCTTAAGCTCCTCAATTTCTTTTTAAAAATTCCGACTTCCTCGCCTTTCTTATTTTTCTTAGTTTAGTCTTGGAGGCCCCGTTATTGAACCTTACGTTTTTCCGGTCTCCAGTGGCGTTTCGCTTGGTCCATCGGTTGGTCCCTCGAACTCGAGTGTCTCCTGGACCCAGACCTGGAGCGTCCCATGATGCGAGAATTGAAACGCCCTCGCTGCTGCGGTGGCGTCTCGTTGGCGGTAGATTACAGCTTACAGCCTAGGGAAAGAGCATTCTCTAACGCGGAAGTCTCCTCCTTCTTGCTCGACCTTCGGTTACCCTCTGTTGAAGTCGTGTGTTGACATCTTAACTTTTCGCTCCCATTCCTTCTTCTTCGCCTCGTACCGAGTCCTGTATATTTTCTAATATTTTCGGTCGCAAGCAGGTGGCCCTTGACGCATAGCTCGCATTTTGCCTCGCACTGGTGACCCTGCGGTGGCCTCTCCATTCCGCAGCTCCTGCACTTGAGGTTGCTCGGGTCCGGAACCGACTTACTCCCTGTGACCGAGTATCCGCCAGACACTGCAGACTCCGTATATTTTTGTACGGTAAAATTGACACCGGTGCGCCGTTCAAGTTAGGTGAACCCGTTGTGGTACTTCCCTCTCTTCAAAGAAGATTAGTACAGTTCAGGAATGTTTGCCGCGTCTCCGCACACCCAAAACCGGCGTGTTTGTTGTGAATTTTCTGCTTCTCCATGATGATCTCGTCGGTATAAGTAAGCGAGACGTAATGTACTACAGCCTTGCCGCAGTCCTGCGGCGTCACAGCGTAGGTCGTCAATTCGATCTTCTCCCCCTCGAGCACGAGGTGGGTTAGGCTCGCGTAGCGTCTCTTCTTTTCGGCCCTTGTAGTTGCCGCGAGGATCGAGTGCTGCTTAATATTTGTCGAAATGAGGTGCTCCCCGGCCTCGCCCGGGCGGATACCAGCTGCCATGATCACTGCGTCAGTCAAGATTGCGCTGCCAAGCTTCAGAAGGCGCACGAGGTCGCTACGTGGCCTCAAAATGATCTCTCGGCGCCATTGGGTAGGCGAGCATGCTGCTTTTGCACCGATTTGGCAGCCATTGTTCTTCCACCACGCTTCTCAGTAGCTCGCTTCTTCTCAACTTGTTGCACGGTCGTTTCGAGCGGCACATATCTTTTCTTCTTCTGGCATACCGTTTGCCAGGCACTTGAAATTCCTCCAGATATACTGGCGTTACTTCAACAATTTTCATTTTTTAGCTTTAGTCGTCTTCGCGAACTAGGAGGCAGGTCCCCGACAGGGCCGCCACGATCCCGGGCTTGCGCGAGAGGCTAGACCACGTTAGGCCTAGCCTCCTCACGTAGTCCACCGAACGTACAATCCGAAAAAAAAAAAAAAATCAAAAACAGTCCCACCTTTGAAAAACAGGTATTCCTGTGGTCCTCATGATGCGTTCCGTCGATTCGACAGAAAATTAAAGAACTCCAAGCCGACGACGACAGGTCATGACGTCACAAGGCGATTCATGCATATACGAGAAGGAGAATAGCTAGACATAACAAAGAAATGGAAAATTATGCGGTCAAATTATGTGAAGAAAATTGGTGCAGCAGATGGGACAAGATGGAAGGGGGCATGAGCCTTTCCTGAACGTGGGGTTTGTTGAGACACCTATTAGATCCGACCAACTGGAAGTCCCGATCAGAATTAGATTATCAATAGCCAGGCACGCGTTTAAGGGTACAGACGCGGAATTTATGGATGCACTAATCAACATGTACATTGGCGATATTCATAGTGCCCCCTCTCAGAGTATGATGGAGCTCCCAACGAGGAGCTGGGCGCACCCATCACGGAGGCGGAGGTCAGGGATCAAATATTGGGACTAAAACGAATTCGGCCCCGGGCCCTGACCGGATAACTAATAAAATTTAAAGAAACCTGGTTGATGACTCCATCAGCGTTCTTACTAAGTATATGCAAGAAATTTGGACTAAAGGCAACCTACCTCGGCAGTGGAAATCGGCAAACGTAATCCTAATCCAAAACCGGGCAAACCCCCAAAACTAGAAAATCTAAGACCTATTACTCTAAGCTCATGCATGGGGAAATTGGTGGAGCGTGTAGCCCAGACACGACTGACGCACTGTATGGAGAAAAACGTCCTGTGGCCGCACGAGATGGTCGGCTTCTGACCGGGTTTGAGCACGCAGGACGTGATGCTCTGACTCAAATATGGCATAATCAACTCGCGTTCTAGAGACGTCAAAGTGATTCTGGCCTGGAATTGACAGAGCCTTTTTGATAAAGCTAAACATGAAGCGAGTGTCCATGGTCTCCACGAAATCGGAGTAGATGTACGAACATGCGAGTACATAAAGGACGTTTTGGTAAACAGAACTGTCTGCATGAAGTTTCAAGGCATTCAATCCCCCACATTGAGGTTATGGAGCAGGGGCACGCCGCAGGGCTCGGTTCTCTCCCCGTTCCTTTTCAACGTGGCGATGAGGGGCTTCCCAGAAGCTCTGAGGAGCTTGAAGGGGCTCACTTTCAATATTTATCCCGATGACATCAATCTCTGGATTAACCAGGGTAGTGATGCGAGCATTGAGGAGCGCCTGCTGGCTGCGGCGGACATTGTCGCAGACTACTCTGCCAGTAGAGGTCTATAACTCGCACCGCAAAAATCGGAATTATTCATCTATAACCCAAAATCACTTGCAAGCGCAGCTGGGAATTTGACATTAAAGTAGAAGGGAAACCAGTTCCAAAGGTAGATCAAATCATAATCTTAGGACTATTCATTCAGGAGAATGGATATAATGATGGAACAATAAAAAAGCTAGAGATTCGCCACGTAAGTCATTGGAATATTTACAAGAATCGCGTTGAAAGGACGAGGCCTGAAGGAAAGAATCGCTTAAACTAACCCAAGCTTACGTATTAAGTCGCGTGAGCTATGCGGCACCGTTCTTAAATATGAGGTCGGAGGAGAAGAAGAGATTAGACTCTCATTCGACGGTGCATAAAGAGGGCCCTGGGCTTACCAATTGCATCCACAGAGAAGCTCCTTTTTATGGGAGTGCACAATAGCTGAGACGAAATAGCGAAGGCTGTCAGAGTGTCGCAGCTGGAAGGATTACGCCGAGCGACCACGGGCAGAACTATACTCGAAATGTTAGGCCTGCAGACAGCGGACTACGAGAAAAACGAAGTATCCCACAGGACTACCATG
Source organism: Amblyomma maculatum (assembly GCF_055883805.1). Lineage (NCBI taxonomy): Eukaryota > Metazoa > Arthropoda > Arachnida > Ixodida > Ixodidae > Amblyomma > Amblyomma maculatum. Next base: position 164,633,391 of record NC_139345.1, on the reverse strand, counting down.
GAAATATAATCATTACCCCCTCTCTCGTAACATGCATCCCATATTCAACACAGAGAGGAGGGAGAAGAGAGCAGAATTTCGGAAAGGGTAGGGTCTCGCCGAAACAACAAGGATATTGGCCAGTAGACGACTACACAGGAACATTCGCCTATTTTGAACCCCTCACACACGCCCTTTTCTGGCAACGAAGCGGCCCAAGAGTTAGCCCGAGCTCTCTACTTCCGGGTAACTGGAGCCGTCCGACTACCGGAACATAGACAAGCGTCTGCAAAATTATACGGAGATTCTTCAAAATCACAGGATAAGAAGGAGACTGGTGCCACAACCGGATAAAAGACTACACAATAGGGAGGCAGTCGCATGGCGGCGCCTGCAAGCTGGGAACTTTGTAAACCCGGTTTGGGCATATTATGTCCAGATGGACGACAGCAAAAACGATAAATGCGTTCACTGTGGAGAGAAGGGGACCCTTAACAATATAGATACGTGGCAAGGTTAGTCTACGAAGGTTAGTCCAGGATGAAACATCACACAAAACACAAACACAGCAGCGTCAACCTCCTAGGTTCAACCGTTGCTACCTCTTTGTCTTCTATGTCACTGTTGCTGATAGTTGTCTTCTTCAACGTCCAGCGATGCACGGCACATATGTCACATTACCCCCCCCCCCCCGAAAAGAACAGTCCCGGTACGCACTAGGACGAACTACTACAGGAGCAGTAAGGCTTCATTCGGGCGACATGAACAATCTCGGTGCGTGGCATAGACGGCTGTTGTGGCGGATGAACAGGGGCGATCTCGTATGTCATAGGCGTGACTGGCCGTAAAACACGACAGGGGCCTGCGTAGCGTGGCAAGCGCTTCTCACACAGCCCAACTTTACGAGCGGGAGTCCAGAGCAAGACGAGAGAGCCCGGAGGGTAGCGGACATCTCGGTGACGATAATCATGGCGCCGTTTTTGAAAATTTTGGGAGGAAGCCAGTCAGCGGCAAGTAATAACACGGGCGGCGTCAGCTCGGGAGATGGCGTCATGAACGTAGGAACTGGCGTTAGCGCTGGGAGACAGTGCGCTGTCAAACGGAAGGGGAGGGTCGCGGCCGTATAGAAGGTAAAAGGTTGAGTCGCCTATTATGTCGTGACGAGAGGAGTTGTACGCGAACATTACAAACGGCAAAGTAACGTCCCAGTCACGGTGATCATCCGATATATATATTGACAGCATGTCCGTGAGCGTGCGGTTGAGGCGTTCGGTGAGGCCGTTCGTTTGTGGATGGTAAGGGGTGGTAAAATAGTGCTTAATAGAGCAGTACCGAAAAATTTTGTCAACTACTCAAGCAAAAAAGCAACGGCCACGATCAGTGAGCAGCTGGCGTGGAGCACCACGGAGCAGGATCCCGTCGTGGAGAAGAAAAGCAACCACGTCAGTTGCACAGCTGGTGGGTATCGCTCGGGTGACAGCGTAGCGCGTAGTATAATCCACGGCCACCACAATCCACTTATTCCCCGACGCAGAAAGTGGGAAAGACCCGAGGAGATCAAGGCAAACTCGGGAAAACGGGTCTACTGGGATGTCGATCGGCTGCAGGTATCCAGCAGGCATAACCGAGGGCTTCTTCTATCGCTGACACCGGTCACAAGAAGCCACGTAACGACGAACAGAGCGATAGAGGCCTGGCGAAAAGAAGCGGCGGCGGACGCTACCGTACATACGAGACAAGCCAAGATGACCCGCTGTGGGTGCGTCGTGCAGCTGTTGGAGAACGGTGGTACGAAGGTGTTCGGGACCTACGAGCAGAAGCTCAGCGCCGTCTGGTCGCATATTCCGTCGGTATAAGTTGCCGTTGTGGAGCACAAACAGAGCAAGAGTAGCATCAAGGTGATCAGTACTAAGGCGACTGATAATACTGCAAAGCTTGGGATCTAAGTGCTGCTCATGGCGAATGTTTGAAAGGTCAGAGATGGCCAATACACACACTCGCTCGCAGGTGGCGGATCTACCGGGCTGCAGGACAGGCAATCGGCGTCAGCGTGCAGCCGGCCAAACTTGTGGACTACAGAAAAAGTGTAGTCCTGAAGGCGGAGGGCCCAACGGCCCAGGCGACCAGTAGGGTCCTTCAGCCTAGAAAGCCAGCATAAATGGTGGTCGGTGATGAAGGAGAACGGGCGGCCAAACAAGTAAGGGCGAAACTTTGTAATGGCCCACATGAGGGCTGAGCACTCACGTTCTGTGATCGAGTAATTCCGTTCAGCCGCAGAAAGGAGGCGACTGGCGTAAGCAATGACGCAAGTGCGACCCATCTGCTGTTGGGCGAGTTTTGCATTAATACCGTGACCACTGGCGTCGGTGCGTACCTCCGTTGGTGCCGTGGGATTGAAGTGTGCCAGGACGGGCGGGTTGGTGAGGGCAGCAATGAGCGCAGAAAAGGCTTGGAATTATTCTTGGTCCCAGCAAAATGGAGTGTCATTCTTCAAAAGATTGGTGAGTGGACGAGCTGTCTCCGCACAGTTGGGTACAAACCGCCCAAAATAAGAGCAAATCCCAAGAAAACTACGCACGTCACTGGTACAACGGGGAATAGGAAATGCACTTACAGCAGCGACTTTGTCTGGATGGGGTTGAACGCCACGGGCGTCGACCACGTGACCGAGCACCTTGAATTTACGTCGGCCGAAGCTACATTTCGTCGAGTTCAGCTGAAGGCCAGCTCTTCGGAAGACGCCAAGAATAGCATCAAGGCGATGAAGATGGCTCTCGAATGTAGAAGAAAATACAATGACGTTATCTAGATTGCACAAGCACGTCGTTGATTTCATGACAAGCAGGAGAGAGTCCATCATGCGCTCGAATGTTGCTGGCACATTACACAAGCCGAAAGGCATCACCTTGAATTGATACAGGCCATCGGGAGTGACGAAGGCGGTCTTCTCTCGGTCCCGTTCGTCGACTTCGATCTGCCAATAACTGGAATGAAGATGAATGGAAGAGAAATCGCTGGCACCGTGCAAGCAGTCGAGGGCATCATCTATCCTGGGAGTGGGTAGACGTCCTTCTTTGTAATTTTGTTGAGGTGTCGATAATCAACGAAGAACCTCCAGGTACTGTCCTTCTTTTTAACAAGCACGACACGCGACGCCCAGGGACTGCTCGAAGGCTCTATAATGTTTTTTACTAACATCTTGCCCACTTCATCTTGTATGACGCGACGTTCAGAAATGGCGACTCGATAAGGTCTTCTGTGAATTGGGCTGGCGTCTCTGGTATCAATGCGATGTGTAACGAGGGAAGTTTGTCCTAAGGGGCGGTCACCAAAATCGAAAATATCGCTGTACGAAGTCGTCAGAAGGATTGCAAGTTAGGTGCGACCATTCCTGAAATCCGGGCCTGCGAAGGTGGGGATGGTGAAGGTCGTGTCGACACTTTAGCAGTAAGGTCAGGTAAAAGAGCGACCACTGTGACGTCAGACAGTGGTGTCAGTTCGGCAAGAGTAATGCGCTCAGGAAGAACGTGCACAAAAAGGCCGAAGTTCAAGACTAGAATATAAGCGTTGTTATTTTCTACGTGTACGATGTTATGAGGGAGAGCGATTCTACATTGCAGTGTCACGTCGGTTAAGGGGCAAACAATGCAGTCGCCATCAGGAACAGAGGGGAAAGGCGACATGAGCACATACACTGCAGCTTCTGGTGGTAGGCGAGCGGAGACGGAGCGTTGAAGTTTTAGAGACCTGTTTGTCAGGACAGAGTGGCAGGTCCAGATGAAGCAGTTCAGAAGAACAGTCAATGAGCATATATTTCACAATATAACCTACAATATACAATATGGTAGGGGACCTGATACTTGCTCAAAAGTTTGGATGAAAGGCCGGAACTGGAGGAAGGCACCCACAGCTAGACCCAAGAGTCTGTACAGTAAGTAGGAAGAAGTGCAGATTGATCTAGTGTGGGTTTCTGCTGCTGCTGGGCGTGAGAAAGGAAGGACCGCACAAGCTGTCGGCATTCTTCAGCATAAGTTGCAGCTTGTGAAACGGTCGTGAATTCGGAGGAATCCGGTCGGTAAGGGAGAATGGTGTCCATGGTACAAGAGGGCTCACGACCGTACAGGAGGAAGTATGGCGATAATCCAGTGGTTCCTTGAGTGGCAGAGTTATAAGCGAATGTGGCGAATGGAAGAACGCGGTCCCAGTTGGAGTGGTCGGAAGCGACATACATTGCCAACATGTCGCCCATGGTGCAGTTAAAACGCTCAACCATTCCATTTGTTTGCGTATGGTACGCGGAGGTGCCGCAGTGAACGATTTTGCATTCTCTAAAACTGCTTCGACAACTTCAGAAAGTAAGGCGGGACCTCTGTTACTCAGCAATTCTTTGGGAGCACCGTGGCGAAGAAAGATGTGATGGAGGACGAAGGAGGCAATGTCTTGGGCTGTAGCAGATGGCAAAGACGCCGTTTCAGCGTAGCGTGTGAGATGATCAATGGCAACGATAATCCAGCGATTGCCTGTTGATGTGCTAGGAAGCGGGCCGTACAGGTCGATTCCAACGCGCTCGAAGGGCTGAGCTGGGTATGTCAGCGGCTGCAGAGGAGCGGCGGGCTGACGAGGTGAGTGGTTTCGGCGCTTACACTCTTGGCAGGACTGAACGAACCGACGAACACGCTAGTAGTACCGCTGTCGCAGGCGAGTGAAGGTTTTCAATAAGCCGGCGTGGGCGGACGAGATTGTGGTGGTAGTAGGAGCAAATCACAGAGCGCAGATGGCTCGGAATTACAAGCAGCCACTTTCTACCATCCGGAAGGTAATTCCTACGGTAGAGGAGGTCGTCTCTGATGGCGAAATGGTGAGACTGGCGACGGAGAGCACGGCAACTAGGTCGTGAAGCGCGGCCAGATAAAACTCCAGGAGTGAAGCGATCCATGCGTCTTTGCATTGCTCGGAAGTCATATCGGTGGGCATGTCGGTGGGATGTAGGACGGATATAGCAGGAGGGGCTTCAGACGGCAAGAGAGAACGTGAGAGATCATCAGCATCGGCATGTTTGCGGTCAGAGCGATAGATCATGTTAATGTCGTATGCTTGGAGCCTGAGAGCCCAACGGGTCAGTCGACCAGAAAGATCTTTCAAAGAAGACGGCCAGCAGAGGGAGTGATGATCCTTCGACATCAGAACGACCATACAAGTAGGGGCAAGATTTTACTATTGCCCAGATGATAGCGAGACACTCTTTCTCGGTGACGGAATAGTTTGATTCAGCTTTTGTTTGGGTCCGACTGGCGTAAGCGACAACGTACTCATCAAAGCCAGACTTCCGCTAAGCAAGTACTGCGCCGAGGCCGACACCGCTGGCATCAGTGTGGATTTCCGTGGGAGAAGGGTCGAAATGACGCAGGATTGGCGGAGTCGTCAGAAGGTGGCGGAGTCTCGCGAAGGCATCATCACAGTGCGGAGACCAGGCTGAAATATCGTGGCTGGACAGAAGCTTGGTGAGAGGGTGGATATTTGTGGCGAAATTGCGAACGAAGCGGCGGAAGTACGAGCAGAGGCCAACGAAGCTGCGGAGTTCTTTCATATTAGTTAGCTTGGGAAATTCTGCCACAGCGCGCAGGTTTGCCGGATCGGTAATTACGCCATCCTTTTAGATGAAATTTCCGAGAATGATTAGCTGACGTACTCAGAAACAGCACTTCTTTAAACTTAATTGGAGGCCAGCGTCGGTCAGGCATCGCAGATCTGTCTCAATGCGCTGGAGGTGAGATAAAACATCCGATAAAAAAGATGACAACGTCTTCCAGGTAACAAAGGCAAGTGTGCCATTTGAGCCATCTGAGTAGGTTGTCCATCATGCGTTCGATTGTGGCAGGGGCATTTCCATAGTCCGATAGGCATGACATTAAACTCAGAGAGCCCATCGGGTGTGACGAAAGCGGTTTTTGGGCGATCGGCCTCTGCCAACGGCGCCTGCCAGTAGCCGGAACGCAGGTCTCTTGAAGAAAAGAACTAATTTCCCTGCAGGCAGTCAAGGCCATCATCGATACGAGAGAGAGGATAAACGCCCTTGCGCGTAATCTTGTTCAGTCGGTGGTAGTCTATACAGAATCGGATGGAACCGGCTTTTTTCTTACCCAGGACGACCGGAAACGCCCAAGGGCTGTTGCTACAGTTGGATCACGTTGCGCTGGAACATGTCAGTCACCTGTTCGTCAATAATGTGGCGCTCGGCGGCTGAAACACGGTACGGACGCTGGCGCAAAGGGGCATGGGTTTCGGTATCAATACAGTGAGTAACGGTAGTTGTGCGCCCCAACGAAGGTTGCTGGGAGTCGAACGAAGCCGCGAAACGTTGTAGGATGGCGACAAGCTGGGCTCGTTGTAAGGGGGTCAGGCCAGCGTCAATTGACCGATGGAAAACTTCGAGGGAAGATGGAGTGGCGACAGAAGAGGCGCTATAGCACTGATATGAAGGCCGGCGGTGTTATTGATGAAGGGATAGGTGGGAGTGGAATCGAGCAAAGCAACGCTGCCCAGTGACTGGCCAAGGAGCAAAGTGGTTGGGCAGGGGCACGAGTTACAAACAAAAATAGCACTTGAGCTGCGAAAAATTGTCAGCACCGCATGGGGCAGCAACACGAATTTTTGGTCAGCGCATCGTAACGAGGGTGTGTAGATAAAAGTGGCGTTGGAAAGAGCAGCACAATAAAGAGGCACAAGCACTGAGGAGAAAGGTGGAACGTCGGTGTCCTCTGCGATGTGCACGGTAGCGGCGGCAGCAGCGGATGCGTCGAAAGAAGTGTCACTGAGGGTTTGATAACTCATGTTGAGCACGGGCGCAGTCTATTATGGAGTTATGATTGGAGAGGAAGTCCCAACCAAGGATGACGTCGTGTGATGAGCGGGCGAGGACGAAGAATTCTATTGTGTATTGAACGTCGTCGATGACGAGGCGGGCGGTGCAGGCGGCTAAGGTCGAATGTCCTGAATGCTGGCGGTGCGAAGAGAAACGGCAGGAAGCGGCGTCATTACCTTTTTGAGTTTGCGACAGAGGGTGTAATTAAGAACTGATACGGCTGCGCCAGTGTCTACAAGTGCTTCGACAGGAACACCCTCAATGAATACGGTAATAGTGTTGACTGGTACGGAAACAGGTCTTGAGCTCGCCATTTTGCCCCGCCGGGGTGGTGCAGTGGTAAGACGCCCGACTACAGTCCGGAATACCCGGGCTCGAACCCGACCTCGGCGGCTGCGTTTCGATGGAGGCGAAATGAAGAGGCGTCCGTGTGCTGTGCGATGTCAGCGCACGTTAAAGATCCCCAGGTGGTCGAAATTACTCCGTAGCCCTCCCCTATGGCTCCTCTGTCTCTCTTTCCACTTTAACTTTCACCTTCCCCCCTCCCCCTACGGCGCGGTTCAGGTGTTCACAGACACAAGTGTGACAGATACTGCGCCTTTTCCTTCCTGTGAACCAACTATTATTATTATTATTATTATTGGTCCCTCATGGCGCAGTTCTTGCCTCCGGAACTGCGGCCGTTAGTTCTCCGTGTGAACGGCTGACTGGCGGCGGAGCATCGAAGAACGGGAACGACGGCCAGGAGAAGGCGAGCGGTAGGATCGGCGATCGTAACTTAAAGAGAACTGCGGAGGAGGCTCAGGGAACACGGGCGAGGGGGACGGGGGAAGATTGTACGTCGGCTCACGTGTATAGTCGTAGGGACGTGGGCCACAATTGCGGCACAAACGAGCCACATGGCCGGCGACTCCACAGGCGTAGCAAATAGGTCAGCTGTCGTGTGTGAGCCAGTGGTTGGAACGCTGTGGCTGTGATCGACGGCGGAGAACCGGACGATAAGGGGGGATCGTAGGTTGCTGAGTTTGCTGACATCCCTGAGGCTCGTATAGGAGGGGAGGCCGGCTGTATACAGCGGCGACAGGGGGTGGAGGCCGCACCAAAATATCAGCGTACGTGAGAGGAGCCGCCACCAGGGGCTGCTGAGGAGGTGAATGCAGAACCTTAGCGAAATGCTCTTGTATGACACGCTGAAGGGTGGGAGTGTGCGGCGGCGCAGGCGCAGGTGCTGGCGGGCAGGTAGACAAGGAAAGCTGGCTTGCGACTTCCTCATGTCAACTGTTGAATGTGCTGAATGAGCGACTGCTGGTCCAGGGAACCGTCCCCGGAGAGAGCCAAGCTGGAAAGGGTGGCCTGCTGAAGGCCACACGTCGTGTGGAAAGCCGCCTTTTGCGCAGCTCATCGAAACTTCGGCAGAAGCTAACATCGGACACTGTTTGGAGTTTTTTGGCGACGAGCACCTGGAAGGCGTCATCGTCAATGCCTTGCATAATGTGCGCGATCTTCTCGGCTTCGATCATGGTAGGGTTTACGCGCTTGCAGAGGTCGACGACATCTTCTATGAAATTGGTGAAGGTTTCGCCGGTTTGTTGTGCCCGACTTTGCAAGCGTTGCTCGGCGCGAAGCTTACGTATAGCAGGACGGCCAAAAACGTGGCCAGGCTGGTCTTGAGAGCCGTCCAGGTAGACATGTTACTTTCATGGTTGCGAAACCATAGATTGGCAATGTCGATCAAATAAAAATGACGTTTGTGAGTTTCACGGTGTCATCCAACTTGTACGCACTAACGCATTCATTAGACGCCAACCAGTCTTCTACATTAGTGTCATCGGTGCCACTGAAGATGGCTGGGTCGCACTTATGCGCTGCGCCGGGACAGATGACAGGCTATGGGGTTGGCGGTTGGTTGGCGGACTCGGGCATTGCGGAAGTGGTAGGCAGCGCTCCGCTGCGAAGCTCCAGGTTGAGGGGATTGCTGTCACCTCCACCACTTATAATAGGTGTCCTTGAACAGGGCGCAATGCCGTCAACAGTCAATGGAACGTTCGACGATCAGTGGTTGCACTTGTGTAAGCACACGGAAGAGCGTCGGAGACAGAGCTTCGTCGTTTTCGTACCTCACAGTCACGCTCGTTGAACATGGTTGTCATTCTCTTCAGCATCAGGCGCTGAATATATCAGAGCCTAATACCTGTTTTACATCTTATCTTATCACATCACATGCATACAGGAAACTTATCCCACCGGGCGTCCGATCCAGGCGTCCGTGCGCCCTTTCATCTGCAGCTCCCTCGAACGCCGCACTACACAGCAAACACAAGCAGACCCAGAGTCTAGGAAGCGTTAGTACAGCAGGCATCAGCGCCGTTCAAAATTGATTTATAGGATAGAAACGGCGCAGTATAGCTATCACGATTCTGCGCGTGCACATGTACCCCGGCGTAAAGTTATGGAGGTATGTGAAACAGTAGTCACCCTGTTTACTTAAGCATCATTCACCGCCACATTCGCAGAAAATGCGTAGCAGAATGCGGCACTCAGGCTTTCACCTGTCACCACTTTAGTCACCAAGTGTGTTGTAATTTTTTCCGGTAATCGCACTTATATTTATATATGTCTTCATTTTATTTTTGTTATCGTTATCTACTCACTTAGAATGTACCTCGCTCCACTCTGCAATTTTCTCAGGCCTCGATTGTAAAAATGTAAACAAATCTTTCCTAGAATAATCGAAAATCATTCCTCCAACTTGAGCAGCTATTAGTAAAAGCTCGATCCCTCTTTAAAGGTTTTCTAGTGCTTCAGGGTTGTGTGGTAAGTCTCGTGTTTTATTTACACTGCCTGTGAAAAGCAACTCTACAGACATCTCACGGCACACTAGCGGCTACATTCTTTCAGATGTTATATGCAGCTGTTAAGGAAAATTCAAATCCAGGAAATAGTAATCTAGTATTCAGAGGAAAACGAAACCATCTCACCATGCTGTCTTCATATATGGCACCTTTTGCTTTGGGGTCAATGTAGTTGTTCGGTGGTATGATGAGAGAGGTGGCATTGTTTTTTAGGCAATGCAAACAGAGGTGGGCCCGCATAACCACATAGTTGGGCGTATACGAACTTCTGGAACGAAAAACAATACAGGAGGACTGAAACAAATGAAATTTTGAAGACCGCTAGCTTGTGAACAGATCGGTGCCATTTATGCACTAAAAACAGGAGCCATGACCACTTCAAACGAATCTGACAAAGGAAGTTACAACGCAAAGCTTCAGACATTCCGCGGTCTTGAACCTTTGTAAGAAATAGCAAGAGCTGATTACCAAAAGCACAACTAAATACCTGCAGTTACTTGGCCTGAAGTAAACAATAACGAGTGATAGTGATGTAGTTACGTTACATACAGCTAGCAAAACAAAGTGGTACCGTGAGTGGGAACCTGATCACATGAATGACAGCACTGAAGAGAATGCCGACATTACCTGTTCACTGTGATATTCGGCATTTTTTCTGCGCATTTTTCTGAAGGCATTTTTTCTGAAGGAATGAAATATTTCATGGAAATATTTAATTCCTTCAATTCCATTACCACGCATCGGACTCACGTGCACAAAATTGGTAAATTGCACGCATAGTTATTTCACTGCGCATAGAATACGTCTCGAAAGGAGATGATCCAAAGGGGCCCGGGGTTAGGGGTTCGGCTGATGAATTTGAAGTCGTCGCTTCTCCCGACAGCCCCCCTCTGGGGCCCGCAAGGATGGCGTCCTGTGCCCTGCTGTCATCCCAGTGGCCGCAGGCAGGAGATAGCGACCAAGAAGGCGCGCTCCGAAACGTGCGAACTTGTTGCTGAGAGAAGGGTCTGTTTGAAGTTGAGATTTTTTTCGAAGGAGGAAACCGGTCTGCCAGAAGCGCATGCAGGAGCGGCGAATGCATGCCAAGTAGCTATGACGTGTAGTGTGTGTTGGCGGGTTCTGTTGCTTTCTCTCAGTGAATATACAATCACATCGTTCTGTAGAAGACATAACTAGGACAGTAGGTTCAGCTTAGAAGTAGCGGCGTCTACATAGACCCGACAAGAGCGGATTGATTTGAATTATCTGGTCGAAAACCGATTACACTGTTCGTGTAAACGGTTTTGAATCGGTTCGAGAAGATGACGAATAGAGTGAACTCCGGCGCAGTGAACGGGTTGACTGGACTCGACCCCGCTGTGGGAAATTTAAGCGCGGTGGAGGCGAATCAGGGCACATTAGGAGAGAATAGTACGGCAAACTGTAAAAATGTGCTGGGGAAAAATCTGTACCATCTGCCGGTTCTTCTCGTCGACGCAAGGTGCTGCCGTAATTGCCGCTAGTCTGGTCAGATTCATGTAAACCCGTTCGGTCGTAGTCCACTCAACTGAACCTCTCAACTCGATCCCCGCTGTTGGGTCTATGTAAAAAGGACTTGTGGGTGCATCCTCGTCCTGTGCCTTCGCTTATCCCGGCCGGTCTCGAGAGAGAGAGAGAGAAAGTGCAATCTTTTCTGTCGATATCGCCATGCGTCTGCAGGCGTCGTATTTCCTTCAACAGCCAGCTTCGAACGCTATCACAACGAGCGTGTAAATAAGTGCTAGGGGCTCGCAACCGCTGACATGCCGTCACCATGTAGGGGCAAGGCCGGAGCAGATAAGAGGGAAGGGGAGAAGAGCGCGCCTCTCCATGAACTAAGACAGTTCATGGAATGAGCGCGCCGAGAAGTGGAACCTCATGACCTTGGCCACCCTTTCCGTAGACCTCGTCATTCGCGGGCCTCATACGCACTGCCTTCCTAGCGGTAACCGAGCGTCACCTGCCGCTCTAGCTGTGGCCCCTCCCGTTGGCCCTGTCAGCATTCCCGTGCGCCTCGTTCTCACGCAGAGCCACTCGATAATTATCAGAGTACCGCGAAGGTCCCGTCGCTTCCTGGCAACCATGACCGGCGCGGCCATGAAGCTTCCGGCTGCTCGAGGCGTGCCTATGGCACGGCTATATGCAATTCAAACGCAGAGGACATTTTGAAAGAAGCATAAGCATTATTTGCCTGTGCATTGCCTTGAAGACAGATATGGCAGTAATTAAATTACAGGAATGAAATAATGTTTTACTTACTTTTTTCGGCAATTTTTAATTTTTTTCGGTAATGGTGGTTTGGTAATTTAGTAATATAATGAATTATGTTTTGGTAGTAATTTCGCAGCAAAAGGAATAAATTCCTTCCAAAATTACTTTTACTAAAGTGCGCCAGTACTCCTTCAATAGACAACAAATTAGAGTTCCGCAAAAGCTGGAACGACGTGCGGCAAGCCGAAGCCAGAGTAACGGATCGGCAAAAGAAGACAGAATTGAGCAGAAAGGTGCGCCTGAGACCTCGTTTGTAGCAGGAGTTCGCAGTGCGGCTATCCCATGGCAACCATTCTCCAAGCAGCAAAATACAAGGCATCGAAGGAATGCCGACCCTACTGAAAAATCCGGTATAAAATTCGTACAGGAAATCGTATACAGGTTTACTGTACAGGATCTGGAATACACGATTGGGGCTATTTCAGGAAATTCCTGTACTGCCCTGGAAAGTCCGGAATGAAACCGCGCGGAGCTCTGATTACGGAATGGCCTGTATGGTTGTTGGCCCTCGTTTCTGGAAAGAAACGCGTCGCCAGGGTGGAAAAAGCATGCAACAATATAAAATAAAACGACTACATTTAAAATATTAAATAAAATAAAGAACATTTACTACCAAATGTGGAATCGAACCTCGGTCCTCATGATCTTTAGACAGGCACCTTAAAAAAAGAAAAAAAAAACCACTACACTACTTTATGGCGGGTTATGGTTGGAGTGGTTATTAATCAGTATATGTAGCTACTTTTGCTCATTCCTTTAAACACGCTGAATATTATCACGAGGGTTCACAAATGTGCCGTATCTTTATAATGTGTCGCTTTATTGAAGGCAAACCTCAAGATATCATAATTTACTAGTGCTGATGTGTTTTTCATTATGTACGAACGCTTGTAAGTTTTCCTTCATACAGGTATCCAGTGCACTAATACTTGTAATACTGGGCGTTTTAGCTTCACGTGCTACCAGCGGAGCATCGATGTCAATGAATACACTTCCGACCGAGTGGTTTCAATATGTAAACATTCGAGAACGCGTCGCCCGGTGTGCGGCTATCTGCGCATCTTTCGATGGTCAGCGATGTTTGTTTTTTCTCGAACAGTTTTTTGTCATCGCTAGCAAAACGATACGTTCGTGCTTCCACTTTCGCGTTGAAGGCGGCAGATCATCAGTCGCAATTATGAAGACGCACCCATCGACATTTCTCGTACGAGCTGCAGCGACTTTTGTACGCTCAAAAGCGACGCGACGCGCGTATATGCTTGCTAGCGCACACTTCGACGGCTTCGCATTTTCGAGGTATTTGGGAAACGAAGCGTGCCCTTTACATACAGAATAGTTGTATAATATGTTTGGTATCATGCTTATTTAGTGCGCTGGCGTGTCCGGCATGGTCATTCTGGTTGAGCTTCGTCGATCGGCCCGGCTTCTGTTCAGAATCGGAATACTCTGCCCGGTATCAGTTCCAGAAATGACGCGTTCATCCGGTTTCTGGTTAATTGATACAGGCTGAAGTGAAATGAAGCAGTGCGGAGCACTCATTCCGGAAATTCCTGTATGGTCCGTGGCCCTTGTTTCAGAAAAAAACTCGACGCCAGGCTGGAAAAAGCATGCAGAGCTATAAAATAACACCACTACATTTGAAAAAGAAAGAAAAAGAAAAGAAAATAGAAAAGAAAAAGAAAATTACACGTGATTCGAACTTCGATCTTTTCAGCCAGCAAGCACGCACTTTAATCACTACGCCACTGTTTTTTTTTCTCTATTACCAATTTTTCTAAACACACAGCATACACTTTGAATACACAACAACAAAGCAAACAAAAGGAATGCTAAAAGCACTAGGCACGTTCTGCCTAAAGCGCTAGATTTAAAAGGGCTTTACTGAAGCCAGCTGGTCCAGTACAGGTAGCCACTCCGGAGAATTATCTTGTGCACGCAGAATTTCTCTCAGGTATACCACGCTCTCGATGAAGTAGTGTCGAGCGGGGTGTACAGCAGTTCACTCACACCACGGCAGGGTACAGTGGTAGTGGTTATATTCCTGCTTATGTAGTCGACATTTCTCTTTTGTAGTTTGCATATTTTTGTAAAGTGTAGAATTTGTGGTCGTAATTGAACGATCGCCCTTCGTCCCGCATCTTTACAATATATCACTTTCTTGCAGACAAACCTCAGTATGTCACAATTAACTAGTGCTGATGTGTTTTGTCATCGTCTTCGAACGCATGCAATTTTTGCTACATATAGATATACGCGGTGCACAAACACTTGTAATACTGCTTGTTTTAGCTTCACCTTCTGCCAGCGCAGCCGCGACGTCACTGAATTTACTTCTGACCAAGTGTTTTTCACACGTAAACACTCGAGGAAGCGACTCCCGATGTCCGGCTGACCTGTGCATAATTCGATGGTCAGCGATGTTTCATTTATTCTCGAGCGTATTTTATACACGCTAACGAAACGCTACGTTCTTGCTTGCACTTTCGCGTTGAAGGTGGCAGTTCTTCAGTCGCAGGTATGAAGATGCACCGCGAGATCGTACAAGCTGCAGCGACTGTTGCACACGCAAAAGCAAAACGCGATGCGTGTATGTGCTTGCTAGCGCACACATCCACGGCTTCATATCTTCTAGGTATTTGCGAATCAACGCGTACTCCACATATAAAGAAAAGTTGTAACGTATAATATGTATGGTTTCATGCTTATTCAGCGCGAAGGCATGTTCAAACGTGGCCATCCTGGTTGAGCTTCACGATCCGCCCGAGTTGTACTGAGAAGCGGAAATGCTCTGTCCCGTATTCATGCTCTGTCCCGTTCATTCATTTCGGGTTTGTCCGGTTTCTGTTAAACCGGACATGACCTGTCCTGTATATGAGCTCAATACAGGATTGGTCCGCACTGTTTTACATCCATACCGGACTGGGATGTCATGTATAAGATACATATTGGAAATTGTCTGCCCTGTATTAACTCGATACCGGACTGGACCGCACGGATTGAGATTCATATCGGACATGACCTGTCCGATATAAACCCATTTAAGCTTCATACAGGACTGGTCACACCGGTATGAAATTTATACGGGATAATAAGGACCGGTTCAAACACGTTTGTCGCGATAGGGGATTTTTCACTAGGGGAAGGGAGAGACAGTGCAAGAAGGTTGACTGAAAACTAGTTGAGAACGCGGCGCAGTGGCACTCCCTGTTGCGTCGGCTAGGGCACAGTGGTGATTGGTTATGCTCGTCGCCACGGGATTGGGGTTGGGGGAGATAGACGAAAGGGTCCATGGCGTGAGCCACCATGGCTTGAGCATCACTGAGAAGTGAGCACAAGACGCCCACATCAATTCTTGCGACTGTGGAAGCAATAAATAACCTATCTTCTTCGGGCCCTTCAAAAGGCGGAGACAGCTCTGGGTCAGCAACACGCTGGCTGTTCGCCGGTCGTTTCCCGATAGTTCGACCATGCTTCTGCTTTTATTGTTGGTGTTGTTTTTGTCGTTGTTTTGTTTCTGTAATGGCAAGTGCTGTAGGAAAGAAAGAAGGCATAGCTGTCTGGAACGAAATTCGGCGGGGAGACTAAAGAACGTGTGCGTTTCGTGTCTGGAGAGCAAGTTGTTATTTGTTTACTAGCTTTACTTGGTTTTTAATGAATGAAAACAAGGAAGTAATTTAAAAGTAATTGATTTACTGGGTAGAAGTAATTGTAATGTAATTTCATTCTTTTTGGGGACAGTGATGAGTAATACACTTTAATTATTTTTCTGCAATTTTCAGCGAAGTAATTATTCATGTAATTTAATTCCTTTTCAATAGTAATTTTGCGATGTATGCTTGAACCGCACGGCAGCAACTTCAGAAACAGCAGATTTCGCAGAACTCTGAACGGTAAGCTTGTATGGAAGCCTGAGCGGCGGTCTGCATGCGTATCATGCCAGTCCTGCCGAAGAGCTTTAGCGAATTATCCGATAGCTTGCTATTCGGTTGTGATATTTGTGGTATTGTAATCACTCGCACGTTCTTGGCTTCCTCGATTACAACGGTAAATGATGACATTGAGTGATTACGGCGATAGAGATGCCAGCTAACTGCATCGTGTCGCGCATGCGCGCACACCGGCACAAGCTCTCTCGTGCTTGCCTGGAAACATCTTTTTTGACTTCAATCAAAATTATCATTAACCATATCATACTTCGCTAAGCATTATTACTTATTTTCAGTCAGTTGCAGTCATGCCAGTCGTCGTTTGACTTAATGGTCGTTTTGCAGTCATGGTGAACATGAGTCATTGAACCCTTATCACTCATCGTTACGTTTTACTCGTTTCAGTCAATTGTGGCCATTCATGTTGTCGTTTGATGTATTGGCCCTTTCATAGTCATGCCGAGTCATTCCTAGTCACTGTAGTCATTACCGCTCATGGTTAAGCATTTTTAGGCACTTCCAAACAGTCGCGATCATTACTAGTCTTAGTTTGAGGTACTGGTGATTACGAGTCATTATTAACCACGAATATTAGTCATTAGCATTAGTGATCAACCATATCGATGCCTATATATAACTTTTATTCATTCGCTATCAGATCAGTCTTTTCCATTCTTAACTCCCTCGTCACGCGTTCGCTATTTGCGAGCGACACAGGCGCACTGATCACGAGTACACAATTTCGCTAAGCCAGCTAGCCTCGAAAGGCTTTCGCCTTAAAAATATTTCCGGACTCATGCAAGTTACTGCAGTCGAAGGTGCTGTAGCCCGGGATTCTACCGCGAAGTACTTCTTACAAGAAAAAAAAAACAACCAACAAAACCCAGATGCGAAATGCAGCAATCTTCGCACACGCACTGCTGTGAAAGTGGTCCACGCTTTGAGTGTTTGGAAGCTGATGGCGAAGGCGGGCCGCGACGCACCACGCGACCTATGCTGACCTAACCAATCGGTGGCTGGCCTCCCGACGGTAACCCAGCGTCAACCACCGCGCCGTTATTCGGCAGCAGTTCTTCTGCAGCCTCAACTGCTGCCGCCCGATATATCCGCTCTACACGGCGGCTTACTGCCGGAGTGCAGCCTTCGCAGTCCTCACGCCACTCCACCTGATTGTCACTCCAAGAAATTTGCATGGAATCTCCTGACCGTCTTGACTCCCTCTCGAAGCTGGGGCATTCTCCAAGGAGCTTCCTGCTCGCATCAAAGCTGCGCCTGTATCTGGCCTCGCTTTGCCGGCCAGGGCTGCCTTTAATGTGCATATGGGCAGACTGGATAGTCCGGTTTCTCTGTGCCATGTACTGTGACGTAGCGGCCTATTTCCTTTTCTCGGGACTTATGTAGGGCCTCTGCCTACCCAATCGTTTGCTTATCCCCATGCCGCCTTCTAACCAAGGGTGCCGCCGCAAGCTATATGCGACCAGGAATACCCTCCTTTCCTCCCACAATGCACCCACCACCGCCCCATCTTTAATGCTGTTCAAGTCGGCCAAGTATTTTATAAGTGAAAGCTTTAAAAAACTTCCATTCCAAGGTCATCAGCGCTGTGATGTTGACGTCCCAGTGGTGAGAAGCTATTATTAATTATGAATAACATACAACATAGGAAGTGTATGGCGGAAGCGAGGGGGAGGCGTTAGTAAATGTGGGGTGGCGTGCTCCGTATAACCGCCTGCTAGATTAGGGGATCACTGCCACTGGACCACAATAGGGACGGGGAGCATAGGATAGATAAGACGTATGATGGAAGGGAAAAGTACAAAATAAAACATTTGGGTCTAATGAGCGGGCAGGCCAAGGAGGGAGGCGTGCAGATTACATAGCCGCGAAGAGTTTCTAAGTTTGCATGGCACAAGATTGGCACTGGCACACTGCTTTATAAAACTAGCCGCGAGGTCTAAGCCCTCCAAGAAACACACGAGCGCGTGAGTGCTCCGCGCCATGTGGGCGGGGCAACTAGGAAAACAGCTTCTTTGCAGTGGTGGATGGCAGCTCGAGTTCCGCGTAAGATGCGCGAAGTTTTGCACGCCCACTGAAAAACCTGGCACTAACACAAAGGAGTTGTTTCATGGCAAGAAGAGTATCACTGTCACCACAAAAACTGTCACCTAGAATGCAGATGAGCTGTCGGCGTTCCGCTGTACATATGGACCCAATTTTAATACGAAGCAATATGTCCTTGCAGCGTTATCAGAATATTGCAAGGAGATCGGTCGTGGGGAGCTGTCTGCGGCGACTCGAGGATCACGGAGGATCTTGGTCGTGCTAAGTTGGTTCATAGTTTTCACAAGTTAGTACGGCGCAACGAAACAGCAGACACGAGAAAAGGATAACATATAGGACGAGACGGGAGTTGTCTGACCTATTCGGCTCATAGCTTTTACAGATTAACACAACGCATTGAAACAGCACATGAGAATAAGACAACACACAGGACAGGACGGGCGCTGCTTGGGCTAGTTGGTTTATAGTTCTTATAAATCAGGACAGTACAATGAAGAAGGGCAGCAGAGTAAGACAACACACAGGACAGGACGACTGGTTTCTAGACTAGCTTATTCACCGCTCTTAAATATCAGCATATCACAATGAAGCAGGACACGAGATTAAGACCTCACGCAGGGCGGGACGGGTGCTCTCGGCTGCAGTTGGTTTGCAGTTTTTACCACGGTGTCTAACCGGAAGTTTTTCGTGTTCGGCTTAGGTTCACCCCTCTCGCGTTCAGGTTCGGTTTTGGTTCCAGACACACATTCCATTCCGGTTGAATAGAATACGTCTGTGTTGAATGGAATCGACCCATTCACGGGTTCATTCCCTTCAACACAGAGCAATCAAACAGGACACGAGAATAAGACAATACACAGAACGGCACGGGACACACCCGTCCCCTCTTGCGTGTTGTGGGATTCTTCCGCCCGGTTTCGAGGACCTATCTCTGGCCGGTGTTCGAGGTTCTGGGCACCTCCTGAGCTACGTCCCTCGCTCAAGGTCATCCTCGCGACCATCGTGGGCGGCCTGTGGGAGCCGGACCCGGTTTTTAACCGGGTTTTTGCCATCGCCGGTCTTTGTTTGCAGCCAACACCTGCGGCCATTTCCTGCACCAATCACCACAGGGCAGACCTCCCGGATCCAGCTTACCAAACGCAGGTAGGCATTACGCCCGCGGACTCCCGCCCAGGCCCAGTTCCTGCGGGCACCCTTCACGGCCCGCTGCCGGTTTTTCGGAGGATTTGGGATCTCCGGAATTTTGCCTAGGCCTATCGAATGAGGATGAGGGTTTGAGCTGAATGGTTTGGGGTGCGACCTGATGCCGGTGAACACCTCCAGCAACGCACTCCGTCGCCAGAACAGGAATTGGCCACCCTGGTGCAGTAATTGGCCACAACCTCCCATGATTAGTCCTAAAAACCTCGGCTCTCAGTCACCAGCGGCTGCGGAGCAACTAACCACGGCGGGGGTCAGATCTGTGACTTGGGGGGAGGGGGGTGCTAAGAATCTCTGGCTCCGCTGGACAGGCCGCCATTTG
Organism: Amblyomma maculatum; assembly: GCF_055883805.1. Lineage (NCBI taxonomy): Eukaryota > Metazoa > Arthropoda > Arachnida > Ixodida > Ixodidae > Amblyomma > Amblyomma maculatum. Next base: position 164,613,900 of record NC_139345.1, on the reverse strand, counting down.
AAAGTGACCCTGACAACATTTACCGCTAGAACACTAGCTAGTGAAGCTAGTTTAGCAGTGCTGTTAGAGAAACTAGAGGGTTTGAGATGCTGTCATAGGGATTTGTGAGGTTAGAAGCCCAAATGAGGCATATACTGCACTGAAGGACGGGCATGTACAGTGTTATCGAGGTTTACCGGAGACGCCAGAACTAGGGGTAGGTTTTCTTGTCAATAGGTATATAGCTGGTAATATAGATGAATTCTATAGCATTATCGAGAGGTTGGCAGGCCTCGTAATTAAGCTTAATAAGCGGCATAAACTGAAGGTTGTACAGGCCTACACCACGACATGTAGTTATGATGACCAGGCAGTCGAAAACTTCTATGAAGATGTAGAATTGGCATTGCGGAAAGGAAAGAAGCGCTGTACTATACTAATGGGCGAATAAATGCAAGGTAGGGAAAAACCAGGCAGGAGACCAGGCAGTGGGTGATTATGCCATTGGTTCTAGGAATAGCAGTGGGGAGTTACTAGTTGAGTTTGCAGAGCGCAATAACTAAAGAATCATGAACTTCTTCAGCAAGCGGAAGAACTGGAAGTGAACATGGAAAAGCCCTAACGGGAATATTAAAAATGAAATTATCTTCATAATGTGTTTTAACTCCGCCATTGTGCAGAACGTAGATGTAATCGGGAAGATGCGACGCAGGTACCACAGGATGGTAAGGTCTCGAATTAGTTTAAATCTGAAAAGGGAACGAAACAGATTAGTAAGAAAGAAGTTCATCAACGAACTCGCAGCGAAGGGGAGGGCAGAAGAGTTCAGGATCTCGCTTGGAGAATAGATATTTAGCTCTGACCGAGGATGACGGCATTGGCCTAGAAGCAATGAACAATAATTTCACAGATAGCATTACTGAGTGCGCTGTAGAAGTAGTCGGCAGGATAGTTGGAGAGGATACTGGCAAGCGGTCTAAGAAGACGAAGGACTTAATTAAGAAACGCCAAAGTATGAAAGTTTCCAATCCAGCAGATCAGATAGAATTGGCAGAGATATCAGATCTAATCAATAAGCGCAAAGTCAGCCGATATAAGGAAGTATAACGTGGAGAAAACTGAGCATGCTGTAAAGAACAGGTGAAACCTCAAAGCGATGAAGAAGAAATTGTGCACGGGCAAACACTGCGAAATCAGGGGGTAGACGAGCCGTACGTGAAAGTTCTGGAAGATATATACAGTGGCTGCACAGAAACCATAGTTCTGCATAAAGAAAGTAACAAAATTCCCATAAAGAAAGGTGTTAGGCAAGGAGACACGATCTCTCCAGTACTATTCACAGCCTGCTTAAAGGAAGTATTCAGAGACTTGGAGCAGATAGGGATAAAGGCAGATCGAGAATACCTCAGTAATCTGCGATGTGCTGATGACATTGCCTTGCTAAGTAACTCGGGGGATGAACTGCGAATAATGATTGATGACCTAGACAGGAAAAGTAGAAAGGTAGGCTTAAAAATCAATATGCACAAGACTAAGATAATGTTCAAAAGCCTCGGGAAGGAACCGCAGTTTATATTAGGTATAGCGAAGCACTTGAAGTAGTAAGTGAATATGTATACTTAGGACAGGTAGTTACCGCAGATTCACAAAAAGTGGTAGCTGTGACAGATTTTCTCTTCTTGGGCTCCAAGACTATCCAGGAAATACTGCAGCCATGAAAAGCAGAAGACGCCTGCTTCTGGGAAAGAGAGCCATGGCTAGCCTTGACCGCCTAGTAAAGTGCAGAGACATTAGACTGCCAACCAAGATCCGTATAACTCGTGCTATGGTCTTTTCAGTTGTGATGTATGGATGCTAGAGATGGACTGTGAAGACAGTTGACCGCCGAAAAATTGACGCTTTTGAATTGTGGTGCTGGTGGAGACTCTTGAGAGTTCCTTGGACTGCCAAAAGATCAAATCAGTCGTATTGTCGACCATAAACCCTGATTGCTCACTGGAGGGTCAAATTCTAAAGTTAAAGCTGAGCTACTTTGGTCATCTGAGGAGAAGAGAGGAGTCGCTGGAGAAAGATTTGATGTTGGGAAAGGTTGAGGGTCCCCGGAGAAGCGGTAGGCAGCGAACGCAATGGTTAGATGGCATCCTCGAGGCGCTACAGATGAAGTTAAGTGATGTTAGCAAGATAGTGAGAGACCGGAAAGTGTGGAGTGATATGGTCCATAGGGTCACGAAGAGTCGGACACGACTGAACGACTGAACTGACTGAACTGAACCGCAGGTCCGTACCATGAAATGGAAATGACAAGAAGAATAAGATTGGCACGGAGCGTATTTGGCAAGCACTCGCAGATTATGACTACCAGATTACCGGTATCGCTCAAGAGGAAGTATACAACAGTTGCATCTTACTTGTGCTCTCCTATGGGGCTGAAACGTGGAAGCTAACCAAGAGGGTCCTGCTTAAGTTGAGGAAAACTCGGAGGGCTGTATGAAACGAAAAATGGTAGGGGTTACATTAAGAGATGGAAGCGTGCAGAGTGGGTCAGAGAAATAACTCAAGTTACTGACATTCTCGTGGAAATAAAGTAGAAAAAAATGGGCATGGGCATGACATGTAGTGCGAAGAGAGGATAACCAATGGTCGCTTAGGGTAAAAAAATGGATTCCAAGGAAAGGAAAGCGTAGCAGGGGGCGGCAGAAAGTTGGGTGGGCGGATGAGGTTAAGAAGTTCGCAGGGGTCAGGTGGATGCAGCTAGCACAGAACCGGGTTAATTGGAGACATATAGGAGAGGCCTTCGCCCTGCAATGTGTTAGTCAGGCTTATGATTGTGATGATGAAACATCAGATGAATGTGCTGAGATAAGGCGGGCTATGTCATCAAGAATATGTATAAGATAGTCAACGAGGAGTGCTATACTGATCTCTACAGCAGACAAAGCAGTGAGAAAGCATATGGAAGGGATCAGGTAACTATAGATTTGTTGAAGGACTGGTGGGATGTCGTGCTAGAAAACCTGACCACCCTGTATACACAATGTCTGGTGTCATCGACGATGTCAGATCTATGGAAGAACGCAAACATTACCTTAATTCATAGGAAAGGGGACGTTAAGGACCTGAAAGATTACAGACCAATAAGCTTACTATCTATTACGTATAGGGTATTTTCGAAAGTAATCGCTAATAGAATCATGGCAACTTTAAACTGCAACCAAGAAAAAGATCAAGCAGGTTTTCGGAAAGGATACTCTACTATCGATCATATCCATACCTACTTAAAACCATACCATCAACCAGGTTATAGAACATTGCTCAGAATTTAACTAGCCTTTATACATAGTATTCATTCATTACAAAAAGCATTTGACTCAGTAGAAACCTCGGTATGTGAAAGTGCTTGAATATATATATATATATATATATATATATATATATATATATATATATATATATATATATATATATATATATATATATATATATATATATATATATATATATATATATATATATATATATATATATAGATGGTGCTAAACTTAACTAAACAAAACTAGACTAAACTAATGTTCAGTAGCCTAGGTAAGCAACAGCAGTTTACGGTATTAATGACGCACTGGAAGTAGTAGGCGAATATGTCTGCTTAGGACAGGTAGTAACCGCAGATCCGGACCACGAAAAGGAAATACCAAGGAGAATAAGACTGGGGTGAAGCGCCTTTGCAAGCCCTCCCAGATGATGACTACCAGCTTACCGGTATCGCTCAAGAGGAAAGTATACAACAGTTGCATCTTACCTGTACACATCTATGGGGCTGAAACGTGGAGGCTTCCGATGAGGGTTCTAATTAAGTTAGGACAATGTAGACAGCTATGGAAAGAAAAATGTTAGGGATAACGTTAGGAGATAGGAAACCTGCAGAGTGGGTCAGAGAATAAAACTCGTCACTGACATTCTAGTGGAAACCAAGAAGAAGACATGGGCATTGGCAGGGCATATAGCGCGAAGAAAGATAACTGGTTGTCGCGTAGGGCAACAAGCTGGATTCCAAGGGAAGGAAAGCGCAGCAGGGGGCGACAGAAAATTAGCTGGGCGCATTAGGTTAAGAAGTTCGTAGGGGTCAAGTGGATGCAGCTCGCACAGGACCAGGTTAACTGAAGAAATATGGGAGAGGCCTTCGCCCTGGAGTGTGTAGAGTCAGTCGGATGATGTTGATGACATATTCTTGTTCCTGTTTCATTGCGCTGTGTTAATTAGTAAAATCTAGGATCAGAGTGGCATTGCACTATGGTTAGCAGAATGATGCTTCGTGTCATGGAAAACAGCGTCACCGCGTCGCTTACTGGGATCACGCTGTCACTGTGTGCCGCCCTAGCAAGACGTTCAACTGGCTTCTTAGAAGAGGCACCCGCGAGCGGCGGAAGCCACACTGCACTAAAATGTCGGCGACGCAGTCACAGGCACTGCACAGCCTCAGCAGGCGGCGCTTGACGCATTGAGCAACTAGTTCGGTGTTGTTGCAGCTGTGCAGAGAATAACGAGAATCGCAGAGAATATCAAAGTTTGTAAGGTGTGGACAATCAATAATAATGCTCACTGCTAGATGATGGCCAGCTATTTCGGCTGTTGGAGAGAACGTGTGTCAGCCAAAAGATGTACTGCGTGACTTCCCGCCGCAGATGCGGCGCGAGGAGCCGGTGGAGATCGTTCGTACTGCATATATGCGGAACCACTTGTTTCGCCTATCTAATTAAAATCACGAGGCACTTACTTGAGCCTCGCAGACAGCCAGAAAGGGGGCACGTCCCGCTACCAGTGCTGTGATTTTTATTAGTGCCGTCGCAATATGTGTTCCACTGCATGCAACAACTGCTTGTTAGTGATCACTCTGTGTGTGTGTGTGTGTGGTGGGTTTCATCAAAGGATGAAAGCCAAGTTCAACCTACATTTTATTTAGGACTCGGACTTTGCTGCTACCAAATGGAGAACTAGTATAGACCTCCTTGTGCTGTGGCCAGGACTGAAACGGCGGCAAATTACCTCACTGACTATCGAACACTATTTACCAACGTGAGACCATACCGGAAAAATACGATGCGAAACCTATGGTAGTCTACATGTGTCTACCCTTGCTTAGCTGCACAGCATTACCATTCATAGGAAACGTTTAGCTTGCATAATTGTGCGTAGCAGAGCTAAGCCGAAGCCATCATTTATAGTTTTGCGCTGGCTTTTTTTCTTCGCTTCGTTGCTTGTCCCAGTACGAGACGCAGCTTCACTCTGCAAAACGACATGTTGCCAGACCTTGTCTTCCACCCGAGGTTCTTGAACATGCACTGACGTCATACAGAATACATGCGCCTACCTTTTCGCCTCTACCAAAATGCGGCAGCCAGACCGGGAATCGATTCCGCGTCCTTAGGCACAATTGTCGAGCGCCTTAACCACTGCTCCGCCCCGGCTGGTGTATCGAACGTTTACGACATCGCAGTCCGAGAAAAGAACTGCTGCCAATATTTATTCGCGATGATGAACCCTGCACCATAAAACTATTGTGCAGGGACGCCGCCAACTCACAATCCTTGGGCACCTTGTCGATGCTTCTCGTGTCCGCCCAGATGCTGCTAAACTTCAAGCTGTCAAGGACTTCCCTCTGCCTCGATAGTCTACTGATGTGCGAAGATTTGTCGGCTTGTGCTCCTATTTCCGACGTTTCATCAAATATTTTGCTGCCATCGCCCGTCCCCTCATCGACCTCGTTATGAAATGCACCCCTTTTACCTGGGGTCCTGCTCAAGAAAACTCATTTTCTTCACTGATTCACTTGCTCACCTCACCACCTGTATTGGCCCATTTCGACCCGTAGGCTACAACGGATCTTCGCACAGATGCTAGCGAATGTGGTATCGGCGCCATGCTCGCCCAACGTCACCAAGGCCAAGGCCGTGTCATCGCATATACCAGCCGCCTTCGTTCCACTGATGAGCGCTATTACTCCATTTATGAGCGCGAATGCCTAGCCCTTGTTTGGGCCGTGTCTAAATTTCGACCCTACCTGTTTGGCCGTCCTTTCTCGGTTGTGGCTCACAACCACGCTCTTTGTTAGTTTTCTTCACTGAAGGACCCTACAGGCCGGCGTGGTCGTTGGGCATTGCGCCTCTAAGAGAATTCTTAATATGTTGTCTACGAACCAGGGCGTCTACATCAAGGCGCTAACTGCCTGCGTCGTCACCGTGTGCAAACGCCAGATCCTGCAGACGATGACCTCAGCTCTCGCTTGTTCGCTATCTTTGATTTGCTTAACATCGCGTACTAGCAGCGGCAAGACTCGTCCTTGCATCCACTAATCGATCGCCTCAGCGGTGCTACCTCACACCCTACACTTCAACTCTTTGTTTTTCGCGGTGACATCCTGTACCGCCATCGCCTTCGCCTTGATGCACCACCGCTCCTGCTCGTCGTTCCCCAGCGTCTTCGCTCGTATGTCTTCAGGAAACTAAATGACCTGCCCACTGCGGGTCTCACGGTGTCTCACGAAGGTACAACCGGATCCGAAGGCACTTGTTTTGGCCCGACCTCTGTCAACGCAGGAAGCGCCCAGCTACATTGCCTGCCGGTCTTCGGCCGCCTATCGACGTACCCCTGGAACCCTTCCATTGTGTAAACCTAGACCTTCTCGGACCTTTTCCAACGTCCAGTTCCGGCAAACGCTGGATCGTGGCTGCGACTGACTGCGCCACCCGATACGCTATTACGCGTGCATTATTAACCCGTGGCACCACCGATATCGCCGATTTCTTGTTACAAAATTTCGTCCTTCACCATAGTTCCCCACGCCAATTGCTGACAGACCGTGGACGTTTTGGACTTTTTCTCCTGGGTAGTTGATGACATACTCCGGTCCTGTTTCACGCACCATAAGTTCAATAAAGAGTACCATCCTCAAACGAACGGGCTTACCGAGCGGCTGAACAGTACCCTCACTGATATGCTATCTATGTACGCCGCACCCGACCATTGTGATAGGGACATTGCATTGCCCTACGTAACATTTGCTTATAAATCGTCGCGGCATTACACCACAGGCTATTCGCCTTTCTATCTCCTATTTGTTCGATATCCTGCCATCGCCCAAGGAACTGTCTGCGACCGCCTAACCGCCTCCCAGACCTACCAGAAGTGTGTTTACGACCGCCCGCATTGCCCAGTACACTATGACCAACGGTCACTCGTTCGCGTGTGGTCTCCTCGGCGTGTCGGTCTTTCTGTGAATCTCCTTCGTTGGCGCAATGGCCCTTATCGTGTGCTGTGTCAGGTGACCGATGTGACATATGAGGTTGCCCCACTCGATTCTCCGACGTCATCCACCGCCCTGCTACTAACGTAGCTCAAGTAGTTCACCTCAAGCCTGAACCTGATCCGTCTTCTACTTGGCACCGGAACGGTGCTTCCCCCGCCGGGAGTTATGTCAAGGCACGACGACGACGACAAAGTGCTGTGCTCGCGTGTGGAATATGTGGTACGCGTGGATGACAAAGTATGACTACAATATAAACAGTCAATATTATTCATGTTTTGGCCGGATGGCTTTCTTGAGCAAGAAGGTAGGGCGTGGCCATAGTCGTATCATGTACTCATTTATATGTACCCGTCACAAACTGGGCATCAGGTATGGATTCATTGACTGGAGACCTGGGCTGAAGCTCGTGGATTTCGAAATCTCCAGAGTTCAACTCATCTCTGTAGCACCACGAGTTGTGGGAGCGTGTCGATGACGCATAGACTGAACTAAACGTTCCTTCCGACTGAAAATATGAAACGATCATGTAATGTCACGAGATTACCATGTCTGAGCTAGGGAGGCTGATGGAAAAGGAACAAATGCCTAAGTTAACACACTTGGCATTTGTCTGAACGTACACAATCAGACACATTATGCAAGATGTAGAGGCAATCGGGAAAGTGCGATGCAGTGACCACAGGATGGTGAGGCCCCGAATCAGCTTAAATCCGAAGAAGGAACGCAACAGATTAGTAAGAAAGAAACCCATCAGCGAATTAGCGGTGAGGGGGAGGGCAGAAGAGTTTAGGATCTCGCTACAGAGTAGATATTCAGCTCTAACCGAGGATGGCGGCATTACCCTAGAAGCAATGAACAGTAATTTCAGAGATATCATTACTGAGTGCGCTGTAGATGTAGGCGGTAGGATAGTTATAGAGGATACCGGTAAGCTGTCTAAGGAGACGAAAGATTTGATCAAGAAACGCCAGAGCATGAAAGCTTCCAATCGAACAGACCCGATAGAATTGGCCGATATATCAAAGCTAATAAATAAGCGCCAGGTGGCCGATATAAGGAAGTATAACATTGAAAAAATTGAGAATGCTTTAAAGAACGGGGGAAGCTTTAAAGCGGTAAAGACGGAATTGGGCATAGACAAAAACCAGATGTATGCGATAAGGGACAAGGCGTGCAACGTCATCACGAATATGGACAAGATAGTCAAAGTAGCCGAGGCGTTCTATACAGATCTCTACAGTAGCCAAAGTAGTCAGGACCATAGTGAGATTGGCGGTAGGAAAAAACAGTCAGACGTCCCACCAGTGACGAAGGACGAGGTCAAGAAAACATAAGAAACTACGAAAAGGGGGAAATCAGCTGGAGAGGATCAGATAACTACAGATTTGTTAAAGGACGGGGGGGGGGGATATTGTGCTAGAAAAACTGGCCACCCTGTACTGGAGTGTCTGGTGTCATCGACGGTACCGGAACCATGGAAGAATGCAAAAATTATCCTCCTTCATAAGAAATAGGACACTAAGGACCTTAAACATTACAGACCGATCAGCTTACTGTCTGTTACGTATAAGGTATGTACTAAGGTAATCGCTAATAGAATCAGGACAACTTTAGACTGCAATCAAGCAAAGTATCAAGCAGGTTTTCGGAAACGGTACTCTACTATCGATCATATCCATACCATAAACCAGGTGATAGAAAAAACCAACCCTTATACATAGCATTTGAGCGAGCGCTCAGCGAATGAGCGATGTGATTAAACTACTTAAAGACATTGACAAAAAAACGACGGAACTCACTACTGGACAAGGGAAACTGAGCGCTGACGTGAATGCAATAAAAACAAACCAAGAAGCATTAGAAATTAAGTTGCTCGATGTATTCAACCGTCTGGAACAGGTTGAAAACACGTGCAAAACTGTGGAGGCCCTAGAATTTGATATCGCCTCAACTCAAGATACTGTCAGCCAGCTAACCTTGCAACAACATGAATTACAGGCCCGTATAGACGACCTTCAGGACCGCTCACGCCGCAAGAATTTAATCTTGCGAGGTATACCCGACGAACGCGAAACCTGGGATGAAACGGAACGCAAGGTGTCTGCCGTCTTTTCAAATGCCTTTGACAATGAACTTCCCGATTCGTTCATAGAGCGTGCTCACCGCATAGGCTCATTTTCAGTGGACAGGTGTCGGCCCATAGTTGTCCGCTTCCTTTCGTTTAAAGTTCGTTCTTTGATACTGGCATCGCGATCCAAACTTAAATCTGACAACATTTCCGTGTCGGAAGATTTTTCGCCCGCCACCCGCAAAGCACGCCAGCAGCTTACTGATTTCGCTAAAAGCCTGCCGCAATCACCTAAGTTCCAACTGCGTCCCAACAAACAAAATGCTACATGTGCGACCACATCACCAACAACATCAAACTGATAAAGAACTTTCCAGTTGAATCAGCACATGAACACATACCCCGGCGAGCCACAGTACATGCCGAACATTCCGATAACGTCCCGTAGCATCACGTCAGGGGACGTGGACAGCCATCTAAACCACGAATATCTATCCTACTAGCTAACGTGAGAAGCATTGTTAACAAGCGTGACATATTTCATTCTGTAGCTGACACTTGTAACCCAGATGTTATTGCGCTCACCGAAACCTGGCTTCATTCTAATATACAATTCAGTTCTAACTACAATCGTACAGCAAGTGTCACCTCCATGAAAAACATGCTAAATCTACCTACTTTAACCTCCCGTCGAAAATTCTCCCGGTTATGCTTATTTCATAAACTTTTCTACAATTGCCCCATTCTACGAGATGAACTCATTTCTGTGCCATATTTCATCTCATCCCGGCTTGATCATGCACATAAAGTCGGCATCACATCATACAAAACCAAAGCTTGTTCGCAGTCGTTTATTCCCCGCACATCAGCAGATTGGAATCACCTTCCCGGATCGACAACCAGCATTCAAGACAGGCTGCGATTTCGTGCCAACTTAGCTAACATTGTATACTCAGGCCCTTAACAATTGTAGTCATTGCTGTTACAATCACCAATGTTTTTTTTTTTTTGCCTTGCACTTACAATCATATTCTTATATAGCAGCTAAAAATGTGTAACCAGGAACATGACGCTTGTATTTTTCATTTTTGTTCTTTAACCTCTGTTCTACTATTTTTTTAACCACTCCCCTCTGAAATGCCCCTGGCCTCGAGGGTAATCACAAATAAATAAATAAATAAATTAATATTGATTACCAAAAATCATTTACTCAGTTGAAACCTCGGCGGTGATGCAGGCATTGCGAAATCAGGGGGTAGACGAGCCGTACGTGAACGTGCTGGAAGATATATATAGTGGCTGTACAGCAACCATTGTTCTGCATAAAGAAACAATTTTCCCATAAAAAAGGTGTTAGGCGAGGAGACACGATCACTCCAGTACTATTCACAGCTTGCTTGGGGGAAGTATTCAGAGAGTTGGAATGGGAGCAGTTAGGGATAAGGGTAGATCGAGAATACCTCAGCAATCTGAGATTTGCTGATGACATTGCCTTGCTAAGCAACTCGGGGGATGAACTGCAAATAATGATTAAAGGACCTAAACAGGAAAAGTAGAAAGGTAGGTGTAAAAATCAATATGCACAAGACTAAGATAATGTTCAAAAGCCTCGGGAAGGAACAGCAGTTTATGTTAGGTATAGCGAAGCACTTGAAGTAGTAAGTGAATATGTCTTCTTAGGACAGGTAGTAACCGCAGATCCGGACCGTGAAAAAGGAAATAAGAAAAATAAGATTGGAATGGAGCGCATTTGGCAAGCACTCGCAGATTATGACTGTCTGCTTACCGGTATCGGTCAAGGGGCAAGTATACAACAAATCCATCTCAGCTGTATCACCTGTGCGCCTGAAACTTGGAGGCTAACCAAGAGGGTTCTACTTAGGTTGAGGACAAATCAGAGGGCTATGGAACAAAAAATGGTAGGGGTAACATTACGACATAGAAAGCGTGCTGACTGGTTGACAGAAATAGCTCAAGTTACTGACATTCTAGTGGAAATTAAGAAGAAGAAATGGACGTGGGCAGGACATGTAGTGCGAAGAGAGAATAGCCGATGGTCGCTTAGGGTAACAAACTGGATTCCAATGGAAGGAAAGCGTAGCAGGGGGAGGCAGAAAGTTAGGTGGGCGGATGAGGTTAAGAAGTTCGCAAGGGTCAAGTGGATGCAGTTAGCACATAACCGGGTTAATTGGAGAAATATGGGAGAGGTCTTCGCCCTGCAGTGGGTAGTCAGGCTGATGATGATGATGATGACACAATCAGACAATATTCACCGCTTCACCACCACCGCCCTACACAGTGAGGCAGAGGTGATTGCACGTGACCCTGCAAATAAGTTAATTCTTAAATCCATCGCTTCATTCAAATAAGGCGCACAGTCACACAAGATACGTCGCAAAGAAAGGTTTCCTTCCTTCACGCAACTTAAGCGGTAAATAAAAGCCACCCCAACTATCACGCGTTCATAGCCTTTAGTCGTCGACAAATAAAAATCTAATAATTTACACGATATTGCAAATCGCTTTCAGTCTATGCCCTGCACAATATAAACTCATACGAAGCACTATATTTTGCCGACTGACCGAAGCCCAGGAGACGATGCCAAAAATGTTAAAACCCCCCATAGACGCCACACTAGCCAAGCAAGCTATACATCATTCCGACAGATAAGTTTCAGGTCTTGATACCATTCGTACATTCATATGTAATCACCCCCAGGGCTTGGGATGATCCTTACTCAAGCCAAACTCTGGAAATCATGTACAGTGCTTCAGGAAGACACTGATGCTATTAGAATTGAGCTAAGCCTCCAGATCAATAGCATTTCGTTTGCTGCGGCAGAACAGTATAGGGGAACTTTCCCAAGACATTTAATTAATAAGGCGTCAAGAAGGTTTGCACTTACTTGATTAGGTCTGCCACCTCCTTCCGGTATTTTGAGCTCGTGAAAGACATCGCCCAGAACGTGTGCGCTTCAACATTGAAAAGCCGCATCTGAATTTCTCCAATTTCCTGGAAAGAAGAACCATATGTATCTAAAGCGATACAGCGGAACGGAATTTTAAAGCGCTGTGCTCTGAAATATCTTGCGAGAGCAGGGAAGCCAAAAATGATTTCATCTACTGTGTGTGGGGGGAAGAAACGTGGAGGCTAACCAAGAGGGTTCTACTTAAGTTGAGGGCATCCCAGAGGGCTATGGAACGAAAAATGGTAGGGGTAACATTATGAGATGGGAAGCATGCAGAGTGGGTCAAATAATTCAAGTCCCTGACATTCTAATGGAAGTCAAGAAGAAATGGGCATGGGCAGGACATGTAGTGCGAAGAGACGATAACCGATGGTCGCTTAGGGTAACAAACTGGATTCCAAAGGAAGGAAAGCGTAGCAGGGGACGGCAGAAAATTAGGTGGGCAGATGAGGTTAAGAGGTTCACAGGGGCCATGTGGATGGGAGAGGCCTTCGCCCTGGAGTGTTTAGTCAGTCTGATGATGATGATGATGACATATTTTCAACGCAAGTAGGTAACGGTCAACGGTAGCGCCGCCAATTTTCAAAAAGTCCAAATCGAAAAATCACATCATGGGTGGAACAGGCAATAACAATAAATTCCGCTTAAAAATTGATCCGGCCAGTTCTACGTTTACCCAGCACACTCCCAAAGGCTGTAAAGATTCACCGCTTACTCCGTAGAATGTTGAAGCAGGGGCACGCTGAAACATTACTTTGCGCCCCAACAACTGTTTGAACCCTAAACTCATTACTGAAACAGTAGCTCCTGTATTCACAAAAGCCGATGTGACCACATCATCCGCAGACACGTTAAAGTTGTTTTTCGGCATTTAACTTTGGGCATTAAATGGCTAGTTTTCCGGATCAGGTGAAGAGCGCCGGCGTGGCGATGGAGTCCGGTGTATGCGCAATGTTGGAGGAGGAGTCACGCAGCGATCAGATGCCGGAGAAGGGTTCCTCATGCTTGTCTGGGAATAAATCGGTCTAGCGGATGAGTAGAAAGGTGCACGTGGGAAATGTACTGCTGTTGGCAGTCTGCTGTGTAGTATAGGTGATGGTACCGTAAGGAGGTGACCGGCGATACTGCTGGTAGCCTGGCTCTGCAGCATAGCTGGTGTTACCGTAGCAAGGCAGGCGGTGACGATGGCGAAAACGCGAGATTTGACCAGGATTGCCTCAACGGTAGCAAACAAAGGACAGACGAACAGACGTCTGCCTTGGGAAGACGTCATCGCTGTCAGGACCCATATGGATGGCATTATACGTCACATCCTCCTCGAAGTTTGCTGGCGGCGGCTCTGTAGAGCGCACACGTCTTCGTCGTGCGGTCGTGGACTATGACATGCTAGGCAGAATCTGCACTGCTGGCGTACTTGGCACCCATCATAGTCCGCTGCGCTGATTGACAGGTGCTGAGGCTGAGGCAACGGATACGTAGATGGCTGTTCAATGGAACAGCAAGTTAGATCTTGCGAGCGGATGAGGTCGTCACGCACAATCTGACGAATAGTAGCGGCAAGGTCACTTGTGAATGTGGAGTCAATGTCGGCCATCGTAGGGACAGTAGCCAAGCGACTAAACTTGGGCGTGATTTGCTGCATCTTAAGATTTTCAAACGTGAACCACTGCTCCATTGCGTTCGATAACGATGTAAGATTTTCTTTAGTTATCAGGTAGGCGTAGATGTCCTCGGCGAAGTCTTTCAACAAATGGCCGACCTTGTCCTAGTCGGACATGCGAGGTGAAGTGACTTTACAAAGCTTCAGGACCGCCTCGATGTTTTGGGTGCAGGTCTCTCCAAAAAATGTGCTTGGTGAGCCACTGTCTAGTCTGCACACATCTTTGCAGTTGCGTCCCTGAAGTATTTGCGGCGCTCTTCAACGAAACGTGCTCAAAACGTGAAGGATTCTTCGGGGTTCTCCTACCGTGTAAGAGCCGTGTCTGTGAGGGCGAACACCACGTTGACCAGTTGCGCGGTTGCGTCTTACTTGTTATACCGGCTGACGCGTTGATAGTGCGTCAGTCATTCGTCCACATCTTTACCGGCGGCGCCCGCGAAGGATCGACGCTCGCGGTAATGCGGCCAGAAAGTGCTCGATGCTTACCTGGGCGCGGCATCTCCGTCCTGGGATATCTCAGGAACAGCAGGTGACAAACCGGCGAGGCATCGACTGCGGCGAGGTTCGAGTGGTAGTGCCGTTGCTGGCGAGGTCGACCTACCCAGCAAGCCTCCACCAAGTTGTTACGCTGAAGGCTTTGGTGAAAAACTGGTTGTACTGGACATCAGGTGCACCACGTCTGCAGTCAGTCCTCTGTCGCTCTATGTGCGCACCATTTCCTCTTTCTCTAGCGCATCTTCGTCTTGTTTGTAGCATGTTACAATATATATTGCCACCTGGTGTTCCGGATGTTTGGTGGCATCTGGTAGAAAAGGACGCTGAAGTCGGCTCGCGTGCTGTGTTCGGAACTCTGCCCGCTGGTACAGCTTCATCCTGTCGTTTTAGTCACGTGTAGCCCTGTTGTTCATGACATACTTTGATGTAGTTGCTGGATATTGATCCCAGTATATGTCCCACACTCCTCCGCACACACGGTATTCAGGTCCTGTGCCAGTCGACACTCCTGTGCACCGCGCTAGCCGGAGGAACCTAGGCCTACCTCCTGAGAACGGGTCGTTGGAATACGCCACCGCAGCCACCCCTCGACCTGTCATGCAAGCTCCAACCTATTACCCTCCACAGACCCCATGACTGCCTAAGCCTTTCCACGGCAGTCAGGTTGAAGACGTCGAAGACTGGCTTGTCCAGTTTGAACGGGTCGCCTCATTTAATCAGTGGGACGATGCTGTGAAGCTCAGGAATGTCTTCTTTAAGCCTGGGAGATGGCGCTGGTACTTGGGAAGAGAAGCGTGAAGGCGCCCTAACATCGTTGCGCGAGTTCTGCCGATGCATCTTGAAGACATACACCAGCCCGGCGCTGTCGCGAGTATCGTCCGAGAAGAGCTTCAGCAAGCATTTCGGCCTTCGGTACCGTCTGCTGACCAGCCATAGTTTTCCACCGAGTCCTGTCGGCCAACGTATGCGGAAGTCTTGCGACGTCTTCCGCCTGATTCCACACAACTCCCACCCAACCAAGGCTCACTGTATTCAGCCCACCCTGAGCCGTACATCGACAACCGCCGACCACCTCAGCAAAAGGCAGACCTGTGGCGTGCCCCAAATCGGCGACGCCTGTGCTTCCATTGCGGGGAACCAAGCCATCTGTATCGCCAGTTCCCATATCGACAACTGGCACTGAAGGGTTCCCCCATGGACATGCGTCGCTCTCCATTAGGGCAACGACCCTGGGACATTGAGGACTACGTGGCCCGGCAGCGCATGGCGTCAACTTTTCAGCGAAAGTCACGCTATCCGGCTCCACGCCGACCATCGTCGCAGTCCAGCTACTCCTGGATTGCGCAGCGATGGTCGCCTAGTCCGCGTCGGGAAAACTAAAGACAGCGACCTCCGGGGCCGAGGCCGCTTCAAATCGACGCGACGAAGACCCCCCGACGACAGTTCGTGCACATGAAAATAGAATATAGACGCTGAAGTTGGCTCGCGCGCTGTGTGCGGAATTCTGCCTGCTGGTACACCTTCAACCCGTCGTTTAAGTCACGTCTAGCCCTGTTGCCCGTGACAATATAATATACTTTATATATATATATATATATATATATATATATATATATATATATATATATATATATAGAGAGAGAGAGAGAGAGAGAGAGAGAGAGAGAGAGAACACCACGAATGCATGGCAGCGTCAATATATAGGTTGGCGATATCAACTTGGCATGAAAATTACACAGAGATATCTAATCCCAAAGAGTCACGTAGCGAAGCAAGTAGAGATAGAGAGGAAGAAGATGGCTAGGCGGTATGAGAGAGCACTGAATAAAGGTAAAGGGGAAACTCTCAGTTCGCAGGTCGAGCAGGCCGACCTGCGAACTGAGTCTTTCTCCCCTCTAGCTTTGTTCAGTCCCCTTTGATAACATGGCGAAGCAGTAACTTCAAGCTGCAATAGCGCAAACAAGATGTGATTACATATCGTGATTCCATGTCAGGGGGAATCAAATAAGTAATTAGTGAAGGCGAAATGCATGTGGTGAACTGCAAACATAGCACAATGCGATACGTAGCACGCGGGTTTATATAAAAGACAGAACAATGCCTGTACGAGAATAATGTACAATAATGAAAAAAAATTGTAGGCGTTTATTTGGGAATTTACCAATCCAGATGAAAACGCATGTAGCAAAATCACGTTTGACCATCTATGTGATTTAGAAATAGGACACCACTCACGATCCCATTGATATTTCTAATATAGTTGAACGTGACGAATTACGACAAGCAGATTAATTGTCCAACACCTTGAATAATTAATGACGAGGCAGCTTTAAATTTATGTATTAGAAACAATTCCCCGACATCTCGGTCGTGGCGCTATCTAATTCCTGATTTCGAAACGGCAATTTTAGTTTATCAAATGAGTGACCCTGAATGATTACATGCTCGAATAATGCCAAATTAAAAAGGCTGGTGCTATGAGCTTTGTAGTTAATAAAATGCAATATAAATGATGTCGCAGTTTGTCCAATATACTAAAGCCGACAGACAAATTATTCAAGCAGATAGACTACATTTTCGGTGTCGAATGTGTAATTGCCTTTTTATCTTTACCTTGTAATTAGAAGTGATGCTTGCGGCTACTTGTGACGTGGTCATTTGGGAACAAACTTCACACCAGGGTTTTTTGAAAGGCGAACAGCCGCAAAAACTGGAGTAGTTATTTTTGAGGACCTTAAAAGGACGCGTAAGCTATTAGCACGCCGATAGGCTGGTCTCAGAGGTTCGCGGAAGATATCCTTAAGCGGCTCGCTCTGCATTAAGATATTGTGATTGCCTTCTCAGAATACCTGTTATTTTCGGTACTGATGTTGAGTCGTTAGCGCAAGGTTAGTTCGTTGTCGTGGTATTGCTTATTTAGGTCTGTGCTTAAAGGCCCACTGTCCACCCTCCGGTCGAAAATATTTTCTTGCCCGGTGACTGTGAGACTTCGCCTCTAGAACGCAAGGCCGCAAAATGTTTTTGAAAAGAGTAACCAATAGGCTTTCTAAGCACCGTCGAGTGGCGTTGCTGCTTCTGACAGGGAGCGCCATCTCTGAGAGAAAAATATAAACTGGGGATACACGCGGCGGCACCACCTAGGCATCCCGTGCAAGTTTTCTCCTTTCTCTCGCTCGCTTCTGCGCACGTGCATACGTCTCGCGTTGCTTTGTCGCGCGGGCACACACTGGACGCCGCCGGCTCAGCTCGCTGTCTTCACGGCGTGCGCCGCGCGCGCTTTCTCTCGCACGAGCACTCGCCTTGACGCGCCCCCGCAGACGCGCCGCGACATGCCACCTGCATTCCGTCTTGATTGGGCAACCTGACGCGTATTTTCATGAAGGATACTTAATTATAGGCGGGAAACTTTTTATTCAAGTCTGTACTGTAGAGCAGACAACAGACGGGGATGAGTAAATATTGATTGTGAATGCGTCCCACGTTAGCAAAAACGTAGGAAGTCTATCTCGAGGTAAGTCCGCTATGTAATTATATTGTCGTATATAATATGTTTAAAAACTGCTAAAGTATCATCAGTACTGTGAAATAAAGTGGCCCGATCGTTGACTATCGTTTTGGCCTGTAGCATACGATCTATAATGAATTTGTTTTTTGTTATTACGGCGTTACCAGAGGGGAATCTTGCAGTAGAAGAATATGTATATAGCCCGAAGGAGGTGTTTCTTCAAAGACAAGAACGCTAGCTATCTCAAAAGCGCATGCGTGCTCCGTGCGCTGCACGCGACATAACCGGCTCACTGGCTCGGAAGGCAGGTGAAATCCAAGCTTGTACTACGTACATAGGGTTTTATTTCGGTTCTTAGTAAATGGGCGTGCTTCATTTATGATATTTGGTTTGCACTCACGAACCCTGTGACGCGAATGGGCGAGTAAGGTCAGTCGAGCCATAGCTTGCATCACTTTTTTACTGCACTTCCGACATATCTTTCTTAATAATAATAATAATAATAATAATAATAATAATAATAATAATAATAATTGGTTCACTTATTGGCCAACTTGCAGAAATCTGTAAAAGCGATTTAGCGAGGCATGTTTTCCAATGCCGCCCCCACCCCCGAAAAAAAAAGGCCTCGTTCCTAGATATATTCTTGAGCAATCTAAAAATGAAAAGGCAGCTGTGGACACTTAGGGCACATTCACACATCAGTATCGATCGCGGACGTCGCTTTTGTTGATTTGGTTGCTTGCAGAGCACTCACAAAGCAGGGAGAGAGCACAGAAAATCGGCAAAACTAGACACGCGGAGAGCGAAGAGCAGGATAATCTTCCATCCTCCTCACATGCATGGTGTTAAACCACTGCACTTTTTTGATGCCTCTCCGAGCCATCTTTGTCAATTGTCAACATTTCTGAGTTTAGGAAGAAAGGGGAATTTGGTTCTTTTCGTTGCCAAAAAGAACGCGAGACTTCTCAGAACGCTGTCATGCGGTTTGAAAAGAGGTCTTGCGGATACGCTTCCAAAGGAATCTGCAAAGTTTCACATGTGAGCCTCGTCTTTTGGCGATTCGCCTAATATTGTGGCTTCCCATAACACAATGCTACTTAGTACATCTGTTTCGCATCAGCGAAGCGTTTTTGTATCGCCAAATAACCGCCAGGAGCAACGCGATCGCCGCGCGTACACAGGAAGCTAGCGGAGCGTCTGCTCCGGCGAAGCCCCATCGTTTCACATTTCGCCACCACGCCAGGAATGCGGCGCTGCCGTCGCGCGGCGAAACTTGAGCTTGGGTTCCCTATAACGCAGTTACAGCCACCGCAATCATCCGATTCTGCCATGCTTCTGTCCTTCCGTTCCCTCGCAAAGGTTTTTCACTCTCCTACCCGAGGTCGTCTAGCCTCCGCAAGACAAACGGGGGAGGAAGCGCGCGCCGCTGGATTCAGTCTGGCCGTGGCGAGGGAAAAGCGCGCAGCGAGCGGTAGACACCCATTCTTCCCCCGTCAGCCAGCGAGACGGACCAATGGACGTCGTTCTCAGGAAGTACGTCATAACTGTGGCTCGACGGGCCAGCGCAGGAAACGGGGAAGCTGGCTTCCCGTAGGAGAGCATGCGAGAGCTTTGATTTGTATTTTGGTTGCTTTGCGGCGCGCGTGTCACTGCAGCATTTTGCACAGACTATCTCCGGTACCTGATCGAAACACTGGGTTCCTTTGCTTAAAAGGTCCTTCCCTGGACAGTGTCCCTTTAAGGGCCCTACGATCAAGTGGGTTTCCTTACTTAAGGACGTCATTAATCATCTTTGGCGGTTTTTTTTTTCATTACGCTCTTCTCGAAGTTTTTCACAATTGACAAAAACTTGTGAGGGTCGGAGCACATTTTATTAAATCGGACTGCCTGACTCGAAGGAATGCTCGTCTTTCAATGATTTTGTGGCTATGTTAAAGTGGAGGTCGTGATGGCAGTCCGTAGGCTTCCTACACAGGCTGGTAATCACCTGACCGTCACTCACTGACACTGACACTTCAAGAAAAATAATATTGGAAGCTAAGTAAGAGTGAATACGTATATACGGGAACTGCCGAGAAGAAATTAGATGGTGCGTAGCAGAAAATGCAATTTTTGTTCTTTGCGACTCTATATTCATGAGTAAAATAACTTGGTCGTCCGTAGGCATATCTTTTTCGACCGGCCCTTTCCGTGCCCCAGATTTTTTTACTCCCTTCGTAAGTGCTTTCACCATGCAAACGAATGACAGTTAGGACCGAACTCTGTTTACTAAAACACAAATACACGGCCCCGTACCTTGGCATTGATATTTTTTCTTACATGTCGTCAGTGCGTTGTAATGGTTTCACCTGTAGGAGGCCTAGTGAAAGAGATACTTTTATCCGATACTGCAAAACACTAGATATATTAGAAAGTTACATGATTGTTTTGCGTCACCTCCTTCTAGACCTATATCCGCTCCTTTGTGCTTTGTGGAGCCGGCCAGATGGGTGCAAGTGGAAGTGATTTGGAACGTTATCTGATACGACGCGAAGTCCTAGACACGGAAAGCATGATGCTTCTCTTCACGCTAACCGCCTTGCCAGAAGGCAGTATCCACTCATTGCACATACATGATCGCACGCATTGTTTATCCACAGCGCTTTGTTGTCATTTTCTCGGGAAGGCAAGCACCTGTATCAGCCACTATAAAGCAATTGTCACACATTTACACTTATACAAATTTATTTTCGGTCATTGCAGGAAACGTGCTGAATTATCCGGTCAATTATTATTTGATAAGTAATGCAAAAGTTACAAAATTGCAGGAAGATGCGAATGGTTGAAACTATTGACTACTCCTATCACTTTTTGTACGGCGACAATTTCTCTGGTCAAAACGAGTCTTATGGTAGCGCGTAGTTAACTCACAAGAGCTGTCAAAGACGATTTCAATAATGTTCTATGGCAGTTTAATCTGCAGCGAACAAGTTCAGGACAAACTTTAAAACGAAATAATAGAAGGGCATTTCATTTCTATTTGTATATTAGTAACCTCATCCTACAATATTCAACAGTATCATTAAAAGCCATCTTTGCCAATAAAAGCTGAAGTTAAAAATACTCGCTTGGCATTCCAGAACGCCATATATTGTTTATTCATTTTCAAAATGCCGCTCTTGTCAAAGAGGCATTTGGCCACCCTGTAAGCTTTCCTCACAATGCTTTGACCGAACATTGCCTAAATCGAGGCGAGGAATTGTGACCATAATTTGTGACTTCAAACTTATTTTCATGAAACAAGAGTAGTGGTGCCATAATCAAGGGACTAAGTCATACCGCTTCCTATGATCACTTTTTGCACTTGATTTCTTTTTTTCTCATTTGTGCGGTCAACAAGCACTTCAAAAAAAATTTTCTTCCATATACATTCATAGAGGAAGGCTTAGAACAAGGCAAATTTATATGCCATGGCTCTGAGCAGTCATGCATTTCTTCCATGCTTTTCTCCTTGCTGTTACCACACTGTCCAACGACCCGCAGTTACCTGCGCTCGAGTGCTCGTCGTGCAGTGTGGGCCAGCTTTTCAGCACAGAGCAATATATACGAATGTTGGCTTCTTTTTTCATCTCTCTCTCTCTCTCTCTCTCTCTCTCTCTATATATATATATATATATATATATATATATATATATATATATATATATATAATATATATATTATATATATATATATTGTTACGACGGGGGTAAGACGTCGGAGCGCTGAACAACAAGACGATAGGGCAGGGAGCTCAGCTGGTCAGCGGGAGCGCGTCCGGCACGAGAGTCTTTTCCAATGTCTTTCTGTTTCACTTGCGTTGTAAGCTTGTTCTTCTTCTGTACTGCTACATTTCCCCCCTGGGCAGACGAAGCCCCCCGGGCGAGGTAGTTATTCGTTTCCACGAGAGTGACATGGCGTCATCCAGGCGACATGAGCAACTTCGGTTCTGACTGAGCGACGACCACTGGCTGTCATACGTGCTATTAGGTAGTTCACTTCACTGAAGCGCTTAAGCACAACGTAAGAGCCAGCGTAATGCGCCAACATTTTCTGGGCTAAACCACGCTTTCGGAGAGGTTGCCAAAGCCACACTAAGTCTCTAGGGGCTTAAGACACATGGTTATGCCGGCTATCGTACCGACCTTTTGAACGCTCTTGCGAAGCGAGAATTCGCAAACGGACGAGACGGCGAGCTTCCTCGGCTCGACAAAGAGAATGGTGTCTAGACAATACCGAGGAAGACGGGCATATGGCAGAAAGAACGGGCTGTAGCCGGTCGTCTCATGTGTTGCAGTGTTGAAGGCAAACGTTATAAACGGCAGTATAGTATCCCAAGTCTTATGGTCAGAAGCATGTTTGTGAGTGTGCGGTTTGTGCGCTCCGTCAAGCCGTTGGCTTCAGGGTGATATGGTGTGGAATGCCGAAAATGCGAGGCACACAAACGGAGAAGCTCTTCCACAACATCTGCCATGAACTGGCGACCTCGATCACTGATGATCACTCGCGGAGGTCCATGGCGGAGGATCACAGAACGGAGCAAGAACAGGGGCACGTGGTGAGTGGTGGCTGAAGGAAAAGCTGCCGTTTCGCAGTAGCGGGTGAGATAGTCGACACAAACCACGATACAACGATTTCCGTCGGATGACTTCGGGAAGGGGCCTATAAGGTCGATTCCAATTTTCTCAAATGCGCCCCGTGGTGGAGTCACAGGATGCAGCAGGCCCTGTGGCGTGGACGTAGGACGTTTGTATCGTAGGCACTCAGTGCAGCTCGCCACATATCGCTCAGTCGTCTGGCGCATCTTTGGCCAATAAAACCGGTCGCGGGCACGATGGAGCGTTCGTGCAGAGCCCAGGTGACCATAAGTGGGGTCGTCGTGCATGGCACGCAAGATGCACGAGCGGTAGCTCTCGGAAACCACAAGCAGAAAATTCGCGCCGGCGCTTGAATAAGCCTCTTTGTACAAAAGGCCATCACGGAGACAAAATGGGCTGGAAGCAGTGGAATCGCGCGCCTCCGCAAGCAGTTGCTCGAAGCTTATGTCGGTCGCTTGCGCAGTCCACAGAGCCGAGGCGTCGGGAAACTCGGGCACGACGGAGGCGATGTAATGATCGAAATCAGCAGTCACATTCGGTCGTAGGAAGAGGACGACGTGAAAAGTCTGCATCGGCGTGTTTGCGGCCACTTGTACGAAACGGTGAAATCATACTCCGGTAGATGAAGGGCCCAGCGTGCCAGATGCCCAGATGGATCCTGAAGGTTGACGGGCCAACAAAAGGCATGATTGTCCGTCATACCGTGAAATGGTGTCCATATAGGTAGCACCGAAACCGCTGAACAGCAAAAACTACAGCGAGACACTCCTGCTCCGTGACAGTGTGGTTACGCTCAGGTTTGCTGAGGGAGCGGCTTGCATACGCAATTACATGCTCGCCTGTTGCCGAACGTTGCACAAGCACAGCGCCAATACCAATCCCACTTGCATCAGTGTGGACTTCCGTCGGAGCGGAGGGGTTGAAGTGCCGTAGTATGGGACGTGACGTAAGGAGAAACTAGTTGGCGGAAAGGTGAGTCACAATCTGAGGTCCAGTCGAAAGGGACGTCCTTTTGTAGAAGGGATGTCAGAGGGTAGGCGACGTCGGCAAACCTTGGGATGAATCGTCGAAAGTAGGAACACAGCCCCAGAAAACTGCGGAGCTCCTTTTGAGTCTGTGGTCGTTGGAATGCTGCAACTGCTGCAGTCTTCTGTGGATTTGGCCGAACTCCATCGCGGTCGACGAGTTGCCCGAGTACCAGCGCTTGATGTTCTCCAAAACGGCACTTTTTGGAATTCAGGACAAGGTCAGCCTTCTGCAGGCCATCTAAAACAATAGTGAGTCGCGTGTTATCTTCAGTAAAAGTCCGGCTAAAAATAACAACATCGTCTAAATAGCACATGCAGATTTCCCGCTTGAGGCCACGAAGTATTGTGTCCATAAATCTTTCAAATGTGGCCGGCGCATTACAGAGGCCGAAGGGCATCACATTAAATTCAAATAGGCTGTTCGGCGTAACAAATGCAGTTTTTTGTCAGCAGGGTCCATCGGAATCTGCCAATACCCTGATCGCAAATCAACTGAAGAGAAATAAGACGAGGAGAAAAGGCAATCTATGGCATCGTCAGTGCGCGGGAGAGGATACACATCCTTTTTAGTGATGGAGTTGAGGCGACGATAGTCGATGCAGAACCTCCATGTTTCGTCTTTTTCCTTTACCAAAATCATGGGAGCAGCCCAAGGACTGGAGGATTCTTGCATTACGCTCCTGTTCAACATGTCTTGGACTTGCTCGGTGATGATCTTACGCTCTGATGGCGACACACGGTACTGCTTTTGACAGATCGGATGGGCAGATCCCGTGTCAATCCTGTGGCGTGCGCGCGACAGCGGAAAACGTTGCGAGCTGTCGGACTGCGCGAAATCAGACGGATAGGTGCTGGGACAAGGGTTTCTTCAATATCTGTCGTTGTGAGGTGTTCGACGATGCACCGATCATCGGAATAAGCTTTTCGTCAGCAGGTACGTTAGTAGCGGGGTTGTCTAGAGAAGGAGTAACGACAGCTACACAATTCGGGAGAGTTGCGCTACACGAAGCTAGTTTGGAGCCCGCTGGAAAAATAACTGGTTCCATTGAGCAATTTATAGTCCACAGTCCGGTACGGCCCTCTTTCACGCGAATCAAACAATGCGGCACTAATACATTTTTCTTTACGCACTGTAAATTAAGAGGCTCCACAGTAGCCTCAAAACAGTCTTTAATAGCACGGGAGCAGGACACCTGGACACACTGCAGAATGTGGCGGTATGACGGCGTCATCACACACATACACAAAACGTCTTCAAAATTTGACGTCTCTTCCAAAATCTCACGAGGAAGAGAACCACTAATACTTAGCTCTCCCGTTCGACAATCAACTGTAGCGCCGCACGTACGCAAGAAGTCGATCCCCTAGATTACGTCGCGTGTAGATCGGGGCAGTACTGCAAACGCCACCGGAAATACTGTGCCCCCCCAAGAAAATTTAACGCTGCGTACCCCAACCGGATACATTAACTCTCTACTCCATAACAATTAGCAGTTTTGTCCCAAATAAACGTAACTTTGTTCTTCAAAAGGTTCTTAAAATCTAAATTCATTACTGAAACTGTAGCACCAGTGTCTACCAACGCCATCGTTGGCAAACCATCAACAATCACATTAACCTTGTTCTTTACATGCACACAGATGGAGGAATAATAGTTAGCAGCGCACTTTGTCCAGTGACCTCACCTCCATTGGCCGCGCTGGCTAGTTTTCCGTCATTGGTAGCGGAGACTGGCGCCGTGGAGACGGGGAGCGGCACACACGAAATGACGGAGGTGGTGTCACACTACGGTCAGACGCCGGCGAATTGCTGCGGAGCCCTTCGTTTTGAAAACGGCCCCTCCGGGAGGGATGTTCTGGCAGATAGCTTTCGATGTAGGGCTGGATGGTGGGCTACTTTTAACTGATTCTTCGACATTTCTTCATGAAACTTTCTGCCATCGAAACGAGCAGGTCTTTGTGATAACCAGCGGCAGAAAGGCGACTGGCGTGCTTGCTAAGGCTGATGGGTATCAAGAGAGGATATGGTGTTTTCACGGCGTTATTAAAGCACATGTTGACCATTGCCCTTTTTACAAGCTTTGTATGGGAAGATGAATATAACAGGAAGGGTTTGTTAACCCTAGGTTAGTAATACCAGTTTATGTGGTTGTCAGATAATGTTAGCTTCAGACCTAAAACTTCAATTTGTTGTCAGCCGGTAACTCGTGGGTTATCTCGAGGGGATGAAAATGCTGGTTAAAAATGTGTAAAAGGGACGGTATGCCCCATCCAACGATAGCTAGGCTGTTATTGTCAATAAACAAAAAAATCATCCCCGTAACGAAAAACTTTTAAAAGCCCTAAAACATTGTAGATGGGTGGCAATCAACCTGTCACAGTGGGCTGAAAACAAATCGCTAAGAACTGGTGTTATATAGAACTATATGCAGACAACATGCTTCTGTAAAAGACATCACTGTTCCCCTCAGCATAGGTCGGAGTCAGATAAATCTTTAACAGTTTCATGAACTCTGCCACAGATACACCAACAACATCCTGAAACGCTGCAAAGCCAAAACAATCGATGCTGTACTCCACACAAGCTGGTCATGAGAGAGGTAATAATTGAGGTCGTTTATATCTACAGACATTGGCGTCATGCGCTTGGTGGAATTATTTGTCAAAACGTCTAGTACACATTCAGAATTCTTTGCTATAAACGGATCATAATTTTCAAGGGAGTTAATTTTCCTTGTATAGAAATAGCTACCGTATTCTGTCATGAATCACATTCAGAAATAATTGCCCTTAGAGGGCACCCCATTTTGGGGGAATTTTCTCTGAACAGGGCCTGCAAACTGTTTTTTTTTTTCACTATTTTCAATTAAGTTCGCAAGCTGGTATTACCACCTTTGGGCTAAAAAAGCCCTCCTGTCATATTCATCCTCCCATACAAAGTTTGTAAAAAGGGCAATAGTCAACATGTGCTTTAATAACGCCGTCAAAAATCATCTCTCTTGATATCCATCAGCCTTAGCGAGCAAGCCAGTGTCATATCTGCCGCTGTTTATGCTAAAGACCTACTCGTTTCGGTGGCAGAAAGTCTGATGAAGAAATGTCGAAGAAAACTAGTTCCAAGCCACCCACCGAATGTAGAAAGACAGCAGTGATTCCGTATATGCATGAAATTTCGCATAGACTCAAGAGGGTGGCAAAAAAAGGGAAGTGTGAGATTAGATTTTTCTGCCCAAGGAAAGCTGTCGAAATTATCAAGAATCACAAACCCTGTTTCAAGCCGCTCAAAGGGATGCATCAGAAAGCATAGAAAAGTTTGTAGAGTGTGTACAAGGGGTGGTATACCGTATTCCTTTAACCTGTGGTCGAGCATACATAGGGCACCTGGCAGGTGTTTAAATGAAAAACTTGTTCCAGAACACAACCATAATGTGGCCCAAGCAAGGAATGGCAACCTGTCAGAGCATTGTTATGGTTGCCCTAGTAAACCTTGCAAGCCATTGATCAGCGAGTGCACTGTAGAGGCAAAGAGCAAAGATAAATACATGCCTGAAATAATCCAGGCACACATAATACGCAAGAAAGCAGCAGAGCATGTTAGTACTCCATCTCTCTGTTCTAGAATGTTGAAATGTTTCTTTAGCATTTTGTTCATGTTTGGGGGGTTACTCGTGTAGGTGAGTACCAGGCTGGTTCGAGGGTCTAGGTTTTCCTCGGGTTTTTTTTTCTTCCCCCTACCCTCACCCCTCTTTTTTTTCCCCCGCTTCTTTGATACCCTCCACATCCCACTTCTCGTAAAAACCTTCTTCACGCTTGGCGCTCACATCTTTTAGCGAAAACCTCAAAGTATTTCACCATTCTATTGTCCCACATACTTTTTCTTCTTTTCTTTCTTTGAGTTCATCTCTCGTCGCGAGTTGCTCACCGCTCTAAGCAGGCTCGAACTTTACTCGCAGCTGTCAGGTTCTTCTAACCAGCAATGTGCACCTGGTTGTCGTGTTTTTTTTATTTTCATCCTGTCGGGCCGCGTGTCGGAGCAAGGGTGGGGAGGATAACAGGCGCAGCAGAGAAAGAGAAAAAATCTTCAAAGCCAAGGCCTTGACCATTGATAGTTGACCACTTCTCCCAAAAACCTCCTTCACGCTTGGCGCTCCCATATTTTAGTAAGAACGAAAAACATTTTCTCACCATCTGCAGCAAACACGTTCCCCCACCTGTGATTTTTTTTTCCGAGGTTGTTCCGCGGCTGCCTGTATTGTATATAGGTGACTCCCGGCGGCCGGTGCCTTGGGTGGATGACCCTTTGGGCCTAGCCTGCTCTTCGCACCTGTGTGTGTATGTGTGTATTGTGCGTGCCCAGCTGGTTCACATGTATGTGCCCATATTCTGTTTGTATCAACTCTTACCAACACTATAAGAAGACGAACAAGAATCATGTACCCTCAGTCTTGAGAAAGGCAGGGCTCCTGCCGAAACGTCGACTCCAAATAAACTTGGAAACAGTATGAAGCAATTTTTCACTTGTATATATATATATATATATATATATATATATATATATATATATATATATATATATATATAAATATATATATATATATATATATATATTAGGCCTAGCGCCTTCAGGAGTACAATGTTTCAGTAGTTTATAAGTCTGGGCAGTTGCATCGAGAAGCCGATTGCCTGTCCCGTCATCCAGGCGACCCGCCAAGTCAACCTGAATGTGACAATGACGCTTGCGTGCTCTCTATTTCTGACTTTTCCAACATTCGCCATGATCAACGCCAGAACCCTCAGCTTCGCGAAATTATCAATCGCCTCAGCGCCGATCGCCATAACCCTTCTCTTCGTTTGTGCTCTACGATGGCACCTTATACTGGCACAATATGCGACCTGATGGCCCCGACCTTCTACTAGTAGTCCCTCAGCATCTGCGCACAGCCGTCCTTCAACAGCTTCACGACGTTCCTACAGCGGGTCATCTAGGCGTCTCTCGCACATACGGCAGTGTGCGCCATCGGTTCTTTTGGCCAGTCTTATAACGCGCAGTCCGCTGCTACGTAGCTGCTTGTGACCGCTGTCAACGCCGGAAAGAGCCATCAGTTTTACCAGCTAGACTGCTGCAGTCGATCGACATCCCCATAGACCCATTTTCTCGACTGGGTCTGGATTTTCTAAGCCCTTTTGCACTGTCCGCATCGGGGAACAAATGGATTGCGGTGGACACTGATTACACCACACGCTACGCAGTCACACGAGCAATACCAAGCAGTTGTGCAACTGATGTCGCTGCTTTCCTCCTCAACGACGTTATACTCGGCCATGGAGCTCCGCGCCAACTACTCACCGACCGTGGCCGTTGCTTTCTTGCTCGCATAGTCGACGAAATCCTACGGCTGTGCAACGTTCGTCATTCTTTCACGACTGCCTACCATCCACAGACGAACGGGAGTACCGAACGCCTTAACCGGACACTGACTGACATGTTGTCTATGTACGTTTTTGATGACCACCGCGACTGGGACATAACGCTGCCATTTGTGACATTTGCATATAATTCGTTGCGTCACGACACTACCGGCTACTCCCCCTTCTATGCTCTATACTGCCGTGAACCTCGGCTTCCATTTGACAGCCTGCTCCCATCTGTCGCCACTGCCAGCTCATATGCTCATGGCGCCATAGCCCGAGCTGATGCTGCCCGCGTTGTTGCTCGCAACCGACTCGCAGCCTCCCAGCACTCCCAGAAACGTCGCTATGATTCCTGTCCTCACAACACTCAGTATTCTTGCGGCTCTCTCGTGCTGCTATGGACCTCAGCTCGCCGCGTTGGCCTCTCGGGAAAACTTTTGTCCCGCTATACAGGACCCTACCGTATTTTACGCCAAGTGACTCCAGTGACATACGAAATTGCGCCCTTGCATCCCGCACGCCATACCTCTACACAGCCCACCGACACTGTTCATGTTGCACGCCTCAAGCCGTACTATACGGACCCTGATTTGGGCGCTAGTGCGCACAGGGACGGTGCTATTTAGCAGGCGGGGTAGTGTTACATTAGGCGGTGCATTAACTGATAGGCGAATAAGAAAAGGAGACTCTCGTGAGTTGGAGAGAAGACGACGTTCGAGAAGAGTCGGCTGGTGCCTGCAGAAAACGTCTGTTGTTTTGAAAGCCTTGTCTTCCTTGTCCGCCTTCTGCTGCAAGCTGAACTACGTCGTAACAAAATCATTTAAAAGAAACCAGTCGACGGAACAGAAGAAATTGAAAAGACCGGCATAATCACCACATGCATACGCGAAACGGGGCAAATTCCTCCCCCGATCTTAATTAGTAGAAGGTGAGGCAGAGGCAGGAGTAGTAACTAGACGTGGGAGGTGCAATTTATTACAGCAAGTCAGCGGTAAGTCTGAACTCGAGACTCGAACACTTTCAAAATTCTATAGACAGATGTCAATAATATTACCACAGCAGTTTTCAGTGAAATTGTGTTGCTGCAAAGAGGTAAAGGCTATAAAATCAAGTAGAGTTTTACACTTACCTAATATGTAATGATTGTGGTAAGAAGAAGTAAAGGAGTTTCAGTTGATACCTGGAGTATTGCAATTGCCTAAAATAAGAAGTTTATGTTTGCTATGACGAGTTATAACATGTTTGATTGGGAGCAGAACATCATAGGCTGGAGGAGGAAGATGCGGAGGAATGTAGAAAGCTGCAAGTAAACGCTCTTCATGTCTATTTATAGTGAGCTGAAGCCACACACATTCTTCAACAGTTTGCAGATTGGAACGTCGAACACACTGCACAGAACTGTCAATAGCAATGAGCACTCCAACTCCTCTTTGCTTGGGTCCTGTTTTAGGGCGGTCGCTACGAGAAACAGAGTGTTAGGAAAGAAATCACTGGAAGGGATATCGCTTGACGGCCAGGTTTCGGTAACTACAACAGCGGTATAACAACAGGACAGAACGCTAGAAAAAAATTCCGATCCCTTAGTACGAAGACCTCGGGCGTTTTGATAATAGATGCCCAAATTAGGTGCCGCTGCAATTTAGCGCTGCAAAGCTCAAGAAACTTACTGTAAGATTCTTCGTCTACTGTAATATGGAAGGAGGAGTAGGAGTCGCACCTTGTTTTCAGCTGCCGGCAGGAAATGGGGGAAACATTGATTGACTTTAGATGGTTAGTATAGTCTACCGATGTTGATTCGGCACTGAGTTTAGAGACGAAAATATTCTTCGGACGCTTCTTTTGGTGGGCAACGTTAAGGACGGATGAGCTCGATGCGGCAGTGATGGCTGGACTTCGGTGCTTCTTCATAGCACTAGGAGGGTTAACCGCACGGGGAGGAGCAGAGGCAGAAGATGGACCGGCAACATCGCCGGGAGTCATCCCTCGATGAAGAGCGGTGGAGTAGTCCACAGACAGCTGCTCAACACGGGTAGGATTTCCCACAGACTCGGATTCGGCGAGAGGACTCTCACATTGTGAAGCAGTGCGCCGCACAAGTTCCTGGCGTAGGCCGCGAACGTCGGCACGTAGAGAGGCAATGACCTCGGCTTGTGCGAAGGCCCGCGAGTTCTCCCCACGAAGACGCTCATTCTCCTCTCGCAGCTGGGCAACCTCATCGCTTAGAAAAGAGATCCCCTCAAGCGCGTCGAGGAGGAGAGCCCGTAGCGAGGCAAACTCGCCGCCATGTTCGGTTGATGGGGTAAAACCGGTCGTGTGGTTGGACAGGATCGGGGCGACGGAAGAAAGGAGCGTAGCTGCCGGTGCACCACCGTCGCTAAGCCTAGCACTGTCAGACGACGACGCACACAAATTGCACGCGAATGGCCGTGAGCCAGACTTCAACAGTTGTAGCTCATCAACCGCTCAAATTATGCACTTCGAGTGAACACGTTTCGCACTGTCGGCACAGAGTAAAAACTGCTGCTTACCAAAGAACGGGTGAGAGCATAGCGCATATCCGTCCTTACTGGGCGCCATCTTGGGGATAATAATAATAATAATAATAATAATAATAATAATAATAATAATAATAATAATAATAATAATAATAATAATAATAATAATAATAATAATAATAATATTAATATTAATAATATTAATAATAATAATAATAATAATAATAATAATAATAATAATAATAATAATAATAATAATAATAATAATAATAATAATAATAATAATAATAATAATAATAATAATATTGATTTATGGGCAACAAATTTGCAAGATAACCAGCCCGTTTTAGCAAACATGCTTGTGAACGGAGCTGAGTAGTACAGCGTGTTTTTACATGCACGTGCCGAGACATGCACAAAAGTAGCAATATCTAAAAACAGCTTTGATACGAAAATACATGAAATGAAAGAGCAAAAAAAAATGGCAAAGCATTTACAACAAAAATCAATGAGAGTGATTTGTAAAAAAAAAAAAAAATCTGCTGTACAGTATTCTTTGCTGATAAACATTGGATCTAGAATGAAACAGCACAGGCGAACCGTAAACGATCAATCGCATTGCATAAATGATCGAAGGGACTGCTTTATTTTTTGAAGAGAGGTGAGTGACGTATTAATTTGAAATTTATTGAATATAGAAGGTACATAAAAACCACGGGTGTTTTCCAGTAATTTATATAAAGACGCGGAACTATGAATTTTTGTGTAAGGCGCAAACATCGCGTTTTCTATTCTTACATTTGAAAGCCTCAGTGAAGTAGTGCCTATACAAAATTTCCTATGAAAATTGTTTCTCTTTGGACAATGTGCCCAAACGAACCGTTCTCAGTAATACACTTTCATTTTGGAATTTAGTACCATAGGACAGGCTAGAGGCAATTCTCTTAAACTATTGTTTAGAATATTCACTTTGTAAGTGGAGGCAGACCCATCTACAGTGCGACCGTATCTGAGTACCGACTAACCTGAGCTCTTCTGAGATGATTTTTCTTTAACGTGCATCACATCTGATGCACGTAAAATTAGATGTGAGGTGAACTGCACAATAACTTAAGGTCTCACTTGCAGGAAGCGTCAATGTTACGGCACATGACTTTATAGGGTCCGAAATACCGGTGGAGCAGTTTCTCGCACGAGCCTTTGTGGCGCATGGGGGTCTACACCCACACTTGATCCCCTGGTTCGTAGTGGACTTGCCTGTGCCGAACGTTATAGTGTCGAGCGTCAGTGGCATGCTGCTCCTTGATGTGCAAGTGGGCCAGCTGACGGGCTTGCTCGGACTGTTCCGCGAAATGGGCGGCATCGGGTTCGACCGCTTCATCCCCGCACGGGAGCATCGCGTCCAACATTGTGCGGGTCTCCCTGCCATATACGAGACGGAATGGCGTAAAGTCGCGGTTTCCTGCGGCGCCGTATTGTAGGCGAAGGTTATATACGGCAGGATCTCGTCCTACATTTTATGTTCAACGTCAATGTACATTGAAATCGAAGGTGATATACGGCAGGATCTCGTCCTACATTTTATGTTCAACGTCAATGTACATTGAGATCATGTCCGCCAAAGTTTTGTTGATTCGTTCCGTTAGGCAATTTGTCTGAGAGTGATACGCTATTGTGTGCGAAGCTCGGTGTGGCTGAGAGTTAAGGTGTCCCGAAGTAGCTGAGCTTTTAAACACCTTTTCTCGGTCAGTAATGATGGTCGACAATGCACCGTGTCTGAGCACAATATCGTTCATAAGGAATCGAGCAACGTCGCCGGCAGTACCTCGGGCAAGTGCCTTCGTTTCAGCGTAGCGTGTTAAGTAGTCTATGGTGACTAAGATACACTTGTGTCCGTTCGAGGATAAAGGAAATGGGCCTAAACGATCCATGGCCACTTGCTCGAAGGGTGTGAGGTATGGCTCGATAGATTGCAACATGCCGGATGGCTTGAGCACGGGTGTTTGTCACCGCTGGCATTGCCGACAAGTGGAGAGCGTTGTGGCCAGTCATAGTTCTGCCGGACTCGGTTTAGGGTGCGTGTAAAGCGAAGATGACGGGAAGTTGGTTCGGTGTGGTCGGCCAGGAGGAATTCATGCCTTAGATCAGCCGGTATGACTAGCAGGTATGTTTTTGCACTCGAAGTAGAATTCTTCTTATACAACACCCCATTGCGGAGGCAGTACGACGACAGCCCCCGAGCAAGTTATCGGGGTATTGTAGGGTGCCCACCTTCAAGATGGTCGATTATGAGTCGCAGTTCGGTGTCGGCACGCTGTCTGAAAATGAGGTCGGACGTACTGACTGCTCCAAGGAAGCTATCGTCGTCGGTGGTGTCTGAGGGAGGAGGGTCGACGGGAGCGCGGGACAGGCTATCAGCATCGGCGGACTTATAAACAACGCCGAAATCGAACTCGTGCAGGCGCAATGCCCAACCTGCTAAGCGATCACAAGGATCCTTTAAGTTTTTCAGCCAACACAACGAGTGATGGTGAGTCATAAAGGTACGGGCGGAACTTGGCAGCGGCCCATACTACCGCCAAATATTCTTTTTCAGGGGTGGAATAGTTGCACTCAGCACGGGAAAGTGCACGGCTGGCGTAGGCAACCACTTTCTCGACCTCATCTTGCTGCTGAACTAGAACGGCACCAAGGCCGACGTTGCTCGCATCCGTGCGTAGCTCTGTGTCGGCCTCATCGTCGAAATGTGCCAGGATCGGGGGTGACTGGAGCCGGTGTCGAGTTAGTAACTCATCGAAAGCCATCTGCTGCTCAGCGCCCCAGGAAAATGATGCGTCATCTCGAATCAGCAGTGTCAGAGGGCTGGGAATCTGTCAAAAGTTTTTGATAAAGCGGCGATAATAGGAGCACAACCCCAAAAACCGCCGGACTGATTTGTTGTGGGCGGGAACAGGAAAGACAGCAACAGCAGCAAGTTTCTCAGGGTCAGCTCAGATGCCATCAGCACTAACGATGTGCCCAAGAAACCTCAATTTGGTGAATCGGAAGTGGCACTTTTGAGGCTTGAGAGAAAGGTTGGCAGACCGGATGGCTTCAAGAACAGTTCTCAGGCGGCGCAAGTGTTCCGTGATCCGATGTGCCCTAGCCCAGTACATTAATCCAGCTGAGGGCTGTTGAGAGTTGCCTGGCCTAGGCTGGTGTTTCAGTGTCATTTAAACTATTGGCTTCAAGAACAATTAGTATCAATGAGCAAGTAGTAAACTGTCTTCCAAAACAGCTGACAGAAATGTTTGCACCAAGGTGCCTTCTATTTTGCATTTTTTTCATTATCTTAAATGGCAACAAGCCCAATAAAGGATGCGTCTGCATGACAGCAATTTCACTTCAATGTCCCAAAACATGGCTCAGAGAACAAAATCAGCTTTTGTCAGAATGCTCTCCATAGTATGGCTCTACATAATGTGGGTGAGAGATATGTGTGAGCAGCTAGTCACATGATAGCTCGATTTGGAAGGCAGTGAATAAATCTATGGAAATCATACCATGATGAGCTGTTTTTCAACACCATCTACAACTTTAGAACTGATGCTTTGCTCTTGGGGCCAATAAGTAAAGAAGTCACTAATTAGTTTTTGCTAACTGCAGAAAAACCACGGCAAATGAAAAGCCAATGGAGACTAGGGAAATATACTCTGAATAGTTCTTTGTTGGTTTCACAAGCTTAGGCCACTCTACCAAATTTAAAGTTTGATTAAATTCAGCAGGCATTCTTGGTATTCATGGTTTGCTGGCATAAAGACGGGTAAGCTTTCCTCTTGGGGCCAGCTTCAAGTGAAACAGTCGTGATGCGGCTGTGGAAGCTAAATGAGATGCCCCCCCCCCCCCCCCCTGAAGCCTTCTAGCAAGTAAAATATTCCACTGGTCATTTTTCAAATCAAGATATAAAGACCTTGGAAGCAGAGCACTATTATTCAAGCTATAATATTGTAAGCTAAATATAAAAATGATTATATATCCTCCTGAGACCCGGCTATGGGGATTTGTCCAATATATTGGACATTAGGTAATCAGACAGTACTCCTATGCCAAGGCATTCATCCTCATAAAACCCTGCAGTCCAGTATATTGGACACCTGCTAGCGCCATCTATGCAACATAGATGAAAACGCATTGTTCAAATTCCCGCCAAAACTTTTCAAAAGGGCGACAATCAGCGGCGCGGCGTTTGATGGCACCTGTCGGCGAAGTAAGTCCTTTTTCTCGTATTTCTACCTGCTTTCAAAGCATATCTTTGATTTTATATTAAAGGTAATACAACAACGAATGTGCAGAATAAGAAATTTAAACTGTTCAAGCGCTTACTTTTATTCATGCGTCCTTTGATTTCGCGTGTCCACTGTGTTGGACGCTGGGACTCAACCCGGTCATTTTGACCGCGCTTTTGCCACGGCCTTGTTATGAATACCAGACGAGTATTGTTGCTATTTAGCGGCTTGCGGACAAAATCGCCTCTATTTGTTGTGTAGCAGACCGGCCTCGCATGTCTGATGAGACAGCTGACGCAAGTTTATAATTTTATAATTTATAATTTTAATTAAAAATTAAAATTTATAAATTATAGCATCATAAATTATAAATTTCAAAATTTTATAATTTTGTAATATAAAACAATGTTCTTTTGCACCAAATGCCCGCTCTTCTTCTGCATTACAAAGGACAGAAGATGTTTTGAAATTGCCCACAGAAAGTGAAGAAGCAAGCGAAAGTTTTTTTTTTTTTTTTTTGAGCAGACGAAGGCTCGCTTTTACGTTCTTTTTCACCATTTTACCTTAGAAGTTAATAAAAAAAATTGCACACGGGTTTGAGAGCATTATTTGCGGCATGTAAATACATACGCGTTTGGTGAAAAAAGAACGGGTAGAATCCCAGTGTCCAATATATTGGACATCGCACTGAGCCGATACTATCAGGGCTATTCAAAAAACGTTTAACACTTTTCACCTTCATAACCATACTGACTTATTCTGAAAGTTAAAGAAAAATCTGTGCACCCAATGCATTCCGGGTGTCAGGAGGATATGAATATTGCTCACAGAACCGTTGTATGCAAAGCATGAGTAAGGTTAAAACATTTACTTTGTTTGCCATTTATCGCTCAACAACAAAGCGCATGGTATTGTTTGACAAATAAAAAGTAAACAAGGAAATTGTTGCTATTCTTTTTTGGTTAAAAGGAAGCCCTTTTGCTCCCCCTAGAACCAAACCCTGGGGCTGCCACCACGTGATATGCAAACGATTGATTACTCCGCACATATTATATTACATGTTCTGCATGTCATGGACCATGTCATGCTCTGCCAGGTCATATTTACTTAAGGTGTAGCTTTAAGGTTGCTATGCAAGGAAAACAGATGTCCACTTTGGTCACATGGAACATTAGAAACACATACAACAACATGTAACAATGTTCTCCTGAACAAACTAGAAGAAATTCTGCAACCTCTTCATCTGCGGCAGAACCTTTGCTTCCGGCATCTGCTTCCACTCTAAAGAGAGGCCTCAAAAACTGCCTTCATCAACATTACTGTTTAGAATTTTGTTCAATATGCCCCTTCAGTGATGTGAAGAATGTATATTGCATTTGTCATTGCTGTTACATGGATTCAAGGCATCTCTATAAATCTACTGCACAACATACATTGTGCCCAATATGAAACGAAGTGCCATCTTCGATTGCCACTGTAACACATTCTTTATACAGGTTGGTAATGCATTGAGACTATACATTGTGCTCAATATGAAATGAAGTGCCATCCTTAACTGCCAATGTAATATATTCTTTATGCAGGTTGGTAATGCATTGAGACTACATAAGTAGAGTCAGTATAAATGACGTGTGTGTCATATGCAATGCTCAAATAGTCGTGTAGTCTCTTATCAGATGCTTTGTATTGGAAGGGGGTGCATGTTTTGAGGTCATGATGAGAATAAGCAGCACTTTGAGGGCAATGTATATGAGGTGGGTAACTACAGTGTGCATAACAAGTACACATACGCATGCTTCCTGTACTTTGTCCTGTTGCCATTTTGCGTAAACTCTAAAAAGCTTAATCCCAGTGCACTGTAGGGATAGCTTGTGGAAAAAGAAAAGAGGAAACTGCATGAAGAAACAAGAAGAAGAATTGCTACCTAGTACAATGGCATTTATTCTTTCCTACTGTCCTTGTCCTTTAGAAGTGTTTTTTCAAGCTCCACAAAACCCATTTTAATGTTAAAAGTTTTAAGAGCAGGTTAAGCCGACATATTTTCCACTTATCAAAATTTTGTTCCATGAAACACAGTGTTGTAATTATCTTGCAAGCACTTTCCAGACAGAAATGTCCTTCTTGAGTCCCACAGTGTAAAAACACACAGCCTGGCTGTTTGTGTCATTACCATGACTAAAAAATAAATAGGTTAACATATACAGCAATGCCTCGTTAATATGGACCCTGTTAATAGTATGGACATGTACGACTGATATTACAAAAACATTTTCTGCAGATGAGCCTTGCAATGCCTTTACACTTCATTGACATGGAAGTTTGGTAGCACTTGGACAATAAACAAGAGCCTATTGGAGCCCTGTGACCCATGTATTCTTCATTAATATGCACGGCAATGCTTGCAAATAAAATCAGCACTGTGGTAGCGAGGTTTATATTGTAGAGTGTGAGGTCTTTCAAGGCTCTTTCGTTTCAGTAGGAAAGTAAAACAGAATGAATCACATCGGCTGTTACTCTGTGAAACTGCCATCATAGCGTTCCACTATGGACAATATTTTTGTAAACCCATGAACTGTGAGGCACACTGAATCCTTCCAATCACACTGTCTGGCTCCCGAATCACTTCTCACCTAGGCACAGTTCGCTTGCCTCGGGATCACTATGGCGTGGTTTTTGTTGTGCTCATGGGGTCTCGTCAGCTACAAAATGAGTAGCGCTTCAGTAGAGTTCTTGAGTGCTTACATGGCCACCACAGTAAATTTGAATTGACCTTTGCTCGCACGGTTCGTAGCTGCCGCCGCATCGTCTGTCCACTTTTCTGACGTTTCTAGTATGCCTTCGCTGATTTATTTAGATGTTTGTACGCCCAATTTAAATTGAGCACTGTCGAATGAGCGTGCATTTATGGTTCGATGACCGATGAGCACGATTGCTACTATTGACGACGCAGTTTTGCTTTATTGTTTTGTGGGCTCAAGTCAGCCCAATAAAGAGCTATTAGTTGCAAAAGTAGCACGCACCGGTCCCTTTGATGCCAAGGTATATGTGTGCAGTGAGGATAAAAGACAAGAATCTGCAATGGCAACATTCACCAGGCGTTAAAGTCATGACTGCTGAAAGAAGCATTCAAAAAGGAATGATATGACGGTTCGGGCATGTATGCAATATAAAAAAAGGGTAAAGAAAATCTAGTGGAACCTGAATTAGCGCAACCCGGTAAAGATGGAAGAGCATCTGCTAATGATTAGCCTCAAACAAATGGAAGCTCGTTTGCCTT
Source organism: Amblyomma maculatum (assembly GCF_055883805.1). Taxonomy (NCBI): domain Eukaryota; kingdom Metazoa; phylum Arthropoda; class Arachnida; order Ixodida; family Ixodidae; genus Amblyomma; species Amblyomma maculatum. The sequence goes on along the minus strand of NC_139345.1, from coordinate 164,574,830 downwards.
CCACCACATTCCTCTGAAGGAAAATTAAAATGAAATATGGGACAGATGTGTGAAAAGCAAATGAAGACTCAAGGCGTTTCCTGAAGAGAAAAACAGCTCACTCACAACCGATTGATTCCTTGGATGCAGTTCAGTGCCGTAACATGTAAGCTAAAGCATGAGGATTTCGGCACGAAACATGTAGAGCAATTGGCGATTGCTATGTGGGGATAGAATGCCAGGGTAATTAGTGCCCAGGACGGCAAGTATTTACATTAGCTGCAGTTTGCCATGTTACTACATGTTTGTTCCACAGGGCTCTCTTTGTGCTGCTGCTTTATGAAAGCATTGATGTTGGGTGAAAGTAATTTATTTTCATTTGAGAAATTTTTGTGCAATAAAACTCATTATTTTAATCCTACAGTTCCTGAAATCAGTACTTAGCATATTGTATGATGTACTTAAAACAGAAGGTGGCTATGACATTACAACAACTAAAAAAAAGAGATCATCATGCACTGTGTTATATACCAGGTGTCCTAGCTTTCAGAAAATCGATGGGCCCTAGCCCAGTGAATTAATCCAGCTGCGGGCTGTTGAAAGTTGCCTGGCATAGGCTGGTGTTTCATTATTTAATCTTATAATGATTAAGGCTATATAGTTAATATTTCAATTATTGGCTTCAAGAACAATTAGTATTAATAAGCAAGTAGTAAACTGTCTTCCAAAACAGCTGACAGAAATGTTTGCACAAAGGTGCCTTCTATTTTGTTTTTTTTTTCTCTGTCTTGAACGGCAACAACCTCAATAAATAAAGTGTCTCCATGACACCAATTGCTCTTCAATGTCCCAAAACGTGGCTCAGACAATGAAATCGGCTTTTGTCTCAAAATGCTCTCCATGGTGTGACTTTGCATGTTGTGGGTGAGAGATATGTGTGAGCAGCTAGTCATAGGGTAGCTCGATTTGGAAGCCAGCTATGGAAATCATACCATGAAGCAAACATTGCGGGTAGCTGTTTTTCAGCACTATCTACAACTTTAGAACTAATGCTTTGCTCCTGGGGCCAATAAATAAGTCACTAATTAGCTTTTACTACCCGCAGAAAAACCATGGCAAATGGAAAGCCACTCGAGACTAGGGCAATCAACTCTGAATAGTTCTCGGTTGGTTTCACTAGCCTAGACCACTCTTGTGGTCAGCTTCAAATGAAACAGTCGTGACGCAGCTGTGGTTTTAACAGATATGGTGGAAGCTGTCTTGTAGTCTCTTATTAGATGCTTTGTATTGGAAGGGGGTGCATGCTTCTGGGATCATGATGAGAATAAGCAGCACTTTCAGGCCCATGGTTTGATTTGGTTTGTGGGGTTTAACGCCCCAAAGCAATTTGGGCTATGAGAGGTGCCGTAGAGGAGGACTCCGGAAATTGAGACCACCTGGGGTTCTGTAACGTGCACTGATATCGCGCAGCACATGAATGGATTTCTTTTCGCCTCCATCCAAATCGGCTGCCAAGGCCGGGATTCGATCCCGCACCCTTGGGAACAGCAGTCGAGCGCTGTAACCACTGCGCCACCCCAGCGGGGACTTTGAGGCCAATGTATATGAGATGGCTAAGTATATTGTGCATTACAAGTACACATACACACTGCTTCCTGTACTTTCTCCTGTCGCGACTTTGAGTAAATTCTAAAGGGTTTGATCCCAGTGCACTGTGGGGATAGCTTGTGGGAAAAGAAAAGAGGAAACTGCATGAAGAAACAAGGAGAACAAGAATTGCTACATAGTACAATTGCATTTATCCTTTCCTACTGTTCTTGTCCTTTAGCAGTGTTTTTGCCAGCTCCACAAGACCCATTTTAATGTGTTGTGTAAAAGTTTTAAGAGCAAGTTAAGCCGACATATTTTCCGCTGAATAAATTTTTGTTCCATGAAACACAGTGTTGTAACTATCTTGCACACTTTGCAAAGAGAAATGTCCTTCTTGAGTCCCACAGTTTAAAAACACAGCCTGGCTGTTTGTGTCATTACTGTAACTAAAAAAGAAATAAGTTCACATATACAGCTACACCTGGTTAAAATGTATTTTTGTGACCCATGTATTTTTCATTATTAAGGACAGCAATGCTTGCAAACAAAACTGCCAATGTGGTACCGAGGTTTATATAATAGTGTGTGAGTGCTTCTAAGGATCTTTGTATTTGCGTAGGAAAGTAAAACAGACTGAATTACATGGCTGCTAATCTGTGAAACTGCCTCATACCGTTCATTGCACTGTGTACAATTTTTTGTGAATTCATGAATTGTGAAGCACACTGAGACCTTCAGCTCACACACTCTGCTTCCCAAATCACTCTTTCTTATGTTAAAATAGTTAGCAGTTGCAAGGCTTGGCAGCTCATTTGCTAGTTATTGCACAAAATGAATTAAGCTGCCCGCTTAGATTGCAACCATTCTATTATGACCTTATCCTGCAAAGCTAAGGTAACACTCTGCATAGATGCAAAGCAGAGTAGTGAATCTGTGAATGCAAGCAGCATATCCAATCCAAGCAGAAAAGGAATGAATTCAGGTTAAGTTACATGTGACCTCAGTGTCAACAAGTCAGGTGTTACATCCATGCCAAGAGCTTTCATAGTGGATCAACATCAGCATTATAGAACCAATACCCATGTGGTATGAGACCATGCACAGTGGTGGCCATACAGCAAATGTAAACTGATAAGTGAGAAAACCCAGTTGATCACTTTGCAAGGTGCAAAAAAGTTTAGGCGAGCAGCAAATGTAACAAGGACTAAAAAAATCTGTAATGCATCCTACATTGTTGTAAGGTTCACACACGTACGTCATTGATATCACTCAGTAGGTAAGTAATCATGGGCTTCACAGCAAATTGAAAGCAGCAAATAGGCACGGAAATGAGCATCGACGACATCTGATTTTGATGCCATCGGAAATATCTCAATTGGTACCCCTTAGCAAAGAAATGCAGCTGAATAGATACTTAATACCAATGAAACTGAATTGGCATGCAGTCTGGCAAGATTAGAGCTGTCAAAGCAACAAGTATGGGGTGTAATGTGTGCAACTCTATAACAGCATCATGTCAGTATAAAGCCTATATACATCATTTGTCTAAGCAGTTGTCCAATGAACTTAACTCACCAAAGTTATGCAGGAAAAAAGCAGACTGTAATCACAATCATTTCTTCAATTGTTTTCTTTCTTTTTAACCAAATATGTTTTCATGCTCAACATGCCTTAGGTACACCAAAGTGTTCATATCATGAGGCACAGTTGCATATGGTGTGCCTTTTTTTCATAAGCATAACCTCCCGCCATACTGTACTTTTTTTTTGAATCGCGTCTAAATGTTTTTTTTAAAGACCTGATGTGGTGATAAAGTGTTTAGCCCATCACATGCAGAAGTGTTCAGTCGACCGATTCATCGCACAGATACTTATTGCAGACATAGGTGCACATAGCTAGCAGGAAATAAAAATAAACAGGAAGGTACTCTCAAAGCGACAGCTGCCGTGAAAGTACACGATATTTTCACAGTTTGTACAGTGCCGTCGAGCACCGATATCAGCACAAAGCGCAAACCGCGGAATATAGTGACATATTAGTAGCCCGAAAGCCGTGCAGCTAACGTCGTCGAAGGGCTCGGCGCTCGCACGGGAAGGGCTCGGCAAGCGCAGCACATACACGGACCGCGATCAACACAGGCGATCGACACATCGCGGAAACAACGTCATGTGCTCGTTTCTGTTGCGGTCACTGCGACCAGCGGAACGGGTGCCAGACTAGCTGTCACCAAGTTAATTTCAGCGTTAGGAAAACACAGTGTGTGACGAACTTTGCAAACATGGATAGTCCTCTTCCTTGCTAGGTGGCAGTCGCTCAAGCCGTAAACACTTTCGCAACACATGCACGGACACTTTTCGATGCGCTGAGGAGCCGATTCGTACGCATGAAAATCACCGTGAACTACTGTTGCTGGCTGTCGGCCGTGAAGATCCTCGCGGCTAGCGATAATCACAAACACATCGTGACACCGGTGCGACCTAGTACACCTCGCCGGTTGGAAGATCACTGCCTTCAGCTCAGCGCCGATAACCATGGCGATTATGATCCGACTTGAGGGGAAATCACAGTCGATAGGAACACTAGTATTAGCAATGCGCGCTAAGTATATTGGTTTTTGCGGCAGAGCAACAACCACCATCTACGCTTCGCTCGTCGCTTCGCTTCACACCGCTGGCGGCCATGTTGCCTGGCAAGATCGAGGAGGAGGAGCCAGAAACGTCGCCTACAGCGTAACCAATAGCTGCAATCCAGTCGCCTTGCTGATCAGCACGTGCGGGCAAAAAGTTGAGATTGAGTCAACTTTTCTGCGGACGAAGGATGCGGGTGTGCGCTATTGTATGCCCCTCCGAACCGGTCGTCTCGGTGCGGCCGCATGCGTGCGGAACGGGTCTAAATAGCAACCGTACAGCGGCCTTAAGGCGAAGGGGTAGGAAGCAGGGCTCGGCGGTATGTGACATCTGCATAAGTCATCGGCTGGGTAAGGACCAGGGGTGGCGGTGGAACGACGGGACTTATCGGTGGCTTGAGTGCTTTCTGGACCTCCTCACGGATGACGTTGGCCAGAGAAGCCGTGCCAGGAGGAAATGTCGCATGAAGTTGCTGTAGCTCCTCGCAAACCACGGTGCGAATGAGGTCGCGAAGGGAGCTCAGATCTGTCCCGGGATTGTAGTCGGTGCGGTCAGTCGGCGGTAGTGCGGAGAATGAATTCAGTTGCCGAGCGTACTGGCTGCATCGCTGCTGTAGCAGTTTCTCCATAATCACAGCTTCAGCCAGAAACGCCGCGACGGTGGTGGGCGGGTTCCGCACGAGGCCAGAAAAAAGCTGGTGTTTGACTCCGTGCATCAGGTGCCGCACCTTCTTCTCCTCACTCATGGACGGGTCGGCGTGATGGCAGAGATGCATGACGTTTTAACGTACATTGCGACCCCTTCATTCGAGCGCTGAACTCGAGAGGTCAGGACACGCTCGGCGTTCTTCCGACGGTACCGAGGAGCTGGCTTCGGAAGGCCGGCGGCGTAGAGAGCGGACTGAATAGAATCATTTAAACCAATATTTCGGACCATACAAAGTCTTTCGCCGCATCTGACAAGTGGACTATGAATTCATTACCTATGGTTAGATATCATCTACATAGCATGGCGCCGGCACAGTGATCGCGAGTGCTGCGCGCCGCAACCCCTATAATCAGCGTCTGACTCAATGTTTTATATTTTTAATCTTTAATATTTTCAGTTTATTTTTTACGTGCCGGGGCGATGCTCTTCAAGATTGAAGCAATGCCGCCAACCATTCGAATGGTCAACTCCTGGAATGCAGACTTAACACTTTGCTCGTAGTATTCAGAAGGATATTTTATTTGAGACGCGGCTCTATCACTTCCATTGTAGCGCAAGTTTCGCAGAGATTTCTATCCAATCATCGCAGCCACTTCTGTTTTCTTATTTATTGTTCAGAAAATTACGGCAACCAGTCACAGATTTAACTGATGTTGACTTGCAAACTTTTAACTGAGTAGTGCCGAGCGCAATGTCCGTTCTCTGAACAATTGCTGGTATGGCGGGCACCATCTTGCTTAGTTTTCTTGCGCGTGCATGTAATCCAAACCGGCAGTGGTTTTCAAATTTCATACCAGTACTTTCATTTCTTCCCTCTGGCTTTGTGATCACCATATGACAATATGAAGAATTGAATTGATTGTACCCAATAATTTGTTAAATTTAAAATGGTGTCTACAAAATTTGGTCAAATTTCGGAACAAACACAACTTTAATAACCAGCTGTAGTTTTAGTGCACACTGTCAAGAGTGGTCGCCAACTCTTTGTTACACAAAACCCACAGGCATAGATCGCCTCTGTTACGAACCAAGCTGCTCTACATAAGATATTAGCTCGTTGAAGACGCATCGCAAATAGCATTTTAGATCCTAACACTGTTTTTTTTTACGCCGCCACAAACTAATTGTAAAGAAGACGAAGAAGAAACAACGATGCGGCCTCGCCATCACCATCGCTGGTCTCCGCGGCGCCCATCTCTCTCGCGCTGAAGCTGTGCCCTACGGCTCGTATTCCGATCCTGCTGTGCCCGAATTACTGCCAGCGCTAGACGTTCCAATCGACTCTTAAATCCACATTTTACTTGGTGGAGGTCAAGCTGAGGTTTCCTGTACCCATCTCGCCCTGAAACTTCGCAGCAGAACGTTGACTACCCCAATGACGGAGCCTACTTCATCGCACCTACATCCGCCAGTCCCCTGCACAGGTGCCCTTCGCCAACGGGACCCCGCTACCTTCAGCGGAAGCAGCGATGACGATGTCGACGATTGGCTGTCCACTTACGAACGGGTCAGCCGTCACAATAACTGGGACGACAGTCGTAACCTCAATAATGTCATCTTTTACTTGAGCGACGTCGCTAGTCTGTGGTTTCGAAACCACGAGTCGGACTTTACCACCTGGGCGCATTTCAAGACCAAATTTTCTGATGTCTTAGGCCGCCCCACCGTCCGAAAACTCCGCGCGGAACAGCATCTTCGATCGCGACTACAGCTGCCCGGTGAAACGTTCACCAGTTACATTGAGAACATTGTTGATTTGTGTCGCCGCGTTGACCCGACCATGACCGAGGCCATTAAAATACGTCATGTCCTCACAGGAGTTGATAACGGCGCTTTCAACATGCTCGTCGCCAAAGGCCCCACTACGGTCAAGGAAATATACGACCTCTGTCAAAGCTGCGACGAGCTCCGCAAGGGGCGTGTTTTGATTCGGCAGCCTCATGCATCACTTGCTGAACTAGCCGCGGAGAGGGAGTCATCTAGGCTCTCTGAAGACATCAAGGTTTTTGTACGTCAGGAGGTCGCGCGACAACTGTCTCTGCAGCGATATATTAAGGAGTCGACACCAAGTGGCCTTGTTCCGGAGCTTCGCCGCGCAATCCAGCAACATGTATCTGAAGTCGTCCATAATCCTCCTCCTCAATCAGCTCCAGTCGCACCCTCAATGCCGTTCCTCACGCCCACAATTTCATCGCCCGGAGTTGCGCCACTGAGCTACGCTCCAGCATTTGCGCCGGCTCCTCCTCAGGTATTGCGTCGCACGTATGCCGAAGTTACTTCAAGTCCATCTCCTGAACCAGCATATGCCTATGCTTCGCCCCCTATCCGTTCGGCACCAACAGCTTTTGCTCCCTCCTTGCGTCAGACACTATCTCCATGGCGCACTTCAGACAACAGGCCTATTCGCTACCACTGCGGCATCCCTGGACACCCTACACGCTACTGCCGGCGCCGAATAAATATGGCCTTTGCTCCACGGCCTGCGCCACCTTATTTGGCCCCCAGTTCCCCGTTCCATCGGGTCCTCCAACAGCCTCCCCCGATCCTCCGGACTTCCTGCCTCGTCGTTCGCCATCACAACGTCGCCGCTCCATTTCGCCAATGCGCCGATGACCCGCTACCCAGCCGGAAAACTAACCGCCGCAGTTCGCGAGGCACGAGCTGCGTATTCGACAGAATTTCAAAGTCCTTGTCTTAATCTCGCGAATGTTACTGCTGTCATTGTTGAAGGTGTTTATACTCTTGCGCTCGTCGACACCGGTGCCGCTGTATCAGTTATCAGCCAAAAACTCTGCCGCTCCCTCTGAAAAGTGTCTACGCCGGGACTATCGCGTCGTACCGCATCCGCTCACAGTATACAGCCGACAGCTGTCTGCACTGCTCGCGTCGTCATTGCTGCAGCCTTGTACATAATCGAATTCGTCGTTCTCCCCACATGTTCTCATGACATCATTCTCGGCTGGAATTTCCTGTCCCAGCATCATGCTATCATTGACTGCGCCAATCCTCAAGTAGAGCTCATTGAACCAAGTGATGCACCATCTGATGCCCTGCTCCACGAGTCCGGTCCTCGTTTTGCGGCCAAACTCCTCGTAGCTCATGACACAACCATCCCACCCGTTAGCGCTGTTCTGGTTCCCCTCACTGCCCCTTTTACCAACGCCAAGACAGTCCTCTTTGTGCCCTCTAACGTTGTCGGCCGCCGCCGCCACTTAACGCTGCCGTTTGCCGTCCTTGACATGAACAACGGCGCTTGCACACTTCTGGTAGCCAATCCTCTTGCGTCTCCCGTTATGTTGATCGAAGGGGAGTTCCTCGGCCGCATCGAGCCCGTGGAACTTCTGTTCGCTTTTGATGATGTGTCAGTCCCTGTTTGCCAAGTTGAGGCCTTGACTCCAACTCGTGTGGCTTCAGATCCGCTACAGCGGGACCTTTTTGACCATTCTGCGGACAGCGCTCTAGAGCCGCGCCACCGCGAGCAACTTCTTGACCTTCTGCACCAATTCCGCCCCTCCTTCGACATCCCGCAATCTTCCTTGGGCCGCATGACGAATGTTTCTCACCTCATTGACACTGGCGCTCAACCACCTCTCCATCAGCGGCCGTATCGGGTGTCCCCGACTGAGCGCCGTGTTATTGCCCAACAAGTCGATGACATGCTGCAACGCGGAGTAATTAGAGAATCCTGTAGTTCATGGTCGTCTCCTATGGTCCTCGTTAAGAAGGATGGCTCCATACGATTTTGTGTTGATTATCGCCGCCTCAACAAAATTACTCGTCGTGATGTGTATCCCCTCCCACGAATCGACGATGCCCTAGACTGCTTGCAAGGCGCAGAATTCTTTTCCTCACTCGATTTGCGCTCTGGATATTGGCAGGTGCCGATGGCAGAGAAGCATCGCGCTAAGACCGCTTTTATTACTCCAGACGGACTATACGAATTTAATGTTGTGCCGTTCGGACTCTGTAACGCCCCAGCCACATTTGAAAGAATGATGGACACTGTACTGCGTGGCCTGAAATGGAACATCTTTTTATGCTACCTCGATGATATCGTCGTCTTTTCAACCGACTTCCCGGCCCACCTGACTCGACTTCGCCACGTCTTAACCTGCCTATCCCGCGCCAGTCTTCAACTGAACCTCAAAAAGTGCCGCTTCGGTGCCCGCCAGCTCACAATACTCGGACATTTTGTGTGCAAAGATGGAGTTCTGCCTGATCCTGAGAAGCTCCGCGCCGTTGCTGACTTTCCGAAACCGACCACTTTGAAACAACTGCGAAGCTTCGTGGGCCTCTGCTCGTAATTTCGTCGTTTTGTTCGCAATTTCGCAACCATCATAGCCCCCCTTACACAGCTCTTGAAAGGCACCCCTAACCTCTCCTCTTGGCCGCCAGCCTGCGATGATGCATTCGCGACACTGCGCAATGTTCTGACGTCACCGCCAATCCTTCGCCATTACGACCCTACTGCACCTACAGAACTTCACACCGATGCCAGTGGTGTCGGCCTCGGCGCCGTCCTCGCCCAGCGCAAGACTGGCTTTTCCGAATACGTTGTCGCCTACGCAAGCCGTGCTTTTACCAAAGCCGAGTCCAACTACTCCGTTACCGAAAAGGAGTGCTTAGCAATCGTGTGGGCTATAACGAAGTTCCGCCCTTACTTATATGGCCACTCCTTCGAGGTAGTTACAGATCATCACGCTCTCTGCTGGCTCGCGTCTTTCAAGGAGCCGTCTGGCCGTCTCGGGCGCTGGGCCCTCAGGCTTCAGGAATACGACATCCGTGCAGTGTACCGCTCTGGCCGCAAGCACTCTGACGCCGATGCTCTTTCTCGGTCACCGGTGCGTTCGCCTAACTCATCATCCCCTTCTCAAGCCTCCTTGTCAGCACTCACCATTGAGGATATGCCTTTCGAGCAACGACAAGATCCTTGGGTTTCTAACCTGCTAGATGTCATTGGCACTACTTCCGCGGCTATGCATCCTCGGGCACTCCGCCGACAGGCCTCCCATTTTACCATTCGGGACGGCCTCCTCTACCGAAAGAACTACAATTCAGACGGCAGAAAATGGCTTCTTGTCATTCCGCGCCACCTCCGCTCCGAGGTTTGTGCCCACCATCACACTGACCCGCAAAGCGCTCATGCCGGCGTCCTGAAAACCTTTGATCGAATTCGTCAGAGGTATTACTGTCGGGGAATGTAGAATTTCGTACGTCGTTACATTCGCTCTTGTACCGCCTGTCAACAACGCAAGATTTCTCTCCACCCCGCTGGTCCTCTCCAGCCTTTACCGTGTCCAGTTCGCCCGTTTGATCGCCTGGGAATCGACCTCTGTGGTCCTCTACCATGCAGTGCCGCCGGTAATCGATGGGTCATCGCCGTCGTCGACCAGCTGACCTGTTATGCGGAGACTGCTGCACTTACCGCGGCGACAGCCCGAGAGGTAGCCCATTTTCTTCTGCACCACTTTATTCTTCGACACGGCGCCCCGCGCGAGCTACTCAGTGATAGAGGTCGTGTCTTGCTTTCCGAAGTAGTCCTAGAGCTCCTGTCTTCTTGCAAATCGATACATCGGGCTACAACCGCGTACCACCCGCAAACCAACGGCCTCACGGAGCGTTTCAATCGTACGCTTGGGGGCATGCTCGTAATGTATGTTACATCTGAATCTGGGAGCTTCAACTGGGACCAGGTACTGCCATTCGTAACATTCGCGTACAACACTGCCACCCAAGCAACAACTGGTTTTTCGCCCTTCTTTCTCTTATACGGCCGCGAACCTCCTTGTACTCTGGACACGATTTTGCCATACCATCCAGCTGCCTCTGAGTACAGTGCTTTGTCCGATATTGCACAGAAGGCCGAGGAATGCCGTCAGCTAGCTCGCACGTTTACCTCCAACACTCAAGGCTATCGCAAAGATCAGCATGATAGCGATACCCCTACTCCGACGTTCCTGGCCGGCAGCTTCGTTTGGCTATGCGTTCCTGCCACCAGCAAACTAGAAACGAAATACCACGAACCTTATCGCGTCTTGGAACGCACATCCCCTGTTAACTACTTCATCGAGCCAGTCACCCCTTCTTCCGACCACCGCCGCCGCGGCCGTGAGGTTGTCCATGTTAGCCGCCTCAAGCCGTATTACAACCATCTGGTTGTCTCTTCTCCTGTGAGTCGCCAGGATGGCGACTTATTCACGCGGGGGAAATGTAAAGAAGACTAAGAAGAAACAACGCTGCGGCATCGCCATCACCATCGCTGGTCTCTGGCGCCCATCTCTCGCGCTGAAGCTGTGCCTTACGGCTGGTATTCCGATCCTGCTGTGCCCGAATTACTGCCAGCGCTAGACGTTCCAATCGACTATTAAATCCACATTTCACAATAATGATTATTGCAATAATATATTGAAAGCTCTAAGGGAAAACCTCGAATTACCAGTAAATATAATACTAGCGGTGGGAATGATGCTTGGTGTTCAGGTGTACTGAAAGAGGGATTATGATTTCTAATATTTTTCATGAATGAACCCACTGAAAAATTTACTTGAAGCTCTTCTGCTATCTAGGAGCGAAGGCACGCCGACCTTTTACATCCATATTTTATTTTGTGTACTTAACGGATTTTATTTGGGTCGTGTTGTCATTACCATCATATTGGTGGTTGTGTCATGATCGTGAACAGTTGTTATTTGAGAATCGTTGTCATTTCCTTTGCCGAAACCTATTTTCTGCAAGCATACAGTACTACAGCTAAGCATGATAGGTATTTATTTCCCGTTGCCAATACGGATGTATGGACAATCTGGCGAGTAGTCGCGGGGAAAATATCTGGAGCTGGTGTTGAGGAATGAAGGGGTGTTTTTATTTATTTATTTATTGATACTGCAATCCCAGTGTTGGGATTTTAGCAGGGTGGGAATACAAACTATGTAGTTTAACAAAACAGGCAAAAAATAAACAATAATTACAGTGCAAGTTGAAGCTCTTCTGAACAATTAATAATAAAACCAAACATATACAACTCAGCTGTGAAATAACAAAAGCAATAAAAAGAAACTAGGTTATATGTTGCGAGAACAACGTCAGTGATGGCTGTGAGGATATTCCAATCGGAAATAGTTCGTGGAAGGAATGAGTATTTAAAGCAGTTATTTCGAACGCGAAAAGGAGTTAAAGTTAGCTGGTGTCGTTGTCGGGTTGCGTATCCGGACGAAAAAACAAGCAAATCGGCGAGTTCTGATCTTTAGTGTCCTTTAATTAATTGGTACAGAAATTTAAGTCGTGCACAACGATTTCGCTCAGTTATTGTCGGAAGGCCAGCTTGAATTAAAAGGTGTGTTACTGATGTACGCCGGTAATTATTATATATGTATCGTGCCGCCCTCTTTTGAACTTTCTCTAATTTATTCATGTTAGTTTGCATGAATGGATCCCAAATGATTGAAGCATAATCTAAGGTAGGCAGAACAATAGATTTGTAAGCACTCGTGTGTGTGCTCGTCGCTGTCACCGTCGTAGACGTCGTAATGAGGTGACCCCTTGCAGTTTTTAATAGGCAGACAGTTTCTTCAGCTTGGCGGTTAACGTTCCAATCATGAAAGAGTAGTTGACACCTTTATCAATCAAGCCTCTACTGTTCTTCCGGCCGTGGATAGTGCATGCCGCAGGTATGTGTTGTTACATTGCAAGCATGTTGGTGAGTCTAGTGAAGGTTTTTTAGCTTAATGTTACTGCGGATGGGATGGACACTGTGGTATCTTTACCAGGTACAACTGTCTTAAAATTGCGTCGTGTTGTCATTACCATCATCTTGGTGGTTGTGTCATGATCGCGAACAGTTGTTATTTGAGAATCATTGTCATTTCCTTTGCCGAAACCTCACCACCCACATAAAAGGTTGCTGGATTTAGTTTTCCCACAAGGGAGTGGAAGGTCGTCCGCAAGCGTCATATGAGTAGTTCGTCTGTGGTGATAAAATCGAGCAAGTGATGATGAAAGCTGCCCGAGGCATCTGCACTAGTACTCCGCTACACTTAGGCAGCCGCCTAATTCACAAAAACACTGGATGGGAGTGGTCGGAGGGCATCATGAGAAAAAACTGCGAATGCTCATTCTCCTTATGGTTACTGGGGTACAATGAGCCCGATTTCACTGATAAGGAAGCAAAGTGGCGATTTCATAGGAGTCTTCGATGCATTATATTACATGGTGCTTTACCACAGCACAAAGGCTAGATGAGAGGAACTAAGGAGCGGGTGGAACAAGCGCATTCCATCGCAGAGGACTTTCAGATTTTTGAAGGGGTTTAGGATGGCATGCTGTAGGGGCTTACGTGAGAACTTATCACATCACATCTCTTTATTTACCTTAAAGACCCCTTTTCGGGGTGTTACATAAGGGGTTTACAAAATACACGAATAAACAGTGCCTGAAAATGATGATTGACATGTTATGGTAGCAATATTTTGGGGCAATACATAAGGGGTGGGATATACAAAATACAGGATTCAATAGCGCTTGAAGGTGATGAGCTACAGTCGGAAATGATGGAAAGCCAAGCGCATTCTTGATTTCTTTGCCAACCACGTCCGTAAGCTTTGCCACCCGATGCTCTTGGAACAAAAATGGCAGGAGGCGCAGCCATAAAAGAGAATCTCGTGGACAAGACCGTTAAAATTTGCCACATTTTCTGTCGCGTCGCTGTAGTAGACCGCGGAGAGTATTTTAAATCCTCAGCTATTCCTATGGCTCCGTGCCTACAAGGTTTTCTGGAAGGTTGCTGTATGTTTGCTTAGTTCAACCACTAGGAGTTGGGGCTGGCGTCGAATAACTATGAAAGTTTCTTCCTTTACGGCATGCCCCACCCTTAGACAGCCTTGTTTAGACCCGGCTCTCGTTTCTAGCGACGATCACAAAAACCTTCGAAGCCTGGTTTTTGAATGCACCTCTGCTCTACAAAGCAGTGCGAGCTTAAAAAATGTTCTGGCAGGTATGTCGAACTCTCTCAACGTTGCTCGTTTGCAAATTCGTGCCTACCTGTGTTATTAAAATTAGTTTCGAAGCTATATTCAAAAAGCGAGAAATTGAAATAAGAAGGCTTCCGCGGAAGGCAGACGGTTACAAACAGTATCTGTAAACTCAATTCTGGTGAGTGCAGAAATAATATCTCCTGCTTACATATAACATGTAGGTCTTCCAATATTGAAACAGTGTTCGCAAAGGAGGATGTTTCTTGATTTTCATACATAAGCATTATGGCATACGCGCGTGTGGCGCCGATATATCTTGGTAATAATGCCAGAGTCTCTTTCAGAACCGTCACTGGAGGAAGAAACCAAATAAGTCGGGTAATCTTGGCATTATTATTTGTCTGACATCGTGTAAATGTAGCTTATTTTAAAATATCGCAACAAAAGCACCGTGCAGGCATGCTCACTAAAGCAGGCGAATAATCAGAACAGACGACGGTACCAGGCGCAGCTTGCCATACTGGGAGGGACTTCGGGGGAATACGAAATTGCGGAAAACAGTATACCCATAATGTCTGGCTTAAGCTGACGTATTCGGTGAAAACAGCATTCGTGCGTGGGAAAGTTGGAGAAAACACGCCGTACAGTGCATTCAATAGAGGATTAGTATGTGGTCTGGAGTGCTACCGCGACCGCTTCGATGAGGCCAATCGTCAGACAATCCGGCATCGGCATCGACAATGGCATTGCGAGCAAAAAACCGTGAGCCTACGTGTGACAGTTGGTAGCTGGCTGGCGACATGGTTTAGGCAAAACGTTTAAGGCGGTTTCTGTCAAGTTAGGAAACCGCGACGCATAGCCCAATTTAGGGGACCTGTGAACTGGCATATCTCTTTTGAGTTAGGAGTCAAGAGCTAGGTCGTCGGACGCAAAGCGAGGCAAATGGCCCATATTTTGAACTTGGTTAAAGCTGCCCTTTCTATCTCTGTCGGCCTTTTAAACGCTGTGATAGCTTAAGAATGGATAGGTTTGAGGATAGGTGAGATTTAGAGGAGCAAAATATTGACTTAGTGGTTTTGGCATGTTTATGAGGTCTAACGTCCCAAAGCGACTCTGACTATGAGAGACAGCGTAAGGGAGGACTTCGGGAAATTTGAGCACCTGGATTTCTTTACCGTTCATTCACATTGCACATCACACACAGACGCTTTGCTTTCGTCTCCATTAAGAGCGGTAGCCGCGACCATGATTCGATCCGGTATTCTAATCACTGCGAACCAAGTATTGAATTAGTGAATTAGCGAGTACCAAGGAGCATTGCATGAACGAATATACTCAAAGGAAGCCGGAAATGTGAGCCACTAGTGCCGATGCATTACACCAATAAAAGATGTTTTTTTTCTGGCACAGTGCAATTGCAGAAGTAAATTTCTAATCTGCTTCGTACTTACTAGATATATCGACACCAACATAAAGAAATATGGAAAGCCGTTTTTCTTGGTCACGCATAGGAAAGTTTTGTCACAATATGTTTTATGACTAGGATTCACGAAATGTTCATAACTTCATGCTCGCAAGCCCAGTGGCATACATACCTTCAAAAATAACAGCGAATTCTCGATACCTTTCCTGTTTACGTCGAAGTCAAACACCGATTGGTCATACATGTATCCCCAGTGATGTAGTTTGGCTGCATGCAACGTTTTCATCAACCTTTCTTTGTGCTTATAAAGGTGGTAGGTCTTACTGTCCTCCGAACTGAAACGGAAAACATAAAACACACTGTCAAAGTATAGGAAAAGCTACCATCCTTCTTACCACCTCGATATTATTCCAGCATTGTATAAAACTTTGAGCTTGGAAACACTAATTTTCTTGTCATGCCAAATATAAGTGAAATGCATATGAAAAGTATATAAATGAAACATCGTGAACATCCCCGTCTACCTATTTGGTTATTGGGAATGATTGACACTGAATAAAATTCTTGCGTTAGACACTCGCGAGCAATAATTTCTTCCAGTGCCCTAGATTATTGCATTATCGCCTGTGTAAATAAATGACCAGGACAATAATACCAGTTTCTGTATCCTTGGCCCTGCAGTAATATTTTTATTATAAGTGACCAAGAAGACATAAGGGATGTTTTGTAGGCGCCTGCATACCTTTCAAATGAAGGCTTCGAACTCAGTGGGATGCCCAAAGCTTATGATCAAACTTACACTTCCATGCCGCCTTCCAGAGGCATGGTTGTGATATTTTGTAGCGGCTAGGCTTCAGTGCGGGTGTTCAAGCGTTACACGCTTCTTATTTTCACCGCATCCTCTTCGGTAGCTTTTGCCATCTCGACCATATCTCGCTAACCGAAATATGGTTAGCGACCACAGCGTAATGATCAATAATGTATGGTATACAGCGACAACATAAACAAACCCATGAGTGTTACAGAAGAGCACATCAAGAATATTGGATCTTGGCGTTCGCCTCACAGTATGTTGGAAAAAGTCAAGAGTGTCAGACATCGCTTCCAATTCTGAGCAATCGTGGCTATTGGATTGCAAACTCAACAACAGTCGTTCGTGTAGTCAGAATACTTAAAATCCCTTCCAAGAATAACGCACTCACTGGATAAGTAGCGACATTTGCGCAGTTAACGCAATAAATGCGCAGCACATGAAGAGAGCGGGGGGGGGGGGGGAGGGGGATCGAGAAAACGCCCCTACAACACAGCTAGGCTCTTGTTTTCCTGCGCGGCACAACGTGGACTCAGTTGAATGCCTATAATTAAATAGCTATCTCGTGTCTCCTAAATATATCCTTGATAATAGCAACACTCGCCTCCACCATGCCGAGACCCATCTTTGTGATGCACTTGGAACGAGCTAGGAAATACATCGCTGTCCTCAATAAAAGCATTGAGCCATGATTCAGTAATTATTACAACATCAACAGTAAGAAGCTTTATCAAGCCAGTCAACTCTTCAATATCCTTTTTGACAGTTCGCCTGTTCACACTTAAACAATGTTGCACGCTGTACGTTTTTTTAGTACGTCAGGACTGTCTGAAAGAAATTACTACTTCTTGCATGGCGGCCCAAATATGGCTTCGCGTCAATAACTAGCTAGTCGTAGGGCACTTTGACTGAGCTTGCCCCATTCTATATCTGCGCGCCTGCATACTGCCCTGGTGTTTGCGATTACTATGAACTTCCTGTTATTGAAGACCAGCTTTGAGCACAGGTGTTAAGCTCATTCCGGAAACTCCATCTTTTAGTAAACATTAGCTGAGTTTATTACGGCACTGAAAGCCATTGTTAAATATGTAGAAAAGCCCACGGGCCAGTTTGCGCATGGCAAAATATGACATGGCTTTAACGCCGCTGTAGCTTAGCTTAGCGAAGGCTGAAAGCCATATTTTATATTAAACAGGTAAAGGGGAGCAGCTTTTATATATTAACGTTTCTTGAGGTGTTGGTTTATTTTTCACCTAGCTCTGTTTGAGTTTCGTGTACAACCATTCGAATGAAGTTCGTAGCAGATCCTGACACTGTTTGCAATGCTATGATGATCAGTCTATGCGGTGTAAAGTAAACCTTCTGGGTTGCCTGAAAACGTGTTTATCAAGGCATACTTTCAGTAAGCAAAAATTTCAAGATAAAAAGGTGAGACACCTAACAGCAACTATATTTCCCATAAACTTGCGTAACATGCCATATTATTTTCCAGAGCGCAAATAAACCGAGAGAAAACGTACTTACCTCCAAATCAAGGAGACTCCACATCTAGTGTGTACATATTGTCTCGACACTTTCCCCGACTTTTTCATTTCATGTTCAGAATGCTCCTCGAAAACAATCACATCTAAGGGGACGCTTCCAAAGAGAAGATAATCACACATCTTGTCAGGCGGAAATGGAGGGGTGGAGTCACTTTCATACGTGTCTACAACGCACACGAGTGGAACACGACGATCTGTAATGATCAACAAAAATGATCGCAGGTTTTCGGTCATAATGACGATTACTGTTGCACGCTCCAAGAAAGATGTTATTAAGCTGCTTTCTTACATTATGTATAAAATTCGAAGTTTAAAAATGGAAGGCAAGCAGTGTTCTTTGAAAATCACATCACATTGAAGCATTTCGTAAACAGCTGAAAGCTAACAGCTCGAGTTTGATTGTATTAGCTTTCTGCCACTAAAATCACAAAGCAAATATGTTCGGCCCGCTGAAGAACGGCATCGTTCAGCGCCAGCCAGAATAAACTCCCTGTTTTGTGATGAGATCATATCTTCACTGTTCGAACCATATAGCACCGAGCATACTTCTTTACAGTACCCGTTCAGAACGAGACATGCCATTTTTTGTATGATCATGCGAACCACTGAATCCACATGTCATTAGTTTTTCTTATTATCGACTGAAAAATAGTATCGTTTGAGCTAAATGACGTAAGATAGCATACATGAAACACAATAGCTGAAAAATTGTCCTCTTGTTAGGCAAATATATAGAGTACTATGTAATGTGCACCATCTCCATGTGGAATTGGTTGCAGAAAATCTCTTGTCGAACAGAGGAGTTAAAATGATTTCTAACGTGGGTCCCATAAACCTTCAAGTATGGTTGCCGTTGTGCAAAGTGGCTTTCAGAAAAGCCAATAAAAATTTTATTTCAGTATGGAATGCGGTAAAGGAATGCGATAACCAAATGTGTATCTATTATTGTCAAAGACGAGCGCTGTACTTTTTTGAAAATGTACCGATCCTTCAATTAGCTCTGTGAATTTCAAGGCTCGCGTTATTTGCAACAGCTGCCCCAACTAAGCGTATTACATTATTTTACTCCTGACTTAATATCCCTCCTCCTGCCTTGGCAGTTATACTTCTCACGGTTCAAGAGGCGGCCTCCCAACAAATGCGAATCTCCCGTTCTTCTCATACGATCCTCTTTTCGTGCTAAACATCTTTCATATTCCTCATGGTTGCCAGGTTCCATTAACCAGTTTTTCAGCTCTCGCTGCACCACCTGATGATGTAGGCATCCGCTATACGCAGCTCGTGGCTGCAACGTTCCGCATATCGCATTGTGCGCTTTAAACATATTCGGATACCATGGTATTGTTGTTATGATCGGGCTTCTAGGCGTGGTTCCCGCGGCTCCTGCAGCGGTCTACGGCTGGGATTAAACGGGTGCGGGCGAGTGCAGGACGCCCGCTTCGCAATGCAAGGGTGCACTTAGGAGAAGCCGCGGCGTCTGTCTTGTCTGGCATGGCTTCAGGCCAAATAAATCGGCTCAGGACGTCCTGCTACAGCTTAGCAGAGAAATATTAAATCCGATAGAACATCCGAACGCGGATAAGATAGTGCTGGCCCTAGATCTGAAGGGAGCCCTCGATAATATGACGCACGAGGCCATCCTGACACACCTTTCGGAGACGGGTTGTGGAAAGAACGCGTTCGAGTATACAAAACGCTTCCTCTCAGACAGACAGGCCTATGTGAGGATCCGAGGATGCATCTATTAGGCACGAGAAGTACACCACAGGGAGCGGTGCTATCCCAGTTGCTTTTCAATATGGCAATGAAAAATCTCCCGGTCCACCTGGAGAAAGTCTCGGGTGTGCAGTACGCGCTGTACGCGGACAGACATCTCCATATGGGCCACGCGGGGCTCTCTCGGAGAAATGGAGGCCAGCTTGCAGGAGGCAGCCACCGCTGTGAATGAGTACGCGAAAAAATGCGACCTTCAGTGTTCGCCAAAAAAAAATCCAATTTCGTCCATATTCGTCCCTCCAAAAAATGTACAGACAAGATAGAATTGCGACTTGGATCAGAACCAATATCCCAGAGAAAGAATATTAGAGTTCTGGGCCTTTTCATTCACCAGCGTAAGCTAGCGTCGACCACGCTCTAGAAGCTAAAAAAGGTGGGAGACCAGGTGGGCCGAATGGTCCGCAGAGTCGCAAACAAGAAAGAGGGACTGAGAAGCAAAGATGCTCTACGACTGGCGAATGCCTTTGTAACAAGCAGAATCCTGTACTCGACCCCCTATCTCCACCTCAAGAAACACGACAAGAGCACCATCGAGATGATCACGCGCCAATTACCAAAAAAGCCCTCGACCTCCCTATAACCACATCGAACCTGAGACTCCATGGTCTGGGTATGACGAACTCGTTCGAGGTGCTGAGAGAAGCCCACCTCACGAGCCAATACATGCGGCTATCGCAGACACCGTCGGGGCGACGTCTATTAACCCGTCTACACATACAACACACGACTGTAACCGAGGAAAGAGTAAGGCTTCCCCAGGAGTGATGATACGCCCTGCACGTAAAACCACTCCCCGCTAATATGTCCAAGGACGACCACGAGGGTAGGCGCATGGCCAGGGCAGAGGCCTGAGCTCATCACTACGAAGGGAAACCCGGAGTGTACTATGTGGACGCGTCCGGCCCGCACCAAGGCGGCTGGTACACGGCGGCAGTGATCCACGAGTCCAAAACGGTAAACGGGCTCACATTTAAAGCCCGAAGCGTAACACACGCAGAGAAGGTCGCCATCGCGTTAGCAGCAACACACTATGATTCCAGAACAATCATAACGGACTCGCGAGGGCCGTGTAGGAACTTTCAACAGGGCTGGGTCCCGTACCTGGCCTACTGGCTACTAAAAACAGCTCGGACCTGGCCTACCGACTACTGCAAACAGCTCGTACGTGGAAAGTTCATCCCGCCGCTTTACAGTCTGGGCTCCGGCCCATTCTGGGCTAGGAGAAAACGAGGCAGCAGATGCCGCCGCCTGCGCGCTTTCTAACCGGGCAACCTCGTCTCCTTCCTCCTCAGAAGGATTTACACCAGCCTACGCTTTCAGAGAAATTACGCAGCTGTACGAAAACAGACACAATATTTACCCCCCCCCCCGTTTAAAGGGTTAACAAGAGCGGAGGTGGTGGTGGTGGTGAAAACATTTATTATAATACATAGAGGTATATACACTAGGTGGGATGCCTAGAACGCGTGTTTCTTCGCCTCCTTACGAATACCATGATGTGCCCGGCTTCACTTAAACACTGACAGTGCCTTCTCCGGGGAGTGCCCCCCCTGCGGGGAAATGTCCTCGGACCTTTTTCACATGGTGTGGGCGTGTCCCTCCAACCCTGCCTTTGCACCTAACCAAAAAACCACCCTGGAGGACTGGGAGGCGACCCTACTCGTCTACTCCGACCTGGAAGCCTAAAAGGCCTTGGTCAAACGAGCAATGGCGGCAGCGGAAGCCACTGGGATCCCGTACTAGGGACTCCACCTAGTGTTTTCGAGGGGAACGGCACTAAGCCTGACACCAGAGCAACCTTAATGTAACTTTATATTTTTTTAAACGTTTTCACCCACAACGCCGCGCTTACGCAGTGGCGTCCAAAGCCCCACCAAATCACTAGGAGTATAATTAACATCTTGATGACGCTTGTCATAGCGTTGCTTGTAGCGTTCCTGGGAGGCAAGTGTGCGAAGTCTAGAGAGTTGACGAGATTCTTCAGCCAAAGAGAGAGTATGCGCGAGTGAACTTTCAGCAGGGAGCGAGGAAAGTAAAAACGTGTCCAGAGTAGTTCGTGGAGGTCGTTTGTAAAGAAGAAAAAACGGACTGTAGCCTGTCGTTTCGTGCCTAGCAGTGTTAATGACATACGTTATAAACGGAAGGACTTCATCCCAGTTTTTGTGGCAGGAGTCGACATACATTGCGAGCATATTGCTAAGCGTAGGATTGGTGCGTTCGGTAAGACCGTTTGTCTGTGGGTGGTAAGGAGTTGAATGGCGAAAATGGGATGAGCAGAGGCGAAGTAGTTCCTCTACAACTTCTGCTGTAAACTGTCGCCCACCATCGCATATAGACACACGAGGAGGCCCATGTCGAAGAATGATAGACCGTAGGAGGAAAACCGAGACATCAGAAGCAGTGGCTGACGGTATGGCAGCAGTTTCACTGTACCGCGTAAGGTAGTCTACGCACACGATGACCCAGCGGTTTCCGTTGGAGGATAGAGGAAATTGTCCTAGAAGGTCAATTCCCGCCTAGTCGAATGGGGTTCGTGGTGGCGTTATAGGCTGAAGATGGCCTGGCGGAGAGCAGGATGGGTGCTTAAAACGCTGGCACTGGAGGCAGCTGGCCACATAACGTTGAGTAGTTTGACGCATCTTTGGCCAATAAAAACGTTTCTTAGTCCTGTACAATGTCCTGGCGAAACCCAAGTGTCCAGCTGTGGCATCGTCGTGCATTACCCGAAGAACCTGACACCTAAGACTTCTAGGAACTACCAGAAGAAACCGTGCACCTACTGACGAGTAGTTCTTCCTGTATAGTAGAGCGACATGAATGTAGAATGAGGACGGAGGGTTCCGGAAACTTGCTGCATCAAAAAGCGGTGCCAACTCCTTGTCGTTCTGCTGCGCAATCTTGAATTCACCAGCATCGGGGAAGCTTGGAGAGGTGGCAGCTATATATTCGTCCAAGATCTCATTTTCGCAATCAGTAGTTTCAGGCGGCAACCGTGACAGGCAGTCAGCATCGCCGTGCTTACGACCACGCTTAAAAGACACAGTAAAATTGAATTCTTGCAGGTGCAAAGCCCACCAAGCAAGGCGTCCACAGGGGTCCCGAAGGTTTAAAAGCCAACATAAGGAATGATGGTCCATCACAATTATTAAATGCACATCCATAAAGATATGACCTAAACTGTTGCACACCGAAAACAACAGCAAAGCATTCCTGTTCAGTTACTGTGTAATTACGCTCAGCCTTGCTCAAAGAACGGCTTGCATATGCAACGACATGTTCATTGCCATTGTGGCGCTGTACGAGCAAAGCACCAACTCCAACTGCGCTGGCGTCAGTGTCAAGCTTTGTTGGAGCTGATGGGCAGAAGTGGCATAGTACAAGCCCAGATGTCAAAATAAATTTTAACAGGCGAAAGGCGGAGTCACAATCGGCAGTCCACTTGAAAGGTGCATCTTTCTGCAGCAGACAAGTAAGGGGATATGCTAGGTCAGCAAACTTCGGAACAAAACGCCGGAAATAGGAGCAAAGCCCCCAAAAAACTCGTCAGCTGTTTTAACGATTTCGGCGGCTTAAAACAAGTGACAGCTTCGATCTTTTTCGGATCAGGCCTGATTCCATCCTTGTCTACGAGATGTCCAAGTACCACAGTCTGGCGATCTCTAAAACGACATTTCTTGGAATTGAGTACCAGACCAGCTTTCTCAATACACTTCAAGACAATCTCTAATCGACTGTTGTGCTCACGAAAAGTAGTCCCGAATATCTCTACATCGTCCAAATAACACATACAAATGTGCCACTTAAGTCCGCGCAAAACTGTATCCATGAATATTTCGAACGTGGCTGGAGCGTTACATAATCCAAACGGCATCACATTAAATTCATACAGCCCATCTGGGGTGATGAATGCCGTCATTTCTTTATCTTCCGGGTGAATGGGGATCTGCCAATAGCCTGATCGTAGGTCAACTGAGGAAAAATAGAAGGCAGAATGCAAACAATCAATTGCGTCATCAATACGTGGCAGGAGATACACGTCCTTCTTGGTAGCAGTACTCAGCCGTCGATAATCAACACAAAATCGCCATGTGCCGTCTTTCTTCTCGACTAGTATCACAAGGGCAGCCCACGTACTAGACGATTTCTGAATGATGCCCTTATGCAATATATCCCGAACTTGTTATTCGATTGTTTGTCGTTTTGATGATGATACACGATAAGGCTTCTGACGGATTGGATCAGCAGTCCCAGTATTTTTTCGGGGCTGAGTACGGGAAATAGGAATGCGTGGTGGTGAGTCCCGAGAGAAATCGAAAGACTCAGTATGTTTCGACAGAACTTCTACTAAACTGTAACGGTCACTTGTTAGCAGGGACTTGTTAATCATGGCAAGAAATTTTGTCTTATCTACTTCTGAGCATGCGGTAGGCTGGGAATTGTCTGTTACTGCAACTGAGTTAAAAGCATCTTCGTCAAAGTTGACAAGTTTTAGACCACGTGGCAATACAACAGGTTCGTTAGAGCAGTTAGTCGTCCACAAAGAAGAATGGCCATTCATGACTGAGATGACGCAGCGGGGAATAAGAATACTTTTCTTCGTGCAGTTCAGGGCGAGTGGTTCAACCACAGCGTCGAACTCATCACTGGCACAGCTTGAACTAACAACTTGTATAAACTTTGCTGATATTGCTGGAATAACTATGTCGTCCGAAACCGAAAGCGTGCTGGGATTGGTCCGCGAATTTTCGCACAAAGCAGATTCGAGTGCTCACAGAAATGTCTCCGTTGCGAAAGTCGAGAGTGGCCCCACATTGTTCCAGAAAATCGAGTCCAAGAATTACGTGATGCGTTGATCGAGCAAGTACTGCGAATTCAGTTCGGAATGTGTGGCCGGCGATAACAAGATTCACGGAACAGACTCCAAGTAGGTTAAGCGGCTCGCCACTAACACCATACAATAACGCCGCACTATCCCAACCAAACATAATTTTACGACCAAGACAGTTTTTAAAGCGAGGCTTATAATAGAAATGGTTGCACCTGTGTCGAACAACGCCATAGTACGTACATCGTCTACAAACACTTTTGTTTTGAAAAGTTTGCCACCAGGCATAAGTTGAGAACACAAATACTTCAATTCGGTTCTTTAACATCGAAACGGGCAGAGGCATAGGTAAGCTAGAATCACTTGCGACCTCACCTCCATCGGCCGCACTCACTAGTTTCCCGGAGGTGGCGACCGTCGTCGGGGAGAAGAGGAGCGTCGTAGGCGCCGAGATGGTGGTGCCAGGCTACGGTCAGAGGCCGGGGATTCGTTTCGGTTCAGCGTCACTCTGCGTTCTTGTCGGCTAGCTGTTGTTCTGTACTCATTCCGGCCAGGTGTTCTTCTGTATGAATCATCATTGTCTGCAGGAAACCTTGCACGGAAGTTCACCCACTGTCGGCGATACTGCTGGTGCGGACGGCGATTGCGGCAAAAACGCGAAATGTGGCCGATCATTCTACAGGCATAGCGCACTGGCGGCTCACGTTCATTCGAAGAATAAAGCTCATCGTCGCTTGGAATAAACGCATTGCGTTCTGGATGTAGTCGACGAGGAGGTAGAGAGTGCTCGCTGTTGTAGGCTTTGATGGTGAGAGGTTGCATGTTTGGGCGATGAGCTGCAGAGCATCGGATATCCGAAGGAGTTGTAACAGAGGGAGCATAACCGGTAGAAGATGGGCTATTGTCTGCCGAAGAGGTGCCACTGTAGACGGGTCTAACGTGGCCTCCAACATCTTGATGCCTCCGAAGCTCCTCGCGGACGATCTGTCGAATTGTATCTGCCAAGCTCGTCGCTTCAGGCACATCCACAGTGGGGACAGTTGTGACATTAGGCAACCGATCAAACTCCGGAATGATACGGCGTAGCTTCAAACCTTCAAACGTGCGGCAGTGTCGTGTTACATCAGCGGTAGTATTCAAATCCTCATTGAAGATGAGAAAGTTGTACACATATTGCGCTATTTCTTTGGGGAGGTGGCCAACTTTGTCTTCCTCTGTCACTCGAGCATCAACTACTCTGCATAGCTTAAGGTCATCTTCTACATAAGTCGTGCAGGTCTCTCCCGGTACTTGCGCTCGCTTAGCCAGAGTCTGTTCGGCTCTCTTTTTTCGAGCATCGGCATCGCCGAATCCCGCTCTCATTTCTTCCACGAAGCGATCCCAGGTTGCATGGGATGCTTCATGATTGTCAAACCATGTTAGTGCAGTTTCTTCAAGAAAGAATACCGCATTCGCCAGCTTGGTATTCGCATCCTAGCGGCTGTATTTGCTCACCCGATTGTAGTGGGTGAGGCAGTCATCCACGTCTTCCCCAGGCTTGCCATAAAAGTGTCGCGGTTCCCGATAAGGCTGTGGGGTGGTCGGTTGCGCTGCTGGCATGGGTGGCGTTGAAACATCTGCTTGCGCCATCTCCGTCCGTAGGGGGAGTAGCCCCGCAATTCTTCTGCTTCGGCGGTGTAGGAGAGGTTCCGTGGTGATCTTCACCCCGCAAACTCCACCACACTTGTTACGAGGTTTACTTAGACCGATCTTAGGATGCGCTAGAGATTAGTACACCAGAGCGGGCGGCAGAACCAGCTTCCTCTTCTTCTTCTGCTTATCCCGCCAAGCCTCCTCTTCTTCCAATACAGGACCGCGGGAAGTGCGTGACAATATATATATATATATATATATATATATATATATATATACAGGACCAATACAGGACCGCGGGAAGTGCGTGACAATATATATATATATATATATATGGTTCACAGGAAAGGAAAGGCGCAGAATCTGTCCCACTCGTTTTATGACCATCTGAACCCCGCCTAAGAGGAGAGAGGAAAGTGGGAGTAAAAGTGGAGAGAGAAACGGGTGCCGTAGTGGAGGGCTCCGAAGTAATTAAGACCACCTAGGGATCGTTAACGTACACTGACATTGCACAACACACCGACTCTACTTCGTTTCGCCCCATCGAAACGCAGCCGCTTGCGGTCGGGATCGAATCCGGGTACTGCGGCACAGTATATCGGTCGTTTTAATTACCACTGCACCACCGCGGCGAGGCAATGTGTGCTTTATTGTACTTTTTCCGGTGCATGTTTTTGTACGTTTTTCTTTATGTATGTTTTAATACACGGTAAAACAAAGTTGGATGTGCCGAAGTCCGAAAAAAGCAAAGGCGCAAGTGAGCATTGCCAGCTGTGTAATAAATGAGGTTTTGGGCCGTCAGGCCGAATGGCAAGCGAACGTGTGACTGGAAAAAGACCGGTATAATTAGCATCGTATTGACAAAGCGTGAAGAAGTGACTCTGATTCGGTGGGCTGCCCTTCTGGACAAAGATGAGATGACGTGACGGACATAAACTCAAAGAAAACTGAGCAGGCTGTGCTGCTCCCGCTTCTAAAAAGGTACCGCTTATCATTCTTCGGTGGCGCATCTGACCTATTCAGTGTTCACACTCTTTTTACTGCAGACAGAATTTCCATTTGTCTTTGTGACTGTGCTGTCCTAGGCCTTGTATTTCTGGAACCTTCTTGTGGCTTTATAGATGAACTGGTCTTTGCTTTCCTACTTTGGGTTTGGACGCCGGCTGCTTTCTTATCTGATTAACCCTCCGCTTCTCACCTTCGTGGTATCATCTTCACCCCTGAACATAAGACATTACCTGACCCATTATTCCACAGTGTGTCGCGCCGTCACCCAGATGCTTTGATCCGACTATCTTGGTTTTCCAGCTACCCAACGGCCATATTATGTCTCGCGCTTTCTAAGAAGAACTCGTCTTCGCGCCACCGCTGACACGAGGGTCTCCACAGCGAACTGTTTTTTGCCCGTCGCTCTTCTCCAGTGGCCTGTTTCTGAGTTCCTTCTGTGTCTCCTATTGGCGTACAGAGGACCCTAGGCACATTTTCACTCGCATTTCCACCGCTCAACAACTAGTCGCTGCCGACGGGGTGCCGGTCAACTCCACGACGGAGGTTGGCGCGTTCTTGCCTTCTGCGGCATACCACTCGTACCCTAGAGGGTCTGCGGCCATAAAAGAACAATGTTCCTTCTTCCTTTGATCACCTGTAGATTCACCTGCCCTGTTGGATTCAGAATGGCTTGTCCAGTGCATCAGCGGATGGATGAGTTCAGAATGACTGTATGCTGGACAACAGTGAGTGCGTGTTGAGCGCCCGCTGAAACGGGGAGGGCTCGTTACTGTGCCTGGACAGCGAGCGGTCACTCCAGAGTCGCCTTCGACATCGAGACAAGTAACTATGAGATCGCACTTCCAGGAGCTGTCTCTCGTATTTAATTTTGTGTTTGTACTTTCATGTCACTAGGCGTGTTCAACTTAGGGGTGAAAGTTCCTCCCTCTGCCCTATGGCGCTTACTGTGTTATGATTAGATCCAAGCTAATGGACGGGACTGTCTTTTAATTTCAATATTTGTCATTTCTGACTTCTATGTGGTATCGCCAGCCAGCGGCTGGTCATACGTGGCCCTTTTGCCCATTACAATGTACTACGTGAGATAAGTTACATGCTTGGAGCTATTTAGTTGATGACGGAGATATAATCGTTGGTCGTAATCGATAACGGATAGGTTACATACAGTTTTAGTCCGCTATTTAGCTCTACATATACGAGAATGTAATCGAATGCCATGAACACGATCTCTTCCGGGGGGTGCCGACAAGTTTGCCTTAGGATAGCCCTTTTCGTTTGTCAAATAAAAAATAATAAAGTTTATAAAATACCCAGTTACAGTGTGCCTTGCATTCCTCTCTGCGCCGAACTCACATTTGCAGCTTTATGAAGCGATGTCGGCGTTTTCAGCGCTGCTCAGGGCAGTGCTTGGATTTGCTGCTGCTTGTCCAAACATTACATTTAAGGCGAAATCATTTAATGGCTATTACTGGCAGTGTTCATTCTGTCACACTAAGCTGCCAATCATATGACGTCCTCACATGAAACCGAAACTAACGTCATCAGAAACACAAATATCCGGTCACCTCCGGGAATCGAACCTCCATCTCTAACGCAGAGTCAAGCGGGAGAAGCGAGCGCGCTCATTGGTCCGTCTTTCGTGGGGCCGAGTCCGTCAGATGCCGGACGGCGGCACCGTAGAGCAAAACCCCACGGCGCTGGCCACTCGATTTCTGAGAATACTGGCCCCATTAACTCCCTTCCTCCGTCAAACGCCGGCTTGACGGAGGCGACGGAGGAGGGAAAAACCGGTTGTGAAAATGAGCCCTTAGTCACATGCACGGTCTTAAAACGGCGCAATATCTGCTCTTCGCCACGATGATGACCCGCGGGAATAATGATGATAGACTCGTAAATATGATTACTGTTCAAGATCAGTCACATCACATCACCTAAGCGAGATGAGGTGCACTTTTAAAGGGGGTGAACACGCTGGCGCCGTGGTGCGCGCTTTGAGAGACACAGTTGCTGATCTCCAGGAAACAAAATTGAGACACTGCTCTGACGCTCATCGTCTTGAACGAGAACGCACAGCATCATGCCGCACAGTCCCGGGGTGGTTCACGCGCTGCAAACTCGCATGTGGTCGAAATCTTCAATGTAACCTTCGATGAAATGGGAAGTTTTATGCTGAAGCCATTCAGATGCAACGTCACGCCTTGAGTAGTTTACACAGACTGAACTCAGGCGGTAGGGTTGAATTTCTCCAAGCCAGCGGAGGCGTCCAACACAGCAACGGTGTCTCAACGTGGAGGAACTGTAGAAATGTGTATCACTTCTAAATTTCAGACACCTGTGCTACGTGACGTGCTGCAAGATCCACATGTTTTCGTATTTAGTCCACATCTAATAGCGCCAAGTATCAATAAGGCACGTTTGGTTCAGCAGCGTGGAACCAAAGCGAACAAAGGACCACGAAAAAGAAAACGTGACAGACAAATGCAAACAGGACAACAACTGTGCGGAAGAAACCACGGGGAGCCGAACGGGTACAGTATGAAGACGCGAAAAAGCATAACGCATGCGTGCCGCAGATCCGTTTAGGGTAGCCTTTAATTTGCACTTCGTATAAGCGGTTATTGCATCAAGAAAAAAATTGGCTAACGAGATAAGCGCAAAATACGAATTCGCTCTAAACGACGGGAACACGCATCAAGTCCTTCGTAGAGGCCTCACAACACATGAAAAAGTGTCCCCTATTCATATGGACAAGCTCGCCCTATTTTATATTTGCGCTGCAAAAAGCCACAGCTGCCGGCCATTTTCTTGAAACCTCATCGAAGTTTGAACACCGCTGCACATTCACTTCAAACGTGCTTTCGTCCAAGCGCCAGTTTGTTACCAATATCCGGGGAAGCGTGAGCGAGAAGCAGGAACGCACGCGCAGGGCAGCTTTCTTTCATGATTGAAATCCAGTGCGAGCACCAAAATTGCTCGCAAGGCGAGTTACCTATGCAGTCAGGCTATGCGCGCGTAAGCAGCTTTCAACAAACGCGAGCCCTAAAGAACGCGAGTAACGCGCGCGCGCGCAACGCGAACTGGCTATGCGTACAGACGGTACAAGAACACGAAAGTCTACAGGCCAACAATTCGCTTGGCTCGATAAAGTATGCGGTGTTGAACGGAGAGGGCGCTCTTCACTGGCGGCCGCAGCGCCATCCTGCGATGCTTGCGTCTCCTATATGAGGCTGCTAGAAAGAATCACAGGACAAACGAGCAATACAGTCGCCCCTTTGTCTAAAACAACACTGAATTCAATCTTACCGAGTCTCGGATGCATGGTGGGACTACCACGGATAGTTATGCCTGTATATCGCCTATTTTTGCTCGTGCACCACATTTTTCAAGCGAAAAGCTTAACTAGGCTAGACAACACCTGGTCTGGCTTGCATGTGATCACTTTAGGCCACAGCTACGCATGCGCGAACTCGCCGAGTGACGTCACCAACAGAGGTCGGAGGTTCCTGCTCCTGTTGATAAGGCCTGCGTGCCAGCAGCGGATAGTAGGGGGCCTCCTAAATCGGTGGAAAATAAAGTTTTAATCAATCAACCAATCAATCAATGCAGGGGTTTGAAGCGAAAAGCTTCACTACGAGGGTCAGAGCCGAGCTTCGCATATGCTGTGTGCCTTGACGTCATAGCCAAGGCCAAATGCGCAGCCCCCTCACCGGCGTTGCCTAGCAACGCTTAAGAGGTGTGCGACTCATCCCCATTAAAAAATTAGTATCCACATGGGAATCAAAACTCCACCTCTCGGAACCCCAGCTGAACGCTATACCGCTATGCCACGCCACGGGTCGTGAAGCGCTGCTCATAATTTCGCTAGTGTACCGGAGGATGCTCTAGGGCATCTGTGCGTGAGATACTGCGATTGGCGCGCAATTTGAAAGCAACAAACACAAATAGTTAAGTCATTCATTTAGGTTGACGTCAAGGACGTGACGTCACGGACGTGACGTCACCCATCTGCCGTCAGCTATGACGACCAAGCGGAAACGAGTGCGCTCCAACGCCGGGCGGCGCTTCTTGCCTTCCGCGAGTGACAGATGCAGCGCCTTTCCTTTCCTGTAAACTAATTATAGAACGCCGGCGAACTTATTTCTTTTTCTTTATTGCCTAATTTATTATCAGATTTTACACATAGAGAACATTACTCCACACACACACACACACACACACACACACACACACACACACACACACACACACACACACACACACACACACACACACGCACACGCACACGCACACGCACACACACACACACACACACACACACACACACACACACACACACACACACACACACACACACACACACACACACACACACACACACACACACACACACACACACACACACACACACACACACACGCACGCACACACACACACAGAATATTACGCGACAAATACACAACATGGGTTATAACCACTCGATTTGGGCAGCGTGAATCATTACAAATCAGGCATTTGCAGCAACACTTACATTCTCGGAAGCCAGTGAGACACTTCGTCTTGTGTCTTGAAAATTCAATAACACTCGCCACTGCTTCGCGAAAATACTGCCTATTTTCCTCGCGTCAACGCCTTGCCTGAAAGCCATTCTGGAGCGCCAGATACTGTGCAGGCCCCAAAATACATGATCATGTCCAGCGGTACCCCATCATCATCTTCAATTGGTAAAAATCGAATTCCGAATGCATCCACGGGTAAGTCTTTTCTAGACGCGCTCGACATGGAAGCCAAGGAGATATTATCTGCTCACGAACGGCGCAGAAGACTAGAGAAATTAGCCTCTTCTGATTCTGAGGTAGTCACTGTTTTTCGATACGTATATCCAGGCATAGCAGAGCTAAGCCTTGTTCAATTTTGCTTCAAGTGGACTTGTGATTGTGTGGGAGATGCGCTGCATAGTGAACGAATTATGATTATCTGCTGGACTGATATTGAAGTTTGGCGGGGATTCGAGATTTGCTCTATTAAGCTAGAACTTATCACATTTCTCGTGTGCGGAAATTGTGGCAGAATGCAGAAAAATGTATACATCAGCACGTGCACTCGCCCATTAAACTGAAGCTGCTTGCTTTCAAGCATTCCTGATAACCCAATTTAGTTTTTATGTTTTGTTGTAAAGGTTCTTACACCTAAGAAACTTTTACTTGCTAATAAAGACATCGTGTATGAGACCACAGTGCACACGACGGGAAACGTTAATTAGATTGGTGATTGAAGCCTTGCACAATGTAATGGCGTGTTAGTGCATATGCCAGCCCTTTCAGATATTTCGGGAGCAAATATCATTGCATGGATGATGAAATAAAAAAAAACGTACAAGGTTTCCTTGTCGTCGTGGTGGTCTTTGTCGTTGTGGTCGTCTTTGCTGTAGTAGTCGTTTTTGTCGTTGTAAGCTTGGCTGTCGACGTTGTCTGTTCATTTGCAGTGGTAGTTTCGTTAGTTGATTTCGTCGGTGCTTGGGTTGCAGTAGGCGTTCTAGCAATCGTTTCTTGGAAGGAAGACGCAGCTTTTTCTGAGGTTTCCGTCTCTTTATCCTCCCAACGACTTGTGGGCGCTACAGTTGTGCCACCAGTTGGTATGGTCTCTCCGCTTTTACCGGCCCTGTTGGTTCAAAAAGAGTTAATCAGATTGCAGAATGCGTTTTCTTTAATTATTATCCTGAATTTATTTAATGAGGTAAACTATCACCTATTTCTTGTGTTCGCGTCTGTAGAGCTGCAACAATTTTGAGCAGTGAAGCAATATCCCTTCATGACTGACAGCAAATATGCCTACCAAGACAGGCAGTCTCACAATAAATGACAATGATAGGAAAGCAGGTCGGAGATTCGTCTCATGATTGATGCTTTATACTCCGGAAACAAACACTTTTTTCATCTCGGCTCAACCTATCGACGGTCGGGGATGCTGTTAAGCATCACTCCCTATACGTGGGCACAATGCCGCGCTGTACCATTTCGGCGCACAATAGAAGGATCACGCATAACTCTCACGGTATGCAGCCAGCTTAATAAACCTATCCCTAGCCTTAAATAACGGGTCCTTTTTTGTGAATCTATTGGCATAAAGCCTGCATCATATTGAACTCATTTCGAGTAAATTACTGGGCAAGAGCAAGAATAAAATTGGCGCTTAAGGAAGATGATTTAATTTCCCTCGGCCTCTGCGTTTAATGCGAAAGATATGATTGCAAATTTATAATCATTGGCCAAGTAGTTTCCTTATTGAAGCATATCTTCTGTATTTTTTCCACTCGTGCATCCCAAGCCTGTCCAGAAACATCCCGTTCACATTTGAAGCAATCTATCACACTGTAAAATGCAAGTGATATTACTGCTCATTGAGGGTTTTAAAGGGGAAATAAGAGCTCTCCATTTGCACAAGAAAATCTAAAAAAGAGATCACTTTCCGGAGATTGTTTTTAAGCTTTTTGTTAAAGCGTTGTGAACAAGTAAAAAGGACAGTGGTGTAGTGACTAATTTGACCAGGCATGTTATGGTGCTTTTACCGGAGTGTAGGCTAAAAAAAAAACAAGGTTACTGAAAAAAACCACACGAGATGTGTACACCAAGAAACATACATCTTACACATTATTATGGATAACGAATTGGACATATACAGCCGGTATAAAGGCAGTGGGCTAAATAGTACGGTCAACCAAATTATAGCTTTACAGGAAAGTTGTATTTGTCCTAACCAGGCCGAAAAAGGTCGCCATCACGTTGCTGCTGAGCACAATTACACAGCACTAGTGCTCCCCACCCCTGCCTACAGTATGTCATAATAACCAGTAGAAGGCTTTAATAGACACGGTATTCTGGGTAGGAGGAGGCGCTGCAAAACACGGGGACTTCAGATCAATTGCCATGATTTGGTGTTTTGTATCGCTGACTAGGTGCGAAATACATGATATAATGACATGAAATATTTTTAATGATATGCGGCACATACTCCGGATCGGTAATACCAGCTCAAAATAAAAAAACGTCGAGAAGAAACTTCCGATGCCGCCTAAAAGAATTTCTGCATCGTTCTGAATACAAACAGCGTACTGTACGACTGCCTGTGCACGTGATCCGGTTTGCGCGTGAGTGCGGTATTTGTTTCTTTTTATTTCGCTTCAGTATAGTGTTCCACAGTATATGGCTGGCGCTCTGTACCGTTTTTACTGTCTGTGCCCAACCCTGCTGTAGGCCCGAAAACCGAACTGCAGTATATATAACTAAAACAACTGAATTGAATATTGTAGTCAAAAAGCTATTCTTACGCAATTTAATACGTTATTCCGTCTGTAAACAACATACAAAATATTCTAAATAAATTCAAAAGCATCTTCATTTCTACACTAGAATCTTCAGATATTGATTTCTTTTATTCTCAGGGATTTTCCGCCTGCTCGTTTTCTCATTACTTCAATCTGCTTGTTACACACGCTTTCACTTTCAAAAAAGACGTAGCCTGCTTCATCATGGCTGGCCAAGCATTTTGATGACAAGTGTCTCCTCCTACAGCCGGTTCAAAGTGGTATTCTAGTGCTCCAATGTACACCATTAATCAAGTCGACCTTTTTAGATTGCATTTTCGAGCAGTTTGCATTTTGACCATAACACTTACTGTGCGTACCGATCGCGCCTCGAATGTTTATGACGGGATTCGTCATCACTATTCACATTACGCTCCCTGTGCATATTTGATATAATTGGGAACGCGCGCCGACATCTCAAAGTGATGCTGATAAGCTTGTGGCTCCATGTCGGTGCCTTGACGACTGCTTTGGAAAGTGGAGACGACGAAAATAAAGATGGGTGGCGCGTGTCCGACGCACAAGCTGGGCACGAGCAGTTCGTTCCCGGAAGCCTGCTATGCTGCATGTCTACTTCTGATGCCCCGAAGCAACCCCGCGATAACCAACATTTGCGACTCTGGACTTAGCAACGGTAGACCCCGGCAACCCATCGCTTTCGGGCGACCTTCCACCTGACGCTACCTCACGCCCACGGCACCTTGCAGCCATCCAGCTTAGTCCGACATCGTTCTTACGCAAGAACCCGCAGGTGTGTTTCGTCCAGATGGAAGCCATCTTCCACCCTCACTGCCTCACGTTAGACACGTCTATGTACAGCCCCTCATTAGAAATCATTCTTTCGAGGTGGCGGAAGAATTCGCAGACATCATGCATTTATTACCCCTTCGTGCGGATCTTACAACTGTAGAAGAGAATGCAGCGTTTTGGAAGCTATTAATATTTTGCGACTGGGATACCGCTCCAGCTTCAATTTTAGTTATGGGTAATATGGCAAAAAGTGCGATAATACTTACAATTTAGCTTTACACTAAACGTCATAATGTTGGGCGGTCACCTCAATTTCCATATATTTTCTCTTCCGCTAGAGCTCCGGTTCCCAGTTTAAACAATGAAACATGCTTGGAGGCTGGTTTAATACAATTTGGCATGCAAACAGATTGAAGGCCTCGCCTTCAAAAAAACGGGTCCGCGAGCCATGGACTCGCTCGACAAGGACAAATCCAGTCTCTTAAAACACCTTTTTATTCCGGATAAAGATAAAAGCATTTAATAAAAAGAAACAACAGCATGCGCACGACGATAGAACACCGAAGCGGGAAAAATGTCAGGGCTGCACCGTGGAGAGATAACACACTTCGAAGTGAACAGGGCAAGCAATAGGGCCAAAGCGCAAACGGCGGCCCAAGAAACATTGCTCCTCGCGTGACAACAACTCACGCTAATACACCTAAGCCGTTTCTGCAGGCACGACCTTCCATCTTCGTGTCGCTGGTCTTCTTTCCGTCTTCCGTGCACACCCCTCTGGCCCATGACGCTTGCTGCCTGCCCCGCGCTGGCCTCCCCGCTGGGGCAAAAAAGGCCCGCGCCTTGATTCCAACGCGCGTATCTACCCTCGTCTTTCGCCGCTAACATCCCGCCTCCAAGATTATCAGCTCGCTCATGCGTACTCGCGCTGCCCGCGCAAACAAAATACAAATAGGAAAACACGCGCGGTTTAAAACACTTAAAGGGGCTGTCGAGCACCACAAGGTTTTGGAGAAATTAAAACAAAACTACACTCTACTAAACGTACCGAAATAATAAATGACATTATCATAAATGTCCAAAGCACTGACATTCCAAACTTAATCTTTATGGGCTACGCAGTCTTTGTTTTAAGGTGGTCATTATTGCCATGATGACAATACTTAGGTGATAAATCTTGTAACCTACTTTTTCGATACATTTTGAATGAAGAAGATCTAGGAATATAATGACCACAATATATTTAACACATCGGCAGTCGTTTGGCACAAGTAGCAATCATTTACAGCTGTGGTAGAAAAGGACGAGGAAAGACTTGTGTTTTTCTTGCTGAGTGGAGCGCTCTGTCCAGGTCCCCATGTGCCGTATCTATCCTGCAGGCCCGCTAGAGCAGTTGCAGCTAAGAAGGTTGCGTCTTGTTCAAGCAGCTACTGGTACCATATGAATGAATGTAGCCACACTTTTTTATTTTTTAAATCCTTTGAGTACAGTAAGTTATATGCGTGGTATGCTTAGTACAGATGACAAAGCTATAACTTGACCACATACACTGCTAGAATATGCTTCGTCAGATGTTCTGATTTCGCTACATAATCTGTGAGCTCTGCTTCATTGTGTGCCGATCAGACAGTGAAGGAGCATTCTTGTAGCACAAATACATGATTCATGAGACCGGATTTCAAGAAATCTACTTTAGTTTTCAATGTTGGCGAATAATATTTTGTTCACTATCGAGGATGAAGTGATCAGCTACTGCGGATTAGAGTCCCAATTACGTAAGTCCGCCACAAATTGTACTATCAAGAACCGAGCAATGTGTGGTTGATCTGACTAAAATGCACATGTGGCAACATCAGGACTCGTTTTTGTGCGCCTCAGATTTTGTAATTGTCGAAAGCAATGGTCAATATTGCGTGGATCATTATGTTTTGTCTTTAGGTTCCTGGCAAGGGCCAGGTTTTACCAGCGTTGTGTTTGAGCGTTACTTCCGTGCTATTTGAGATATTTATGCATCCAGGCTTGCCTTTTCGATTCACCGCTTTGAAGCATATAGATGGTTTACAGAGCCATTATTACTATAATTACATAACGAATGGTTCGAAATCGTGAACTGAAAACGTGTTTTGCCACGCACCGAGCTAGGTATCATTTTTCAATGCTAAATTTTATGCGCATATTTCTCGTCTACGCTTAATTAGGAGAGCTTCATTCAGGAGCACTAGACATACATGCCCATAGTGATGTCAGAAGAGCTACGAAGGGAGCCGTAAACAATGAAAAAGAGAATGACGCGGCGTTGTGAAGCTCAGGGATAATGTTCAGCTTCCAGATGTAGTTTGACGTTATTGTGGTCGGACGAGCTGCGAAGACCGCCCCATCGGATATTAAAACAGCGACAGCGATCGAGACTGGAAACAGCTGCAACTAACCGCTTCCAAGCCGGGGCGGGGGGGGGGGTCGTCTTGCTCTGAACGCTCAACATCGGCGCCAGTGAGGCACTATTACACCTGGCACAGGCCGGCCGTAGGGTACAGTTCGCTCACTGTACCCAGGGGCAAAGACCAAATTCCGGTCCCTTAAAGCGTCCAGCCTCGCTACGGAGAGCGGGCGTGCATTCTCTTTCTTCCCATTGTGAGCCACACTGACAGCGTTCAGCTAAGTGGCCTCGCTGAATGCAGTCCGGCGACGGCGAGACCGATGAGTTAGCCCAGGTACAAAACCGCACAGTGACAAGCGGCTGACGCCATATACGTTGTCTAGACGACCAGCTTCTTACCCTCAAGCCAGAATCTGTCAGGGAGGCGTGTCAACGAGTGCAAGCAGTGTTGGTGCGTGTGTGTGAGTGTGCGGAAGCGTGAGGTGACAGAGACACTCCCGCCTTTTCATTTAGGGGACATAGGGAATCAACCCTATAAAAACTGGCGACAAGTGTATGTCGAATGTAGTAAAAACGGAGGCTGTTCCTCTAGTCAGTCTCCCACTAAAAACGCTGCCATCTAAATACGGTATATAAAAGTTTTCCCATGTCACTTCAAATCCGATATCCAGCCGCCTCGTCCTTGTTCCTGCTCCGACAACCAACCGGGCCTACAACACGGAACCTGTTTCACGACAACTGGATGGCAGCTGCGGGATGTTCTGCGTGGTATTCTTGTTTCGGTTTGGTGAGTGTATCGCCTTCTCTCCTTCGGTTTTGCCAGGCTTAATGTAAGGTGTTCTTCCTGGTACGAAAATTGGTTGTAGAAGCCTGTTCGCATTTGAACCTTGTTTGCACCAATGTACTCCTGAGAGACTTGTGATCACATGTACGGGCAGTCATGGACTGGAGAAAGCTGCAGATAACGGAGCTGACTTTGATATGTGAGGAATTGGGGATTGATTGTGGGAACTCGAGAAAAAAGCAGCAGATGGTCAGCGCGATCGAAAGCAACGTCTGTGAGGACCAGGATATTGTGAAATGCTGGGAGGAGATGAACCGCAAAGCGAAGGAGAAGAAACGAAAAGAAAAGAGGCAATAGAGGTGGAGCTAGAGACAAAACGATTGGAGGTGAGGCTAGCGGATCCACAGGCAGAAGTGGGGAAAGCGGGCAGGGCCGCTGTTGGTAGCCGTCAAGCATCTGAGCCACATAAAATGAAAGACTTGCTGTCAACGTTCGCAATGGGTGAGGATATCGGGCTCTTCCTTGTCAACATTGAGCGCACATACGAAAAAACGAAATTACTCGTTCCACCTGGCCCCAGCACCTCTTGACAACTTTGCCGTGAGAGGCGGACGATGTGCTTGCTCGACTTACCGAAGAGAATGCGGACAATTACGATAAAGTGAAAGCAACTTTACTTGGGAAGTACCGCCTCTCAGCCGAAGCCTTCCATTGGCGATTCAAAAAGGCACTGAAACGGCCTTTTGATTCCTTTCCGGATTTTGCTTACAATCTCAAGGCAAATCTTATCGAATGGCTCACGGCCGCCGAGGTCTATGATGAGCGTTAAAAAGTTGTGAATGCAATCTGTTTAAAGCAATTTTACAATTGTGTGAATGAGGAAACGCGGCTGTGGGTACAAGACAAGCCCAAGAAAGCTTGGAACGCGCTGCCGAACGCGCAGAAGAGTTTCAAGTCAGGCGCGATGCAGGGAGAGAGGGCCAGCGGGCAGTCACAAAACCTCACAAAGATTTCGTGAGCCATTCAACGCGAAACGAGAGCCGAGTACCCCCTACGCGGGGAGAGAAAGCGACAAAAGACGGGGACCGCAAAAACAGCGCCGCAGGGAGAAACGACGTTGACAAAGAAAGGAGGCAGAAGGATCGTGCTAAAACCTTTGAGGCGAGGAATCCTGCAGTGTGCTTCAGGCGAAACACACCCGGCCACTTCGCGAGCGGCTGTCGAAAGGAACAGGTAGTTTTTTCACTCACCACCCCAGACAAGCAAAAGAAGCGCTTGCTAGCGGCGTAAATGCGTGGAATGACCGCCAATGGGAAACATTGTCATGTTCTGCGCGACTCTGCCGCCACAAAGAATGTGGTGCACCCCGCGCTCGTTTCCCCTCAGAATTTCACCGGCGAGTGCACGTGGGGCAGACAAGTGGCGCAGAAAGACAGCATTTGCCTGCCGGTTGCTCGCTTCAAAATTAAGGGACCGTTTGGAGTACTGCATACGGCGGAAGCAGTGTCAGTGACGTTACCAGAGCAGTACCCTTATCACTTTTCTAACCGCTCAGATGACCAACTAAAGAAAAGAGGCTCGAGCTATGTGTATCGTTTCGTGCACGCGCTTACGCGTTCTAAAGTCCGTGAAATCGCAGCCCAGTTAAATAATTCGGGTAAAGGTGAAGAGCATGAACTCTGCTAGGGAATTCCTGACGTAGATGCCGCGGCGGTTCCTTTCGAGAATGTGACGTCTTCTGCACCGCCTATTGAGTCCAGTGAGGAGTTTGAAACCTCTGTGTTGCCTCCCCGATTGAACGGCTTCAATAAGCTTATGAGGGTGCTCCTAGATGGCATAGCGGATGATAGGCGAGCGTAGACACTCTCTAAATTTTGATAGGTCAGGTCAGGGAACGATTGGCGAGAAGAAAAATTGTTCTGAAGGAGCGCACAGGAATAATATACAGGCAGTACAAATACGCCAAATGCGTGCACTACGACCAGCTAGTAGTGCCACAAAAATATAGGGCAAGTATCCTAAAGCTATGTAACAAAAGAGGCTAGTTTGTTCATATCGGCATCAATAAAACAAAGGCTCTGCTGTTGAGAAAATTTTATTAGCCAGGGTGTTTTAAGAATGTTGAGAGGTTTGTACAGACGTGTGGCACTTGTCAAAGGGTGGAAAAATCGCAGGGTAAACAGGGCCTTGTGGTGGATGTTGTCGGTCCACTGCCTGTGACCGCTTCGGGCTATCGCTACATCCTAACGATCATCTGCCCAGCGACGAAGTTTCCTGAGCAAATTCCCCTGAAGAAGCTGAACTCAATAAGAATTGTAGATGGTCCCTTGCAGGCGTTTTCTAGTGTGGGTTATCCCGCCGTGCTGCAAAGCGACCAAGGTACTGTTTTCACGAGTGCGCTCACTAGAACCTTTCTAGGGAAATGCGGGATTCGCATACTGCACAGCTCTGTAAGACACCCTCAAAGTAAGAGCGTAGAGGCCTGACATTCGGTGCTCAAACTAGTCTTCAGGGCATTTTGTTACGAACAGCGCCGAAATTAAGAAGCGTGTTTTTGCCGGCTACCATGTTCGCGCTGCACTCCGTACCGCATGAAGCCACCGCGATTAGTCCAGCTGAACTGGTGTGTGGCCAATCGCTCAGGTCACCCCTTCGCATGCTGCGCGAATCCTGCGAGGGCCAGGGCGACGACCCCACCGTTCTCGAATATGTACTGCAGCTGCTAGAACGGCTCCAGTCATCCAGAGAGCTCGTCGAAACAAACATGAGATCTGCTCGGCAGAAAGCTAAATTCTACTACGACCGAGGCGCGCGGCAGCGATCATTTTCAGCAGGAGACAAGGTAATACTGCTGGCCGTATTCAAAGCAAACAAACTTGATGTGCGGTGGGAGGGACCAGCAGAGGTTGTGGATAAAATTTCGGAAACCATCTATGCAGTAAAAATGCCCGGTATACGAAAAGAGGTAAAAATGCACCACTGCAACATG
The DNA here is from genome assembly GCF_055883805.1 of Amblyomma maculatum. Taxonomy (NCBI): domain Eukaryota; kingdom Metazoa; phylum Arthropoda; class Arachnida; order Ixodida; family Ixodidae; genus Amblyomma; species Amblyomma maculatum. The sequence continues at coordinate 164,533,681 of NC_139345.1, read as the reverse complement.
AAGTCCTACTGACAAAGGGAGGCGGTGCAACAAGCCCTGAATGACCCGAAGAGGTAGAGACCAATTTGCTATTTCCCAGCGTTACGAAATCGGCGCGCATTTGTATTAAGCCAGCGCGGCGCCGCGTCGAAGTTTTGAAAACATTCGAGAAACGCCTCCTTCCCCGCGCGAGAGAGCGCGTAGCTTTGTACGCGTCGCCGTTGCCCTCTTTCTCATCACCCGGCGATGACAGTGATTCACCAGTCCGAAAAATGCTAGCGGTCTCCAGAAGGTTCGATGGGACCTAGCCAATAACGGCGCGCGGCTCCACAGGAGGAAAAGGGAGCTCTTCAACCAGCGAAGTAAGTGTGTGTGCGCGCTAGCCTAGGGGCGTCCTAATAAACAGCCGCGGTGCGCCCTATTTATGGAGGCCGTGTCGCTTTTGGAGTCAGTCCCGGGGATTACCCGCTGCTGGCAAGCCCACAGACCTGCGAGGGAGAGGCGCTAGTCCTACATGGGGGCCACATCGTGACTCTCGAGGCGTCGGACTGCAACAGTGCCCGGTTAAAAATTTGGTGTTTGATGATTTGTCTCTCTCGTGCATTCTTGTGTATTGCAAGCCTCTGTGCTATTGTACTGCAAGCCTCTGTGTTATTGAATACCTCTTTAGTTGCATGCTTAGCGCTTGTTTTCTGTGAACCTCTCGTCTCTAAATTTTAGGCCATCGTGTATATTCCTCTGTATCGTATCTTGCTGTGTATAAAGTGTGTTTTATTTGTTACATGTGACTCCGACCCTTATTCTGGCTTGAAACGGCGAAAGCTGGGCACCAAACGGCCACTCTGTCACTACAAGGCCGTTGAATTCTGTCTCAGCTTGCCACGCAGGTCGAGGGCATCTCTTTTGCGACCGGTACAGCTATCCCCACTCACTCTAATGGTGTCTGGCAGTGTGCGCATCGTTAATGGCGCATCGTTAATAATCCTGTAATTATTAACGGGTGACACCTGGCAGGGGTACAACTTCTTTCACTGGAGTTATCGAGGGGTACGTGGTGATTGGGATCGCGGCGAGCCACAAAAGGAGGAGCTCCAGCGGCTACTTTCAGACTTCTAGGACATTTTCACGGATACGCCGGGGAAAACACCTTTAGTAGAGTATGACATTAAGCTTACTTCTGAGAAGCCTATTCGCTCCAGATCGTTTCGTGACTCGCCGTGGCAGAAAGAGATTATTAATAACGAAATTAGATGCATGCTTGATCTCGGTGTTATTGTACCGGCCGATAGCAAATGCACCTCCCCCCTCATGCTAGTACAAGTGCCCGGAAAAGAGCCACTGTCCTGCGTTGACTACCGAAGGTTAAATGTAGTCACGCGACACCAGCTTTGCCCTATTCTTAACCTAGAGTATCGGGTGCAAACGGTCAGCAGGGCCCAGTATGTATTGACTCGCGACTTGACCCGTGGCTACTGGCAGGTCCCCAACGGAAAGGGTAAGTCAGTACGCGGCCTTTATATCACCGCTCGGCACTTTTCGACCGCTCGTAATGAGCTACGCGCCGTTTTGCTTCTCACGGCTGATGGATGGAGTGTTGTCAGGAACGGAAACATACGCGCTACCCTACCTCGACGACATTGCCGTACTTTCCGATAGCTGGCAGGATCCCCTGCGTCACTTGCGCGATGTTATAACCCGGCTGCGAGAGGCAGGGTTGACCGTCCCTTCACAGAAGCGTTAGCTTGGAAAGGCTGAGGTTGAGTACCTTGGTCACGTTATCGGGAGGGTCTACCGCAGGCCGCTGGACGCGAAGATCGCTGCCATACGTGATTATCCCAGGCCCGCAACAAAGACCGACCTACGCGCCTTTCTCAGGTTGGCTCGATGTTATAAGCACTATATAGGGGGTATTCACTGGCGCACCATGCGCGGTGCATTGTGGGCAATTTCGGGGCAGTCGGCCATTTTTGTGTCCTCCGGGGTGGAGGGTTATCGTGCGGTCCCGCGCATTCGTCGCTATGGTTTATTGCGCTGTCTTCGGCTGTAATAGCCGTACACTGAGCAGGCAACAGAAGCTAAAGAGCTGTGCGAAAGACATTAGCTTTTTTAAGGTTCCTAAAGTACGTACGAAAGAGTGCGAACGAGCAAATACGCTTTCCGAAGTGCGACGTCGCTTATGGCTGGCGCGGCTCAACCGCGCGGATATCACGAATCCTGACAAATCTTTCTCCAGCGACTCCTCTCTTCTTATCAGATGACCAAAGTAGCTGAGCTTTAACTTTAGAATTTGACCCTCCAATGAGCAGTCAGGGTTTATGGTCGACAATATCGACTGATTTGATCTTCTGGCAGTCCAAGGAACTCTCAAGAGTCTTCGCTAGCACCACAATTCAAACGCGTCAATTCTTCGGCGGTCAGCCTTTTTCACAGTCCAACTCTCGCATCCATACATCACAACTGGAAAGACCATAGCACGAGTTATACGGATCTTGGTTGGCAGACTAATGTCTCTGCTTTTTACTAGGCGGACAAGGCTAACCATTGCTCTCTTTCCCAGAAGCAGGCGTCTCCTAATTTCATGGCTGCAGTCTCCTTCCGACGTAATCTTGGAGCCCAAGAACAGAAAATATGTCACCACTTACACTTCCTGTCCATTGATGCTCCAGGACTTGATAGGGCAAGAAGCCATGATCTTTGTCTTTTTAATCTTCAGTTTAAGCCCAAAATTCTCACTCTCTTCTTGTACGCGCATCAGAAGTCTCTTGAGTTCCACTTCACTTTCTGCCATTAAAGTGGTATCATCCGCATATCTAAGGTTGTTGATACGTTTTCCAGCAGTCTTCACTCCACCTGAAGACTCGTCCAGACCGGCCTTCCTCATGATGCACTCTGCATATAGGTTAAATAGGCAGGGCGACAGTATGCAGCCTTGCCTCACTCCTTTCTCGATCGGAAACCAATCAGTAAGACCATGCCCAGTTCTGACTGTGGCCTCTTGCCCTTCATACAGGTTCCTGAGGAGACAGATGAGGTGAATTGGAACTCCCATCTCTTGCAGAGCTTGCCACAATCTGCTGTGATCTACGCAGTCAAAAGCTTTCGCATAGTCAATAAAGCAGACGTAGTTGGGTTTCTGGAACTCTCTTGCGTTTGCATGATCCAGCGAAGGCTGGCAATTTGGTCTCTAGTTCCTCTGCCCTTGCGAAACCCAGCTTGCACGTCCGGAAGCTCCCGATCCACATACCGCTGCAGCCTACCTTGGAGGATTTTCAACAATACCTTGCTAGCATGTGAAATAAGCGCGATTGTGCAGTAGTTGGAACAATCTTTGACACTGCCTTTCTTAGGAATGGGGATGTAAACTGACCTCCTCCAATCTTGTGGCCACTGCAGGGTTGTCCAAATCTTCTGACATAATGTATGCAAAATGTTAACAGCATCATGGTTGAGGTTTTGAAGGAATTCAGCTGGAATGCCATCAATTCAGCTAGCTTTGTTCTTAGCAAGGCTGGCTAAGGCCCATTCAACTTCACTCTTCAGGATGCCCGGCTCGAGATCAGTAATCACAACCGTCTTATGTTGGGTTTGCACATACGGGTCCTTCTTGTACAGTTCTTCTTTGTATTCCTGCCACCTCTTCTTTATCTCTGAGGCTTCAGTGAGGTCCTTGCCTCGTTTGTCCTTTATCACGCCCAGCTTAGACAGAAGCTTCCTTTGATATCGTTGATTGTCTTATACAGAGCTCTTGTGTTCTTTAGTTGGCTGTTGTCCTCAACTGCTTGGCACTGTATGTTCAAGAAGGCATTATTATCTCGCCTTGCTATTTTCTGAAAATCCGCATTGAGAACCTTGTATCTTTCTCTTTCCCCCATAACTTTTGCCATCCTCCTTTCCTCACCTATTTGCAAAGCCTCTTCAGATAACCAGTTTGCTTTCTTGCATTTCTTTCGCTTTGGAACTACCTTAGCAACTTCTTGTATTATATTATGAACATCAGACCACATCTCTTCGGGCTCTCTGTCTTCTAGATCTAATTCTTGAAATCGATTCCTCACTTCCACAGCATATTCTAATGGAATTTGATCCAGGTCATACCAGAAAAGCCTTCTAGTTTTCTGCGTTTTCCTCTATCGAAGCTTAATTTTGGCATCAAGAAGCTGATGATCGGTGCCACAATCGGTCCCAGGCCTTGTTTTTACTGCTTGTATAGCGCTTCTTCATCTCTGCCGGCAAAGAATATAATCGATCTGATTCCTGTACAGACCTTCCGGCGAAATCCATGTGTACAGGCGCCTCTTGTGCTGTTGAAAATGAGTATTCGCTATGGTCAGGTTGTTTTCTTGACAAAACTCTACTAGCCTCTGCCCAGCTTCATTTGGCTCACCAATACCGAACTTGCCTATAATTCCGAATATTTCTTCACTCCCGACCTTAGCATTCCAGTCTCCTATGAGGAAAATGACGTCTGATGATGGGGTGCGGTCTAAAAGGCATCGTAGGTCCGCATAAAATCTCTCAACGTCAGCTTCTTCAGCATTAGTGGTCGGTGCATAGACTTGGATAACTGTTATGTTGAAAGGGTGACCTTGGATCCGAAGTGAAATCATTCGGTCGTTTTTGGGGTTGTACCCTAGCACTGCTTTGCCCATTCTTCTGTTTACTATGAGAGCGACCCCATTCCTTCTCTTGGATTCGTGCCCACAATAAAAGACATAATGGTCGCCGGAGTTAAATTATCCCATTCCGGTCCACTTCAGCTCGCTGATACCCAAGATATCAATGTTAAATCTGTACATTTCTCGCTTGACGACATCCAGTTTACCTTGCGTCATAGATCTTGCATTCCATGTTGCTATGTGATATATCTTCTTGCAACATCGGACTTTCCGGTCGCTTCCCGACACATCCACAACTGAGTGTCCTTTTGGCTTTAGCCCAGCCGCTTCATTCGTCCTGGAGCTACTAGGAATCGCCCTTTGTTCATCCCCAGTAACATGTGGGTCGCCTTCCAACCTTGGGGGCTCATCTTCCGACGCCATATCATTAATGGTATTGTGACTGGCCATACGGTTTTCTTGGCAGGGAATACTGGAGTTGGTTGCCATTACCTTCTCCAGTGAATCACATTTTGTCAGAACTCTGCTGTGACCTGTCTATCTTGGTTGGCCCTACACAGCAGAGCTCACCACTTCATCGAGTTTCGCAAGCCCCTCCGCCACGACAAGGCAGTGATTCATGAAGGGGAATGGTACGGTGCTGAATGACAATGAGCTCAGGCGCAGAGAAGAAGGAGTTCAGATGATCATACATCGAGGAGGGCCGTGTCGCAGGACGAGCAATCGCAGAAGAAATATAAATACTTCGGAAGTGGTGGTTGAGGGTATGGTGGCTGTCTATGAATATCGATTGAGGTGGTCAACACATACCAGTATCCATCAGTTACCACTGGAAGATAGCGGGAAAGGACTCAAGAGGTCGATGTCATCCTGCTCAAAGGGTACAGTCAGAGGCGTGATAGGATGCAGTGGTTCTGGTGGATGAGAAGTAGGAAGCCTGTACCGCTAGCACAAGAGACAAATGGCTACCAAGCTCTGAATGGTTTGACGCATTTTTGGCAAGTAAAATTGTTCCTGTGTGCGGCAGAGGGCTGGGGCGATGCCATTTCAGCATGGCATCATAGTGCGTCATTACAACAGCAGACTTGCGGAGATTTTCCGGCACGGCGACAGAAAGCGTGCACCTCTGGGGTTGAAAGTCTCGTAACGTCAGCCGGCACGAGCGCACAATCACACATTTCTTGAAGCATGCGGACAGTGAAGAGCTCGGCGAAGTCTTATCGCTCCGTTGTTCTGTCTGATACAGTTGATGATCACAAAAGGCTGCTGCGAAAGGCGGCAGGTAGTCAAAGTTATCACCATCACTATCATTTGACGAAAGAGGCAAGTGCGACAGACAGCGTCACCATGTTGACGGTCGCTTTTGTATGCCACAGTGAAGTTCAAATCTTGCACCGCAAAGCCCATCGGGCAAGACAGCCGCAATGATCACGGAGATTTCCAGCCAAAAGGGAAAATTATGGTTGGTGATGATGGTAAGAACATTTCCATATCGCTAGGAATGAAATCGTTGCATCGCGAAAATCCTCTGCGAAGCAATCTTGTTTAGTAACAGCGTAGTTACATTAGGACTTTCTCAAGGAACGACTAGCATAAGTTAGCACAGGGTGACCGCTGCCATGGCGCTGGGTGAGAACACCAAAGCCGATGCCGCTAGCGTCAATGTAAACTTTGATAGGGGCAGCAGGCCAGAAGTGGCGTAGTATAGGTCTCGGTGTCAGGATGAATTGAGATGGCGGATGGTAAAATCACAGTCAGCAGTGCGAAAGGCCCGTGAGCGTGTAGGCGATGTCGGCGAATCTGGGAAAACGCCGAAAACTAGGAACATAGTTATAAAGAGCTTCAAAGCTCCTTCACTGATTTCAGTGCTGTAAAGCTGGTTACAGCTTCAATCTTCTGAGGATTCGGCCGAACACCATGCTTATCGGCCAGGTGACTACGATCAATTGTCTAGCGTTAGCAAGAGTGACATTTCTTAGAGTTATAAGACGCAGCCGGCTCGTTCGATGCAATCAAGAATGATTGCGAGCAGGCTATTGTGTTCCTGAAAGATCTTGCCGAATATCACAACGTCGTCCAAATAGCACAAGCAAAGTTTTCACTTTATTCCGCGCAGAACGGTGTCCATGAGTAGTTTGAACATGGAAGGTGCATAGCACAATCAAAATGGCATTACGTTAAACTCAGAAATGCCATCGTGTGTCACAATTGCCATCTTTTCTTCCTCGCTCGTGTGCCAGTACTTTGATCTCAAATCCACGCAGAAGAAGTATGACGCTGAGAGAGGACCATCGATTCCATTTCAATACGTACAAGCATATGCACATCTTTTTTGGTTACGCCATTATGTCTATGATAGCCCAAGACTTGAGCTTCTTTTGCTGGGAGGGTGGGAATTAGGGAACGCGAAAAATTTCGCTGTCTGCTAGAATAAATTAGGGACCACCGCAAAGGAGCTGTGCAGAGGGAAGGGGAATGAAGTGGTGAGTGGTGAAAGGTGGGAGAAAAGGGAGGAGTGGGAAAGGGGCAGATAGGGGGCAGTTGATTAGTAGCCGGAACTAAGAGCCCGCCGAGTTTAGAGGCGCGGGTGAAGGTGGGTTGCTTGCAAGAAAACTAGAAGCAACTTGAGGGCGGCAGTTTGCTTGGCAGGCGCACAGTTCGGGAACAACACATCACCCAGGGACGCAGAGGGACGTTCCAGGTATCGGTATTCGAATTGAAGGGCGGCTCGATGCTGGTGTAGGGAGGGGCAGTCACAGAGTAGAGTTCGTGCGTTTCTCGACAGGCACTGTACAGCACGCACTGAGCACTGGTTGCACGACGGAGACGGTACGTCCTGACAGCATCCCCCACGCAGCCTACGTGGTGTCGCAGAAGGCAAACAAAGTCACAGCGGTGAAACGCGCGGGAATCAAGGAGACAAATACGCTGATTGGCAGCCATACGTCGCTGAGTGCGGTGGCCACGAACGTATCGTGCGATCATAGATCTCGCTGAATCGTAGTGCGACGCTGATGGCGAGAGGGGCACGAAGAGTTGGTGTGCCTGCTCGGCTAGCTGGTCGGCGGTCTCGTTGCCATAGTCGCAAACATGTGAAGGGGTCCATTAGAAAACAAATGCGATCCGCGTAGCTCCAACTCTTCGAGCTTCGCGAGGATGACGAGTGGGAGGCTGCAACCTTTCTCGTGGTGGAGGAGAGACTGCAACGCTGAGAGGGAATCAGACATGACTGAAGCGTTGATAGGGTGCGGCATTTCAAGGACGTCGTCCAGCGCAAGATCAGGCGCAGTGACCTCTGCGACGGTTGAGGAGGTGGGCGTGGGAGCCTGCATTACTTTTGCAAGCCCAGGGAAGGGGCAACGCGAGCTGCTGTTGCGGAGTTTCCTTCAGTGGTGATGGAGCCATCAGTGAAGATGAACGCAAACTTTGCATACAATGCATGCAGAACAGCGGCAACGTCTTGCTGGAGAGCGCAGTGTGGGGTGTGACGTTTGGGTGTTACACCTGTGAGGTTTGTGGAGACTTGAGGCAGTTTATAAACATGGGGAGGTCTCGAAAGGTGGGCTGATCTGGGAGGCGAAAACAGGAGCTCGTTGAGGAGGAGGACGGCTTTTCCTACTCGTGAGCGAATGATACTGCGCAGATAACGGAGCGAGGGCGTGCATTCTGGTGCTCGGTGCTTGCGCTCGACGTGGTTGAGGAGCCCTTTGAACATTCTGAAGGAGACGGGACAAGGGCGTGTCTCCACATATGTGGCAGGAAGTTGTGAGAAATATGGAAGGCCATAGAAAAGTCGAAGTGCTTTTCGATGGTCTGCGTCCAAGTAGAGCCACTTGCATGGCGCGAGGATGACGGGGGCAATGGCATAGAGCACCTTTGAAGTAGACAACTTCGTACAGGCCCTGTCATAGATCAGGTGTGGCGACTTCCCCCGTGCGAGGAAGCGACGTGCTTGAGCAGCCACTTGCATGGTCTCTTTGCAAAGAGCCTTGACAGCGGGATACCACTTAAGAGAGCAGTGAATTAGTAGAACCAATACCGAACCTGCTTGCTCCACGAAAGAGGTTGGCCACCGAGACGTATTTTGGTGACGCCCCAACGCGCATTTTAACCGAGGGAATGCACCAAGAGTGCCATGGTCTTTTCACTGGATAAAGTTAAGCCGATGTTCACCAGGACCCTCACGACACTGACGAGAGCGCCCTTCAAGAGCGCAACTGTGCGGCGACACATTGCTATTGGGGAAGAGGCGAAGAGCGCTGCGTCGTCAGCGTAGACGGCAACAAGCACATCCCGAGCTAAGTAGTGGATGCTGTTTGCCAGACCGGCGAGCACTAATTTAAAAGGCACACCACATGGCAATGGGCGAAGACAGCTGAGCTGTGAGTGAGCGCGCACACGCATAGTTTGACCACTCAGGAAGCAACGCACATGGTCGTGAAGGTGTCCACGTGTCCCCTTGGCTGTGAGAGTGTACAAAATTGCACAGTGTAGAAGAGAATCGAAGGCACTTTTAACATCCAGCAGGATGAGAAATCTGGCAAGGCGGAAGAGGAGGACTCGGCCCAAAGTCAAAACCACATTTGCGATGGAGTGAGCTGTAGGACGATTGCTTCGGAATCTGCTCTGTTGTGGGACAAGCCAGTTGGTAGCCTTTGCTACCCAGTTGACCCGATGAAAGGCCATATCTTCAAGTAGGTTTCCTGGAGCGGAAGTGAGGGCCCCAGGTCGGAACGAGGTGAGATTGCTTCGGGGTTTACCCTTCTTCAGGGTGGGGACGACAACGGCCACGCATCAGGCTTGCGGGATGTCACCGCTCCGCCAGACGTTATTAAACGCGGTGCAGTTGCTGCTGATGCGGTTTGTCGAGGTTTCGGAGCATTTGACAAGTAACGCCGTCTAGACAAGCGGCGCTATGCTTCTTGCAGCGGTCTAAGGCACGGCGGAGCTCGAATGTGCTGAAGTCGACATTGCATAAGGCAGCAACTTGATCTTCCGCACCAGGAGCAAGACAGGGCATCGGCAGGTCTAAATCGAAGTGGCGAAGAAGTGTTTGCGGCTGTCGGGGGGGGGGGGGGGTGCCAACTGGGTGGCCAGTTGCTCCACAAGTTAGAGGTTAGTGATACAACAATAAATGACCACAGTCACAACCGGACAGCATGGGATGCAAGGTTGCAGGAAGAAGCGCATTATTCGCCACACTCGATGGCGGTGATGGTCGGCGCGAGAGAGGGCTGCACAGAAGCTTGACCAGCTGAGGCGCTTTGCATGGCGATAGCAAGCCGCGTCAAGACGATTGTAGATTGTCCACAGTTATCGTCGACGAGCGCTGTTACCACGACGCTGGGCTACATGGCGATCGGCGCGAAGGCTGAGCAGCTTGATATGTGTCACCGGTGCACCCGTGGGCACAGCACACTTTGTCGTAGCTGTTTTGCGCACTGGCTATCCGTTTTTTTTTTAAATGTATTTTCCTCCATTGTTTCCCTTGCCCGTGCATTTTATGGTTAATATAATCTGGTTTAGTGACAGACGTCATTTCGCATCAGACTAGATTTAATAGCCTTTTTCTCTTAATGTTTTGTCTACGTTTTATAATTCTTTCTCATCCCCTCCCTCTTGTCTGTGGTGTCGGCATCTTCTCAATTTGTTTGTTTGATTTTTCTGCTCTTTAATTTAGTATTTTTCTCTGTGAATTTGTGGACCCACAATTAAAATGCTATAGGAGACTGCAATTCTCTATTGTTCACCCGATTTTTATTTCATGCTTGGGGACGGCCCTGTTTACAATTCTACCTCAGTCTCCATTTTTGTTATGTTTTGGGTTTTGTACGTCAGCCTCCCTCTCTGTACGTTATTTGTCATTTTGTATGACTTGTTTTGCTGCTGTTCCCTTCTTTTCTGGTTCCTGTTTTTGTTTCATTTGCGGGTCTGGATGCTACCTTCTGGTATTTATTTTTATTCTTCTTCATCCAGCGTGGACCACCTTGCAACAAGGACCTTGTTTTTTTTTAAACCTTTTTCGCTTAAACTTTCGCTTGAAATTTGCTCCCTTTTATTTATTTTTAATTGGTTTTAAGCCTGACAAAGCTTTTGCTGGTCTTGGCTCCCTCTCTCTTTTTTATTTTTTTTTTTCAGTTCGAGAGGACGAAAAAAATGGCTATCTGGGAGAAAAAATCTGATTCATAGCACTCACTGGCGCACAGATCACGAAAGTGTGACGAGCGAATTACGCTATAAGCGTGCGCGTTTGGACGAGACACACACGGACAGAGATCAATGGGGAAGCGGTTCGACCCATTCGTGGCAGGAAGGGGCTTGCACCAAAAGTCGCAAGCACAGCCTTCTGTAGCAGAGGAGAGGTCAATTGCACTGACAGAGCCGCGTGCACTGACATAAATCACTTCGCCTTCATTAAGATGAAGTCCTGTTAAGAGACTGGCGTCGAGCTCTCTACCCAAGCGGCTATTAATTGCACATTCCCACCGAGTGTAATGTGCACTAAAGTCAGCACAAATGATAGCGCCCGAGGAGAGGAGGGGAATGACGCGGGAAATGGCCGTGGCGTCCCAGCAGAAGTTCGGGCGAACGTATACACTCGCAACCGAGGTGTCAGTGACACCAACTCGCACTTTAATGGCGGCACATTGGAAAGGACCACTTACAACACGAGACACATCAATGACAGTGTGCGGGATGTTGGAGCGGACGTGCACTGCCACTCGAGGTTTCCCAGGTGGGCGGGAGTTGTTGAGACAGGAAGAAGCGCAATACAATATCTTTCTGTTTAACGAGGATAACTGGAGCAGTCCAAGGAATGGAAGACTCCTGGATACTGAAATCAACACAACTTTCTCGAAATGAGTGAGTTTCATACCAGGAGGTAACACGGCTTGCTCGTCAATACAGCACGCAGTCTACAGCAAGGTGTTTCCTCAGGACACTAATACTATGCAACGGGGCACCAAGACACTCTTTTCACCATTAAGTGTTGTAGGTTCCACTACAGCGTCGAAATCCTTAGTCAAATTTGTTAATTAAACAGTTTCGAAGAATTCTCCAGACTTCGCAGGGGCAATTATATCTTTAGACATAGAAAACATTCACAAGTCGAGCGATGAGGCTTCTACAAGATCTCACATAAACGTAATGTTCAGTGAAGTCTGTCCATTCCGGATGTCTAACACTGCATCACACTCTTGCAAAATCTCTGTACCTATATTCACTTCATGTTTAGAACAAGAAAACACTGTGAATTCTGATCGAAATGCTTGGCCACCGGTCACAACTTTTGCGCAGCGCGCACTCATAGGCACCAAGATTCATCGCCAACACAACGAAATACCACCGCTTGATTCACGCTAAACATTACTTTGTGTTCCAAGCTATTCTTAGATGCTAAACTTAAAACAGATACTTGCTCCAGTGTCAATTATTGACATAGTGCGGATACCATCGATGAATGCTTCAAGTTTGTTGTTTGACATAAATACAGGCAGAGGTATTGAGAATATTTATTCTCTGACGACCTCACCTATATGGCCGCGCCTTCTTGTTTTCTGAAGGGGAAGAACGGCGCCGAGGAGATGTGAGCGTTGCTGTCTTTGGGTTGGAGGCATCAGGCTGCGGTCGGAAGCAGGCGAGGCATTGCACCACTGTGCCGGTCGGTAGGTATCCAATTTTGGTTTAGGCGTCGCCGAATAAAATTCAGTGTTGAGACGACCAGAACCATTGAGCAATGGGCGATTTCCTTGTGGCAGCAGACCCCGTCGACGGCAGTACCGAGAGAAGTGTCTGGTCATGCTGCAGTTATAACACAGGGGTTGCGGGCGCCACCGGTCAGTGTAAAAGTTGGTGCAAACTTGTTGTGGATGGCAATGGTAGTCTGGCCTACGTTTCTGGCGAACCACTCAGCCTATGCAGCCCGTTCTTTGTCCCATCCGCTTCTAGGTAGAATAAATCGTCATACTATCTGCGGCCGCTAAAGCGTGTCGCATTCCGAACCGGAGTACAAGAAGTGGATAAGGTCACGGTTTCGGTCTGCAGCGCCCAACCATCATATTGGTGTTCCTCTCGGCACGCAGAACCTTTGTTACGCAGCAGTTCTCGAAAGATCCGGCGTATCGGCTAGATCAACCATCGTCTCCAGAACACATACATCAACGCTCACGACGGGTGTTACGTTGGCCAGTCGCAGGAATTTAGGTGTGATGCGGCGCCACATAAAGTTTCAAAAATGCAGTTGTGCCTGATGACATCAGAAGGGGAATTCATATATTTGCTAATAATGGACGTATAGACATATTCAAAGACCTCTTTTAGCAAGTGTCTTATTTTATGTTCCTCGGACATCCATGGATGTAGAATCTTGCATAACTTCACACTGTCTCCGATATATGTGGTGCATGTTTTGTCAGGTTTCTGCACTCACTGAAGCAACGTTTGTTCTGCGCGTTTCTTTTTCGCGCAACCGTCTCCAAAGCACTTCTTGATGTTTTGTATAAACGGACCGACCAGTGAGTCTTCATGATTTTCAAACCGAATTAGTACAATGCCTTCTAAGAACAACACTACGTTCGCTAGTGACACGGTGGAATCCCAGCGATTATACCAGCTCACCAGTTCGTAGTTGGTTAGCAGCTCACCTCCTTGTCAGATGTACCAGAAAAGTTGCCTATCGCAGGTGTTCTTCGGCCGGCGTCACCACACTGAGCCATAATGAATGGTCGGGGCCGTAGACCTGCGAGTCGACGGCTTCGTCCTAGACCACGGGGGTCAGTGTTATATTAAACCTCAAGCTCCACCACAACTGTTACGTACTCAGTATTTAACGGAAGTGTTTATTTTTAGCTGAGGGACTGTAAGTTTCCCAGAAACGCCAATTTCTGCTTTTTCCTTTACTCTTCAGCTACTTTTCATCTCGCTGCAAAGCCCGCCACATTAGAAATAAACCTGTTCTCTCCAAATCTGAGCTTGTCTTTGATTCGGCAACCGCTACCCTATCTACGTCCAAGTGCCTGACGCCGACGCCGCCTTACTCAAGCACCTGGCTACCTTTTGATCACGACCGACTAATATTTTGCCACGTTGCGAGCCAGGGTGTTTCCCTGATTTCTTAGCAGGTGCACCCTTAATTTATGGTCGCGATTAGCATATTTAACATGAGGGGTTCTCTAATGAATGCATATCGATCCGGAGCCCTTAATTGTGCGTTTGGCCGCTATAATTGTTCTTGTGTCGTTAACATAAAAACAACTACAATGACATTGTTTTGGTATGCTTGGAGGCAGCACTGATTTTGCACGGTTACGTCGAAGTCGACTAAGCGCAAGGGTTGTAGGCAGCCGCGGCACCACTTCAAACATCACCAAAACAGCGCACCGACGAGCATAATAGGCCCTCGAAGCTGCCGCCTGGCATCTGCTTGCCTCCTCCGCGGTCGAAAGGGACAAACGCAATAGGCGCGAGCAGCACGCGGAGAGAAAAGCGCACCGTCCGTGTTGCACGGTCAGTGTAGCCGCCGCGAGGGGTCACGCCGGACGTGCGGCGCAGAGTTTCACCGCTAAAGGCGGAGCACGCTGCAATCGCGCAGGCAAACTTGAAATTTGGCTCCCTATAGGGGACCTGAACATCGCAGCCTGGCGCTGTGGGAGTTAGTGGGCGTCAGGGAACAGCGCCATCTCCTAGCGGTGCCGCGTAATGTAATGGCTACGCCGACTCACTCTTCCGCTGATTTGCAGCGCGTCTACAAGTGAAAGATATGTTTCTCACGCACACGTGCGCTTTCTCCCCTATGCTGCGAGGCCGGTGTGAAAGATTAATTTGCTGCGCAAACCCGTGGTTTATAGAATTCGTATTTTGGGCTTACCTCACCAGCCAATTTTTTATTCGTTAGGGGAGCACCGCGTTGTAGGCGAAGTGAAAATTAAAGAGCTGCCCTAAATGAGTCTGCGGCACAAATGCGTTTCGGTTTTTCGTGTCTTCATAGCGTACTTTCTCGACTGCCCGTGGTTGTTTCCGCCGACCTCTTGTCCTGATTACATTTGTCTGTTAGTTTTTGCTTTGTTTTGTTTCTACGGTGTTTATTCGTTTTGACTCCACGCGGCTAAACCGAACGTGTCTGATTGATATTTGGTGCGTTTTGACGAGGAAACGCACTTTGTGGCGTCAGTGCACATGACTTGACACGTTACTGCAATTTTGAAGTGATGTTTGCACTATTTGTCCACATCGAGACAGCGATTCTAAGTTTGATGCGCCCGGCTTGGTCCAGATTGGCAAAGACTTCAACCGCATGTGAGTTTGTACAGCATGAACCACCCAGGACTTGACGGTATGGTGCTGCGTGTTTTCGTTAAAGTCGATGAGCGTCAAAGACAGTGTCGCCTTTTTTGTTTCCGTGAAATCAGCTGGGCACAGCTGTGTCTCTAAAACCGCTCACCACGGCGCCAGCGTGTTCGCCCCTTTAAACGTGCACCTCGTCTCCTTTCTGGCGTTCTTGCGTTCTGGCGAATGAATCGCTTAGGTGATGCGATATGAACAATGACCATCTTATTTACTAGCCCGTCATCAATATTCCCGGGTAGGCATCTTTCCTGACAGGGGACAATGCGCTGTTTTAATTGTTAAGGCTGCCCATGCAACTAAACCGAAATGATTACTGAATAAGAATTATGTAAAAATTAACTTCTGCACTTAGGGACAGGTGCAAAGGGAAGTAATAAGAAGACCGAAAGTTCTCCGCATCACTGTTCATTATATAAATGAACCTGAGCTCTCTAACATTCGGTCAGTCGCTTCTTGGGCGACGACAACCCATCTAAGACAGAGGAGCAGCAAACACTTAGGGAGTACCTGGCTGCCTTATAACCTTAGCCGGCGCTGACATAATTCATGGTCGTGGTTAGCATATGTAACATACGGGGTGTTCTATCAAATATAAACTAATCCGAAGCCCTCCAAAACGGCTTTTGACCGCCCGCTGCAATCCGTCTTGGTTCATTAAACTAAAAACTATTACCATGACATTGGTTTTATACGTTGAATGCAGCACCGCGTTTGCGCCGTCACGCCGAAGCCTATATTATGGAAGGGTTACAAATTGCAGAGCTGCGCTACCTGCTACCCTATATGTACGACCAAATTTTGCATATGAGATGGCGTCTGCCCTTTTCGTCTTTGAAAGTATACTCAGTGCCGGTATACAGAGGACGAATAACTTAAGACTGTACAGTGAAGGAACGCCGGTGTTCTAGTTGTCACAGGCGATCTATAATTATAATTACTTGCCAGTTACATCTGTACAGTCGTGATAATAATTACTTGCCAGTTACATCTGTAGAGTCGTGGCCTACTGGGTTTGATGTTTCACTTGCTTATGCAATTCGTGTCACCTGACTAGAGTTTCAGTGCATAACATATAAACCAGTAGGCGAATCGGTCATCCGAGGAAAGCAAGACGAAATGGACGCAAGCAAGGTAATGAAGACGGGTCCCCGCTTTTAGGCAGCCGAGACTCCGCTTCAGTCATCGTAAAACTCCCAACAACCAATATATAATCAGCGCGCGCTTTTGCCGTCGGGTATAGGGAACCTGCACTGCATAGGTGGCACTGCAATTCTCCCGCAGCATGCCTCAAAAATGCTGCTCTTAGCCGCTTGGCTCTTGGTAAATGACCGAGCATAATCAGCAGCATTAGACATACGCGTGTGATAGATGACGTCATTGCCAGGTGCTCTCAATGTAGGCCAGTTATCGCACGCCACCCAAATCATCGACAAAGCGTGCAATCGGATTCAGAAAGCTGATGCAGGTGGCGTGAAAACGCCCTACGAAGCCGCCACAAAAGTACTTGCTCTTCTCGCTAGGATACGTGTTACGGTGCGGGGATTGACATAGCAAACTTCATTACAGGCTGTCTATCTGCTTGAGCCCGCCGCAATCAAGAGGAGACGAGTGCAAAGAGCAGCACGGGGAGTCTAAAAGCGCGCAGGCCGTGTTGCAGGCGGCGCGGCGGCGTCGCCCCAGATAAGCGCCGCATAATGTCTCCGCTTGCGGAGAAGCGTGTGCTGCAGTCAAGCAGCCAAACTTGAGGTTGTGTTCCCTCTAATGTAAGTGTAAAAATTCTGAGAGCACTGTAGAAATGCGAAAGCCTAAGCGTCGTTGATGCACGCGCTTTGCTCTCATTATGATTATGAACTAAATGCGCCGTATTATTTTTGCTAATATCATCATGGTTATTATCACTATTTCAGCGTCATTGTGATGGCTACTACCATCCTCATGGTAGGCTAGGCAAGGGTAGTTATGATATGCGTTCCACGATCCCGGGCGTGGCGCAGTTGGTTAAAGCGCTCCGCTGGGGAGCAAGGGATGGTAGTTCGATTCCCAGTGGATATAGGATTTTTTTTTATGATGACGTCATTACACGTCATTTTATTGAGAGCTTTAATGGGACCGGACGTACAAACGCCTTCCCCTTACTTCCCTTAGAACAACTGGCAAGTTTTTGGTTGCCGCAGCCGAATCGCCCAGCTTCGTTCTCGGTTATTCGTACGAAGCGAACTTATGCGGTCGAGTTTAATTTAATCAGGTCAGCGGACACATCAAACTCAGCACCGATGTCTCGATGTTGACAAACGGTACAAATAGCACTTCGAAATGTCAGCCACTTGTGTCAAATCACGGGCACAGACATCACAAAATCAGTTTTCGTGTTTCGCCCACATAAAAACGGACCAAGTGTCAATCAGGAACGCTCTGGTCAGCAGCATGGAGCCAAAACAAATAAAACACCGCAGAAAAAAGAAGTAAAAAGTAACAGACAAATGCAACCAGAAAAAGAGGTCGGCCAAAGCAAAAACAGGGAGCCGAGAAAGCACGCTATAAAGGCACGAAAAACCCAAACGCACTTGTTCAGTAGATTCGTTTTAAGCATTTTAATTTTTACATCATATACAACGCGATCGCCTCCAGAATAGATAATTGTCGGGCGAGGTAAGCGCGAGATACGAATTCTCTAAACCACGGGTTCGCGCCGCAAATAAATCTTTCACACCAGCCTCGCAGCATAGGGGAGAAAGCACACGTGCGCATGAGAAACACGGTTATTTCACATGTAGACACAGTGCAAGACAGCGGAAGAGCGAGTAGGCCTGCACTTTAAGTTACGTGGCACCGCTCAAAGATGGCGCAGTTTCCTGACGCCCGCTAACATCCGCAGTGCCAGGTTGCGATGTTTGAGTCCCCAATAAGGAACCCAACATCATGTTTGGCGAAATCTGTCGCACAAGTCCGCCGCGAAACCGCGCGGCGCCTTCACTGACCGTGTGCTTCTCTGCGTATGCTGCTTGCGCCTTTTGCGTTTGCCCCTCTCGACCGCGGCGGGGGTCAGCAGACGCCCAGCGGCAGCATCGTGCGCCTATCATCTTCGTCGGTGCTCAGTTCTGCGATGTTTGAAGTGATGTTGTGGCTGCCTACAACCCTTGCACTTCGTAGACTTCGATGCAACCGTGCAAAAGCGGTGCTGCATCGAAGTATACCAAAACAACGTCATGGTAGCTGTTTTTATATTACAAATACAAGGAAGATTCTAGCTGAAGGACAAACCCCCAATGAAGGACTCCGGATAAATATACATTTATTAAGGAACCCCATATGTTAAGTATGCTAACCACGACCATAAATTAAGGATGCACCTGCTAAGAAATCACGGAAACAGCCGGACTCGCAACGCGGTAAAATATGACTCGAAGGTGATTTAAAGGAAGCCAGGTGCTGTGCAAGGCGACGGGTTTTGGCACTCGGACGTAGATAGGGTGGCGGTTGAGAGACGGGCTCAAATGTAGAGAGAACGGGTTTAGTTATAATGTGGCGCACATTGCAGCTCAGGAGTGAAGGAAGAAGCAGAACCTGGCGTTCCTGGTGAAATCGGAGTCCCTCGACTAACAATAAACACTCCCGTTACGTACTGAGTACGTAATAGTTGTGGTGGAGCTTGTGCGTTAACTCAACACGGCCCCCGTGGTCTAGGACGAATCTGCCGACTCGCAGGTTTGCCGCCCCTACCGTTCATTATGGCTTACGATGGTGACTCCAGCCGAGCAACACCTCCGATGGGCAACTGGCAGCATTATCGGGAGCCGCGCAACCTTTGTGGGAAATTTGACGAGGACACGAGTTGCTAACCAACTACGAACTGGTAAGCTGGTATAATCGTTGGGATTCGACCCTGAAACTAGCAAACTAGCGAGCGTAAAACAAGCGAACAGATTTCCGAGGAAATAAAATGGGACACTTGCTCAAAGAGATCGGTGAGGATGTTTATGCATTCCTTATTAACAAATATAATATCAACTCCCCTGCTCACGTCATCAGGCACAGCTGCATTTTCGAAACGTTATGTTGCGCCACATCACACCTTAATTCGAGCGACTGTTCAACGTCACATCATGATCGTCGATGTAAGTGCTCCTGTGTCAATGGCTGATCTGATATGCCGGATGGTTCGAGAACTCCTGCGTAACAAATGTTCTGCGTGCCAGGACGAACACCAATTAGACGGTTGCACGCTTCAGGCAGAACCCGTGACCTCATCCAGTTCCTGGACTCCGTTTCGAAATGCGACACGCTTTGACGACCGCGGACAATTGTACGACCTAATTTACCCTCCAGCGGAAGGGACGAAGAACCACCTACATTGGCTGAGTGATTGGCCAGCAACACGAACCCGACTGCCATTTCCATCCAGAATAAATTTGCGCCCACTTTTAGTCTAAAGAGGGGCGTCTGCGGCCCGCGTGTTATAGCTGCGGCATGACCGGACACAACTCCCGGTACTGCCGTCGACGGGGTCAGCTGCCAAGAGATCGCAAGTTGCCCAAATCTTCTGATCCTCTCAACACTGAATATTATCCGGCGATGCCTAAACCATCTTTGGATACCTACCAACCGGCCCAGCTGCACAATGCCTCGCCTGCTTCCGACCGCAGCCTGGTGCCTCCAACCCAAAGACAGTAACGCTCACATCTCCTCGGTGCCGTTCTTCCCCTTCGGAAAACAAGAAGGCACGGCCATGTAGGTGAGGTCGTCAGAGAATCCAATACCTCTGCTTGTATTTAGGCTAAAGAAAAAACTTGAAGCATTCTTTGATGACATCTGCACCATGTCGTTAACTGACACTGCAGCAAGTCTGTTACAAGTTTAGCATTCAAGAATAGTTTGAAACGCAAAGTAATGTACAGCGTGAATGAAGCGCTGATATTTCGTAGTGTTGACGATAAGTCATTGGGGCCCATGGGTACATGCTGCGCGAACGTTGTGACTGGTGGCCAAAGATTTCGAATGGAATTGTTTTACACATGAAGTGATGATAGGTATAGAGGTCTTGCAACAGTGTGCTGCAATATTAGACTGCCGGAATGGACAGACTTTACTGAGCGCTACGTGTATGTGATATCTTGTAAAAGCCTCATTGCTCAATTTGGGAGCGTTTTTTGTGTCTGAAGATACAGTAGTCACTGCGATTTGTAGAGCATTCATCCAATGTTGTTTCATTAGCAAATTTGTGCGAAGCGTTTGACACCGGAGTGGAACCTGTAACACTCACCTGTGCAAAGAGTGTCTTGGTGCCCCGCTGCATAATTTCAGTGACCAGATGCCACACCTTGCTGTGGACAGTGTACTATACCGACAAGGTAGCCGTGTTACCTCCTGGCATTAAACTCACTCATTTTGAGAAAGCTGTGTCGATTTCAGTGTCCAGGAGTCTTCCAGTCCTTGGGCAGCTTCAGTTATCTACGTTAAAAACAATGATAAAAAATGGCGCTTTTGCGTGGACTATCATAGGCATAATGCCATAACCAAAAAATTTGCATCCACTTCCACGCATGCACACGAATGCCAATGTACCCCAACAACGAAGCACAAAGCGCACTTGTGACATCTGACGGTGTTTATGAGTTTAAAGTAATGACCCTCCGATTTTACTGTGCACCTGCCAGGTTTGAACGATTCATGGACACCATTCTCCGCGGACTAAAGTTGAAAATTTATCCGTGCCATTTGAATGACATTGTGATTTTCGGCAAGACCTTTCAGGAGCACAATAGCTTGCTCGCAATCATTCTTGATTGCACTGAACGAGCAGGCCTCGTCTTAAAACTCTAAGAAATACCACTTTGGCAAACGCCAGACAATTCTCCTTTGTTTCTTAGCTGATAAGTACGGTGTTCGGTCGGCTCCTGAGAAGATTGAGGCTGTAACCAGCTTTACAGCGCCGAAATCAGTTAAGGAGCTTTGAAGCTGTTTAGAACTATGTTCCTAGTTCTCGGCTTTTTGTGCCCAGATTCGCCGACATCGCGTCCACACTTAAGTGCGTTTTGGACTGCGGACTGTGATTTCGCCATCCGCCATCTCAAATTCCTTCTGACGCCGGGACCTATTCTACGCCACTTCTGCCCTTCTGCCCTATCGACGTTCCACCGACGCTAGCGGCGTCGGCTTTGGTGTTGTTCTCACCCAGCGCCATATCAGCGACCAGCCTATGATAACTTAAGCTAGTCGTTCATTGAGAAAGCTCTAATGTACCTACGCTGTTACTGAAAAAAGTGCTTCGCAGTGGCTTTCGCGATGCAACGATTTAATTCCTTGGGATATGGAAATATTCTTTCCATCGTCACTGACCATAATTTTCTCTTTTGGCTGTAAATCTCCGTTACCCTTGCGGCTGCCTTGCCCAATTGGCTTTGCGGTGCAAGAGTTGAACTTCACTGTGGCATACAAAAGCGACCGTTAATATGCTGACGCTGACTGTTTGTTGCACTTGCCTTTTTTGTCAAATAGTAGTGATGGTGACAACCTTGACGACTACCTGGCGCCTTATCATCAAGTGTTCCAGACCGAACATCCGAGCGATCAGACCTCTGCGCACTTATCGCTTCCGCTCATGCTGCAAGAAATGAGGGCTTCTGCGTTCGTGCCTGCCTACTTTACAGCACTTTCAACCCCGAAGGTGCACGGTTTCTTCTCGTCATGAGGGAAAATATCCGCACTCCTGTTGTAATGACGCACGACGATGCCACGTCAGGTCACTTTGGCGTTGCCCCAACCATTCACCGCACACAGGAACAATTGTACAGGCCAAAAATGCGACAGACTATTCAGAGCTATGTAGTCTCAAGTGCTAGCGGTACAATCTCTCTACTTCCCATCCACCAGGACCGCTGCACTCTATCGCAGCTCCAATCCTACCGTTTGAGCAGGTTGGAATTGACCTATTTTGTACACTTCCGTCGTCTTCGAGCGGTAACCGATAGATAGCGATATTGTTCACCACCTCAATCGATATTCATAGACAGCCGCCACACCCTCAGCCACGGCTTCCGAAGTGTGCCTATTTCTTCTGCGATTTCTTGTCCTGGGACATAGCCCTCCTAGAGTTAGGACCTGTGACCATATGTGTCAATTTACATGTGATGCAACTGAAGAAGTCCTTCTTCTCTTAGCCTGTGATTGCTATCCTTGAACACCGTACCATTGTCAAACGAATGGGATTGTTGAACGTACCTCCCCTACTGTGACATTCTGCCTTTCATAACATTGCCTTTCATAACATATACTCCTATAATTCTGCACAGCTTGAGATGACTGGCTAGAGTCCGTTTTGCCTCCTTTATCCTCGAGTTCCCCGCAGCTTTCTCGATAACATCCTGAAACATGCTCTCTATCCATCGCCACTACGCTATGTCGAGCTGAAGAAGCTCTCCGCATTGACCGTGTATACGTATACTGGACTGAGAGGAGCGCTCGAAGCAGCGTTACGAATACCGACGCCCGCATGTTTTCGACGTCCCCAGTGATTAGGTTTGCTGTGGACGTCGCTGAGCAAGCGTGGCCTAATTATCCCAAAATGTGGTATTAAACTATAGTCATTCTTTCGTGGTTCTATCATATATAAGGGTGTCCAAGCTAATTGTAGCCGAGGGTTAAATATACAGTATCGGAGGTAAGCCAGCGACCAGCGACACTACTTGTATAGAGCTGCCAGTCATCTGCCGCAACTCAAGCAAAATATATTTTGGAGTTAATAATTACTTAGGAAATAGTTTCTAAATTATTAAGTATATTCTTTAGAAAATAAATGCAGTATTCACAGTTGGGCACCACCTTCTGAAAACCCCATTCCCTTTATGTAAGCGAAAGAACGCCTCGCGTGTATAGTTTTTCCAAGGTCTAAAAAAAAGTCGATGAAATACAAACAATATCACGTGAAAAACGCATTCGTGTCTCAATTGGGGTTTGAGTGAACGAACTTACCTGTGGCCGTGACGTGACAGCCCAGTCCCAGCGGTTGACTGGTATGCTTGCGATGGTTGCAGCTAACAAGGTGAGCTAGTTGCAACTTGCATCGTCGCATGCGCCAGTGCGCGAAGCGGACGATAAACCAGCGCAGGCATTTCGGCCTGCTGCTGTAACCGGGCGTGGAGCCAAGACCGCAGCTGATTTTGTTCACTGGAACCCAGTTTGGCAGCAGAACAATCGTGGGGCCAAATGATATTTTCTGTATGTTGCGTGCAGTTTTTTTATCTTAGAAAAAACGATGCATCCGAGTCTTTCTTTACGGGAAGTGAATGGAATGGTGCATTTAAAAGGTGCTCTCCAACTTTGCAAACCAATTTATTGCCTAAAGGCTATATTTAGCAATATATATATATATATATATATATATATATATATATATATATATATATATATTGTTACGGACTTGTTCTCAAACAGAGCACGGAGGAAGAAAGAAGGAGGAGGAAGAAGAAGTCTGCGCGCCCGTTCGACCTTTGTCTTGTGGCACTTGTGTCGTTCCCGCTAGCCGTGTGTACTTAGCGTACTGAACCGACTAGAACGTCTCCGTCGCGACGCTAAGGGCGTAACATTCTGATGGAGGTGCTGGGTAACGATCCCTGGCGTTACAGACAGCACCGACACAACTGGAGCCTCGCCGGAGTCGTCGCCTTGCGGGCCTCGAACCGCAAACCAGCGCCATGCAATCAGCCGATGGCCCACAAGCAGCCCGTGGTGACGCGGTGATCCAGGCTGAAGACCGGTCTGCGGGCGCAGCAAACAGTTCTTCTCACCACTATCGGGAGCCCCGGACTTTCGCGGGAGCGGCAGGCGAGGACGTTGACGAGTGGTTGACCCACTACCAACGGGTGAGCCGCTACAATCGATGGGACGCCGCCGCTAAGCTCGCAATCGTGGTTTTCTTCCTAACCCATACCGCTCTTGTTTGGTTCGAAAACCACGAAGACTCTCTTACCACCTGGGACCGTTTCGTTACTGAATTGCGGCAGTGCTTCGGCGACTGTCTTGCACGAAGGAAGCGAGCTGAACACACGCTTACGCACAGAGCTCAGCTACCTGGGGAAACATGCACAACTTACATAGAGGAGGTCCTGAAGCTATGCAAAACTGCAAGCGCTAATATGACCGAGGAAGATAAAGTAGGACATCTTCTGAAGGGCATCGCAGATGATGTTTATAATTTTCTAATTGCCAAAGGTGACCTGAACGCCGTCTGTGATGTAATTCGACATGTTCGCACATTCTAGACATTGAAGACTCGTCGCATAACGCCAAAATTTGGGCGGCTCGCCAACGTTCCATCTGTGGCAAGCATTGAAGACAACTTCATGGACTTGTCGTCGACGATCCGGCAAATAGTTTGCGAGGAACTGTAGCGGTTTAAGCCCCCTGTACGATCTCCATCATCTTTGCCCTCTGACGTTGTCGGCTCTCGAGGGCCTCCCTCCTTGCTCCCTTCGATGCCCGTTGTGAATTCGATCAATACGGCACACGCAGACGCTTGCTCCAACAGCCCGACGCCAAGGTTCGATAGCCCTGGTCACCCGCCTCGCTACGACTCGCTCCCGACTAACTTGTCGCACTATGATCAGCACTATGAGTACTATCCTCAACCACCACCTGCTCGCTATTTCCGGTGTCCAACCCGAAGACCTGAAGATGAGTTTCGCTACCCAATGCACCGTGTCTCCTCGGAGCCCTCCAGGGAACAAGTTTTTCGTCGCACAGCCCCCGTGTGCCGACGCTGCGGCATTGAGGGGCACATAGCTCGATACTGCCGCAGCCGCCCACTCACCCGTTACGATCGGCTCGTCCAAAATGCTCCGCCACGTAACCGTTTCTACGACTCTAATTGGCATTGGCCCCCATCTTCGTATGAATATCCCCAGACCAATGGACCGCGCAACCACTCTCCTGCTTCCGAACGAAGTGTCTCACCACCACGTGCCTCTTCTGCGCGCCGCTTTCAATCACCACGGCCACGAAGGCGGTCGGCCTCGCCTTTGCCGGAAAAGTAGTCAGCGCGGCTGCTGGAGGTCAGGCCGCTGGAGAGTGTGCGCTGCCTGAAGAAATTCCTCCATCTGTTGTTATGTTAAAGAACACGGTCTATGTGCTTGTGGATGGTGTGGCGACAATGGCTTTAGTGGATACCGGGGCAACCATTTCAATAATGAGTTTATCGTTTAAGAAGCGGTTAGGACGCAAAGTTATGTTTGTTTGGGACAGAAATGTGAATTTTCATGGTGCGAGTGGTGAGGTGTTGTGTCCCCTGGGATTGTGTAGTGCTTCGGTGTCCCTGGGTGGAACGGTATTCGCAGCGGAGTTTTGCAGTGCTTTCGCGATACACGCATGACATAATTCTAGGTATTGACTTTTTGAGAATGTGTGGCGCTACGGTCGACTGCCGCTTTGGGGAACTCTGCGTTGATGGTTCCCTTCCTTCTGGACTCTTAGAGAAGCCACACGTCCGTGAGGATATGTTCTGTGTAACAGAGGATACCAATATGCCAGCCTTGTCTGTGGTGTGCGTCCCAGTTTTGTGCCCCAGCCGTGCTTCCGATACCTTCGACGCTACAGTGGCACCGCTTCATTCTAACTGTGCAAAGAAATACATTCTGGTTCCTCATTGCCTACTGTCGGTGGTCAAGGGCTGCTCACGGCTGTGGGCCATTAATTGTTCTTCGCAACCAGTAGTTTTGCCTGTGAATATGAAGATTGCGACCTGTAGCCAAGACGACGCCCCGTCGGTGGCTTTGGTTACTGATGCACCTGGCGAAAGTGCTGCCGCTCCAGCCCCTGACTCGCAACTACATCGGATGATCAGCCGCTCTCTAACCAGGGACCAGCGTGACGCTTTGGAGGCCTTACTGGTCAAGTATTCTTCCATATTTGAATTTTCCGAGCCTAGCGGCTCACGGTGCATTCCCGTGACCTGTACCCGGCATCGCATTGACACAGGCTACTCACACCCAATTCGACAGAAGCCGTACAGAGTGTCACCAACAGAATGCCAGGTCATCAGTGAGCAGGTTCGGGATATGCTGGAAAAGGGCGTTATTCAAGAGTCATGCAGTCCCTGGGCCGCCCCTGTAATTCTGGTGAAGAAGAAAGATGATACATGGCGATTTTGCGTCGACTATCACCGTCTGAATGCTGCAACAAAAAAGGATGTGTATCCCCTTCCGCGGATCGATGACGCCCTAGATTGTCTGTTCTCGGCATCATATTTTTCATCCGTCGATCTGCGATCGGGATATTGGCAGATCCCTATGCACCCTGACGACAAGGAAAAAAAGGCATTTATCACACCCGATGGCCTGTTTGAATTTAATGTAATGCCTTTTGAGCTCTGCAATGCTCCTGCAACTTTCGAGAGATTTACGGACGCTATCCTACGAGGACTAAAATGGCAAATATGTATGTGCTACCTCGATGATGTCGTCATTTTTGGATGGACGTTCGAAGAGCACAACGAACGCCTCGCTCTCGTGCTTGACTGCTTCAAAAACGCCGATCTAGTACTTAATTCGAAGAAGTGTCGCTTTGGTGGGCGTCAGATTTTGGTACTAGGATACCTCGTCGATTGTGAAGGCATCAGACCTGACCCTCAAAGACCGCGGCCGTTGCAACGTTTCCAACACCTCAGAACGTGAAGGAACTCCGAAGTTTCCTCGGACTGTGCTCATATTTCCGCCGCTTCATTCCCCGTTTTGCTGACATTGCTAACCCGTTTACGTGCCTTCTCCACAAAGACGGTCCCTTCGAGTGGACATCAGAGTGCGACTCTTCTTTTTGCCAGCTCAAGTTTTTACTAACGTCACATCCGATTCTCCGGCATTTCAACCCTTCTGCTCCAACGGAACTGCACACGGACGCCAGTGGTGTTGGCATTGGTGCTGTCATGATTCAGCGTTACGGCGACAAGGAACATGTTATTGCTTACGCCAGTCGTTCCTTAAGCAAACCTGAACGCAATTACACAATCACTGAGCAAGAATGTCTCGCGGTAGTTTTCGCCGTTCAGCGGTTTCGCTGTTATATATACGGGCGGCCCTTCACAGTGGTCACTGATGATCATTCCCTGTGCTGGCTGATAAACCTCCGTGACCCATCTGGCCGTCTTGCACGGTGGGCAATCCGTTTACAAGAGTTTGATTATACAGTTTCGTACAAGAGTGGACGCCGGCATGCTGACGCGGACTTTCTCTCACGTTTACCGCTTCCCACAACGGAATGTGACGCCGACAATTTTGATCATTACATCGCTGCGGTTTTACCTCCATTCCATGAAACCCGTACGTTCCGCACTGAGCAGAGGAAAGATGAGAATCTCCAACCATTCTTTACCGCTGCAAGGGACCCTACAGCTTCCAGTCCCTATTGTATACGGAGTGGTCTTTTGTGCAAAAAGGACTATTCTCCCACTGGTCTCCGCTACCTTCTGGTGGTGCCCGTCAGCCTACGGTCCTCTGTTTTGCGCGTTATGCACGACGACCCCACTTCGGGACACCTGGGATCTGCGCGGACGCTCTATCGCATCCAAGAACGTTTCTACCGGCCCCGGATGCGTGAAACCACTGAGAAGTATGTGGCTAGCTGTGCTCAGTGTGCGAGTCACAAACGCCCCGCCGGCACTATTCCTGGTCTTCTTCATCCGGTGACGCCTCCAAGATCCCCTTTTGAGAAAGTCGGGGTAGACCTCTTGGGACCCTTTCCCAAGTCTCATTCTTGCAACCGCTGGATCGTCATCTGCACTGATTACCACACTCGTTACTGTGAGACGGCAGCCCTTCCATCGGCTACTGCACACCAAGTCTCCCTCTTCCTGCTGCACTTTGTTATACTGCGCTATGGGCCTCCCCGAGTGTTGATCACCGACCGAGGGCGTCAGTTCACCGCTGATGTTGTCGAAGAACTCCTTCGTTTGTGCCAAACGCATTTCCGACATTCTACCCCGTATCATCCGCAAACAAATGGGTTGACCGAGCGAACCAACCGGACACTCACCAACATGCTTTCAATGTACGTCGCCGCCGACCACAAGGACTGGGACAGTGTGCTACCATTTATAACATACGCATACAACACCGCCCAACAGGAAACAACAAGTTACAGTCCATTCTTTCTCCTCTATGCCCGGTCTCCTCGACACATCCTCGACACCATCCTCCCGTTCTCCACAGACGACGAACCTGAGATTGCTGAAATCCTGCGCCAGGCTGAAGAAGCCCGCCCGATAGCCCGCCTGAGAACTCTCGCCTCACAAAAGCGCTCGAAATCCCGCTACGACGACCACCATCGCCACGTCACCTACCTCCCCGGAGATATGGTCTGGCTTTGGCGTCCACTAAGGAAGCGTGGCTTAAGTCAGAAACTGCTTGCGCACTATATCGGTCCCTATGTTATCCTCGAGGCAATTAGTGACCTCACCTATCGGATTGCGCGCCTTACCAAAAGTGGCGACGTTCTTCACGAACTGAGCTTGCCCACGTCGCGCGTCTGAAACCCTGTCATCCTCGTGCTGACGATTGACTCGCCCGGAGGGCTTCGCCTGCGACGGGGGAAGTGTTACGGACTTGTTCTCAAACAGAGCACGGAGGAAGAAAGAAGGAGGAGGAAGAAGAAGTCTGCTCGCCCGTTCGACCTTTGTCTTGTGGCACTTGTGTCGTTCCCGCTAGCCGTGTGTACTTAGCGTACTGAACCGACTAGAACGTCTCCGTCGCGACGCTAAGGGCGTAACAATATATATATCTATATGAAGGAAAGAAGCCAACAGCCGGCGAGGCCAAGGAAAGCATTGGGGGTTATGTTTTATGTCTTTTTTTTATTTTTACTTGGATAATCACAGAAATGAGTAATGCAATCTGCTTAGGGGAAAGATAATTAAACACAAATTAGAAGAAAAAACAACGTGCCGATGGTATGTATATATATATATATATATATATATATATATATATATATATATATATATATATATATCTGAAAACGTATTAGTTAATTCCAAAATGAAAATTCCTCTGTGATGTACACGAAGGCTGCCAGCTGTATACAAGTTTTTTTTTTCTGGCCTACCTCAAATATTTCATTCTTTAAAGGTCCCCTGAAATGGGTCATCAAGAAGGGTAAACAACGCCATAACACTGATAGATATTGAACCACCCATCATTCCCCCACAAAAATTTTTGATCTAGCTTCTGCCAAATCAGAGATATCGGCGATCAAAATTGTCCTGTCCGATTTTCCCTCTCAATTCCTACGCCGAAGGGAGCCATAAAAAAATAAAGAATACAAGCAAGTTCAAAGCTCCACCCAGAAAGACGTCACTTCGACGAACTTCCGGTTGACGGGCGCTCGCTCGCTGGCGTACTCGCGTCAACCCGTCCTCGCTCGCACACGCCTGAGGAGTTCACCAGTCCGCGAAGCGACGGTTAGTGTAACCGCGAACCAGTGGTTAGCCCATGTCACACTGCGGACCAAACCATGGTTACACCACTAACTGCAATTATCGCAAACCGAGCTTGGCGACCTCGGTTTGCGTCGTTAATCGAGGTTATGACGGCGTCTGTTGACGGAGGCTACTCGTCGGCGCCCGAGAGCGCGAAACGTACGAGCGGGTCTGCTTCACAAAGTTATTCATTTGCCCACTGTGTCACGTTTAAAGATCAATGTATAGAATATGGTGCCGCCCGACGTCTTCGATTACGGCCGACAGCGCACCGACTGCGTACTGAAGCCTTGTCTTGCCTGCAGTATTGTTTGAACGGCTTGTTGCTGAGCAGAACGTCAAAAAATGCGCGGCCTTAGCTATGAAAGTACGCGAGTTTGCAACGCTTGCAGCACGGGATGCCGCGAGCAGGCTGAGGTACGTTCTACAATTACCGCGGGGGTCGGCGCTTTGGAACTGATCAACGCTGTCGTAAATCGTCTACTTATGAAACTGCCTTATAGTGAATCATATCCTGCCGCAGTAATAAAAATATAGGATTAACTATGGCGCCGCATTAATCGCAGAGCTAGTACGAGCAGATCGGATAAGCCGAAATGCACAGCGGCAGCTGGCTTGAGCAGAAACTTGCTTGTATCACGGCTATCGCTCTTACCAGCAATTTGCTGCTGGTCAGCGATCCTCACGAAGGTTTCATGCTTGATATTCGGCTAAGTATTCCAGACACCAACAAATTTTAGCATGCTTTATTTCGGACATCGGTGTTAACGATCTGCCCTGTCGTTCGCATAAGGTATGCGGGAGGAGGGGCTACAGCGGCGGTGTTTACGGCGGTCGAGGAGGTGTTGCCATCGTGCGGTGCTTGACCCTGCTTTTGCCGCCTCGTCGGACGACACTCAGGTACTCCTGAAACCACGTTATATAAATAAGATATTTGTAAATGCAGCTTTGTTCCGCCGATCACTGCGTCGCTTCGGTTGTTGTAACTGATGCGCAATGGCCGCCTAACCGATAAGGGCTGCAAGCTGTGTAACAGCCAGCACAGAGTTCGAGCAGCGCACGAGCAGACGACTTTCGCAGCAACCGGAAGTGTGTCCGTGACGTCATGGCTGCAGTGGCCGCAGCGAATGGCAGCTTCTAGCAAGCTTTGCCAGTCAACTCACCCGTGACGTCACGGATTAAGGAAATAGTTCCATGCGACACCGCCAAACGACGACTTCTCTGCCCGCGAATTTCAAAAAACGCTGTTTTTAAAAATTAATAATAAATCGCTGGCTTTGTTCCAAGGCGTTATACTTTGGGTTAGTGCTCAAAAGTAGTTGTTCTACACACTGAACACGTTTATCAGTGGCTTCTTGGTGGCCCTTTCAGTGGACCTCTAACCCTTGGCTAAAGTTAGTTTGGTAACCCGTATATCGCCGCACTGACACTGGCCGATGCTAACGACCCAGACTGCATGTCGCTCGGCTAAAGAAATTCCATCCTCGGCACTTTACATAAACTGCTTGCCCTGGGGTTCATCACAGAAACGTCCGCGGAACCTCGTCCCCCCTCAGAAGACGCTGTTTTCTTTTATTCTTTTACAACAAGCTTCTTTCAAACTTTGATGAGTCCGCACCAGCTTCGTTCTTCGGCTTCACCGCAACGTTGCCCCGCATGGGCCTTTCACTGCAAGCCAACTGTTCCCTCAATGTCAACGCAGCCGATGGATTGCGAGAATGTACTGCGATGAAGCGGACATCCCCAGCCTCAGTTTTCTAAACTAGAGTAAGCATTTGCTTGTTGAGAGCTTGTTTGCACATGAAAACAGGGATAGAGAAACCACTTACTGCTTTGAGTCAGCGCACTGGCAATTTGCAGCCAGGCATCGATGTGCACGTCTCTCAGTGCGATTTCAGCTACTTGTAGCAGAGAGACGGCCTCTGCCGAACTTTTTTTATGAGAGGTTGATAATTCTACAGCGAAGAAGATTCCGCACTGCACATGATAAAGCTGCGCACATACACAATCACTGAGACAACACCAATAACACCGGCGAGCCGAGACACTGCAGCAGAATGGACAGATGATGTCGCCTACTAGCTGGTTTGCGCGCGAAATCTGAGAAGACCGTATTCTCCGTGACAGGAAAGGAAAAACCGAAACAGCTGTGCGCATTGGTTGCGCGTAACAGGCGTACCTGTGCTAGTCGTAAAAGTCGCGGGTCCTCCGACATTTACGCTCACGCTAGCTGCGGACGTTACGCATCTTACGCTTAATGCGACAGCAGTCTGAACAGACAAATTAGGTTTTTGCGTTTACGCTTGCAATCTTTACGAACGATACGTGTCGCACACGTAGTCTGAACGCAGCTTAAGAAGAGTTACAAGGTGCGCTTACAGCAGCTAATGTTGAGGCTCGGTAGCTGTGCGAAAGCGCAGACTACTAACCCATTTGTCTTCTAATGCAGGCGTTTACAGTCACTGTTCACCTGTTGCTCGTTGCCAATGCTGCATGCTTCACCTGGTTCCCCGTCTCTCGTGGCCACTCGCTACCATGAAAATGCAACTTTCCTGCCTGCTATGTCACCAGCACCAGAACTACGTGCGCCGCCGCTGGATTACCTCATTCTGGATCGTGCATGGCCATCCTCAACGAGATAATCATTACCGACTGCACCGGCAATAAATGTGTCGCATCTGTCACCGCCGCTCTGAGGACTCGGTAGCGGTGCGAAAGCGCAAACTAATAATCCATTTGTCTTCGTAATACAGGTTGGCAACAAGTTATTTCTTTTCGCTAAAAACACTAGTAATTACTTCCGAATGCAGCTGCCAAGCCTACAGTGCTGCTCTAGTATTGTTGTTGATTGTTTTCGCGCCATTCGTGTACTACTACTCTTGTCGAGAGATGTGGAGACCAAGCCAGGGCCCGAGAATTCTGAGACTATACTGTCTGAACTACAGAAATTAACAACTGGGCAAGCAACACTAATTTCCAACTTGCAGGACATAAAAACACAGCTCAAAATAATTGACACAACCTTAGCCGATTTAAACCAACGCATTATTACCCTCGAATCGCATTACGCTACTTTTTCTGCCCTTAATTCTGAAATAGGTAGCCTGAAAACATTAACAACTGAGCTGAGCCAGCAGATCATCAAACTAGAAGAATGTGTCGATGACGCAGAAAATCATTCCCGGCGCAACAATCTGATATTTTATAATAACCCTGACACTAATGCTTTCAAAAGCCATCAGGACTCATAACAAACAATCATTCACCACGGCTCCACGCATCTAGATTATGAAGTTGACTCGAATCAAATCGAGCGCGTTCGCATTTTCGGTCGTCATTCCACAGATCGCATAAGCCCAATCATAGCAATGCTCGCATCACCCAAGACCAAAGAAACCATCCTTTCTTATGGCAAAAAGCTTAAAGGGTCTAATTATAGCAATGGTTAGGACTTCTCTCCTGAGCTCCGTAACGTTCTAAAACAGCTAGCTACCTACGCACAAACAATAACAGATATATTCGCCTTGCGTTTTAAATCCTGCACATCGGTACTAAGCGTTACACTTACGACGAGGCTTACACTTACGACAAACCATAAGGGAGATGCTAGGTTGGGAGCATCCGGCTGCCCCGGTTCCCCCTGCTCCCCTTACTCGCTGACTTGGTCCTCCTCTGTTGTGTGCGTCCGGCGGGACACCCCGTGGTGAAAGAATGGCCATCGCCGGAGCGCTGATTCTTTTGTGTCGAGGTGAGCTGCTCGGACGAAGACAAGCGAGCCCTTCTGTTTCTGATAATTGTGTTTATGGCCCTCGAAGATGCGGTGCACGGATGCCGCAGAAATGTAGACGCGATGGAGACCGCTACTACCGCTACTGCTCCTCGGACCGCACGTGTGGCTTTTATGTCCGTTGAGTGCTTTTCCTTGTCCGTCCGCGGGGCTGTAGCCATGTGTTTAAACACTCGACAGTTTCGAGTAAATGCGTGGTGCGCAAAAATAAAAACAACTTCGTTAGCCCCGACACGCCATTGGCCCATTTAAGTTGCTCTAAAATTATTGGATGGGCCACCAGAAGCTGGACGGTGATTGGTAAGTAGGAGGTGCCCCCAAAACTTGGGAAAACTAACTTAAGGGGATGTTTTGGCGCGTAATAGGGAGAGCGCGCCGTGTCTCGGCCGTCTCTGAACTGTCATCGTTTTAGCGGCCTTTCTTCATCTGCCCTGTATATCTTTGGCCCTGTCTTGAATAAACGGCCTTTATATCCAAGACTTCTCCAACTTGCAACGTGTCGCTGAAGAAGCGGACGAAGGAGCTTGGCGCTCTTCTTTCGACTGCTGTCGCTGTACACGGTCATCAACGTCATCGTGATCACTTCGACAGTAATCACCCCTTTTGAATTTAACTGGAGATCAAATAGCAACCATTCCGTCAACATTGGGCAAACAGTTCTAAACATATGTACTGCAACCCACTCTTTCTTTATCAGTGATTTTCACGAATATCCGCAGTTTTATTGAAAAGCGTGACATCATTTCTAATCTGGTCTTATCATCATCCAGCAACTTACTAATCTTGACAGAAAGGTGACTGCACTCTGAAATCTCTTATAGGGAGGTCCTGGCTGGCTTGCCAAATGTTCGTCTCTTCCGCAAAGCCACAAAGACAGGCGGGGAGGGGGATTACACTTTGCAATTAGGCAGAAACTATTATGCACATAAATTAAATTGTCATCAGATATCGAATTATTGTGGATCTTACTTCACTCTTTACCACAGTCATTTCTCATTGGCGTTTGCTACAACACCCATAATAACAGTTCATATTTCGCTCGTAAATTTAACATTGCACGGAATGATATCAGAATCAAGCACCCTAGTGCCACCATTCTACTCTTTGGTGATTTCAATTTTCCTACCATACATTGGGAGACTATAACCGCTTTGGGTAACAGCGATGCTAAATATTTATGGTTATTTGCCTTAATGCCATCCTCGTACAAATAATATCCGAACCAACTAGTGCAACCCATGACTGCGCCGGCACCCTCTTCTCATATTAACGCACCGTTTTGAGTATGTTCAATCTGGCACATATCACTCAGGTATCAGTGATCACAAAATAATAGATGCATGTTTCACCAATAAACCCCTTTATCGCACAATAAATAAGCGCACAACTAAACTATATATTAAGGGAAACTATACTGCCATTAATAACGGTCTTCGCACGTTTCAACTTGTTTTGTGTCAAACCTGAACCAAAGAACAGTTCATGAGAACTGATCACTATTTAAAAGGAAACTTGAAGAATTCGTTGCAAAATGTATTCCTAAATTGACCGTACGAAACTACCAACAATGTGTTGATGAACAAAACGCATTAAAATGTTTCGAAACCAAAAGAAGCGCCTTTACAGCTCAGCTAAAAAACAACACACTAACTCATGGAATAAGTATTACGAGGCCGAGAAAGTTTACCTAAAAAATTTCGTGAAGCCAAACGAACTTTTTTTCATTCCGAGTTACTTAAAAAGCTGACCACTAAGCCCGAGAACTATTGGCAAGTCATCAATCCACAACATGCTCGTACCGTATCAATCGCTGATGAGTCAGGTTAAACAATATCTGATACAGACAGCGCCAATATATTTAATGAAGCGTTTTCATCCGTATTTACTAACGAACGTGATCCATCTCTTCCTGTACAAAAGACATTTATTCACAACTCTATGCGTCCCCTAATATTTTTGTGTGCAAGGATCTTATCAATGATAGAAAACGTGTAGTTGTCATCTTCCGCCGTTATCAACAATATCAACACTAAATTACTGAAAAACACAAACGACACATGTGCGTCTTTATTGTCATTGTTGTTCACGCTGTCACTACTCACAGGCCAACTACCCATCAATTGTAAACGTGGAAAGGTCGTTCCACTATTCAAATCAGGTAACAAGAATTCGCCATTGAATTACCTCCCATTTCTCTAACCAGCGTACCCTGCAAAATTACGGAGCACGTTATCTATACCCATATCATGGCCTTCCTTGATTCTAACTTTTTTGACCCTGCGCAGCATGGGCTTCGTAGAGGCCACACTTGCGAAACCCAACTGGCCATTTTCCTGCATAACATACACATAAACCTTGATTCTAATCAACAATCCGACGTCATATTTTTACATTTTTCTAAAGCCTTCGATAAAGTACCCCATAAAAGCTTAATTAGCTTTTCCTATTAAACCGGCACCCCAGCATTTTAGAACAGATTGAAGAGTTTCCAACTAATCGCTCCCAGTTTTACTGTTAACAATAAGTTCTCTAACTCCCTTCCGGTGACGTCAGGTATTCCCCAGGGATCAATATTTGGCCCCCTACTCTTTCTAATATACATTAATGACCTTACCAACACATGTAACCTCTAACATATACATGTTTGCTGATGATTGTGTAGTTTATCGCACTATCACCATTTATGTGGGTTAAGTTCCATTAACCCGTGGTCACACCAGTTATGTACAGCATTAAGGTCACTTCATAGTGTCAGTTGATCAGTGGGGCCCACTGATCAAGTAACACTATGAAGTCACACCAGTTATGTACAGCATTAAGGTCACTTCATAGTGTTAATTGATCAGTGGGGCCCACTGATCAATTAACACTATGAAGTGACCTTAATGCTGTACATAACTGGTGTGACCACGGGTTAATGGAACTTAACCCACATAAATGTAAACTTTTATCCCTCCACCTTCGTCGTAATCTCTTTATGTTTTTCTACGTAATCTCTGGTGTACCCGTACAACCTGTTCAATCGTAAAAATATTTAGGTGTAACACTTTCTGGAGATTTTTCTTGGAATTTCCATGCAACTAACACATAATCATCAGCTAATAAAACATTTGGATTCCTAAAACGTCATCTGCATTGCACACCTCAACATGTTAAACTCTTAGCCTAAAATTCACTCGTCAGATCTAATATAGAATTCACGTCATCTATTTGGAATCCCCATCAAGCTTATCTCATTAATTCTCTCGAGTCCGTTCAAAATTGCGCTGCCAGGCTCATTGATGCACTGTATTCTTATGATGTTAGTGCCTCTGCCATAAAAACAGCCTCTGGTTT
Source organism: Amblyomma maculatum (assembly GCF_055883805.1). Taxonomy (NCBI): domain Eukaryota; kingdom Metazoa; phylum Arthropoda; class Arachnida; order Ixodida; family Ixodidae; genus Amblyomma; species Amblyomma maculatum. The sequence continues at coordinate 164,497,158 of NC_139345.1, read as the reverse complement.
ATCATCGCTATCTCTGCGTCGTCACACTTCTGGCCTTTCTTTATTCCATAAAATATTTAACCGCCTTATGCGGGCAGCCCCTCACATCCTTTTCTCAGCGCGCATATTTCCCCGCACCAGTCATCGCCTGCGCGTCGCCCGTCGATTGTCAAGCACCGTTACTTTTTCAAATTCCCTTTTCCCCCGCACATCTGCAGACTGGAACGGCCTTCCAGATCGCATCGCTGTTATCACCTGCTCATCAAAGTTCTTTGAAAGTGTAAACAAATATGTACTATAACAAAGTTTTAAAATGTTTCCCACTCCTTATGTAACGCCCCTTCCTGGGGCCTTTAAGGAAATGAAATGAGATGAGCCGTCGGAATTTAGAGATGAGGCCGCCGTAACTTACAAGCTCCTCCGTGGACACTTTTGGTAACTTGCACGAAGCTTGCCTTGCTCGGCAGACGCACAGATCTTATAGAAAGCATACTGCCGAAAAATGTCAATGGTGGCGGTCAAAGGACATTCCTTCATACTGCGTTGGAATGCTAGTTGCAAGTGGCCTTTGAACCGATGTCTCAATTGAAACTCACAAGTTTGTGCTCGCACGGCTGTTGCTTATGGCTAATGCGGGCCAGGACATCTTTACAAAACAATTGAGTCAGATGGTAGGACAGCGCCGATAATAAATGCGTTTTCTTGCAACTAATGACGTTTGTGGGCGAAGCAACAGTTTTTATAATATAGTTTAGTTTTTAGGTACCTATCACTTGTTGCATGGCGTCTCGATGTCATGGCAACAAAATGACCTCAGTGCTTCAGGGGCTCATACCGGAAATAGGCGGTGCACTATGTTTCGTTGAGAACATGGAGCAAAAGTGATATTTCAGCCATCGAATTAGAACACAACAAAACCCGCTGTTTTCGTTGGTCCAATTTGAGTTTCATCGCTTTTTCGAGTTCAGGCTGTAAATGAGCTTGGACGAAAGAGCAGGGAGTAGACTGGCAATACTGTCGCGCATGCACCTAACACATGTTTGAGAGCTGTCGAATCTCTGCACAGTCACGCAAGCGCAGAACACAAGGCCATTGCCGGTGACCTGGTATGGATGGAGGGTTACCTCACTGGTTTCCTTTGGAAAGCCCCATTAAACTCTAAGAATAGCAGCTCGCGTTGCAATTCTCTACCCGTCACTCGACTGACCCAAACATTAATATAGCTTTTTTTAATGTTTTTATTAGCGAGCTATATGCGTACCGCTATCTATGTCAGTATTTAACACAACACTATCTGTCATTTCAATATACGATGATGTTGTGCTGTTTTGGCGAGGTTTTGATGATGCCTTCTACCAATGCAACGCACATTTGGCTTTGTGGGTATAAAATAAAACAAAGGTATTATAGTGGACATAAAGTGAGAACAGCATGGAGAGTAATAAAAGATAGCAGATCTCACATTAGGAGTCAGAAAGAAAGCAGAATGGCTAAGAAAAACCGCATGAACTAATGATGTCATAATTGAACTCAAGGTGACAAATGGACTGGTAGTGCGCTGAGAACAAAATACACCCGGCTACTTCCTTAAGTAAAAGCGTAGAAGCTAAGGCAGAGTGGCGTACCAGCGGTGTAAGGCGGTCAATGTAGGCTGATGCATTTCAGAAATTTACAAAAACATGGATAGCAAGTGGAAGTGCTGAGGAAAGGCGAATAACGTGAGGAATATGGAGAACTGCTTGTGATTAATGTGCTTACTTTGGCTGGTTAGGTCTTTGTCGGCGTGGAAAGATTAGAGACATTTAGTTTACCCCTGGCGCTTACCGCGGTCTTCTACCGCTACCATGTGTGTATCGTTTAGATAAGCTGAATGCGATGCCTGCGTGCATCATCGGGGCATGCGCGCCACTTGTGTGCCCTTTCCCGGAGCCTGCATAAAACGAGCGCTAATAAACACTGAGGCGGCTTTTCGTTTGCTCGGAACTGGTCTCGGCGTTTACTTGGACGACACAACGAACGATACATGGTGTCAGAGGTGGTTGAAAGCCACAGCCACGAAGCTCATCCACGGTAAAGAAGCATAGAACTTGTCAAGCTACCGGAGCCACTGCACTTATCGGTGAAATAAGTAAGCAATGGAAACTTTTCAAACAAAAGTTTGAATTTTTCTTGGCTGCTTCCGAGCCCAACTATCAACTTCGAAAGGATGCCCCGAAGGTTGCTTTATTGCTAACTGCGGCAGGGGACGAAGCACTGAAAATGTACAACTTCACCTTAAGTAACGAAGAGAGCCGGGAAAGTTACGCGACTATGAACGCCAAGTTCGGCACCTACTGCGAAGAGCAGCTAAATAAAGTGCATGAGCGCTACCTGTTTCGGCAACGCGTCCAAGCTCAAGGTGAGCCCATAGAACAGTTTGTAAGAGAGCTCAGGAAGATGTCTCGCTCCTGCAACTTTGGAACTATGGCAGAGTTGTTCATACGTGACCAGATAGTTTTTGGAACGAATGATGATAAAGTAAGACAAAAGCTGCTGCAGGATAAGAAGTTGACCTTGGCTAAAGCGGAAGGAGTATGCAGGGCTGCGGAAATGACGGCCGCACAAAACGAAATCTGGTCTCGAGAACACAGACAGATTCACGCTGTCAAACGACGGGAGCAGCAGCAGCTGCGCGACGAACAGCCGTTAACGTTGAAGTGCCGCAGGTGCGGGCGTACACATGGTCCGCGAAGCTGTCCTGCTTTTGGCAAAACGTGCAGGAAATGCCAAGAGCAGAACCATTTTGATGCGCGTTGCAAGGTTAATAGACCAGTTCGGGGAGTGAAGAGCGCCGACGACAGCGTGCTCAATTTGACATCGTTGGCGTATCGGTTAACAGCGTTGGAAGAACGCACGACTGTGACTGGATGGTCCAGGCGCATGTTGCGGACACGACACTAACCTTGACACTAACACGGGATCGCAAGCCAACCTCTTGCTATTCTCAATCTACAAAAAGCTGCAGCCGCGGATACCCTTGACTAGAAGCAAGTGTATACCCTACGAGATTGCAACGGAGGAGTCATCAAGCACCATGACGTCATAACTACCACGGTGACTGTCGGAAGAAGGCAGAGATTGGTTTTTTTGTCGTGAAGAGGGACCGACAGGCCATACTTGGATTGCGATCCAGCGAACTACTTGAACTGTTCTCACGCGCCGTAAACGACGTCGGAGTAAGCAGCAGCGAGGAAGTTATTCAGCAATTTCGACAGCTTTCTTCGGGGACTGGATGTATTCAGCGATCATACCGCATGGTTCTTCGAGAGGAGGCTGTCCCAGTCGTCCAGACAGCCCGCCGGGTGCGCCTTTGCGGGAGCCTCTGCGCGAAGAACTTGCCCGTATGGTCAAGGCCGGCATTATAGCCAAGCAAGACCAGCCGACAGACTGGGAAAGTCCTCTGGTGACTTGGGTGAAACAGCGCAAATGAAGCCCGAAGGCGAAGAGAAAAAGGGACAGGAAAGAGCGCTGACTGACAACTGAATTTTATTTTGAATCTGAATCTTTACCGCCATGTGACGTTGACGGCATCTGATTATCTCTTCCACTGCCTACTTATATATTGTACGAGTTTCGTTCAATAAAATTCAGTTGTCAGTCAGCGCTCTTTCCTGCCCTTCTTCGCTTCGCCTTCGGGCTTCTTTCGCGCTGTTTCACTAAAGTCACAATGAACCAACTAACCCAGCAAAAAGTTCTGCTTAAGGCCTCTGGTTATTGTCAGAAATAAGGACTGCAAACTAAAATTGTACATTCATCCGAGGAAAATTAACGACAGTTTAAAGCGCGAGCACTATATGAGATGCCATGTAGAGACGATATTGAATCTGAATTAGCTGGAGCACGCATATTTACCCGCCTTGACGCCAACACTGGGTTTCACCGAATAGGGAACCTGCACTGCATAGGTAGCGCTGCAATTGTCCCGCAGCGTGACTGAAAAATGCTGCTGTTAGCCGCTAGGTTCGCGATATATGACCGGGCATGTTCAGCACCATTACAGATAGGCGTGTGACCGGATAACGTCCTTGCCGAGGCGCTCTAGATGTAGCCCAGTTATCTGACACTCGATACGCAAAGCTTCGACACAGCGTGCGATATGATTCCTGGCAGCTCATGCACGTGGCGTAAAAACGCCCTAAAAAGCCGCCTCAAAAGTACTTGCCTTCTCGCTAGGATGTGTTACGGTGCGGCGATCGACACAGCAAACTTCAATGCAGGTTGCCTATACCGCTGCATGATGAAACGTCAAGGATATGTATAGGTTCGCGACTCACTTTGGCCTTTACCGCTTCTTGAGGCTACCCTTCGGTGTACCCTCCACCGCAGAAGTGTTTCAAAAGGCTCTTAGTGAAATCTTCGAGACACTGCCAGGAGTGCGAGTGTACATTTATGACGTCATCGTGTGGGGTGTCACAAGAAAAGAGCACGACGAGAGGTTTCGAGCGGTACTAGAAGCGGCACAGAAAGCTGGCTTGACATTCAATGCAGACAAATGCAGCATTGGCGTGCGCAAGATTTTTTTTTTCTTGTTGATGCTATTGCGGAAGACGGCATACGCCCAAATCCTGCCTTGGTCAGATCTCTGCTACATATGCCACCCCCGGCTTACAAGCAAGCAGCGAAGCGCATTCTCGGTGTTGTGAACTACTTGTAGATTTTCCTGCCATCAATTACAAAGCGAACGACGTTGCTTCGCGACTTGATAAAGAAGGATCGGGTCTTTGAGTGGACGGAAAACCACGCTAAAAATGGAAACTGATCTGTGAGAGTCTGAGCAAAGATCCTGTGCTGCCGATCTGCGATCCTAAAAGGATCACGGACATCCGATGCTTCGCAAAATGGAATAGGCTCGGCTCTCTGGCAGCGTTAGGAGGGTTTGTGGAAGCCCATTGCTTATGCATCACGGCTCATATCCGAATCGGAGCGAATATACTCCAAGATAGAGAAAGGGGGTGTGGCTGTTGTCGTCGGGTGCGAAAAGTTTCATCATTTTCTGTACGGTCGTAACGTCATCCTCGAGACAGATCACCGTCCCTTAATAGCAATATCTGAAAAGCCGATTGAAGAAAGGCCGCCAGACTGCAACGATGTTTTCTTCATTTGCTTAGATACCACTACAAGCTCCAGTTTGCTCCAGGTAAATGCTTGGTGGTAGCAGACATGCTGTCTCGTGCATCCGTAGAAGACCCAGAGAAAGAAAGCATCGACGATGACGTGAAAGTTTATGCTGTAAGTGTTCTTTCATCACTCATCAGCGAGGCAACGTTGAAGCGTTTGGCAGAAAAAACTAGCAAGAACGATTACTTGAGTCAAGTCATTCATTGCTTGACAAACAGTCGTCCAGTCCAGGGAACACTGAAGCCCTTCGAAAGCGAACTAGTTGTCGTGAGTGACGTGTTGCTTAACGGATGCAAGGCTATTATAGCGTCAACCATGCGCCCTGAGCTACTTCTAAGAAGTCATGAAGGCCACTTGAGGATAAATGCAAATTGCGAGCGCATAAGTTGATGTTGTGGCCTGGTATTATTGCGGACATTGAAGCCCTCATCATGAGATGCGCAGTGTGTCAGAAGTACGCCTACTGACAATAAAGTGAACCACTTTTGGACCGCCCAGTGCCTGAATATGCCTGGTACCGAGTGGGTGTCGATTTTTTTTTTTAGTTGGCTGGAAAATCTTACCTTTGCGTTTTTGATGCGCTATCCAACTTTCCAGAGGTAGAACTGCTATTGCAACACAACGACGGCCACTGTTGTGAAGAAACGCAGCGCAGTCTTCGCGCGGTATGGATTGCCTATTAAAGTCTGCACGCACAATGGTCCGTAGTTTGCGAGTCACGAGTTTGCATTGTTTGCGAAGAAGTACAATTTCAAAAACATAACTTCCAGCCCGCGGTTTCCCCGCTTAAACGGTCTCGCGGAAAAAGGCGTCCAAATATAAAGGGAATTTTGAAGAAGACATCTGAGATGAACGATGACTATTGGCTTGGATTGCTCGCTTACAGGAGCAATCCGCTAGAAGACAGTCAGTCGCCTGGAGAGTTACTTCAGGGTAGAGTACTTAGGACACCTCTTCCCGACTTCAGCGAAGCTCCAGCCAAATCTGTAAAAAAACTGAACTAGACCGACCCCAAAGACGTTGTTTAACAAAACTTGAAGTTGGGCTAGATGATCTTTAGTCAAAGACAACGTCTTTGACTATAGATAAAGCGCACGGGAAGACACACACAAGAGAAGAAGACACAGGACACAGGACACAGACACAGATAGCGCGTGCCCTGTGTCTTCTCTTGTGTGTGTCTTCCCGTGCGCTTTATCTTCAGTCAAAGACGTTGTCTTCCACCGTTACAAAAAGGATAGGTTGTCAGAGTACGCGGAGACTGTTGGTCACCGAAAGCCAATGTTGTTAATGCACAGGCTCTACCACGGTCCTACCAGGTTGCCACCGAAGACGATAGAGTATTCAGACGCAACCGACAACACCTCATGGAGACGGCTGAGCCTTTCAGTGTGTTGCACAGTGATGACGACAGGCCAGATGACAGGCAAGAGAACAGACTCTCATTCCAGGTCCAACCAAACGATGACAACGGGCCCATCACTGCACCATCTCCACCGACACCAGCACCAAAAATATCCATGCCGAGAGAAGGCAGCCACAGCGGTTGGGATATGGTGACAACTTTATGCAGGTTTCGTGAGGGAACTTTCAACCTCCGGAACTGTGATTGTCTTGTTGTGAGAGTGAGAACTGTAAATGTTATTGTTTTTGACACAATTTCAAATTGGTTTCGATTGTTTTTTTTTTCTGCCTAAGCAAAGGTAGATGTATCGTGTAGATAAGCTTAATGCGATGCGATGCCTGCGTGCAGCATCATCGGCTTATGCTCGCCACTTGTGTGCCCTTTCCCGGAGCCTGCATAACACGAGCGCTAATAAACGCTGAGGCGGCTTTTCGTTTGCTCGGAATTGGTCTCGGCAGATACTTGGACGACACAACGAACGATGCAATGTGCCGTCAGCATAGCAAGCGCTGATTGGTCCCTGCGTGCGGGGTCCGCCGGCATTTGACGGAACGTAGCCCCGTCTGTCACCCGCGGAGTGATCTTCACATGCATACTGATACTCGCACGGTAGCGGTAGACGGTAACGGTTAGCGCTGAACTGAATGTCTCTATTGACAGCAGTAGTAATAAGACGCAGACACTCTCGATTACTCTTTGGCTGCAAGCGGCCGCAATACTGACCTGCATTCATGAAGCATGTCGCTTGAGTAAATATTTCGTTTGAGGGGCGACATTCGCCACAAATCAGTAATAGAAAGGTGCCATATAGATCGCTGCTCTGATAGAAGCGGGGAACCACGTTTTAAAAGCTCGTGGTTTCGCACCGTGCGATTCCTCTTAGTATAGCTCAGAAACATTCCATATTTCCTAATTAAATTGGCCCCATCAGGAATGTAATTTTACTGCGACAACATAAAATGTCCTGCCGAATGAGCGGGCATTTGTCATTAAGTTATTATGGTTCGATGAGGAAGCGCTGTCGCAACCACATGACTAACAGCGGGTAATTGCAGGAAGCCGAACTGTTTTTTTTTTAACATTTGGACGAGGTTCAATAAATAGAACGTACGAAGTATGAAGGAAAAATGCGTAAAGTACTTTCTCGTTAGCATTTAAAACGATGGCGTAATGGCAAACTAAAATTTCAGATTTTCTCCCCACGTTTTACTGTAATGAAAGAGGAACTCGTGATGATATTGTTGCCAAATTTT